>NC_046221.1:7043665-7758665 GCF_009819885.2 Catharus ustulatus | reverse complement strand
TGGTTTTAGCTGCGAGGCTGGTCTGTGTGTGCGAGGGGTGAGCCCAGGGCATGGCCACCCCTCCCCGGCGCTGCACAGCCCAGACTGCCCCTCTCCAGCTCCAGCAAACCCAGCTCCGCCGGGGACCGTCCCAGCTTTCCGTACAGAAACCGGGGACTTCCCAAATGTGTCTGGGTGCGTTTCTGCCGGAGCCACGGAGCATTCCCCGGGCTGTCACAGCACAAACTTCTCCCCCGCACACCCCATCATCCCCGGCTGCTGCTCGGCTCCATCCCTGCGGGAAGCGGGCACAGCTCCTGCCCGAAAACCCAGCTCCAACCCCTGCCCGTGGGTGCCAGCTTCCACTCTGCTTGTCTGTCTGTTTGTTTGTTTGTTTTTAAGACGACGCGGATTTGTTTATAGAATTGACTCATGGCCCTTTGAAACAAATTGTTATTAACCTTCCCCTTCTGAGCGTTTCATAATCACAGATGTTAGTTTGGAGATGATATCCAAACATCCCAGGGGTACTTTTGATAGCTGCATGGGCGGGGATTGAATGTGGCGGTCGGATATTAAATCAGCGGGATACAGAATTACTTTTTTTTTTTTTTTCCACAAGCCCGAGCTAGCTAAATAGTTTCCCCCTGTAACTCTGATATGCATTTCACAATCAATGGTGCGGACATTTGCATATATCGTGCCTGGGAATGGGTTTGTACATCGCGTGTGCCACATCCTGCGTTAACAGGGAGCGGAGCGGAGGAACACCTTCATTAAACCTCAGCGCTCACATGCTCATTGAACAGAGTTACGGGAAAAATACGCTTAATTAATTACACGGAGAGCCTGGTTGGCGCGAGCAAGTGCAGATGGATTTTTGTTCGGCCCTGAAATACTTTCCTACGTTGGTTGCTTTGTTTGATTAGTTAATTTGTTTTTTCCCCTTTTTATTTATTTTTTTTTTAACTGGACTCGGCTCCCCCGGCTAGAGGGGAAGGAGCCTGCCCCGCTCGATGGGGGCGGGAAATCTCAGGGAGAGCTGCCTGCCAGGATAAAAACACTGCCAGCCCAGTGACTCCAGGGCCACTCCTGCCTCTGCCCTCGCCCCAGCGCGGCCGAATTTTGGGGGAGGCTGTGGCTCGGCTTCGGGGCTGTTGTGGGTTATTGCTCTGCCTTTTCCAAAACAAAAAGGCTGCTTCAGAAAGCGCTTGTTGCTTTGCTAAATTTCCAAAAGGAGCTTGCGCGGCAACTGCTCCTGTTAAAATAATTTAAAATTTGAAATTATCGAGGTCTAATTCAGCTGTGCCGTCCTTCCCGAGCCAGCAGGGAGCCGCTGCCCGGGCGTGGGAGCGCGTTCTGGGCGGCGCACGGGAGGCAGCAGCCGCTCAAAGGTGAAGGCAGAGCGGAGCCAGTCCCTCCGAACCTGCGCCTCTCCTCTCGCCAGCACTCCCCAAAATATCGGGGGCAGGTGAGAAGTGAGGCAATCGCTGCTCCCACTGAAGGCACGGCTTACCAATGGCAAATATTTTGTGTTCTGGTCTGGATAAAATCCAAGCAGCAGCCAGATATTATTGTCTGTCTTTGCTTCACAGCTTGGAGAAGTTTCACTGCTATATTTTTAACCCAAAACTATATATTCCTGCTGGTGTTACACATCTGTTTTCTGTTCCCAGCATTTCTTACCAGGCTGGGTAAAGACAGGTGGAAACTCCACTTCTGCCTGCACTCTTAGGAGCAGGGCCAAATTTTCCCCCTCTGCATTTTTAGTGACTTCCTAAAAAAATGCAAATAATATCTCCGTGGGTCTTACCCACCCTCGTGTAACACACCCACGGTGCCGTTTTGTACGGTCGGACAACGGAAGCTATTTTTCAAACCAGATTTAAAACTCTTCTGAAGTACACACTGCCATCGATTTTCTCCCAAGGGATTAAAAATCACCTGCCTTCATTAAAGGAGGTGACCAAAAATAAATATTTATATACATATATATATCTCAAAAGCACGCAAACCAGGGAGGCTGGGAAAATAAAACAAGATGGGAAGCAGGAGCCCGTAGTACCCTGGAAACATCCCCGCACTCAGCCCTGGTCCCAGCTCCTCCGGGCAGGTGAAGCCCTTGCACCATCCCAGCGGCAGCTCCGCTCCTGGAGAATTTTGCCTCTGCAGAACACATCCCAAAGTAGCAGCTTGAAAAAAATAAAATACGAAATAAAATTTTAAATGCACCTTTCCCTCCCACCATTCTCCTCGGTTTTATCTGGGAGCGTGTCCCCTGCATGCAGCAGGAGCGACCCTGAGGGTGAGTGAGGCTCTGCCCTTCCTCCCTCTCCTGCCTGCAGAAAGCTATTTCGGAGCTCTTGTGCCCTTTGTCGCAGCAAGGCGGAGGATCGTTTTATTTTTGTCCAGCCTGTCCTAAAATCACGGTAATGTCATTTCCCGGGGCTGCCAAGTATTTTACAGGGTGCCTGCTTTCGTGGCGTGGCATCGGCAATATTCCATCCCCTCTTCCCGAGCTCCAGGGTTACGTGTTTTTCTAGCAGAGGTTTTCCAAACGCGGCCTGTCAGAGCATCATCACACCACCGGGTATTTAAAGTCTTGAAAAGGTGAAACCTGTTGACAGTACGTGAGATTAAAGAGATTTTCCTTTCCATTTTCAGCTCCTTTTGAGCAGGAGGAGGAGTGCCCGAGAGGAGCTCGGTGCCGGCTGGCGCTCGTCCTCTCCTTCAGCCTAGGAATGAATCCCCCAAAGTTCCCTCATTAAGTCAGAAGGCTGATGAAACACCCGGCTGCAAAACCACCTCTCTCAAAAATCGCCACGGTTTTTACCCCCACCACATAACCCTGTAAAGAACTGAAACTACGAAATGCTCCTAATTGCAGCTCCAACGCTCGGAAGTGCAGACTGAATGCTGTATGATCATTTAGTGATACATATTCCCGAATAGCTCCATTGTAACGTCTGAGTGACACGGGTTTGATTTCGTAATAAAGTGGGTTCTTTGGTTGTTGGGGTTTTTTTAATTATTATTATTTAATGCAGTCCTCGAGAATCGAAACACACAAAATGCAGCGAGAATGTTCACAATGTTGAGAACACAGTTGTAAATAGAAACATTCATATTTCATCCGATTATAAATATTTGATACTGCAATTGTAAAATGCACATGTTTTATAAACTGGAGAGAAGAAAAAAAAAATCCTTTGCTTTCCTGCTAAAAGGCAAAGTCATTTAATCCTGGCTCCTAAGCAGCTGATGGTTATTCACAGAATTTAAAATTACAGTTTTTATTTTATAGGTGGATTCTTTCCTTCCTTTTTTTTTCTTTTTTAAATTTTATACTACTATGTACAGTGTGTAGCTATCAGAGCTGCAAAATAAAGATGTTTTAAGGCAAAGCGAGAAGTTTTCCCCCCCACACACAAACAGCATCGCAGGAGAACCCGTTCCTGAGCGGGTGTTCCTGACGCACACCCAGGCCCAGGCGGGACAAATCCCCCTCCGGAGCGGGGACAGGGACCCCACGCTCCGGGACAAACGGGTTCAACGCGGCACAGCGCCTGGAACCCCCCAAAAACTCCGATTTCAGGGAGGTGTGTGCGCCAGGAAGGGGCGTGTGGGGAGCAGCACCCGCCCGCGCTGCCACGGAGCGGGACCGCGCTGCGGAGGGGAAGGGACAACTAAAAACGGGATTTTGGGAGGGGAGGGGGGGCTAAAACGCTCCCAAATGTTTCGGGGAGGTGATGCCGGAGCGGAGCCGGGTCCCATCCCTCGGCTGCCCTCCGCGGAGAGGCAGCGGGGCCGTGGGGGGAGCAGCATCCCGGAGAGGCTCCCGCTTTTCCGAGATGGGGTTCCCGAAGTTTTCCCAGCGGGTTGGAAGGGCAGGGCTGCTCACCCCGTCTCTATCCAGCATCCACGCCTGCGTTCCGCATCCACGGGCGCCCGTGGCTCTCGCTGGCGGTGATGAAGGAGTAGAGGTTCAGGAAAGGACCCCGGGCATGTTTTCGAGACGGTGCTTTGAGACTTGTTTCCCTAATGTTATTTATAATTTTTTTTCTTCTTTCTTTTAAAATTAAATTCTCCTCGTCTATCCCCAAAATCAGCCCCGGACACCCCAACTCCAAAAAAAAAAAAAAAAAAAAATTTACAAAAACACTACAGCCACCCAAAAAAAAAAAAAAAAAAAAAAGAATAGAAAGAAAAAAAGAAAAGAAAAGCTTAGGGGTGGGGTGAAAAAAAAAAAAAAAGTTAAAACTCATAGAACAAATAGGAGAACTATTTATTCGGTTCACAGTCGTGTGAAATGCAGCAATAAAAATCTTTGGACTTCAGCAAAAGTTGTTTTTAATTTTTTCTTTTTGAATTTCAAAAAACAGCGTCCAATGTCCATTAAAACTGCGCTTAAGTCTATAAAAAGTAACTTAAGCTTAAAAGAAAAAAAAAAAAAGACAAACTTAAAGATAGCATCTAAAAACTCCATACAACCAAAAAAAAAATTCCAAAAAAACCAATGAAACCAAAAAGCAAGCCCAAACCCCCGAAACCAAAACCAACCAAGCAAAAAAGAAAAAAAAAAAAAAAAAAAAAAAAAAAATAAAAAAAATATTTTATAATCAGATATCTTGGATTTTTACACCACCTTACCTGTAAATTATATATACATAGAATATTGCAGAATTATATCTAATACACAATATTTTCACTATTAATGCTGGTATAATCTTTATACACTGGCCCTTATGTTTCTTTTTTATTTTTTTTTTTAATTAAATTATTGCATTGTATAAACTTTGACTGCAAACGGCCCCCCCACCCCTGCCTCCCCCCTCCCTCCCTCGCTTCCCTCCCACCCCCCTTTCCCTTGGCTATTCACTGTCCGACTTGCCGTCTTTCGCCGTGGTGGAGTGGTTGTAGAGCCCCTGGGCCATGAGGTGCACTGCCAGGGAGTTCTTACTGCCCGTCGCCTTCTTGATCTTGGCTCGTTTGTTCTGGAACCAGATTTTGATCTGGGACTCGTTGAGCCCGAGCTCCTGGGCCAGGCTCTGCCGCCGCTGCTCCGTCAGGTACCGGTTCGTCTGGAACTCGGCCTTGAGTCTCTGCAGCTGCTCGGCGGTGAAGGCGGTGCGAGGCCGCTTGTCCTCCTTGTTGGGGTTCTTCTTCTTTGGTTTGCGGGAGCGGGGACCTACGGCCGGGAGAGAGGAGAAGCACCGACACCGCCACGCTCTGCTGCCCGCCCGGGGGGCACCGAGCCCCGGCAGCAGCGGGGGGAAGGAGCAGGGCGAGGAGCCCAGCCCGCTTTGTGCCCCGGCTGCCAGGGATGCTCGGGAGGCGGCGGAACGGGAGCCGCAGCCCCCGCAGCCCCCCGGCCCTTCCTCCCCAGCCACAAACACAGCTCCGCCAGCAAGGAAAGCTTGCACCAGGAGCAGAGGCACGCCGCTAAATTCTACACCCTGAACAGATTTTTTTTTTTTTTTTTAAGAAAACCTCTATACTTTCTCACTTTTTTCCCTTTTTTTTTCGCGATAAAAATTCTAACGGGAATCCTCTCGCAGTTTACTTGGCCAGAAGCATTCCGCCTCTCCTCTGCAGTGCCCATATGGCGCTGCACGGCCCGATCCGAATCGCCGGGATTATTCTCGGGAATATTATTCTCGGCAGCACAAGGAGCCTTTTCTGCCCGGGCCGAGCCATTGTGAGGATGTATGTTAATTAAATATTAACAAAGGAGAGCACTGGAGAACAATGGAGTAAATTCCAATTCAGCTCTGAATATTACCTCTGAGTAAGAGTTTGTTTTCAGATATTACGAACTAATTTTTCAACGCGTTTTACGATCCCTTCCTCAGCCAGCCGACTCCCGGGTGAAAATCCTACCTCGCCGCTTTTGTAAGAGAAAGACCCATATTTTTTCTTCTTTTCCCCGGGAGCAGATCTCCTGCTTGACGTTTCCCATGCCTTCCTCCAGTGTTTTCTACTTGTTTTTAACCAGGGTTTTACCGATCTGCCGGAGCCAGCCCTCCTGTCCCCGCGGTAGTGAAAGGACATTTTACCCCTCGCTTGTTGTTTTAATTTTTTAATTTTTTTTTTTTATATTTAGATAATTTCAGGACTTTCTGCCCAAGCCCTTGCCAAGGGACAGACTCTGCCAAAGAAGTTTCCCGGCTCTTGGAAATGTCCTCCGGCCCCCACAGAGCTGACCTACAGCATATGTGGGGAAATTAAAAGAAAGAAAAGAAACGGCGGCGTCTCGGAGGCCTATTTTAGAGAAATAAACGATCGCGGATTGTTTTTGGCCAAAAAAGACTTATCAAAGCAGGGTGAGGCCTATGGAAACGCCACCTCCCCTTCCCAAAGCCAGGCCAGGGGGGGTTTCCCGGCAGGGAAAGGGAGAGCTCGCCGGGAGGATGAGAGGGAGTCCGAAGACAGGGGCTTTTTACATCCCTTTTCAACAAAACTCCTCAGTTGTTGGGAAATGCCCCGAGCCCAGGCGGCCTCGGCTCCTCGGCGGCGGCGGGGACAGAGAGAGGGATCCCCGCTCACTCCTCATCCCTGCGGCTCCGCGCACCCCCAGCCCACCCCTCATCTCCGAGCATTTCCAGGCATTTTAAACAACTCGCCCACCCGCCAAAAAAACCCAAAAAGCAAAACCCAAACAGAAAAAGAAAAAAAAACCCAAAACCCAAACAAAACCAAAAAACACAAAATCTCAAAATAAAACCAGAAGAAGACGGAGAGCGAGAGGGGAGCGGGGTCTCCTCCACGCCGCTTCCCGGCCTCGCGGGCGGGCGGCGGAGCCCGGGGAGCGCGGGGAAAGGGCTCGGCCGTGGGGAGCAGCGCTTACCTGAGGAGGGCCGGTCCGAGTACCGCGTGCAGTACACCCAGGCGGGCCACAGCATGGGCTGGTTCCCGGCGTTGGAGCTGGCCTGGGAGCTATCCGAGTCCGAGCTCACCGACAGGTCGCCGCCACTCAATCCCCGCGCCTTCAGGGCCGCCTCCAGCGCCGCGGGGTCCCCCCCCTTCTTGGCGGCGCCGTGCAGGGCCAGCCCGGCGGGGCCGCCCTCCCCCCGGCCCGGCGAGCCCGCCCCGCCGCCGGGCAGCGGAGCCCCGGGGGCCGGCGCCGCGGCGGGGCTGCGGCGGCTCTCCGCGCCGGGCCGCCGGGGCTCTCCGTCGGGGCCGCCCGCCTCCTTCCTCCGCCCGAACTCGGGCCGCAGGATGTTGTCGATGAAGAAGTTGGTGATGCGGTGCGGGTGCGGGTGGGGGTGCGGGGGGTCACCGGGGGGGAGCAGCAGCCCCCGCCGCCCGCCGCCGCCGCCGGGCTCCGCGTCGCCGCCGGACTCCTGCGGCTCGGCCGCCTCCTCCCGGGGGCTCCGGCCGCCCTCCTCCATGCTGCGCGGCCGCCCCGCCGACGGCTCCGCTGCCCGCCCGCCGCCGACCGGGCGCTGCCGAGCGCTGTCTGTTGTTGCTGCTGCAGTCGCTTGTTCTTTATTTTAATTTTTTAATATATATATTTATATATATATATACGTATATACACACACGAACACACAGGTGTCTATTTGCTTTCGTTTCTCCTGGCTTCGCTCGGCATTCAAAATCCAGAGTTTGAAAAATAGAGAAAAAAAAAAAAAAGAAAAAAATTAAAATTCAGAGTAATTTTTGAAAAATTGAGAGACAAACGCAGGGAGACCCGCAAGCCAGCAGCCGAGCCTGCACCACTTCCAACTTTGCCAAAAAATGAAAACACAGGGGCTCCGGTCCTCCCGCCGCCGCTCGCCGCCTCCCGCCGCCGCTCAGCCGCTCGGTCCCGCGGCGCGCTGCCGCCTGCTCCCCCGGCCGCCGCCGCCGCCGCCGCACCTCATCCGCGCAGGAAAAATTAGCGATAATAAAAATAATAATAATTGGGGAGCGGAGGGGGGGTGCAAGAGAAAAAACGAAGCGCCGGTGTCGGGGCGGGGTGTAGGCGGGCTCTCAGCAGCCGGTGTCCCGCGGAGGGCAGGGCGGTGAGGGGCGCCCCGCGGGGCTCCGGCCGGCAGCGCCTCGCCCCGCGCCGCCCCGCGCCCGCACATGCGGGGGCCGCCGCGGGTGGGGGGGCGTCCCGCCCTGCCCTGCCGCCCGCCCTGCGCCGCGCTACGCCCCGGCGGCCGCCGCCGCCGCGCCCGGGCACTTCCACTCGGGTTGTTGTCCTTTAGGTTTTAACGGGGCCCCCGCCGCTGACGTCGCCGGCCCGGGCGCTCCGACACGTGCCTCGGGCCAATGGAAGGCCGGGCGAGCGCACACGTGGTGCGGGGCGCCCCGGTAAGTGACAGCGCCCACGCCCCTCCCCCGGCCGGGCCCGGCCGCCGCGGGGATGCGCGGGGGGAGCCGGGGGTGCCCCGCCGCGGGGAGCGCACCGCTGAGCCCCTGCCGCCGCACCCCCACCCTGCCCGGCCGGGGGTACCGGGGCTTTAATTGCCCCGCTGTTTACCGGGGGAGGGGGCCGGCATCCCACAATTCCTTGCAGAAACGCATAAATAATATTAAGCGAGCGGCGGCGATACAAAGGGGTCCGGGGGGGGCGGAACAGGCCCGGCCCGGTGCCCGCGGGCTGCCCGGGGGTTGTGTCCCCTCCCCGATAATTGACTCGTCCTTCCCGCAGCCGGACAGCAGCTTTTGATCTGCCCTCACTGCTCCCCGAACGGCATCGCCGAGCCGTGCAACCCCCCAAAACGCCGGCCTGTCACCCTCTGGACCCCCCAAAAATCCTTGCGTCTTTAGAACGGGAGAGCTCCCGCAGCTGCTCTGCTTGTCTTTGGGGATAAATACCCCGAAACAAAATTAGGGAGCACGGTGTGGCTGGGTGGATGAAGGGTTAGGAGGGCTGAACAGGTTGCGGGGCTCGGATTCCCCGCGGGAGCAGGAGAGAGGAGCGAGAAGGGGGGAGCGGGTCCTGTCCCCGCAGCCCAGCCGAGATCCCTGCCCGGGCCTGCACGGTGCCCCCGCCCCGACGGGCGCACACCGAGGGGCTGCCGGGGACTGAGCAGGGTCGGGAGGTGTTGGCTCGGCCCCAGGGTCCGCCGAATCCCGACCGCCGGCTCTCTCCCTAAGTGACGTTTTTATTTGGAGGTGGCTTCCCTGCGGTGACACGCATCACTCGCCACCTTGAAGGAAAGGGACATTGAGCCTCTTCTTCTTTTCCTTTTTCTTTCTTTATTCATTCCCTTTTTTATATCTTTTTTCTTATCTTTTTTTTCCCCTTTATTCTTTCATTTGTATTTAATTTTAAATCCATCTCCCTATTTTCTTTGTATTTCGCAGTGGGTCGGGTCCACCAGCAAAGACCAGCGATGGCTGATCCAAAGTTGTTTTGCTCAAACAAGCACCCAGAGGTTAATTTCTTCAAGAGCCCCATGAAAAGCGATTAGCCTGTCTCCCAAGAAGTATTTTCTAATTACTTGGAAGCTCTCGCTTTACTACTACCCCATAATTAAACGTGTTCAAGGTGCTGCACTTCAAATATTTCGCTCCCGGGCGGACCCAAGTTACCGATAAAAACTTTAAACCTCCTTGAACCCCTCGTTACCTGCCATCTCGCTGCCCGTACAGCCTTAACCTTCCCTTTCGTTATCCCGCTCCTTCGCGGGGATATTTCTACCCTACATAGGACAGGGAGGAGAATTCCTGAGCTAAACTCCGAAATAGGAGATAAACAAAGCTGTACAAAACAATTACTGCATCTGCCTGTCCTCTGACAATAATCCAGCACCTCAGGTATGCAGAGGCAGCGGGGGGTGAAGGGGTGATCTGATACCGAACCGAAGAAATCTGAACGGTCTATTTTTTTTTTCCAGGGTTATTTTTATCTGGGAGCTCGATCTCTGTAGAAACATTCCCCAGCAGCACTATTGCTCGCCGGTCTGCGGTCGCCTCGTAAGCGGCATCGCGGCGTGCGGGGGCTTTTCCTCGGGAACCACTGTGGGTCACCGGGAGAGGTGGCTTGAAAATGGGAGTTTGGCTTCGTTTGCTTCTTTGCTTCAGCCTCCCCTCGCAGACCTAGTGCCTGCAAATGTCACCTCTCCTCACACCAGCCATATTTATTTTCCTTATGCTCTCCGCGTAGTTTCAACGAGGCTCATTTCACGCTGCCACCCTTTAAAAAAATTATATGTTTTCCCTCCCTCAAATAGGTGATTGTACGGGTGCAGCGGAACCCTCACACCCTGCGCTTTGCTCGGCGCTTTTGGCTCTGAGAACTTTAGAAACGGGATGGCAAGCCGGGAGCTCGGTGCGGGGAAGGAGGGATGGAGATTGCGGCCGACCCCCGCCCGCCGGCGGGCAGCGGGCAGGCTCCGCGGCCGGGCTCCTGGACTGTTTGTGCCTCTCCTCCGAGCAAACGCTCCTTCCAGCTTTCCTCCACACTCGGGGAAAAAAAAACAAAAAACAAAAACAACAAAACAGAACAAAACAACAAACCCCGAGGTGCTGCTGAGAAGCCAAAATGCCCAGAGCGGTAGTGGAAGCCAAGGGAGGTGCTGCACCTCCCGTTCTCCCAGCGTGGAATTACTGCCTGCAAAACGCAGGCACGCACCGAATTTCGCCGGGTTCACAGAGATTTCCCCATCTGCAGCCAGCCCTGCCCGTGCCGCCGGGGAAGGGCTGGCAGCGGCGCTACCCCGTGGGCACAGCCTGGGCACATCTCCCGACCCCGGCACCCCCATGTGCCTCCCGCTCACACCCGGCATCATTTCCTTCTTCCAAGCGAAGCCTTTGAGGCAGCTTTGCCAGCGCGTTGGAGCTGCTGGCGGAGGATAGAGGAGAGGGGAGAGGTCGCTGCTCCTTTGCCAGGCTGGCCGTGCCGCAGGCGGTGTGCCCGACGCTGCACGGCTTTCCCTGGGCTCTCGCATCAATTTTGCAAGGGGAAAACCAGCAGCAGTCCCTGCCTAGCCCTGTCCAGGCTTTCCTGGAGCCGGCGGGCCGGGAGAGCTCAGCCAGCACGGCCGCATTTCCCCAGCGCTGCCGGGTTCTCACTGCACCACCGAAAACCGCAAAAATGAAAAACATGAAACCTCCGGATTTTCCCAATTCCCCCCATGCCAGGCAGGATGAAGGGCGCTTTGCGGCTCCCACCCCGCAGCCTGTCGTGTGACCGGCAGCGCCCATCCATCCACTTCACGCGGGAATACTTTCCCATCAACGGGGGCAAACAGACGGGTTGGAAACCCTGGCTTCCACTTTCTTGCAAGATCATGAAAATTTCATGAGCTGCTGGTGGCAAGGGCAGAGCCCGCTGCTGCCGCGCCCGGCCCGGCCCGAGACGCGGAAGGGACGAGGGCACCGGTGTGGGGCACAGAGGATGCTCGAGAGGGAACGGATGAGGGTGAATGTCAGAGTCTCGGTTCGGGGAAGCAGCCTTCGGTCACGGCTGCCGTTCGCAGCAAGGAGTGACGGGGAGCAGCCAGCCCCCACCGCCTCCCCTTCCCACGGGAGGGAGGGTGCGCGGGTGAGGTGGGAGTGCCGGCCCCTGGCTCGCCCTGCCCCTGGCCCGGCCCTGCCCCTGGCCCAGCCCTGCTCCTGGCCCTGTCCTCTCGCTGCCCCGTCCTTCCCCGGCTCCTCTTCTTGCCCTGCCCCTGCCCACGAGGAGCAGCGTCCTCCCCTCCCGCCCGCCGGATGGGGCTGGGGACAGCCTTCCCGGCCACAAAACGGTCAAACAATAATAATAAAAGCCTCAAATTTTGTCAAAATTAGGTAGAAAGTAAGGGTAAACAACAGCCCAGAATATGGTGGTCGATGAAAGAAGAAGAGAAGAGAAGAGAAGAGAAGAGAAGAGAAGAGAAGAGAAGAGAAGAGAAGAGAAGAGAAGAGAAGAGAAGAGAAGAGAAGAGAAGAGAAGAGAAGAGAAGAGAAGAGAAGAGAAGAGAAGAGAAGAGAAGAGAAGAGAAGAGAAGAGAAGAGAAGAGAAGAGAAGAGAAGAGAAGAGAAGAGAAGAGGAGAAGCCCCTACGGTTTCCCAGGGTGGAGGCAATGTTCGAGGCTGCGTGGCCGGACCCCCACAGCCCTCTGCGGCGGAGCTCTGCTCCGGCTACCCGAGCCAGCGAGGCCCCGGCAGGACACTGGGTGACACTGGGTGTCGGTTCCCTCCCCGGAGTGTCTGGACTTTGTTTTACCGAGCCGTCTTTTGAAAACCTACCAGCCCGAGGGATGAAACTATCAGTCGCTGCGGGAAAGTTTTTGGCCTGTGCAAAGAAATAGTTCGTGACCCCTTATTAAAAAAAAAAAAAAATTAAAAAAACCCCCAAACCAACCAAAAAACCCACCAAAAATTAAAATAGATTTCAAACTATAGCTGGAAGCTAAACCTTCTATCTGTGTCTTTAAGTTACACCCACAGCACGTTTGTGAAGAAACAGAATCCCGGCCCCAGTGTCTGCCCCTCGCAGCTGGGTGGGACACGGCCGGGGCAGTCCGGTCCGTCGGTGCCCGCCGGGGATGCTCGGGGATGCTCTGTGCTCCTGTCCCGGGCAGGGCGCACGGTCCCCGGCTGAGACGGGCATCCAGCGCCTCTCCCGGAGCGGATCCGCGGGGCGACGGCCGGGATCGCCGTTCGCTCGCTCATCTGTAGTTGTGGAGGCAGAAAAGCTTCAGAGAAGTACAAAATTATTTCCCTGAAACCATTTTTATTTAATCTTAACAAGATGACGCGTCCGTCCGTTTCACACACGCCCGCTGTGTACCAGCGCCTACACAAGCGTGCACACCCGCGGATGTCGCGACTCGGGAACGTTTCCCCGCTTCTCCCGTGACTCGGGGGAGTTAATCCGTGCAGACACAACAGGAGCTGTTGTGACGGTAAAGTTCAGCAACTCTACACCGACCCCAGCATTAGCAGGGGATGGGGCGAGATGCTGGAGCTGCTCCTGCACTTTCCACACAGGCAGCTAATTCCCCTAAATTCCCTTGGATTTACACCTCGGCATTTACTCACAGCCAGAATAAAGCCACCGCTCTAATTAACTAGGTAATTTCCACTCCAACTCCCCACCGGATAATCAACTTTTATGGTCTCTCGAAGGCTATTTTCCAGCTGTTGCGGACCGGGAGCCCGCACCGCCGAGGCTCCGGGGTCGGGCAAGCTCCGAGAGAGGTTTGGGGGAGTCCCTGCCCTCCTCAGCAGGACCGGGCTCTCTGCACCTTCCCCGTCCTTCCCTGCCCGAGCCTTCCCGGCAGTCCGGGGGTGGGGAGGCTCCTGCCGGCCCCATCGTGGGGATGGTGCCCCGGGGGGACGGAGGTGGGGGCCCACGACAGCCGCCCCAGAGACGGGCAGGGCTGAGCTGGGGCCGGGCTGTGGGGCCGTCCGGCTCCTCCCGGTAAAGGTGAGCCTTATTCTGGGGTGTCCCCATTCGCCGGGCTGTCCCTACCCCTCTCCAGGGAGCGGGATGGGCGAGGAGCTCATCTCGCAGTGACGGGGGCATGGCCCGGACACGCTGCACACACACTGCATTTCCTCAGGGTTTCCAGAAAACAAAACAAGACAGAACAAAACCCCCAAACCCAAGCAAACAAAGCCTAAAAACCAGCCTAACCCCAGAACAAAAAATGCAGATAAAAAATTGCCATTTCTTTTAACAAGCAACAAACAAAACTGCAATTCTCGGTGGGGTGTCCCTGTCAGCCAGGAGAGCTGCCCGCTGGAGCCAGGGCTCGGGCTGGCTGCAGAACGGACGGGAGGATGGATGCTTGATCTGTCTGTCCTTGCGCTGCGGAAAGTTCCGCGGGAGGACTAAGAGCCCCGAACCTCTCGTTCTTCGCAGCTTCCAGCCCCACCCGCCCGCTGTGGGACCCCGACACCCTCCGTGTGCTCCTCCGCGGCCGTCGGGCCTGGGAGGAGAGGGAGTGCGATGGGGGAAGGCTGGACCAGGGGTCCGGGGGGGCGAGACCTCTGCCCCACACCTGTAGTGTCCACTTTCTGCCAGGGAACGGGGGTGGGGAGAGCTGGCATGGTGTGGAATGGGCAATTTCCTTCCTTCCTTCCTTCCTTCCTTCCTTCCTTCCTTCCTTCCTTCCTTCCTTCCTTCCTTCCTTCCTTCCTTCCTTCCTTCCTTCCTTCCTTCCTTCCTTCCTTCCTTCCTTCCTTCCTTCCTTCCTTCCTTCCTTCCTTCCTTCCTTCCTTCCTTCCTTCCTTCCTTCCTTCCTTCCTTCCTTCCTTCCTTCCTTCCTTCCTTCCTTCCTTCCTTCCTTCCTTCCTTCCTTCCTTCCTTCCTTCCTTCCTTCCTTCCTCTCTTCCTCTCTTCCTCCCTTCCTTCCTTTTTCCCTCTGCCTTTCTCCCTGTTTTCCCTTCCTTCCCCCCTTTCCCCTGTGGCTGCCCGACCCCGGTTCTGTCCCGGATCCCGGTTCTGTCTGTCTGTGCCCGGGGGGGCAGCAGGGCGGTGCCGGACCCCGCCTGGTTCCCATTCCCATCACGATCCTGCCCCCCCAGCTCCCCTCACCCCGAGCATCTGCCGGGTGATGCCCGAGCATCATCCCGGTGCCCCCCTCGGGCATCCCGAGAGGTGTTCCCGACGGGAGCGGGTCCGGGAGCGCAGCCCGGCACCCCCGGCTCTGCTCCGCTGCTTCGCTCCAGTGCCGCCCGAGTGACAAGGCGAGGGCCACCGAGGATCTGCCCGTTCCGCTTGCAGGCCCCTGAGAGCAGTAAAATACCCCACCCAGGAACTTCAAAGCCAGGATACCTCCTCCCTTGCCATCCCTTCTCTTGGAGGCAAAGAGGGGCGCGGGCGGTTCCAGCCCCTCGGTGGGTCCCGGGGCTGGGTGGGCTGCGGGAGTGCGCGGTGCCACAGCGCTGAGCTGCTGCGTTTTGTTGAATGATGCCGTCATATTCTTTATTTTTTTGTCTTCTAGTTTTCTTAGATTCCCGGGCTATATTTGTCTTGTCTGTCTGGGCCTGCTTCTCTAAGTCACTGTGTAAATTGAAAGGCTTTTCCCCCCCTTTTTCTTCCCCTCTCCAGCTCACCACCTTTTTTTAATTAAAGCTTTTAACTGGTCTGGTGTTTACAGTCTTATGTAAAGTATCAAAACAAACAGACCCTGCCGAATACAAACACCAAAAAGAAGCTGGCCCCCCATTCTTACCCCTTCATTGTCAAAAAAAAAAAAAAAAAAAAAAAAGCGCATCTCACCATGTCATAGCTACAGTTCCAAAAGGAAATTGCTTTTATTTGTAAAGGAGGCTTTAAAAAGCAGTGACATGAAGGGGAAAAGCTCCTTAAGGGAGGAAGGTCATGGGGTTAGGGGTGAGATTAAAGGAGCTATCTTTCCACCTCGCAGGGAAAGCGGCGCTGGAGCCTCCCCAAACCTGGGACAAGAGCTCCGAAGGGAGGCGGAGGGGGCGGGTGAAGGGGTCGATGCTGGGGGCCAGGACTGGAAGAGGCCACTGGGCTCCAGGCAGTCCCTGGTGTCACACAGGCACCTTTCAGCTGTCAAAAGGAGTGGATGCAAAGAGGTAAAATCCCTTCCTTCAATGCCTAAACCCTCACATTCCCTGTGTCATACAACAGGAAACATCACAGCGAGGGGAGCGGCCCCTCCGGAGCTCAGGCGGGCGGTGGGACACAGAGGGCGGTGGGATGCAGGGTGCTGGGGCTTAGGCAGGACGCTGTGCCCCCTCCCCAGGCTGCTGCTGCCGTCTATTTGTAGGAAGCTGGGCACAGCGATGGAAAGGGAACGGACCGAGCGAGCAATCGCCCCCAACCCTCCCTTCCCCTCTTCCGCATCCATCCGTGACGGCTGCGGTTTTTGCTGAATTAAGGTCCCTGGTGAAGGCAAGTCAGCGTGAGGGATGCGAGGGCACTTCCCTTCGCCTCCCCACAAAGGCGGCACCCTGCCTGGCCTCAGGCACGGACAGCGGCCGGGGCTGCGGGGTCAACACCAACAAAGGTGACCGCATCCTCCCTGCGTGCCCTCTGCCTTGCTGACCCCTCGCCGGTCCCCCTGCCCCTCTGGGTGGGCACGGAACGCTCCCCTCACCTGTCTCAAAACCCCCTCCTGTCCTGCGGAGGAGCCTGGGACCATTTCTGCAGGGCAGCAGGAAAAAGGACATGCAGGTTTCATCAGAGATGGAAAACGTATTTTCCGCTGCTAACAGGGATGCAAACAACCCTAAGAGTGATACAAATGTTGATCTTGGCGCTGTCTGGGATTTGGGTCCTGGGCTGTCCATCTCCCGTGCTCAGGGGGTCTCCAGTAATTTGTGATCCCCACGATGGCACAGGAAGGTGCCCGTGGTGACACTTCCCTTGCTCCTGGGCTGCTGCCAGCACAGGGGAGCCGCTGTGACACTTCTCTGCAGCCCTGGAGAGATGTCCTGCAGGAAGGACATTTGGAAGGACAGCTGTGCTTTCAGCTGGGATCAGAGTGGAGAGGGCACCACGTCTGCCTGACCCGTTCAGGATTTTAGGAGTAGAACCGTGAGCTTATTCTGCAAACCAGGATGCGGACACAGGGGCGATGCTGCTCGGGCTGCACGGGAACACGCAGGATGTTTGCTGTGTGCAGCATTTGAAGCAAATGTTAGCGAGCTGGGCACTTGCTGCCGTGACCCTGAGCAGACAGCTTTGTCCCTCCGTATCTCTACGGAGAGGATGCTCACACAGCGTCTCTCCTGCTCTTTCCTGCAGTCCCGGGGCTCTGTGACATTTGGCTCTGCGGCTTCTGCTTGGCGCTTCCAGCCCCCAAATCTATTCTCACTTTCTTCTCCAAAGTGCAGCGGCCACATTGTTCTCCGTATTTAGAGAGCGTGTGTGAGAATGGATGTGTGGGAGGCTGCTCCTCTCCTAAAATATGTGCATTTAAATGGTCCGAGGGAATTACCGACATTAGCCCTGCTTTGTTTTTGGGTTTTATTAGTGTCATTCAGTAAATATCCCCCTGCAACCTGGGTAGCGAATGCCCAGCCGGGCTCGCTGGAGATGCCGCTTGGCACTCCGCCTGCCACAACTGCTGGAGGACAGTAAATCCATCCCTCTTTGGCTCGCAGGCATTGGCGCTGCCTTAGCTTGTGCTCCTGAGTCTGAGCTGGGTCACAGCTCCCCTGACTTACGGACCTATGTGCCAGGAAGCATCTGCAAACTGTGCTGTCTGCAGAGACCTCTCCCAGAGGTGTGGATTCCCCTCACTCGGGCAAACACCGGCGGCTCATGTGGACCAGGAATTGGTCCTTTCCTTTTCCCTTACCTTTCTGCATCATCGGTTTTATATAAAACCACTGGATAGACCAGAAAGCCTAGCACACAGCACTCACTGAGAATTGACTGGGTATTGTAGATACACACTGCTTCTATAAATATTTATGGAGTTACAGTCAGCCTTGGTACGGGCAAACAAATGTAAATAACGCCATGCACTCCTAGTGTGCTCCGGATGGTGCTGCGAGCAGGAATAGCAGTTCCTTGTGAAATCAATTTAATGAATCACTTATAGTAGGAGGGAAATAATCCCAGCAGCATTATTATGCCTAATGGCAGGAGCATTGTGATGATGGCTGTGTTATCCAGCGAGCCTCTGCCCGGGAGCATGGGCAGGGGAGACGTTTCCCAGCAGAGGAAGATGAAGATGAGATGTGGGTGCAGGTGACAGAAATGAGAAAGAAAGTGCTGGATTTTCCTGGCTGCTGCACATCAGGATGATGTGATGTTAACTGGAATAGTGGCTGTTGGGGCAGGGACAGGCACTCTGGGCAGAAGGACTCACTTTGTAGGGAGGAGGGTGAGCAGGGGGTGGATGACCTAAAACGGATGGGCTCATGTGGGAACGGATGTTGCATGCCCTGGGCCCCTCTGGTATCAAATGCCCCCAAGCAGAAAGGTTTTATTCAAGTGATTTTGCCCCCTAAACATCTGCAGTCTCAGCCAACACTGCCAAAACTTCCCAGGACATGGGTATTATGCATTTTTAGCTCTGCCAGAAAAGGGAAGAGATGAACAGTTCCAGGACAAAATCTCCATTTAAAATCAGAATTTCTTATGTCCGGGTGAGTGACTTCATCTTTCACTGGGTATGGACCTATTCTTGAAGTCATTCTCAGCCCATAGAATAATAGAACCATAGAATCGTTTATGTCGGAAAAAACCTCTGAGATCATTGAATAGAACCACGGTCAACCCAGCACTGCCAAATCCAGCACTAAATCTTGCCCCTAAGCGCCACATCTACATGTCCCAAATCCCTGCAGGGATGGTGTGTCCAGCACTTCCCTGGGCAGCCTGTTCCAGTGCCAGGCAGCCCATCCACAGGTTATTCCCAAGAAATCTCCAGGAGTGTGATGGTTCACATGCTGCTGGACACACGGGTCACATCAGTGCTCATCTGCCCTCAGGGGGTGCACAGTGTCCTCAGAACCAGGTCACATTTCTGGAGGTCTTTCCTAGCTTATAGTTTTCCCTTTGCAGGGTTTTTCCAGCCAGGTAATTAATCTGTTAGGTCATATAAGGGAATTAAAGGCAGAAGGGGCAAGCATATGGACAAATATAAGTCCATATTTAAAATTTCAGTCTATTTTTTGAGGTGTTTATTAGCTCAAACAGCAAAGATCTTCTTTATCTGGATGTGGCCTTTGCAGAGCTCCTCCATGTGCTGATTCCGTGTATACAAGCTCAGGGGTAGCTTGACTCAAGATCTTCAAGGCTGTTGGAAGAGCAGAGAAAAGTGGTGATCTGTTGTTTGAAGAGTTGAGCATCCCAGTTTTGATCCAAGTGCTTTCTGAATAACTGGACTTCAGAGGCAAGAGGCGGAATTCCACATGGGAGACTGCAGCAAGGGCATGAAATCTGGATGCAGCTGCATAACACTGCATTAGCATTTTTTAAAGCATATTCCTAGCAGTCTAATCCTATACCCCACTGTTATTTTCAATTAATTAGTCCATCAGAAACTATTTTTGTCCTTGCTTTCCCTCCTTCCCAGAGTTTGCAAGGCTGTACCCAGCATTGTGCTCCCACACAGAGCTTTTTGGTTTTCATGAGTTTTTGGGTGGATGCTGTATTGCATTAGCATTGACATTCATTAATATAAGACACTTAGGCATCATTAGATTTTTTTGTAGCATCTTTTCCTATTCTAATGAATGAAGTGAAGCTGTGTGAAAGAAAACCAGAGAAATACAAATGCCAGAAATGCTGTTCTTCAACCTTCTTATTGAAATCAAAGATCTTGTCTCAGGGGCTGAACCCTGCTCCTTATTAAGCACCCAAAATGTGGAGTAGCTCCATTGCCAAACCCATGAAGGGAGCAGGCACAGGTCTGTGGTGGCTGAGGACAGGCCGTGGGCAATCATCTGGGAGGAGATGGATCCAGATGGCAGCTGAGTTGAGCAGTAGCACAAAAATAAAAGCAGGAATTTTATGCACCCTTGGCTGAGGGGACAGAGGAAAAGGATGGATAAAACAGCCTGAGATCGTGCACTAGCTCAAAGCACCCAGTTAGAAACCACAGTGAGTTTTGGAGCACCCCTGAGGACTGGTGTAGGTCTGGGGTTTATCCAAACTGAGGATGCTCCATTAAAGCCCCCTGCTCTGGCTCCTGCTGCCGAGCAAAGCTGGAAAAGATTTGCAGTGAGATGCAGCTGAAGTCTTCACGAAAGCAGATGCTGAATATCAAATCGGAGAGAAATTAGGACAAACGATTTCTGCGAGCTTTGAAGGCAAAGGTTGTTTGTTTAGCCTTCCAGGAAACAGGCTGCTGCCGTTCCCACTCTGCCTGCCTCAGCCTGGGAGGCATCCCTGCCTCTTCCAAAGGTTAAAGCGCTGCCAGGAGGGGCGGAGGGGTTTCAGCGGTGCTGAGCGGGTCCCTCGCTGCTCCGTGCCCGGCACAGGCGGAGGTCAGCGGGTCAGCGGGGCTTGATCTGCCCTGATCCCCCTTCACAGGGGAAATGAAGCGACAGCGACTTCGCTCCAGCACAGTGGCCACTTTGAAAAAATGTTCCAGGCAGATAATTTATCAGGTTTAATTGCTCTTTAATCCCCCTGATCGGCCTGGCGTGGAGAAATCCCCTCTGAATGGGGGAGCCTGTTTGAAAAGACCCAGGGAGGCTGGGAGGGCTGGAGGGAGGATGGAGGGAGGGATGGAGGGATGAAAGGAGGGAAAAAGGGGAGGAATGATGGAAGGGAGGGAGGGAGGGAGGGAGGGAGGGAGGGATGAAGGAAGGAAGGAAGGAAGGAAGGAAGGAAGGAAGGAAGGAAGGAAGGAAGGAAGGAAGGAAGGAAGGAAGGAAGGAAGGAAGGAAGGAAGGAAGGAAGGAAGGAAGGAAGGAAGGAAGGAAGGAAGGAAGGAAGGAAGGAAGGACATAGAGATTGAAGGAAGGAAAGAGGGAGGGAAGGAGGGAAGGAGTGAGTGCCTCTTGCTGTAGCTTCTCAGCACGACCCTTCTCTGCAGCCTGGTGTCCTGGTGCTGCTGCTCACAACCTAGATCCCTTTTAGAGATTTTATCACGGGATTTAAAAGCCCTGGAGCACCTCTCCTGTCTCCTGGATCCTCCTGCTCAGAGGAGCCCAGACCAAACTGTGTTTCTTGATCATGCCCAGCCAGGGAAACACTCAAGGTCAGGTTGGACAGGGCTCTGAGCAGTGTGATCTGAAGGTGTACCTGCTCCCTGCAAGGGGGTTGGGCCTTCAAAGGTGAGTTGGAGTCATCAGACACCAGAGCAAAACTAGACATCATTTCAAAGGCAGGTGCAACCAGCAGAATAATCAGTGTAGCTTTATTTTGGAAATAATGGATATTTTCTATTTCTTTGGTATGAAAACCTGTCCAGCAAGGGCTTGTCTTCCCTCTGTTTTCATAACCCAACACCAGAACACCATTATTTCTTCCTATTGGAAGTATATGAGCCATTTCCTTTTGATCTACATGCTTATGGACAATTTCACCATGCCAGTTCAAGGTGTGTCTTGCCCTTTACCCTATAGGTATAATTCTGGGTTTATTACACATTGAAACCAACTTTTATTTGCTTGGGCACAAGAAAAAGCACTCCAGTTAATTCCCAGTGTGAGAATGTTTTGCTGGGAACTTGAGTAAAGTCCACAGAATCCCAAGAAAAATAATCCAGGCTTTCCACTCCAGACTTCATTGGTTTTAAATCAAAAATACAAAATCAACTATGGGCAGGTTAGTAACTATTAGAAGAAGAAAAAAATTGCACTGATGAGTCTGAAAGGCCCAAAGATATATTAACCATGAGACTTTTTTTTTTTCCAACTTCCAGTGAAGAAAAGCCTCAAGGACAAACTTTGCAGTGGGCATGTGAGAGCCATGGTACCAGCTGCAGAGGTCTGAAGAGATGATCATCCTCTCTCCTGCAAGCCATCTCCAATTCTGAGCCTGAGTTTATCCCATTACATCCACCCCATGAGCTGCCAGCAATGAGTTAGATGCCTGAAATGGGTTTTTTGGTGGGATGAGAAAATTTGGGGATTTTTGGCAGGTGAAGTGACATGCTACTGCTCTCTGTGACCAACCAGCTCTGTAACCAATTAAATATTTTCACATCCACTTTCCCAGTGAGAAATAAGGGAAAAGACAAAGTGAAAGACCAACCAGGAAAATAATAACATAAACTCAGTTTCTTTAACCCACCACCACCTAGTTCAGGCAAAATCATGGCATTGCTGTGATTAATTCCCATGGAATATCCTCACAGCAAGGATCCCACCTAGGTGAGCCCATATCTCCCAGAAGTAACCCCCAAAACCACAAAGTCACTGAAACAAGGCCAGTCTGAAGGTTGGTTGGGCTTTTCAAATTTAGAATTCATTTACAGATGAACCTGCATGGCAAGAAACCCACAGGGATTTCTGAGTAATACAGTAAGGAACAGAATTTCCCCTCTTGGTTCAAATAGATCATCCTGTTAAACCCAGGTAAACGATTCCTGAGAGTGGAGTCTGAACCTCCAGCACCTTTGGTTTTTAGCACAAGGTCCTATATTGTTCACCCAACATACTGGGATTCCTTCCTTGATGCCTTTTCTGTGGTTCCTTCCTGATGGAGATGTTACCTTCCCTTTCTGCATCAGGAACGGTGGGAGGGATATTTTGTCCTTGAGACAGACACAGCCCATCTAAGGGCTGCTGGCTTTTTTTTTTCTTCTTCTTCTTTTCTTCTTTTAGCAATTTCTCCTTTGGCTGCAGAAACCCTCCCCGAGGCAGGAGAGTTTTTCTTTCTCAGGCATGCCAGGCGTGCTCCCCGGCCTCTCACTGCTCTAATTATTAGCAGGAGGACAAAGAGATGAGGAGCCATGAATGGGGTCATCTTCACCTGGGAAAAAAAATTAATATATCACCTCTGAAAACCCCAGGCCAGGGTGTGAAAGCACTACTTGATGGGCACTGATGGCAGTGCGTGACTGGCCAAACACTGGCAGATGCACTGACCCCGGGGCAATGTCTGAGCTCATTTCCCATATAAGCATTAATTTACTGGAGTGAGAAAAGAGTGGGGATGAAAGGCATCCCTAGAATCATTGCATCCTTCTGTAATGAGGAATTTTCCGTGTGAAATTCCCAGGTAATGGTAAGAAGCAGGAAACACCTTGTGGTCTTTGGGAGAGTGAACTATCATGGGATGAAGAATCAGTACATCCCTTTTGCTTCTTCAGTCTGCTCCAAATCCATGCTGCAGATCCAGGCTGTCCAGAGAGGGCCCCAATCTATGCTGGAAATAGAGATTTGGGCTTGTGATTCCAACCCAGTTTAAAGGGGGAAAAAAAATAAAGAAGATGAAGATGTAGCTGGGACCACAGCACTAAATATCTACTGGATCTTGACTACTCATTCAGTCTGTGGAGACTAATGTCCTTGTGCTTTCTTTCCAGGTTTTTTATTAAGAAATGCAAAATATTGCATATTTTTAAAAGAGTTGATTACTTTCAATGGGAAAGGGCATAGCAGGACACAGAAATCAGAGACTACACGATGTCAGTCCATCTCGACAGGCTGCTGCCAATTCTGTGCTCAGTCTTTATCCAAAAACCTAGAAAACTGTGTCAAGCTTGCTGTAATATTTAACCCCCTATGGAAAACACTTGTTCCCACTGCTGCTGGACCAAACTAGGTTTTAGTCATAGCTAGCACGGCAAAGGCACCTACTCAAACTGCTGTGAGCATCTTTCCAGGAGGAATGCAGCAATGTCCCTGCCTGGCAAAGGATGCTGAGGAGAGGCCAGTTGCAAGTGTCCGTGGGCTGGAGCACATTGTTCTGAGAAGCCATGCAGTAACACCTTCCCGACAAAGGCTTTTATTATTTCAAGGAGCCTGCGTTGTCAGAGCGAAGCAGTTGCCAATTAATTGCATTGGTGATGGGATCAGAGTCACAGCGAGTCTGGGCTTTTTGCAGCCTTTGCCATTTGAGCAACCAGCACTGGTTCCACGGAGCTGGCAAGTGAGTGGTGAACAGATGCTCAGGAAAATTGGATCATTTACAAAGTGTTTACAAATACTTCCCGCTGGCCCCTGGCCAATTTTGCCATCCTCCCCACTTAGAGAAAACATGCATGTGTGTCCCCAGCCGCTGTCCTCCGAGTCCTTTCTGATGGGATTGGTGCTGAAGGCATGGGGGGTGCTTTGCAGGGACTTGTGTCCTCCTCATTACCCCATCCACAAGGAGAAATGTCGCTTTCACAGCCTGGGTGGGGAAGTGGAGGCAGCCACCAGCACTACTGGGTGCAAGGCACATCCCTGGTTTGAAGACATTTTGAAATAAAGATACAGCAAATGGCTAATTATGTGCATTCAACTAAGTAGTAACTGGAGGTATTTCTCCTGTGCTGTCACACTTAGTAGCTACACACAGTAACTTTGGGTATCCTGACCCAGGGGAACCCCCGAGAGCCAGACAAGTAGGGTTTGGAAGGTATTTTTAAGGTGATATAAACAGTGACACAAATTATTCAAGGGCGCTAAGCATAAGCAAGATGTGGACCTGCTTGAGCAGGTTCAGAGGACTCCATGAAGATGCTCTGAGGGCTGGAGCACCTACTACAGACAGTCTGAGACAGCTGGGGGTGTTCACACGGAGAAAAGAAGGTTCTGGAGAGAACTTGGAGCACCTTCCAGTGCCCTGTGTTTCAGACAGTGGGCTTGGCCAGCTATTTGCATCATGAAAGAGCACAAGCAGCATTCAGTCTCTGCCTGCTTTCAGGACAGGCACATCTCAGAGCTGAGCCCTGGGAAACATTGACAGGGCAGGGCTGTGCTTCTGCCTCCATCCCAGACACCTCCTGGAGCTCGTGACACGTTTGCCCCAATCACACAATATTTGGTTTTGGGTTAAACTTTCTGCAAGGGAGCTAAGGGGGATGGAAATCACCTCCTACCTTCAGCCGATTTCTTGGTAATGCTACAGCCTCGCCAAGACGAGCAGCAACGCTGGTACAAGTCAGCGTGTGCATGGCAAAGCCTCCAGGAATAAAACTTGTCCCTCTGCAGGCACCCACTGATCCTGCAGCCTTCCAAACATCTGTTATTGAGTCCCTAACACAGGCAATTTCCTATCCCACCTTTGTCCCCACAGCTCCCTCTCAGACATTTCCTCCAGCTTGCCTTTCCACCTGCCGGGAGCAGCCTGACACAGGTGGCCAGGCAGAGATCATCCTCACCAGCTATCAAAACTCCCACTTTAATGAGAAAACAAGGTTTTTGGCCGGACTTGCCCTGCCTACTTTGTGCATCCCTGCCCTGAGTCCATCACTGCTGCGGCCGCGACGGCAGAGGGAGCACAGAGGCAGAGTCCCACAGCTGGCTTTTCATTTTAATTTTCTAGCAACACAGAGGAGGACTAGACCCATCCACCCCCCCCTCCTGGTGATTTTTTCCTGACCAGCACGGCAGGCTCGTGGGTAGCAGCAGGGAAGAGCTTTGCTCCGGCGGCGTGAGAGCAAATCCTGCAGCGCAGTTGCGGTTTGCTCCCCGGTAAGAGGCTTGGAAATATTGATCAGGGCTGGAGAAGAGATGTGCACAGGAGAAAGAGCACAAGATTTGGGGATTTAGAAGTGATATAATTGGATTTCTGAATTAAGCACAGTGAGTGGGAAGGTCAGCAACAAGATGCAGCCACGGGCTCAGGTTTTCTCAGCCTCGCTTGCCTGGGTGTCCAACATGAGAAATCCCAGATGAGGTATCCTGGGGAAAGGGTGTGTTGAGCAAATGCTTTTGGGAGTGTCTTTGCTGATAGGTCAAGAAGGTGGCATTGCTTCCATGTGCATCGTGTCAGGCAGTTTTCCCTGCAGTGGGATGGCATGGAATGGTGGTGCCTCTGCTTGAGGCTGGACATTCTTTCTGATGGATGGGAGGTGAATTCTGCTTTCCAGGGCTGGCCCATAGGTGCACTTACCAGTGCTTTCTATCACTAAAAACACTGATAACATTAAAAATCTGTAGCTTTTTATCTCTTCTGCTTTTTGTTTGTGTAAATACTTAGATACATCCATTTATTTCCTGTATCTCCCCTTAAATAGACCTCCCTGGTCCTACCTTTACCCCCAAGCCTCAAAATCTGTCCCCAGTGCAAGGGACAAGGCCATGCACCAGAATCTCCACCTGAAGCTGGAAGTCTCCAAAGCATCACCCAGGTTCAGGTGGGAACATTTAGCTGATAAACTCTGTGCTTGTATTCAGGTATAGGAAACTTACCGATCTTTTATTTGCATTTAAACATTTTGAGAGACTTGGGAGCCCCCAAGGAACAAAAAGCCTGTGTTTTGCAAATTACTCCTTGTAGTTTTTAGGTATGGAAACCTCCCCAGGGGTTTCCCCACTCCCGGGCTGCCTCTGGCCAGCCGATTTACTGGCCATGTTTCCATGGAAACAAAAAATGGATGGGTGAAAAAAAGGGGGAAAAAGTTCTTGTAATAGGTGGCATTTCCCAGTTTGGAAAAAGGGATTTTCCCAGGCTGGACTACTTCTTTAGTAGGATTTTTTTTTCCTGGAGAGAAGAAGGAAGGGCACGCCCTGATGTGGAGATGGATGGGCAGCAGAGGCTGCGTTCAGAGCAGCAGCACCGGGCTGGAGGCTTTAATGCTGTGATTTATGGCCTCTTTGTTGCTATAGAGCTGTCAATTTGGTTAAAAGAAATTTTAAACTGCTTTTCTAACAAGTGGGGCAGGACAAGGGAGCTGCCCCATCCTGGTTGAGCCCACTCAGCGGTGTGAACTTAAGGGATGCTCTCAGCAGAGATAATTCCTCTCCATGTCCATGCAGACATTTAATGATGCTTCTTTACTTTATATCTCACTACGAGGCTTCATTAAAAAACATCTGCAAAGGCTTTGAAGTCCTCGCTGGACATCTTGCACCATCATTGAGAGCACTCACAGCAGCACCATCCTGGGCTGGCACAGAGACTCTGAGATGTGATGAAGATATCAAACCCAAGGTGTACCACAGCCAGCTCAAAGCAAACCCGAAATTACAGTCTCTGCAGGGAGAAGTGACAGCCCTGCTACAGAGATCAAGGATTTATGGAGATGGGGCAGCCAGATCTCTCTCTTGCATCCTGATAGCTGATGTGACACATCAGGTGTCAGGGTAGCTCCTATTCCTAAGAGGTTAAACAAGTTGTACCATCAGGAGGGGCTGACATGTTGGTCCAGGCGAGGAGTGAATCATTAAGTTGTATTCCCACTGCTGAGACAGGCAGCAGCAGCTCAGCGAGGTTTACGTAGCCTCAGGTGAGCTGTACGACAGGAAAACACACATCTGACGTGAGGTTAGGTGCTCTGAATTGTGAAATGATAATCAGGAGAGCTGCTTATTGCTGACTCAGGCAGGGGGTTCTGTTGTGAGGTGCAGGGCTGTGGTTTGGGCTGGGCTTCTCTGGATGTGTGTGTGCTTATACAATAAATCTGTAAATGTATTTTCCATATTATTTCAGACTTTTTTTCCTTTGGAATTCGTTTTTTAATAGACTGCTTCACTTAAAAACTAACTTTTTAAATGCCACAAAATGGAGGAAAGAGGATTTCTTGATGGGAATTAGGGTTAGATCAGGAATCTTGGTTCCCTGTAGAGAAATAAGGTTGGTATCATGTTCAGGGGCCCCAGCAGGAGGAACATTGCTGATGGACTGTGCCCAGCATGGAGAAATGATGTTATTTAGGCACCATCAAGGAGAGAGGAGAGATACAGGGAAATGTACACACATACCTATTTACACACCAATATTTATATATATATACATATATTTGTATAAATAGACACATATATACACATGCATATATATATATAAACATCAGCAAACCCCATTTTATATGCATATATATTATGTATCTATACACACATACATATACACATATATACACATATATGTGCATATATATACACACACACACACACACACACAGATATATACATACATATACATATATATATATAAAATACACTTACACAGCAGGGGAGTGTTAGCATTTTTACCAGGTGCAGACTTGGAGGACACCTCTGTTGTCCTGGGGCTGCTGAAATCCCTGTCCCTCACTGTGTTATTTGTATTTACCAGAGCTGGCAAATGCTGCCACTCCTCTCCTGCCTTCTTCTTTACACATCTGGGCTTCCTCACCCCATTTCTCTTCCCACAGCTGCTTCAGGAATGGGATCAGGAGGTTTTGGGAGTGAATCACAGAAGGAGAAACACCATCCACCCCAGCATCTCTCACCTACAAACACAACCTTGAGGAGTGTGGGCACTGCTAAGGTCAAGGGGAGCAATAAAGGTCCGATTTTGCCAGGTTTCTGGCTGCCCAGCCACAGAGCCAGGCTGGGATGCTGCTCCAGTGAGGAGGGGCAGGCAGGAACTGCAGCACATATGGCGAGCCCGGCCACACGCTGCTCCAGAGCTGCGAGATACGGAAGCACAAGGGCACTGCCACAGAGAAAATATCAGCTCTGGGCTTTGGCTGGCTCTGGGACTTTCTATTCAGAGCCACAGCATTACCTGAACTAACGGCTTGTCACAGAGGAGAGGGTTTGTTTACAAACCTTTCTCCTGAGGGAAGGGGATGATGTCAGCTATGGAGGAGGATGGTGATTGCAGCAGCCACCCACGGCAAAGGGCTGGTGGTTTTGGGGGGATTTTAGGAGCTGGGATGGTGGGAGATGCAGCAGGGGCCCTCAGAGTGTGGGTGTAGAAGGAGGGATTACAGGTGACCTCACCCCTGGTAAATCACAGTTGTACTAATTACCAGAGGAGAGGAATAGCCTTGCCCTCAGTGGGTCATAGCTGTGATTAATAAAGAGAAGTGTGATAAAATGGGTGGGTTGGCTGGTCAGGGGGGCTCTTGGAGGAGGTAGAGGAACCCTGGGGAAGAAGGAATGATCCAGAGAGACACAATAAGAGTGAAACAAGGAAGAGTTGCTGCAGTAAAGATCTGCTGTGAGGTCAGTCTGGGTCTGATGGAGTCAGAGCTGCTGTTGGAGCTGCAGTCACAGCTGAGCTGGGTGAGAGCTGTGCTCAGAGTCTGCAAACCAGTACTGCAGTCACAGTCCAGCAGGAAATAGCCAGCAGAGTCTGCAGCTGGACCCTGCAGTGGGAGCTTGCTGTAGCAGAGTCAGGATGGCAAAGCTGTGAAGAAGAATAAACTGGGACCCTTTCCATGTTGCTGAATGAGAGTCTGTGCCTTGGCTCATTTCTACCTCTAAGGAGAGTCTGCTGCAACACTCAGAGGAGCCTGAGGATGCTGTACCACACAATTGTGCCATCTTCTGTCTCCTTGATGATGTCCAGAGAATGTCACTTCCTTCTGCTGAACCCAGTCCCTCTCCAGCTTCTCATGTTGGGATCCCTGAAAGTGTGTCCAGCCTTGTTTTTCACTGGGAGCTAGGAGCTTCCTTGATTCCCATCAAGAATCCTCTTTCCCCCATCTTGTGACACACTAAAAGTCAGTTTTCAAGTCAAACAGATTACAATAATTTAAATATTTTTAAAAAGAAATCAGCCATCTGAAATATTACAATAATGTAATCTGCTGATAATCTCCATTCCTCTGCTTGAGAAGCTGTTCCCAGTCTGCAGTTTACCTGGGTAAAGTGAGTTGTCTCCAATTTCATTGCCAGAGCATCAAGAGGAAGTTTCATTATTCTAATTTAGCATGAAAATACATTTAAATAGCATTTCATTTTGCCCTTTCACAGTATTAAGTAACTGCAAGAATCTTTTCAAGAGCAATTGCCCACAGCTTTTTGTGCAAATATTCTCTTTACAAAAGTCTCATGATGATTTGGGAGAAGCAATAGGGGAAGAACATGCTTCAGTGACAGAATAAAGGAGAAGTCTAGTGTAATTCTCAGTACAGTGTTATTTATCCTGTAGCTAATTACAATCATAATCTGCTGTATAAGGGAGGCATTTCAATGTCAAATTTCATAAAAGAGATTAACTCTCAAGGAAAGATGAAGCAATGGGGGTCAGGGGGTGTTGTGAGAGCCCACCAGGGCTCAGGGTCTCTCTGTGGCTCCAGGGGAGCCCTCAGCTCAGCCCCAGCCACACCTGGGCACCAGGCAGCAGGCTTGGAGCAGACTAATAAATATATTTGGTTAGCTTATTAAATTCATAGAATCATAGAATGGTTTGGGTTGGAAGGCATTTTTTAATATAACCTAGGCCAAGCTGCCTGCCATGGGCAGGGACACCTTCCACTATCCCAGGTGGCTCCAAGCCCTGTCCTGCCTGGCCTTGGGCACTTCCAGGGATGGGGCAGCCACAGCCTCTTGGGAAACCTGTGCCAGTGCCTCAGCACCCTCACAGCACAAGATTTCTTCCAAATACCTCATCTATACCTGCCCTCTTCCAGTTTGAAGCCATTACTCCTTGTCCTTGCCACTCTCCTCATCTTTATTATAAATCCTCTTTCTTCAAGTATTTAGAGACCTCAGTAAGGTCTCACTGAAGCTTTCTTTTCTCCAGACTGAACAGCCTCAACTCTCTCAGCTTGTTATCAGAAGAGGGGTGCTCCACCTCTCTGAGCTTCTTTGTGTTCTGCTCTGGATCCACTCTGACAAGCCAATGTCCTTTGGTGCTGGTGGCCCCAGGCTGGGTGCAGCACCCAGGAGGGGTCTCACAGGAGCAGACAGAGGGGCACAATCACCTCCCTTGTCCTACTGACCATGCTGCTTGGGATGCAGCCCAGGATGTGCTTGGCTGGGTGGTTCTGTTTTTTATCCACCAGTGTCCCCATGTCCTGCTTGGCAGGGCTGCTCTCAGTCCATTCACCCCCAGTGTGCATTGACAGAGGGGATTGCCCTGACCTGGGTGCAGCACCTTGCACTGGGTCTTGTTGGACCTCATGAGGCTTTTGTGGGTTTATTTCTGACATAATTATACCAAAACTGTAGAACAATTTGGAAATGTTTTGTTGTGCAAAATGTGAAATATTGTCAAAGCAGCAGATTGACATCTCTTCCCATGGTCAGCAGGGGAGTCACTGGGCAGCAGTTTACTGGAGGAGCTGTTACTATTCAGTAAAAGTATTTTAAAAAGCAGTGCCACACACCTCCTGCATTTATGGATGTAACATTTATCCAGCTCCCCATAAGGTTAGTAAATGGTGATCTGCAGGAGCAGAATGAATTATCAGGTAATAAATCAAATTGCTTGTCCTGGAAAAGAGGGACTCGGTATCAGACTGGGTATTACTTATGCAGGCAGAGACCAGAAATATTCAGGTAACACCCGTGGTGTTTTCCTGTCACTAATGAGAATGAACTGCATGGTATTGGTTGCCCATCAGGTTTTCCAAGCGGGAAATTTGCTCATAACCTTTCTGACATGTGCCTCCAGAAGCTGAGTGAGAAGGATCTGAGTCCCAATAATGCTGTCTCTGAGAGGGCCTGTTCAATTAAATCTTCCTCAATATGTCAATCACCTGCTAAATGTAACTGCTCTGGGCTTGGCAAGTGCAAATCAACAGGTTTAAATGATCCAGGAAGGGCTGGATCACAACAGCCATGCCACCGAGGGGACACATAGCCCGGGCTGAGACCAAACCAACACAAATCCAATTTCTGAATGATGGATGTCCCCTGAACTCTAGCACAAAATGAAGCACTTATGTCCTTGGGATGATGTATTTCATTCCAGGAGCCACAGTAAAGTTTCCAGGTATTGCACTAATTTACTGAGTACTGAATCTGCAGTGACCTTGCAGTGACCTTGGAAGAGAGCAGTGGCCCTGTTTGTTGTTTGTGACTGAATGCAAAAGGCAGCTAACAGCTCCCTTCTGCCATGGATCTGGCTCTGTGCATTGAGAGCTTGTTGGGCTGAGGGCAGTTATGGTTTAGGCATAGGAAACACCAGGTGAGTTGGTCCCTGCATGTGCCAGGGCTGCATGAGGCACAGGAACAGTGATGACAATGACAATCCCAACAACAATCATCCAACCAGGGAAAACCCTGTTCATAACACACCTCGAGAATTGAGAAGCATTTGCTCCAAAAGCTTTAATGTGTGCAATTCCAGGCAAGCAAAATTCCTGTGAAATCACAAATTCAAATACTGTCTGTGCTCTAGAGGGTGAAGCCCTGCCTGTGCTCCCCTGCACCGGCGTGTCCCTGGGCTCTACCTAAAAATAAAACCCTAAGCAAAAAAGAACAAGCCCCTGCTGGCAGCCTGGCACGGAGGCACAGCACAGTCGCTGCCAGGCATGTGGTCTCTTTGTCCTTACAGGTCAAACCTGGAGCTGAGTTAAGGATGCCAAGTCTCCAGATCAACACCCGGAGTCGCAGCTCCCTCTTGCCTGTGTCAGCCCGTGGCCAGGAGCTGTCCCTGTGAGCTCAGCCCTGTGATGGCACCAAAGCCCAGCACTGAGGTCAAAACAAGGTCTGAGGGCATCACCCAAGTGCTCTCTATCCTTCACACCATCTCCAAAGGAAGCAAAAGTGTTTTCTTCACCTTGTGGCCCCACAGCATTTTCACCCACATTTGTGAAAGTGCCACATTGCAAGAGCCAGCCCAGACCAAGTGGAAAAGGAATTTCCTTTTGCCAGTGCTCTCTACTGTGGCCCCTTGCTGGCTGCCCAGGGACCTGAGTCTGTTCCTCAGGAGGGTGTGGGAGGGAGGCTGGGCTGGGGTCTGATCCCATTTGTATCCCCTCACTTGCCAAAATCCAGGATAAACCACTGAGTCCCAGCCCACCTGAAGCACAGCAGAACTAGAAAAGCCATGTCTGAGCTTTCAAAGTGGAACTCACCTGCTCTCGGGTGATGTTTCTTCAATGTCAGGACCCTGTTCTTAATTCCCAGCTAGCACTTGTGTTTTGTTAAGCACAACACAAAAGATAAAAAGGAACTAAACCAAACCCACATAATGCAAGATTGAAAGAAAATAAAAAAGCATGTCAAGGTTTCATATTATTCCAAATTATCACATAAACAGAGCATTATTAAAACAACATTCCTGGGACAGCTACCTCTCACCCATCCTCTCCCCTGCTCCTGACTCCCAAGGCAAGGAGCTGAGGGGTTACAAATAAAACTCTAAAGGAGAGAAATTTTGAGATCAATTCCAGCAATTGGGATTTCTAGTATGTCTCAAAAAAAGTGTCAAATCTGTCACTCAGTGCTTACAGGTTATCCTCTGTGAGCTCAGGCATGAGCCTGGTGTGTTTATTAAACCCATGGCCTGGCAGAGGAAAGGTGCCTGTCTGAATTGCAATAAAGTTGATTTTCAAGCAGTTGGTTTAAAACTCTTTGTCCTGGTTTAGGGAATTACTGAACACCAGGATGAAGTGTTCAAGCACACATTCTCATGTGTTGGTACCAGCTGCCTTGCAAATGACTCTGGCCACTTCAGCAGAACTTGGGGCTCTGGGCTGGCTCTTTCTGGGTGCTGTAGCACAGCAGAACAAGGTGCTGTGTCCTTCTCTGAGTATATCTGTATATATATATATATATATACATATATATATATAGTACATAGAGGGATAGATGTGAGCTGTGCAAATATAGGAATGTTAGATTTAATTGTGTGGGGCTGACTTTGCAGTGCTCAGTGGCAGGACCTGCCCTTCCCTGTGCCCTTTGGGGTCCCCTCCAGCTGATCTGCCCCAGCCCATCACTGTCCCTATTGCTTCCCCTGCTTCCAGCACCACAACCCTTCCTTTTCCCCATCTACACCCAGCTGGGAGGCCTGGGAGCTGGTGTTAGTCTCTCTCTCCAGAAAATTTTCCCATTTATTTATGTTTCCCTCCTGCACAGGGAGATCCCACCAATCTCTGAAAGCTGTATGAAGTTATTTGCTCGAGCAAGCTGACAGCAGCCTCTGGGCTAAACTTTTGATCCGTCAGTTTTCTGCCACTTCAGAAAGCCCTGCTGGCTGCAGGGGTGGGGACAGGACCAGCACAGCTTGCCATGGAAGGGGAGCAGCACAGGGTCTGGGTCTCCATCCTCTTCTTGGCACCAAGCCCCCAGTGCCCAGGTGTGGGTGTCTCCTTCCTGGCACGGGGGATGCACCATAAAAAGCACACAGGGGTTCTGCTGTTGGAGCAAACCTGAGCTGCAGGGACTTTTTCTTCCCTCAGTGACTCTCTTGGTGCTGTGCTTCAGGAGACCACCTCCTTCTGTCCCTCAGCCAGGGGAAAAGTAGGAACCTGCAACCTATTCTGTCCAGTTCTTCTAGAGCTTGCTGGCAGTACCTGTGGCTGACTCTGCTCTTCAGTGAAAGGTGTTTTTCATCATCTATCATCATCTCATATCCTGAGGCTTTTCCATGAACTCACAGAAATTCAAAATGATCACACTGATGCCAACATTGTTTCAACATTTACACTTCTGAGACAAATACCTTAAAAGTATGTGACAGGGATAAAGCTGCAGGGATGGATCTAAGCACAGAAGGAAGGAGATGGAGTGTGAAGCTGTAAGGTAAGAAGGCTCCAAGTCTGCACTGAATAGCTGAAATTTCCCACCCCAGCTTCTCTAAGACGCACACAGATCACAGTGCTGTGAAACTTTGTTCCCTGAATAAATGGGATGAACCAGATGAAACCGTGGGTACTGTGCACAACAGGGGTAAAGAAAAGCACATCCATCACCCAGCTGATACTGAGAGGCACAAGCTGTACCAGGGATGTACAGAACATGGGGATGTCTGCTCTGGGCTAAACCATGCTCATCACAGACAAATCTGAGTTGGAAGTCTGTGCAGGGGATTCCCAGTGGTACCACTCCTGTTTGTGAGCACCACAGCAACACCAGAAAGTTTTGCTGGATGAGGCACTGGGGACAAAGACAAGGAAGGAAACTCTACCTGCCACAGGGTAAATGTCACCCCTGGTCCCTAAAAGGACAGAACTTGGGTTGGCACCTCGTAGTGACCCTTGCTCATCATTCTCATTTGAGGCCTTTGAGATGGCCCAATTCTGAAGCTGTTTCTCAGTCTTTGTTTCTACAGATTTTCCCCATTAATATTGCAGATGTGTCTGGCTGAGAAGCAAATGAGAACAGCAGCTCTGTCCACAGCTGGACATCCAGCCCCACACTGGAGGGTACAATGAGTTACCTGATTGTCTGAGACGTGGAGCATCCAAACTCCTCACAGGGTTATAGAAGGAGATCGACATACCTAACAAAAAATGAGCTTTCTCACTGTCTCACTGGAGAATTTTAAGCCAAATTTGGCTGTTCACAGCTGTGCAGGAAAATCTGTAAATCAAGAAGTTACTTCAGGCAAGATTTAAAATGCTCTAATTGCCTTTTGGATTTATGACAAAAGTACCACGAGAGACAAATGGGTTTCAGTACTCCACTGGCATAATTTAGGGAAAAATATAGCTTTTCTTCTGTAATAAGTCATTATTGCATTAGAGTTAGTGTTCACACTTTCCCCATTAATATTGTAGAGCATGTAGTTACAGGACAAAGGGGAATGGCTTTAAACTGGAAAAGGGCAGTTTTAGATTAGATGTTGGGAGGAAATTCCTCACCATCAGGGTGGTGAGGAACTGGCAGAGATTGTCCAGAGAAGCTGTGCATGCCCCATTCCCTGGAAGTGTTCAAGGACAGGCTGGATGGGGCTCTGAGCAACCTGGACTAGTGGAAGGTGTCCCTGCCATGGAAGGGGGCTGGAACCAGATGATCTTTAAGGTCCCTTCCAACACAAACCCTTCTGTGTGAACAATATCAGCTCAAGTATTTAGCTTCCTCTGCTGGGTATTTTATTCCTCTACAATCTTTTGGAGTGTTATAAAACCACTTAAATAAGTGCACATAAACTATGAAAACAGCTGTATGAAGTACAGGGGACAATAAATTCAGGCTATCACAGAAATTTTCTGTTCTGTGCCTGGATGTAACTCACTGGCCTCATATGAGTTGAATTATGGGCAAATGCTCACAATTTAATTTCTTAAAACCCCTGTCTTGGGAAAAAAAAGAAAGAAAGAAAGGAAAGAAAGAAAGGAAAGGAAAGAAAGGAAGGAAAGAAAGGAAGGAAAGAAAGGAAGGAAAGAAAGAAAAGAAAGAAAGAAAGAAAGAAGAAGAAGAAAGAAAGAAAGAAAGAAAGAAAGAAAGAAAGAAAGAAAGAAAGAAAGAAAGAAAGAAAGAAAGAAAGAAAGAAAGAAAGAAAGAAAGAAAGAAAGAAAGAAAGAAAGAAAGAAAGAAAGAAAGAAAGAAAGAAAGAGAGAAAGAAAGAAAGAGTCACAAATATAAACGAGCAAGGCTCAGCCCTGGTCATGGGAATACACAAATTTCTTTGCTGCATTAACCTTGTGTCCAAAATGTGCTCAGCAAGGAACTGTGCTCTGGAAATGGGAAAGAATGAAACTGGATGTTATTCCTTCTGGAAATAAGAGCAATGGGTTGAGATTTTTTACCTATTTGGAAAGAAGACCATGACATTTCTGTACAGGTTTTGATGGCTCTTCAAAAAAGTCACATTATTGGGTGGTCTGATTTGTGTTCCTTGCATTGATGTGTATTGCATTTGGCTCCACAGCAACAGTGAAGTTGCTGGGGGATGGGTCTTTTTCTTAAAGATAATTTCTTTTTTCAAATATTCTTGAAGTGCAGCTTGTATTAAACTGGGTAATAATTAGATAGTGAAAATGCTTCTATCTAATGCTTAGATTATTACAAGTGCCTGAGGCAATTCTTCAAGGTTTATAACAGACATAGAAATCAATGTTTAATGTCAAAAGTGATCCTGGAAGGTGTTTATTGAGAGTTATTTTTTAATATAAAGTGTAAAGATTAAAAAATGCTTTTATTCTTAGTTTTACTTGTAGTGGTGACTGGGGGAAAGGTGTGGTATCATCAGGGAGAAGTATTACCATAAAAGCTGGTGTCAAACCTTCTTTCAAGCTTCTTGATCCAAAATACCAGCTAAAATCAAACCAAGTCAGTGTATTTAAAGTCAATACCCTCCTGGTTGTTCTAACATTACTCTGATTTCTTAGAGCTGCCATAAACCAGCACTAGACATTTTCACCAGTGAAGCTTCATTACTGAGCCCTGTAAGAATCTGCTCTTTTGAGAGAAACTTTGGCAGATTTGGGCTTAACATCCATTAAAAAATCTTGTTGTATGACATGGTGTGAAGACTGTTTTCCTGCTGCTAGAATAATTCACTCAGGAGCAACTGGGACAGCAAAGCTGCTGTTTCACCCTTCACCTTCCTCTTCCACCCTCCCCTGGGTTGGAAGAAACCTTAAAGATCACCCAGTTCCAACCCCCTGCCATGGTCAGGGATGCCTTGCACTGGACCAGGTTGCCCATATGGAATCACACAGATGGGAACCATTCACCCCAGGCTGTTTGCTCAGGGGTATGAGGCTGGCAGAGCTGCCCCTTTCCCTGTAGGCACCCCAGGTGACACCCAGAGGATTTGTTTCATCCCACTGTCCCTGCACAGGACCAGGAACACAAGCACACATGGAGTTACTTACACTGGAGACAGCTTCAGCTAAGTGGGGTAATCCCACTTTCCGATGTCCAAACGATTTAATAGAGATGAAACCCAAGAGACATTACTGAAATGAGATAAATCTGGGCAGAAATGATTGCAACAGCGTTTGGGGAATGGAAAAACAGCTTATACCCTGGCAGATACAGGGTCGAGAGAAAGATGCCGTTCTCTGGAGAAGCCTGGGGAGGAAAGAAGGGAATGATGGCTCCACAAGGCATCAGGGCTTGCTTGGACCCCATCCTGAAAGTGCTTGAGCTGTACCTGCCTTGTAGAGGGCAGCTCTGGATGCAGGTGCCTTCCTTGGGGGCTGTAGGAGTGGCATGGACACACTGCATCCTTTCCCAAAACCTTCTCCAGGCTGAGGGGAGACTGGGAATGGAGCTCACCCCTTCAGGGCACACTGTCACTGTGGCATTCCCAGCTGTGCCCAAAAACTGAGGAGTCATCTCTGGGCTTTATCCCCTAGAACCATCCACCTCTGTCCTTGGCTGTTGGGGCAGCCTGAGGGACAGACCTGGGTGTGACATTGGCAGTGCCCATGTCCACACCTGGGCAAAGCATCCCAGCTGTCTGCTCACATCCAAGCCACACCAGCAGCCCCAGCTCAACGAGGTGAGGAAAAGGCTTTGCAGGAGTGGTGGCTGTAGGTCAGGGAATTCCTTTTCTCACAGCTGGGAGGGTAGATGAGGTTGTGTTAGAGCTGGAAAAGGAGAGGAGGTACAGATGTGAAAGGTGCAGACCCCAAAGGCTCACTGCTGTGTGCAATTGCTCCAAGCAATCAAATGAAAAATACTGCTTCTCCCCACACACTTTGCCTCATTCAAATGCTTCACTAAGGATGTGCAGTAACTGCCACGACAGCAGTGTTTTCAGCACAGTGGGAAGATTTCGAGCTCTCCTCAGGGCACTGAAGTCCAAAAAGTATGAGATCATGACAGTATTACCTACCTGCCTTTTCCCAATACAGTGCCATGCACTGTGCAAACAGAGCTAAATGTGATTTGGGCTCAGATAGCAGCAAGAACATACAGTGGAGAGATCAGAAAACGTCTCCTGGTGGAAGACATCAGGTTAAAAAAGGAGAAATGCTTCAGGAAGGATGGAGTTTAAAATGATTATATAAAACCCAGAAATTCGTGATGGAGGTGTAAATCTCCAGGTATAAACCAGCACAACCTTGTGGATGCTTCTGTTTGCATCAGCCAGGGGTCTGCTCCCACGTGTTTGATCAAACATGGCTCAGTACAGGGGAATAAGAAGTGGCAGAGAACAACTTCCTCCTCTGAGGGAGAGCTGGAATGCAAAATATGTCTAAAATAATACACTATCCAAGTAGTCTTTCAGCCTTTCCCAAAGGAAAAATACACTTCTCTACAAGGAAAAAGCCACATATCTCTCTACAGCCCCAGGAAAAGAATGAGGTCACATCTTTCACTAATGCTGAAAGAGAAGGATTTTTTTTTTTGGTGCAGCATTTCATCCCCTTCTAGTAACTTGACATGCCTCACTGCGGTGATATCCTGGTATTTATCTTATTTTGGGCTTCTTATAAAAAAAAAAATCCAATTCTACTCAATCTAAAGGGCTAAATCCTGCATCACCAAGGCAATGCTGCTGTTATGGAGGAAATGGGTTTGCCCCTTGCTTCCATCAGTGTGAGTTGGGAGCAATTCTCCCTAAGTTAAAAGGTGAAAGCTGTCCCACTGACTCCGGCTACAGAAGGGTTTCTTGCCTGGGAATGAGGGAAAAGAAGCCAACTTCATAAACCAGATTTTGGTCTCTTTACACAAGGACAATTTGCAATAAACCCTGTGGCTAACATGAAGTTATTGCAGATTTGCACTGGCATGAATGAGGTCAGAATCCAGCCCGGGGTGGCTGGGATAAGGCGGCACAGAGGTGTTGGAGCACAGAAATTTGGAGTTTGACTTTCTGCAGCCCCTAAACGATCTCAGTGCGGTGACACCCTGCCTTCAATGTATTTTGGGTCAAATTGATGAGTGTCATGGCTCAGGACCAGGCACACCTGACATGGAGAGAGCCACGTGGAGCTTGTTGGAGCAACCGTGTGCTAATTAGCGCTGTCTGCTCAATGAATTTAGCTTCAACTGCTCACACAGTGTCTGCAGCTAGATTGGGATTTCCTCAAATTGATTTGTAATTTGAGGTTACTCAATTAATTTTTCTTTTTTTTTCCCTTTTTTTTTTTTTTTTTCCTTTTATTTTTGCTCTCTTTATCACACAAGTGTTTGAGCCCTCGAATGTGCCCCTCCTTGCTTCAACAGGTGCCAGGGATCCTCAGCTGGGTGCCCTCTCCAGCATCACAGCCCTGACTTGGCCACCAGTGGGCCAAACCTCCCAAGATTCACCATCCGTTAGGAAGGAGGTTACAAATAAGCAGGATGGAGGAAATTCAACCCTTTTTTTTTTTTCCTTTTCTGGGCCACACAAGCCTTGCCCAAGGCATTATTCATAGAAAAATTAGGCTGCTGCAAGATTCACTGGCGGGGTGCAGAATTTAAATAGAATTTTCTCTTGTCCCAGTTACACAAAGTCAGCCTGATTGTCCCATTCCCTATGCTGGTGTAAAATGGAAGTAATTCCAGTCCTGAGGCTGGGATTTACAGCTCACTGGAGGGACAGATAGCACAGGAGGCATCACATGGCAGCTGCTCCAGGCAGCAGCTCTCAGTCCTGGCGAGTTGGGTCACAGAATCATTGAATGGTTTGGGTTGGGACCTTAAAAAGTGACCAGTTCCAGCCCCCTGCCATGGCAGGGACACCTTCCACTGTCCCAGGCTGCTCCAAGCCCTGCCCTGCCTGGCCTTGAACACTTCTTGGGATGGGGCAGCCACAGCTTCTCTGGGCAATCTGTGTCAGGGCCTCACCACTCTGATAGTGAAGAATTTCTTTATAATACCCAATCTAAACCTGTCCTCTTTTGGTTTGAAGCCATCCCCCCTTGTCCTATCACTATCTGTCCTCGTACAAAGGTCCTTATGTTGTGAGCAGCACTTTCCTTCTGATATGAAAATTGACATGGATGCAATTAAAATTTAATTTTTTCAAGAATTTTTTAGCTTTGAGTATCAGCAGGTTTGGAGACAGGGAATGCAGAAGGTGTATGAGTGAGTGCAGCAGAGCTGTGACCCTGCATGGGTAATGCTTTATGGTGCTCACCTCCCACCACTACTAATACAGAGCAACCAAAGGACCCACTCACCCTTCCAGTCTTTCAAATCTCTCATTACTTTGAGGTTCAGAGATCAGAATCATTGCAGTAGTGGCAGTTTTGTTACAGGCAAATCTGGCTGATTCCAGGGAAGTGGTGCTGTCCTAAAATAAATGATGTTCTTTTAGGAATGGTCTGGTTCTGGGAATGAAACTGTGGCTCCCATTCAGAGACATCTTTTGAGGCAGCTGAGCCCAGTGACACGAAGAGCTGAACCCTGCAAGGTGATGAGAAACTTTGCTGCTGCTGCTGAGCCCTGGCCACTTCTTCCAGCACTCAAAGTCAGCCATCTGCTGGGGGGAATATCTGGTGCATCCTGCATTCAATGAACTTCCCTTTCTCCTTAGGATTGTCCTCCAAAACACATAAAATACCCTGGGAATGGTGCCAGGCATTACTCACCCACCCAAGTACTATGGTTCATCATTTGTGGACTTAAAAAACACCAGCACAAACACTTCTGTAATATTATGGGGTTTTCATGACAAATATGTTTGTTCTGGTTTTGTTCAGCTTTGCACCCAGAGGGGAAAGAGCCCAGAGCTGTTACCTCTGCCTGTGGCTGTTCCAAGAGAGAGCTCAGACCCACAGCCAGGCTTCCCTGCTCCTGACTTGAGATTTGCAATCAGAGCAATTCCACCGACTTCAGAGAGCTGCTTCTCATTTCCAAACATATGCTTAGGAATATAATCAGGCTTACAAATCTCCACTGACGGCAAAGCCGAGTGCCAGCTTCCCTTAACAAGTAATGCAAAACACTGCTGGGGGGGGTGAGCAGCCCAAGCCTGCTACCCAAAGCTCAGCAAACCCCAAAACGAGCACAGCCACGGCCTCCTCCTTGGAAATGAACATTTTATGAGCAGAATTGGAGATCTGTGCGTGCTTTGGTGCTGTGAGAACATGATACACCTGCAGAAAGGTCTCTGCTATCGTGGCATTGCTGCTGTGTGGGATAGAGGTGGGCATAGGGCAGGAGGGTTCCTGCAAATAACCAAACTTGAGGGAGAAATACCCAAAGCACAACTCACAGGAGGTGAGGGCTTCTCCCACCCACCCTGAGCAGCTCCAGGTGTCAGCAGAGGATGTCTCTGTGCTCATCCTCCCACAGGAGAAGCAGAAATAAACACCTCACACTGCTCAACATCACAGTGCTCCAGACACATCTCTGCTGATGGCAATCATGGGGACTGTCAATAAACTGATTCATCTGCTGCCTGGAACAGTGCTCAAACTTTTGTCTAAGCTGCAGACACTCATGTGGTGATGGTAGATGCCACCAAAACCCTACAACAGAGCAATGCTCTTCTGCACAGCAGCTGCAGGTGGAGGAAGGCTTCATGTGTTCAACACAGATCTGCCACATCCAGACACCAGAATTTTCAGGTCCAGTCTTCTGCCAGTTGTTCCTCAGAAAACTGTTCTGACCATTTCTTACCTTTCTGACCATTTCTCCCTTTAATGCATGGTCACTGTTCCCAGCCTCCCTGGTGGTGCAGTTCCAGAGCAACAACAAGTTCCCATCTTATTCAAAATTCACAAAAAAAACCCCTATGGAAATGTTAAATCATCCATGTGGACCTTGGGAGCAATGAAGTGGTTCTGCTCTGTGCAAAGCCTCAAGGAAAAACTCAAAGCCACCAGGGCCATTGATGGTGGGTGGATGTTCATTCATTTTTGAGGGGATTTTGGGGCCTTTTGGGGGAATTTTGGGAATTTTTGAAGCCATTTTTGGGGTGATTTTGGGGACATTTTAGGGGGAATTTGGGGACATTTTTGGGCGAATTTCGAGCCATTTTGGGGTAATTTTAGAGGGATTTTAGGGTCATTTTAGGGGCTTGGTGGGGGGAATTAAGCACATTTTTGAGGGGATTTTGGGGCTTTTGTTAGGAGAATTTTGGGGATTTTTGAAGCCATTTTGGGGGATTTTGGAGCATTTTTGGTGTGATTTTGGGGACATTTTGGAGGGAATTTGGAGCAATTTTGGGGCCTTTTTGGGGGGAAACTTAGGGAGATTTTAGGGCCATTTGAGGAGCTTGGTGTGGGTATTTTGGGACATTTTTAAGGGGATTTTGGGACTTTTTTGGGGGGAATTTTGGGGATTTTTGAGGCCATTTTTAGGGATTTTTAAAGCCATTTTTGTGGTGATTTGGGAGATATTTAAGGGGAATTTGCGACCATTTTTGCAGGATTTTGATGCCATTCTTGGGGGAATTTTAATGGGATTTAGGGAGGAATTTTAGGGCATTTTTGGGGCAATTTTGTAGCATTATCCAGTTGAATTTGAAACTCTTTAAGTGCTGATTTTTGAGCCAATCAGTCAAGGCTCGCTGAGATGGGTGCAGCACTAAATTCAGCACAGCACCACACAAAACCCGTGGCTGAGCTGCCAAAATCCATTCCAGCTCTCTGGATAGCTGGACTGGCACCGTGCCCCCACCTGCATGAGGCCAAGCACATCAGGGGTGACAGGACATCCCAGCACTGCCTTGGGACACCCAGCCCTACTGTACATCCCTCCCTGTGTCCCTCTCTGCTCTGTGGAGGAAAATGGAACTTGCCTTTTGTCTGGCAGGGGTCAGACAGAGCCGGTTTGTTCGATAAAGCTTTAACGCTTTGTGAACACGCAGAAAAGCTCAACCCGGGGCCCTTTGACAATCTCCATTGTTTTGCGGCTAAAAAAAAAAAAAAAGGAAGGGGAGAAAAAAAAAAAAAAAGAAAGGCTGGTTCGATTTAAAACACCAAGTTCATGGCATTTCAAAGAGAAATGATACACAGCGTATGGATTTGTGCGATACGGGGAGATAAAGCTGGGAATAAAATGCCAGGCAGGAGCATTACAAATGCTGCTCTCGGGGGTGAGCCTGGTATTTTGCCATCTGATTATTTTAAGTGGTTTCTGTCTCTGCAGCAAAATCTCTGGCATTAGCTTCACATCCCAACTCAGCGTTCAGGGCAAAGTCTGGGGAAGGAAAAGGTGTGGAAAAAGATGAAGGAATAAGTGATACTTTTGCCCTAATGTCTATCGTGCCTGAGAAATGGCACGTAGATGTGTGTACAGTCCTCTTCAGCCACACTGGGGTTCATTGTCTGCAAAATTCATAAGCCACGTAATGCATCAGTTGCCAAGCAAAGCTGGGATATGGGAACCCTCCCTACAGTTTATCTAAGGGCTAAAATTAAATAAAATTAAAGAACAAAAAAAAACACAACTAAAAAAAGACTCCTGAAAGAATCGTATGAGCTGGCACGGAGGTCAGCTGGGTGAATATTCCATTTATTGAACGTGCAGTTGCCAAAATAAATAACTCGGGCAGGAAAGCAGTAGTCAGGAAATTGAATGTGGGGTTTTTTTTGTCTCCGGCGAAGTTTCCCTTGAGTGATTTCCTTTGGAGGCTGTGCTGCCCGCGGAGCGCATCCCGCTCCTCCGGCCGCGGCACCGGCGGCGCTCCCAGCCAGCCTCCACCAGCACAACAAAAATGTGTCGTTTCACTGTCCTCAGAATGCACAGAGGAAATAGGATTAGGTCCAAATAGCAGCAAGGTAAGTAGGATTAATGGCTGGCTTAAATAAACTCTGCTGCTCCGTACAAGGCTGCTGGATATTGTTTCCGCCTGGCTGTGCGGTGCTGCGCCCACGAGGTGCACGTGGAGATGAGGTTGGGGGGTAGGTTGGGAATTTAGACCACTTTGCGGATTTTTTTTTTCTTTTATTTTTAATAAGAAACCCGACTTTTCCCTTTGTGGCAGGATGAAACCCCCCACCCCAGTGGGAGAGAGGGGAGAGAAGGATGGAAGGGTGAAGGGTTGAAAGGGTTGAAAGGATGGGGAGAAGGAGGGATGGAAGGATGGAGGGGTGAAGGGATGCAGTCTTTGTGAACGCCTCTTGCCCCCTGGCGTCCCCTCGCTGCAAGGACAGCCGGGGATGCCGGGGGGAGCGGGAGGGACCGGCGACACCGGGCTGGGGGCCGGGGACACGGGGCGAGGTCGCCACGGGCCGTCTCCACCTCTCATCGCCTCTTTCCCCAAAACCCCAACCAGGAAATCCAGGCAAACCGACTCAATCGACAACCCCGGGCAAAACTTGTTTCTCCCTCCCCAAAACACCTTCTAAAAATAAAGATCCTGCCCAGTTCCTCAAAGGCAGTTTGAAGGACAAGAAGGAAAAAAACCCCCAAAAAACCAAAACTGCAAAAAATTTAAAGAGTTGGTTGCTAGGAAGGGAATGTGGTGGCTTTTTTGGCATTTCTCTCCTCTTTAGCACAGTCTCAGTTTCAGCTGGCAGACCAGGAGCTATGTGGTTGCCTCCATTAAATCTGTTTCTCATTGCAGGCTGACAAGATTTTAAGAGAGGTTCCTAATGACCGATACAGGTTGGCATCGCAGCCGCGTTTTGTAATTAAACGTTACTGAGCAGCGGCAGGAGCTGGGGATAAATGTCAAGGCGCTTTTTTTTCTTTTTTCTTTTTTTTTTTTTTTTTTTCGTGATTTTCGGAGGAGAGTCTGGATATGTCACATGGAAATTGCAACTGCCAAAACAATCTACCAGGAGCACATCAATAAAAATAACTTCCACACACTTCCCCAGCGAGCCAAGGAAATGACACTCAGTGGCTGTCGATGCTGAGGATCTCCCAAATCCCCCAAAAAGCTGCAATTATCAATGGCCCCGGCAAATGTCCCGTCCCGCTGCGGCAGGACCCGGCGCGCTCGATGCAGCCTGCACTCGTTAAATTGAATTTTACCGAGAAATGATGTTCGCTTGGCAAATTGACAGTAGGGAAATAAAAGAGGGAAAAGGAGAAGGATAAATGCGGCTGTTTTGTGTGCGGGGGGAGAAGCGTCAGGGCAGGAGAGCTGTGGTGACAGTGGGATGCGGGCAGGGCATTGGGATGCTCGGGAGGGTGCTCGGGTGGGGGTGCCAGACCCTGCCCCTGTGCCCCAAACCCGCCGTGCTCTGCCCAGCTGGGACCAGACCCGGTCAGACAACTTGCCTGGCGTTTGTCTTCCCGTCTCTCTTCTGACTTTCTTGCTTTTTCTTTTTCCTCTTGATTCCCTTCCCTTCCCTTCCCTTCCCTTCCCTTCCCTTCCCTTCCCTTCCCTTCCCTTCCCTTCCCTTCCCTTCCCTTCCCTTCCCTTCCCTTCCCTTCCCTTCCCTTCCCTTCCCTTCCCTTCCCTTCCCTTCCCTTCCCTTCCCTTCCCTTCCCTTCCCTTCCCTTCCCTTCCCTTCCCTTCCCTTCCCTTCCCTTCCATTCCCTTCCCTTCCCTTCCCTTCCCTTCCCTTCCCTTCCCTTCCCTTCCCTTCCCTTCCCTTCCCTTCCCTTCCCTTCCCTTCTCCCCATTCCCATTCCCTACTCTCCATTCCCCACTCCCCATTCCCCATGGAATTAATTCCCGCTGTCCCCACTCCCCATTCCCCATTCCCATGGAATTCCCGCTGTCCCTGTTCCCCATTCCCATTCCCACTCCCCACTCCCCACTCCCATTCCCATTCCCATTCCCATTCCCATTCCCCATTCCCATTCCCATTCCCCATTCCCATTCCCATTCCCCATTCCCCATGGAATTCCCGCTGTCCCTATTCCGCATTCCCACTCCCCACTCCCCATTCCTCACTCCCCATTCCCATTCCCATGGAATTCCCGCTGTCCCCATTCCCATGGAATTAATTCCCGCTGTCCCCATTCCCCATTCCCATTCCCATGGAATTCCCGCTGTCCCCATTCCCATGGAATTAATTCCCGCTGTCCCCGTTCCCCATTCCCCATTCCCATGGAATTCCCGCTGTCCCCATTCCCATGGAATTAATTCCCGCTGTCCCCGTTCCCTGCTCACCTCTCGCATTCCCGCAGGAATTTCTCTCCGGGGCTGTGGCACCCGCGGATTTTCCGCCGGTGGCCGCGCTGCTGCCGGGACTCGCCTGGCCCCGGGATGGCCCCAAAACCTCGATGAATTTATTTAAAAGCGCATTAAAGCATCTCCCGCGGCCGGGCGAGCGCGGGGCCGGGCTCATCCATATGCATGCGGAAAGTTCCGCGGCGGCAGCAGCCCGGGGGGGTGCAAATTGCCACGTTAAATATTTGTTTTTAATTTTCTGGCTCAAAAATTTTAACTAAGAGGCAGGATTCCGGCCGCTCTAATGTGCTTGCATAAACGGCTTTGTTATTACGACTTTCCTGCTAAAACAACATTTGCTTCTCGTCCTGGCACGCGGTGTTTGGAATGCGGGCAGGATCTGCCAGCTCGCACGGAAAAGCGCGCACACCCAGAATTCACCCATCCCGGCCCTCCGATTAGCTTTTAATTAGATTTCCTGATTATACACATGTTCAAAGGACAAAATGGAGTGTTTATGGAGGGAGATTTCCTCGAGAGTCTGTTTGATTAAACGTATTTACAATAACTCCTGTAGTTAAACATTGTCACATTTTAGGGAACGCTTTAATGAAAATGTGATTTTAAGACGGGAAAAAGTTGCAGAGAATGGCGCGCTCCAGCCTGCCCCGAGGCTTGGATTTTGTTCTATTATTCATTATATCATATAATGTCATCATATCACATCAATCATATCATATCATATCATATCATATCATATCATATCATATCAATCTCACATCACGTTATTTTATTTTATAATTTTTATAATTTTTATTTTATATTTTATTTTATTTTATTTTATTTTATATTTTATTTTATTTTAAAATTTATTTTTAATTCTTTAAAAAGTTCAGTTTACTTTTTTTTTTTAGTTTACTTTTTTTTTTTTTTTCTTCTACCTTCTTTTACGTTCTTTTATTTCCATCACTCCTTACAAGCAATAAGCCATGGAACCCGGGGCCGGTGGTCCTACAGCCAGACAAAAGGGATTTTGTAAAGGGATCCCCACGGATCCCCCCAGGCACTGCAGAGCCCCTGTGCTGCTCCTCAGGGCACAAACACCTCTTCTGCGCTGCAGGAGGGGCTTTATTTTTTTTTTTTATGTGAAAAATTAAATTATTTTTAACTTTTTTTTTTTTTTTGGATGAGGAATGTTCCATCTGAGAACACATCTCTCTTTTTGTCTTGCTTATTAGATATAATTTAACATAAAACGCCTGTTATAATTACTGATTATACAAGGGATCCCTTGTTTTTGCAAGCTACTAACAGGATTAGCTAACAAGAGCTAGATTTCAAATTAACCATAAACATTACGCTGGAATTTCATTTCATTGCACTGGAGAGGAGGGGAGGTGTGGATTTGGGGATGAGGGCAGGGAGCGATTTTGGGAATCTTTTGCCCAGAATCACTTTCCTCTTGCCCAAGCTGTCCACACTGCAGCAGCACTGCCCTTGTAAAGCCTATGAAGGCATTATTTTAATTATAAAAAAAATATTAAAAAAGACCAAATGGAAAAAAATCCCTCCTAAAGTGTTGTCTTGGGAGGGTTGGAGTGCCCTGATCCATCCTGGGGCAGAGCAGCAGCTCAGCCTCCTGCCCAGTGCCTTCTCCCTGCCACAGGAAATGGAGGGCTATAGAAAAACCTATTACAGATGAGTTAATTAATGGTAATTGGAAAAGGGACCTCCCCTACGTAAAATCGTCTTTCGCCACAAAAGAGCATTTAAAAATAATCTGAGGAAAAAAAAAACCCACAAAAACCTCAACACCATAATGAAGCTTTTTGAGCACAAGAGCTCATGCTTCCACTGCCGAGCAGAGCAGGGAGGAGGGAACTTCCCCCAGCCCCGCTCTGGCTCCTGCCAAACCAAAGCCCTGCGAGGAGCTGCTCTGCCATGAACTCTGCCTGCCCGGAGCCTCAGCTTCCTTCCCCATGGAAAACAGCTTTTCCTGGGAAAGGGGGACACCCCTGCAGGGCAGGGGTCCCTCTTCTTCTGCCAGAGCCTCTGCTCCTCTCCCTTTCCATCCTTCCACCAGAGCTTCAACTCCTTAGGCCTGGCGGAAAGTAAATCCTTTTAATGAGTCAAATAATTTTGGACACAAGAAATTTTCCCCCCTCTCCTTTGTAATTAGAGCTGGCCGTGTGTCTAAAATGATCTGCTTTCCAGAGGGAAACAATAATTGAATTGTTGGGTGTCTCCTGAGCTTTGCAGGGCTCCGGGAAGGCTGCGAGGGAAGCTGAGCCATTCTCTTGTTAGTGCCTGCAATGAGAGCGAGACACCCTAGAATTCAATTATGCGGCTCCTCCAGGAGCCGTTATAATTATAACGTCAAGTTGTTTTTTAAAATTTCATAATTATGCTTTAGGATCCTTGTGTGGATGTTTGGGAATGAGCCTGCCCAGCCCCAGCCCCCCCACACCCCCTCCTTTGCTTCAGCCCCTTCTCCTCCTGTGCTTCAGTGGCATTCCTCTCTCCCTGCACCCAAGGGTGCTGTCCCTGTCCCTCCCTGACCTCACAGCCCTCCCAGTGCCAGGGCCGTGCCACATGGGGTCAGTGGGCTGGTGGCACATCCCTGTGCCACATCTCCTGCCTGCATTTCCATGCACAGGTATTCCAGAGCAGCAGGGAGAAGTAGATTGTGAAGGGACAGGTGTCCAGGTCCTCCCTTCAGTGGAACCAGAGCGGGGAGATTTGGTGCTGATGATTTGGGGCGTGCCAGGTGCTGCTGGGGACTTCAGGAGTGTGGTGCCATGTAAGAGCTCTGCCTGTGCTCAGGTTGGGATTTCACCCACACCAATGAAAACGTAAAATACTGAAAAACCTTCCCATTCCTTTTGCAGGTGGAAATTAAAAGCTTGGAAGGGCTTGATGCACTGCTGGCAGTGATGTGCAAGCTTGGCCGGGGAGCACCATTGTGTTTGGAGGGTGGCTGAGTTACTTTTAGACTCTATTTAGAAAAGTGGCTCAGACTTTCACACTACTGATGAAATGAGAGAGCTGTGAACCTGTCCTACTGCAGAGCCCTGGTTCAGTGCTGCTTCTCCCCCCTGCCCTCAGCATGCCCCTGTTGCAGACCCACTGTGTCCTGCTGGACACTTGCCCTGGGAAGTGGCTGCCCAGGACTCATTTGTGCAGAAACCAGCCCTGGTTATACCTGGTACATGTCAGGTACTCTGCTGGATGGAGATCTGGCTGTACAGTGCTGTTTGAGGTGTTAAGTGAAGGAGATTCTTCTGCAAGACAAGAGGCCGAGAACTTGCAGAATGGTAGAAGAGCAAGAAAACCAAATGGAGGGAGTGTGGAAGAATGATGACCATTATGAACTGCTTCTTTGAGGAAATGGTGAGCAGGAAATGGTGAGCAGGAAATGGTGAGTAGAAAAGCTAAATCCAGTCAGACTCAATGTACAGGAATTGCAGGATGATCTGTTTTCCAGATGGGTGCTAAAATCCCAGCATCCTTCTGTCAGAGAGATGTGTGGTATCCTGATTTGATTGTCCTCACCAAAGCTGAATGAGACCCAAGAAGGTTCCAGAATTCCATCCAGCTCAGTTTCCAGTGTCAAATAATGAAAAAATCTGACTCAGACTGTGGTGTGGGCTCATTTTGCAGAGCTCCTGAACAAGGTATCCTCAAGGGCTTGCACAGAGGGCTCTGCTGTGTGTTGGCCACGTCCTTTTTCTGCAGAGAGAGAAATTGCCCGTGTCTCTAGCTCCCTGTATCCATCAAGGAGTTGCAAAGCACAGCAGGAACAAGCAGCAGTAGGCCTGGTGTTCTCCCCTCCTGCCCCACAGCCAGTGCCAGGGTAGCCTGACAGCCTCAGGGGAAAAGCTGGTTTATCAAATGAGTCCTGCTAAGCACCCAGCAGCACCAAGGCAGGTGCCACCAGGATAACCTTATTTTGACAGTGCACCTTGCACCTGGCTGCTGAAAACAGCTTCTGAGCTTGGACCAGGTCCTGAGGAGGCTGGTGCACATCACTGCCTCTGTGGGTGCACATTGCTGTCTGGCCAAGCAGCAGAAGATGAAGAGCTTGTCTTGATATTTGCAGGTCAGGGCCCCCTGTAACAGTTGTGGCACTGGGACAGGAGAGCAGGGAGGAATACACAATGACTGTGCTCATTTCAGACTGGGAATAGATTTGCTTTTCATTCTCTCAGACAAGCAATTAGAGCTGTCTCCCCAAGCAGTTCCCACCCAGCAAGGAGTTCCAAAATATGAAAATTCTTTCCTTTCATATTATTTTCCAGATGTTCAGTCTTCGTTTCCCTTTATTAATGCTTCTTTTGCCAGGGTGATTCATTTAACAATTAGCTCAGGCATAGGGTGTAGCAGCTGTTACAGATATTACCTGTGCCTCTAAGGCAAAGCTTCTTACTGTAGCTTTTTATCCATCTCTCCTTTCCTTCTAGGCCTTTAATAACCTGTAAGAATATCTTTAAATTAGTGGGAAGCTCTGATTCCTCAACCAGGTCAACAGATGGCTCACTTGGACCTACCTTCAATTAAGCAGGTGGAACATGCCCAAGGAGCAGGCAGACAAATGCAGCTGTTCTTTCCCCAAATCCCACTGCAGATCTGATGGGAGACTTATTCACCAGCTCCTGTGAGAGCCTACTTGTTCTATTGACCTCATAACTTCGCATTCAGACTTCATCACCTGGCTGCACCTTCCAGAAGAGTGATCCTTCCCATGAGAGTGAGTTGTTGGTGTGATGATGCTGAGGTATCTGTGCATTGCTGACTTCATGGTCTTCTTCCAGTGTTTGATTGCTGGGAAAAACCCCAAAACCCTAGTTTTTCCTAGTTTTTCTCACTATAAGCACTGATGTTCAGTCTTTGGTTCACATTTTAGTGGACATTGAAGGTGAGGTTAAAACCTTGAGCCTCCTGCTGTTTTAGTTTGGGATGAGAGGAAACAGCCTCAAGCTGAGCCAGGGGAAGTTTAGATAGGATATTAGGAAAATTTCTTCTCCTGAAGGGTTGTCAAGCAGTGGAACAGGCTGCCCAGGGCAGTGGTGGAGTGACCATCCTGAAGGTCTCTATGAGATGTGTAGATGAGGCACTGAGGGACATGATTTAAGTGATAGACTTGGCAGTGCTGAGTTACCAGCACCTAAATTTTCTTCCAGTGTAAGTGATTCTATGGTTTTGAGATGTCTCACATCCTCTCTGTGGTCTTCAGTTGCCACTTTTGCAGGCTTTGTGTCTCCTGTGCCAAATCCACCAGCCAATAGGGCTGAATACCCTGGTGTGTCCACAATCATGGGAGTGTTTACCCTTTGCAGCTGAGCTCCACCAAGAGAATCACGAGTCCCTAGGTCGTACCTTCAATCTGTGTTCAGTACAGACTCATTTGTACCGTGGGAGGACTCTCATCCCAGCAGCACCACAAAGCTGTGGGAGGAAGGGGGAAGTAAAAGCTCAACAGTGGCAGCAGGGTCTGCCCTGGTCATACCAGGTGTTTTCTTTGCATGAAAAGACAAAAAACTTGCTAAAATTCTGAGTAAAATCATCAGGATTGGTTATGCTGTTAGACACCATTACTATCTTCTTGTACTGAGCTGATAACTCAGATGCTGAGTGTGGCTCTTTTGCTGATGTTTTTATTCACTCTTACTCAACTGCTCCAAAATAGCCTTAAGCAAGGTGTTTGGAAGGTGAGCTGTGGGAGCTTTGGTGGGAGGATTATCCATGTCTGACCTCCAGCCCTGAGCAGTGACAATTTCTGCTGCTCTGCTGTGGCTGGGAGCACAGCTCCAAACCTGGAGCTGCTCGTGATGCTCAGCACATCTCCAGTCCACTGACTTGCCCTGTGCTACACCTCAGGTCAGCTCTGTTTGGATCCTTTCTGGGGTGAGGACATCACTGAATGCACTGTCTGTGAACTTCAGCCAAGCAAGGAAAAATGTTTAAGCCAGAGGTTGCAAAGAATCTCCCTGCTGCAGAGCTCTGCATGGAAATAAATCAGCTCTGCTTGTCTGGACAGGGTCTGCACAAAAGAGGCCTTGGAGTTTTGATTGTTGCCCTGTTTGCTTTGCTAGAGCTGGGTGTGCCAGCAGGGTATTTATTCCTGGAGAATCTGCCTTAGCCCAAGCTCTGCACCTCCAGAGATTTCTGGACTGTGCTGTCTGATTCTTGCAGGGCAGAATTTGGGGTGGGCTTGATCAATGCTGGCAGGGATGTGTTGCACCTTCCTCCTCCACCAGCTCATGTCACATCTTCCAGCAGCCCAGGAGCAGCAGAGTTCCTGGAGAAATCAGAGCTGGCTGCTCATCCCTCCAGCACAGCTCCACACAGCCCAGGCTCTGTGCTACAGGGTCCTGGTGCCTGGTGTGCACACCAGGAGTGATCAGGAGTCACAGCCAGCTTCTCCTGCTTTTGGATGATACCTGTGCAAATGATACCTAGCATTAAACTCAACAGCAGCTGGTTTTTTGGACACAGCAGCAGTGCAAGAGGTGCTGGTATTAAAATCTGAGTGGTGGCTTGCAGGATCCAGAGTTAACAGAGCCTGAGATGTCCCATCTCCAGGTGCTGCTGTTTGAAACCCCTGCAGCCTCCAGCACCACACAACAGTGACACAGCTGGCACTGCAAAGCTGCTCTTCTGAGCCAGGGCAGGTGAGAAAAACTTGGGGTTTGTTTGGGTTGTTTTGTTTGTTTTAAACACAAAACTTCATCTTCCCAAATGCAATTGTCAGCACAAGGCAGAGATTCTGCAGAACAACACAGCTTCTTACGTGCTCCCCCAGAGATGGGGGATGCTGGTCCTTCCAGCAGGCTGACTTTTTATTGTAGAAAGAGTTTCTGACAGAAAAAGGCAAAAAAACAGGAAAAAAAACCAACCCTGAACAAGCTCTGAGTAATGTCTGAGAATGAAAAGGTCCAGACAGGGCAGTGTGCAGACTGCAGATCCAGCACAGGCACCTATGGGGTGGCAGAGAGGAAAATGAGCTCTGAAAGGTGATGAAGCCCAGTATAAAGCCCAGAGGAGGCTTTTTAAACAACAAAGGACAGGAAGGAAGAAGAAAGTGATAACCCTGGGCCAGAAAATAAAAGAACAATGAGGGTGGTACCTAGGCAAGGTGATACTTATCAAAAGTGGTCAGAAATTTTTTTAAAACCCATTTTTTTTGGCCCAAAACCCCTGATTTACCAAAACAAAAGATAATTCCAAAACCTACACATTCTTACACATTTCTGCAACATTAAAAACAACCAGGAGGAATGTTTGGAAATTGAAATTGCTCATTTCATTTTTATAAAAAAAGAGTGGTTCAGGTTTTTGAAGAGGTGAAGCATTGTACTGTCAGACAACTTTTCAAAGGTCAGAAAGACCACTTTTTCAAAGGTCAGAATCAAACCAGTGCATGTCAGGGTGGTAACAAGTGTTCCAGCTGACCCAAACTTTGTGCTTTGTCTAGCACAGGTCACTCAACACATGAACAAGACTTAATGGAACAGAGAAGGCATAATTTGCAGCTGAAACAAAAAATTTCACTGCGTAAAACTGAGTAAAGCTCTAACCTTTTATGTGTTTTTGGGTAGTAATGCATTATTTATAGGAATTACCATATGTATTTTGAATTCTGTGTCTGGAAGTTAACCAGAGCAGGCCAGAAGCATCATCACAATCTACAGACTCTCTTATCACAGACTGCATGAAGACTGTGGCTTTATGGAATTTGCAATTCACCTGTCCCCTTCTGCAGCCCAGGAAGGCAGAACATTCTCACAGCTCAATGTAAGGATTTAAACACAGGGAGATGACTCCAAACTATGCAAGGGGCAACTCCTGTAGTATATCAGTGCCCAGAGAAATCACAATTATCTATCTAGGAGCCTTTCTTGGCCTTTTAGCTGAAAGAACCCACTGCCACTCACACCTCTCACCTGTTTCCAAGACAGGACCCTCAATAAACTCTCCCATATATGCTTTGTTCAATTAGCCCAGTATATAATGCTTTGTTCTCATGAATTTTGGAGCTACTCTGATGTGCAGTAAAGGCAATTGAGACCTAATTTCATTATGCATCTCAATATGTTCCTGCTGCATTCAGAGAACAGACTATGGGCCCTCCTGTGGCTAATTTAGCACCTGCAAATCCCCATGATTAAAGCCAAAGGCTGCACGAGCCACAGGATGGATCTGCAGGAATATGCACATGTCAAATCATCCCACTTGCTGGGAAGAATATTTTACTTTTTTTTTCCTTTATAAACTTTGTACACCTGTTCCTGACTAAAAAGGAGACCATCATATTTTAGCTTTCCTAGACCAGGCTGTGTCTCACAACCTTATATGTATATACACACACATATATAAGTGTATATATATATATTTGTATGCATATATATATATTCACATACACAAAAATATGTATTTAATTCCTTTTCACAAAATTTGAGTGCAGTTTCAGGGAAATCAATGTACCCGGAGAACGTGGGCCATCAGATGGGAGCTGTTAACACCTTCTCAGCTGCTACACCGAATTTAAACAAACACAGGCCCTTTAAGCTAAAATAGTTTAGAAATTCCTAAATTGACCAAAAAGTCACTCTACTGTTTCCACTGAAAATGCAGCAACTTCTAGAAGTCCAAAATAGACACTTAAGTGCACTAAAATTGAAGACTTTTGGTCTAAATTTGCAAGCTGCTATTAGAGTTGCTCAGCCTTAGCAGCTCATTCTTAGCTTGCATTCTTCAAGCTGCTTCAGACTTTAGCAATCACTGCTGCAGACAACCAAACCACAACAGGAATTTGCAATGCTTACCCTGCCCCCTCCATATTTTGTTTCAGATTATGAATTTCAGCATTTTGGAAGACAATGGCAGGAAGATTCTGTACTTTAAGCCACAAAGCCACGACACACTTACTCTGCTTTACTGCTACAATAGCAAGGCTGTTTTTGTTTTTCTTCAACTCTACAGTCCACGCTGAAGCTGATCTTGCCAAGTTCAGTTTAGGATTTTTTTTAAAAACCACTGCATATGCATGACTGAATATTTGTTATGCAACCATAACAACTGTCCTTTTCAAGAAAGATTCCTGCATAATGCGAGCACAGAGAATCCAAGGCAAACATGGTTTGATCTTAAAACTTTAATAGTAAAAAAAGTGTAAAACCAAACACACCGCTGAAAACTTATCAGTAAGAATGAGAATTTAAGTGTTCAAATTCAGAATAGTGCAAATTTTCTTCACTCCCCTCCCCACCTCTTCCAAACTTAAATCACTTTGGTTAAGATACTCAGAAGTATTGGCAAAAAATGAACTTTTGACTTACATTTTTGGCTGCATTATTTCTAACAGGTACAGATTTAGTTTCAGTCTTTACAGATAAATCTTAGATACTTCTCTATCAAATATCCATAGAGATCACTGCCAGCTTTACTTAAATCTGGTTTCATAACATTTTAAAATGGGTTTTAAGATGGTTACAAAGCTGTATCTCCAGCAAGGCAGCAGCTTCTTAAACAGCTGAGCTGAACCCTTCCTGATCTCTTCAAGTAGCTATAAAATTTGATTATTCAGGTTTTGAACATTCAAGGAAGGATCTTGTACCAATGAAATTACTCTTGATTTACACCAAAGCAAGGTTAGAATTGGGATCTGCTCTGTAGTATAGACTTTGTGCTAAACTTTTGTTGCTAGCATTCTCTTAGAACAGCAAAACCAGCCAGGACAGAGACCTGGCCTCAACTTCTGTTTTGATGGTTCAACCTTTAACTGATGCTTCTAACTATAACTCAAGCCATATAAGATTGGAAAAGAACACAAGGAAAAAAAAAACAACCAAACTTAATACAAAAAGGCAAATCCATAAAAGTTTACAAGTACACCATAACCACAAAACTGGAGTATTTCTAAAAATTTGGGTTCAATGTAAGATACAACAAAACTAGCTTTACTAGTTAAATAAATTATTGCTCCATTTGACTCCATGCAGCATTGAAATGAACTCAGAACCCTTTTCTCTTTAATCTCTCATAAGAAATGATCGATATTGAAGAGAACTTGAGGCTCAGACTTACTGTACATTGCACTTCAACTTTTAAGACCTAATACTTGCTATTTAGGTCTCCTGTGGTCTAAGCTATCAAATGAATATGTTGTGCTCACCAGAACTATGTATTAAGAAACACCAAATATTTAATGCAGTGACATAAGCACTTTTTGTTTTTAAGAAGGCAATCACAGATTGCAAGTTCTATAGGGTTGTGTAAAAACAAGTAGTGATCTCTTTCAGAAACTGAACTGAGAAAACAAGCTGTTTGCTATTCTTCACGTACAGTTTAAATCACATTTGAGGCCCAATTCTCTTTCTAATCATTTCAGTCCAAACCTGGATTCAAAGGACAGCTCTAGGAGGAAATGTAAATCAAAGAAGTAGATGGCCAAGCAATGACATGCAATGCATGTTTTTTCAGTGACACCAGACATTTGAGAAACTTCAGATGTCCCTTGGTGAGACACTGAAGCAGGTGTCTAACATTAAGCAGGGGTAGTCACACACACTTAGATTTCTTACTGAACTGTGGCCAGAACTTGATTCTTGCAAATCTAACTGCAAGCCTCAGGAGTAATGAAATTTCCAGTTGGAATCTCTTGATAAAGGTTCACGTTTGAACAAGATTGTCTCCAGTGTTCACTTCTCATACTGAAGTAATTTAGAAATTCCAAATTAAGGCTTCCAACCTCTCATCCCTCAAACCCCCTCCACGGTCAAAGACAGAAACTTAATGCAGCATTACAAGTAAGGGCATGATTCCTTCATAAGACTCCTAAAAGCATTAGTGCAATGCCTTTAATCTGTTTGGATCACTCTTATTTTTAAATAACCCTATTTTTTAAAGATTTGGATAAATACTATTCCTATTAAACCATACTTCATCATTGTTAAGCACCATCGATCTACTTCCTTTGGGCACTGATACAAGAGCTTGTAATTAAATTTCAGTTTCAAGGCTTTAAAACATGGCAGCTGATTCAATAACTTAACAGTGGAATCTAATACTTGGAAAACTGCCACTGAGCCTCAACAGTTGTATGCACTTGGTGTTAAACTCTTCCAGAGAACAGCCATATGCAAGTGCTTATGTGGTAAATCAGGGTAAGATTTCAAGATAAGCAGTTAATTTCACTTGGCTATTCTAAGAGTGGATTAATATTTTTTCCCACAAGTCATTTGTGCAGTGAGCCCATAAAGAGATTATTTCTTCTAAATAATCTTCAGTTCTAAAAAGGAACACATCTTCATAATGTTGCTTTCACACTGGCACTGGGTGTTCTTCTTCGAAGGCTTAATCATTGTGTGGTTTCTCTGGAATACCCTATGGATAAAAAACATCAAACACATGTTAGGTTTTAATGCCATCTGATAACATTATGCAGTATTTTCAATTATTAAATAGTCAAGTAACTCCAGTTAGGCTGACAATGACCTAGAGAGAATTACTTCTTATAAAAGCTTAACAAGGATGTGTTCTCTAACTGTGGACAAAAAACCCAACACTATGGGTGTTTGTTGCCTCAATCAGTGCACCCAAAAAATCCTTCTGCCAATTGCACTCCTTTTTATAAGACTTTGTTATCTCTCCTCTCTATCTCAGTTACTTTCTTAACAGAAGGTATGCAATGCTTCACTTAATGGACAATAATTCAGTTTTAACAGCCCTTTTTCAAACTACCTTTTACCACAAGTTACTTTATTTTTCAATCAAAGCCTGGGATCAGAGACTCACTCATTTCTTCCTAAGTCCCCTTTCTAGTATGGAACCCTGTAGTATGTCACTATAAGATATTTCACCCTTTTTTCTTTGAAACAAAGCTTGTAACATGTTCTCTTTCTAAGGTCAAAATGCAAATATATTTTCAAGCATTGAATGCATTCTCAGTTCTCCAGCCTCTAGCACTAGTACACAATAGATATTTGTGAGGCCTAATTTCTGAATACCACCCTGATTTGTCAGATGCTGAGAATGGTGATTACAACTCAAAATGAAGTGTTGCCACCCACATAACCCAGCTGATGAGCAACTCCAAGTGTCACAATGAGCAGACAGAAGTGGTGCAGCAGCAGCACCTTCACCTCTCCTTTTGCTATAAAACCTACTAAAAGAAAATATTGGATTTCATCCTCAAGCTGCTAGCAAAAAAGCCAACAAGCCAAACAAAACCCCAAAGTCTCTGCTGAGAGCAGCTCTGCTGAAAGGTCACACTGCACTCTGTTAGCTCATGGGAGCTCCCTTGGAATCCAGTGACTGGAAAGCAGCAGGCATCTCCCAGCTGACATTTATCAGCATGGGAGGAGATGTCTCAGGGACACTTTTCATTTCACTTTCCATTTCTAACTGGAAAAGCTAGAGAGGGGCTGAGGAAGAAGCAAAGCAACTTTACTCCACTAATTTCCACAGGTTCCACCTTTTACTCTGGACAAACCCAGAAAATATCTGTCACATGCAGCAAATAGCTCAGGGGCTGCAGCACAACACAGCTAGAGAAATAACTGTTTCATTCAAGTATGGGTTAAAAAATGCTGCTTTCCATCTTCCTGCCCCATCCATGATGGCTCACAAAATGGACTGGACTTTTGAATTACCAATAGAGAAGAAAGATGTGGCTGACTGAATTACAGACTCTACTTCTTTGGATTTCCAGCACAGTACGCTTCACAAAGACTTGCAGAAGTGTTCCTGTGAAAATGTTGCACTTCTTCAAGTTTTTCTTGACTAAGTAATGGCAATGTAAAACACATGAGAAGATACCTCTAAATAACCAGAATAAAAAGCTCTGCATTGCCAACTTTCCCCTTTCTTTATAAGGAAGATGACAAGATTGACAGGAAAGTTGCAGGCAGGATCCAGGCCGATTTTAACTACATTCAGGTAATTTGCCAGGTGAAAATCAAAGGAAAAAAGTTCTATGTGTCTAAATTAATTTTAGCTCTTTCTAGTTTAAGGCTCCCTTCCTTTGCTTTCTAAGAGGAGCAGAAGAGCAACTGGAAGCACTGTGTGGAATACAGAACTGTAGCATAAAACCAACTATCATTTTATTTTAAGACTCTGCTGCAATACCAAAGCTTAAATAGAATTCAGTTAATGTATGATTTTCACTTGATGTGAGTGGCAAATTTAAAGTAAGAAATTATGCTTCCTCTTCCCCCCATACAAGTAGTCCTAAATAAACTCAAATGCAGATTGTATGCATCAGTAGGATTTGAAGGGGGAGTAGTGAACTTGTGCTTTGAAGAACCTCAAATGCTCTTCCTTCAGTAAAAATTGAAAACACCTAAACCACAGCAGCCTCAGGAAAGTTAAATATTTGAAGGATGTTTTCCAGGATACAGGACTTACATAGCAAAGAAGTTAACACAGTATTAATGATTATTAGCCATCAGTGTCAGAACATTTTTCACAACCAAGCCTTAGGCTGATGTGCAAACACACAGCCAGGTTTACTCTCTAGTGTGCCACAAGGAAATAATTCTTTAAGAACTTGGCAAACAAGACAGCAATTTATATTATCCCATATATGGAGTGATACTTGAATCTTAAGTAACCAGCAAGAGAATATTTGATTCTGGAGCAGTGGAATTTGAAGCTATATAGGGACATTTCCCTATATATACTTTTGTGCATGAATAATTAGAGAAAGCCCAACAGTGTCTCAGTTCTCCAGCTACCCAAGACGTTAATTATAAACACTGATGGAGCAGGAACAATGTACTGATTCCAGTCTTATTTAGGCTGCTGCTGGAAAAAGTTAAACACAAAAGATATTCAAACACTAAGACAATACCCACTCTACTGGCAACACAGGTTGTCTGCTTACAGTTCAGCTCTTAGGAATACATCTATTTAACTCTGTCAGCTTGTGAGTCATACCCTTCAAGGCATAGTTTGTTCTTGGACTAACAACAATGGAAGGCATTTGGATTGTTAAGGAAACTACTAATTATGCAGTAATTACCATAGCCAGCTGGCGTCCTATGTTTCCTACAGTCACACCTCCTGAGAAAAATATACATGGAAGCCAAGAACGGATGTAAAGGAAATCTGGGGATGTATACCTAGTAAAGAAAAGGGAAGTAAGTTAGAAAGTTAGAGACAAGGAACTTTCATCATCTTACATACTGCTAACCAGATGCTGCAGAATTCTGTCCCCGGGCTGAAACAAAACAAAAAAAACCCCAAAACACCCACAATAACAGAGGAGATTGAAAATGGGAGACCAAATTAAGTCTGTAAACTTCATAAGCTTCTAAACCCCCATGTCCTAGCCAGTAAAGTTTATAAATTCACTCTGCTGAGAGTCAGTAGAAGTTCAGTTCTCTGAGGTGTTACCATTTCAACATACCTCCCAATTCATCTGCTCTCAGTGGGCATTTGGAACAACTGGACCATTACCTTAGACAAACTAAACATCTTCTTATAAGAATGTGCCAAATATGGTAACAACTAAATTCCAGTTCATGTGCACCCATGCTTTTAGTTAAGACAAGAGAATTGAAATAGTATTTTAAAGCATAACTTACTGATAAACACCATTATATACAAGAAACTGGGTTATCAGTGTTGCTACAAAGGCTATTGTTATTCCAAGTCCGAGACCACTTCTTGAACGATCAAATGTCCACCAAAGCCCCAGGGACAAGGCTGCCAGAGTCAGGGACAGCTGGACATTGTTTGCAAAGTCTAGTTTCTGGAAGAAGATGTTAAGGACAGTCCTTTTTAAGTCTGTAAACATCCTGCTGCTGAAATTGAACAAGGGAGAACTCAAACTGAAAGTGAGCATAATTCTCTGTCTTTAAATACAATACATTAGGATTTGATTTTCAGACCTGCCAAGTAATCATAGCTCTTGTTAACTCTGACTGGAGCCTGACTGCAAAGTCAACATCAATTTTTGTCACACAGAGTTTCTAAAGAATATGCTACATTTTAAAACATTTAACTTCCATGGATTTTTGTCTCAAGTAGCTTGGATAACTCCAGCTGACTTAGGTTTTCTGCTCAAGCCACCATATTTCACCACAAAGAACACTCTTATTTTGTGCTTCTCACTAGCACATCACTAGTTAGCTGTGTTAACTTTTATATGTAGATATGACCTAGATTAAAACAACACAACTTACACTGTCATGCTTGCAGTTGTACAAGACATACCATGATGTCAATCCCTCTTCCCTCTCATGACCCTTTCAGTGAGCTGCGTTATACATTTTACAGTAGTCACTGTGGTTTATAGCAGGTCTCACAGAACTCCTCTGCCACAAACACCACCCTTACCTTCCCAACCTCCCCCAGACCCGAGTGGCAGACAGCCTGATGAGCACAGAGCAAGCACAGAGCAAGCAGCAGGTGAAGGATACAGCGCTGGCGTGGTTGATGCCCACGAAGACGGCGATGCAGCGCATGACGCTGGCCCACTCCCGCTTGAACTTGTGGGGCTCCCCGAGGTGGCTGTCGATGCAGGGGTACAGCAGGCCAACCACAGCTGCAAGAGAAGGAACACCACTTGTACCAGCTGCTAGGCAATGATTATCCATATTAAACATGTAAGTGCCTGAGAAAGCAGCGAGGTGCTCATCACACCACTGTAAGCCTGATAAAACACAATTATTATCCGCCTTTACTACTTTAGAGAAGTAAAAACCCCGCTCTAACAAGCAGTATTCTCTTTGAACATTTAAATATACATTGCTTTGTTAAGGTATCTGACTTGAAGCTCCTTTTGTTTAAAGAGATTTGTCATTTGACATCCTGAGCAAATGCTTGTACCAATAAAAGCAAAGCACAATAAAAGCTTTGCAAGGAGTGGAATCTGTGTTCATTGCTCACGTGCAGGGCTGACAGCTTTATGAACATGATTCATCAGCTGTGAATCAGGTCCTGAATTAAACGTTTGCCTGGATTTAAAAGTTTATTAGCAGAGCTGCTTTCTCTCCTTCTGCTGGGCTGTAAGTCAGCCCAGTGCTCCTGTCCACGTCAGATGAATTTTGATATCAAACAGAAGCAGAGCTGAACTTAAACAAGCAGCTGCCATCAGTCTATTTATATCAGGGAAAAATAACTACTCATACAGTTAACCAGGCAACGTTTTTATCGCCATAAAGCACTTTTCAGCCTTATCAGTCTGAAAGTTGGTTGCAGAAGAACATAGGCTAGTGTTAGCTGAGTTCCTAGCACCAACACCAGAGTTTCACTCTTCTAAAGACTGCAACTCTGTGTATTGCCACCAACTCCAGGGTTAGACATGCTGCTTTTACTGAATGCAACTTCTGTGTTTATTGATATCCTTTCCTGTTCTTTTTTTTAAAATCCCTTAAACTTTAAGTGTAATAAATTCTATGTTAAGAAGGCTACAGAACATACTATTCCAAGATAGATGTGTTCTGAAACAGCTTCATTACTCTGATGCCAGCTACCAGGCATAACAGCTAAATTCCAAAGTTTTATCCAACTGTGACAGGACTATGAGAACTCTCTTTGGAGAATATCCCAGGCCATCCTTTTTACTACACAGTTAATTATTCATTCAAGTTTACGGTTTATAGTTCATATCCCCTTCACTGTGTGATCAAGCAGAAATCACATAACTGTATTAAACATAAATAGGCAGGAGTTGTTCAAAGTACTTTCAATGCAAATTATAAACTATTACAGTGGGTTTATGTCCTAAAACGTTACTCCTTTGTAATCCTCCAACCGTTCACTCAAACCTTGTTTTTGTCTAGGCACAGACTGGGGGGTTACGAGTGATAAAGCACGAGGTATGTGCCAGCTGCTGTGACAACCACACCGCGGCCTGAGCCTTCCGTGGTATTTGCCCAGCAGCAGGCAGGGTGGGCAGGGGACAAGGGACAGGGAGGGACAGCGGGCAGGGGCCAGGCAGGTGACAGGGGCAGGACACAGGGCACGGTTAGGTGACAGGAGCAGCAGGAAAGGCACTGAGAGCAAGCAGGTGATGGGGACAGAGGGCAAGGGGCAGGCAGGTGACAGGGGACAGACAGGTGACGGGTGCAAGGCGTAGCAAGAAGGCAGCTGAAAGGGGCAGTGGGCAAGGGCCAGGACAGTGCCAGGGCCCGGGCTGGTGACAGAGGTGACAGGAGTGGAGGCCAGGATGGTGCCAGGTACCAGGCCGGTGACACAGGTAGGGGACAGGCCGGTGACAGAGATGGGGGCCAGGCCAGTGACAGTACCTAGGCCAGTGCCAGGGGTGGGAGCCGGGTTGGTGACAAGGCCCGTCCGGAGACAGGGCTGGGGGTCAGGATGGTACCGGGTGACAGGCTGGTAACAGGGATGGGGACCGGTGACAGTGACAGGGCCCGGGCCGGTGACAGAGGTGGGGCCGGGCCGGTGACAGGGACGGGGCCTGTGCGGTGACAGGGACGGGGACCGGTGACAGGGATGGGGCCCAGGCCGGTGACAGGGATGGACCCGTGCGGTGACAGGGATGGGCCTGTGCGGTGACAGGGATGGTGGCCGGGCCGGTGACAGGGACGGGGCCCGGTGCGGTGACAGGGATGGGGGCCGGTGACAGGGCCCGGGTCCCGGCCGGTGCGGTGACAGGGATGGGGCCCGGGCCGGTGACAGGAATGGTAGCCGGGCCGGTGACAGTGCCCGGGCCAGTGACGGGGCCCGGGTCCGGGCCGGTGTGGTGACAGGGATGGTGGCCGGGCCGGTGACAGGGATGGTGGCCGAGCCGGTGACAGGGCCGCGCGCGCCGCCGCACGTGACTTCCTTGTTGTGGCCCAGCCCGTGGCCTGTCGCGGCCGCAGCCAATGGCGCGCGCCGCCCGCCACTCACCAGTTCGGCCGCAGCCAATGGGCGGCGGGGGGCGGGGCCGGCACGCCCCCCCCGGGCGCGCGGGGCGGGGGCAGCGGGGACAGGCGGGAAGCCCGCGGTCACCCCCGCGCCCCGGGAACATCCCCCGCTCCACCGGGACACAGCGCACCGGCTCCACACCGCCCTCCGGCACGCGGCACCGCGCGGGGATAACGCTGGGAGCGCGTCCTCCCGAATGCCCGAGCTCGCATCACTCGCTGGGTGATGGAAGTGCGGGGTTCCCACGCGCACGGGGCACGCACTCAGCCCCAAAGCCTCTCCTCCTCCACGGGAGGATGAGGAAAAACCGAAAATCACTCGCGGAGGTCAGCGACTCACCCGCTGCTGTGCCGCAGCACGGGGGCACCCACCAGGCGGAGGAGAAGAGCGTAGAGATCACTTCGTCAGGGAACAAAGTCACATTCCGCTGGATCTGCAGCAAGTTCAGCACCAGGGCCATGAAAGCACCCACGACGAAGAGCACCACGCTCCTCTGCACCAGGTGCTGACTCCAGTTCAAGGTGCTGCTGGTGCTGCTGGCGCTGCTGCTGGCGCTGCTGCTGGTGCTGCTGGTGCTGGGGCTGCGAGCTCCGCGACCCACCAGCGCCAGCGAGGGGCTGGACACGGAGGAGCCCAGCATCTCGCCCACCTTGGCGGCCAGCTCCGCCGCCGTGTCCCCCAGCTGGCTCCTGTGCCTTCCTCTGGCCGTGCACGAACAGCTCCAGGCGCGGCTCTCCAACCTGGGCATTGGCTTCTCCGGAGTCCTGAAACACACCCACACGCTTAGTAAAGCCCCGAGCATCGCGCCAGGCACTGACACACACCGCCGCCTCCTCCAGCGCCCACCGAGCTCCGGGGGATGCGGCGAGACCCGAGCCAGCCGAGCGAACCCGCGGGAGGACACGGAGCCCGCGGGGACAGCTCCGCTCCCCCGGCCGGGCCCGTCCGCCTGTCCCCGGGGCGCGGTCCCGCTCACCTCGGCTCCGCCGCCTCCGTACCGGCTGCGCGCCGCCGGCCCGCACCCCGGCTAAGGTTTATAAACCCCGAGCCGCGGATGTCACGTTACCCGCCGCCGACCTACCCGCGGCCGCAGGCAGCGCCGGGCCCGCCGCTCCGCTCCGCGCCGCCGCCCCGCCCGTCCCCTCCCGTCCCTCCCCGCCGGGCGGGGCGAGCTCCGGGCGCGGGAGCCGCCGCGCCAGCCCCGGGCGGCCGCGGCCCCGGTCGGGTGAGGCGGCGCAGCCAATGGCGGGCGGGCGGCTGATATGACGTGCGGGACACACCACCCGCCTCCCGGGCGGCGGAAGGCACCGAGCGGGGCCGCGGGAGCGCGCCGGGGATGCGCGCCGGCCCCGGGCGGGACGGGGAGGGCGGGGGAGCGATGGAGATGCTGGCGGTGGTGACGCTGTCAAAGAATCGTGGAATGGTCAAGGTTGGAAGGGACCTTTAAGGTCATCGGCTCCGATTGTCAACCCAGTGCAGCCCTTAAACCATTAAGTCACATCACCCAGAGCAAGGTCCAGACGCCTCTTGGAGACTTCCAGGGTGACTCCACCACCTCCCTGGGCAACTTACCCCAAAGCCTGACCACCCTAAAAGTTATCTATGTATTTATTTACCTATTTATTTAGACTAGACGCCTCTTGAAGATTTCCAGGGTGACTCCACCACCTCCCTGGGCAACTTACCCCAACACCTGACCACCCTAAAATTAATTAATTAATTAATTAATTAAAAATGTATTTTGACTGTGTAATTTCAATCTCCCCAGTCTCATCTTTGCAGCCCAAGCCTTGTGTGCTTGCCCAGCGTGTCCCTTTGGGAGAGGGCAGTTGGTAATGGGAAGGTTGAAGGGATCTGCTCCTGAAGGTAAAGGGATCAGTGATCTCCGTCATCCTTCTAAAATGGTGTAAGGGGATCCTGCCAAGCCCATGACTCCATGAGAGGATGGTGCCAAAGGCAGGTGCTGTGTCAGCAACCAGCCATGGGGTGACTGGAGGATCCCGGGCTCCTGACTGCTCCCTGACAGCCTGAGCAGCTGCTCTGCCAGCACTGGCAAAGCTCGGGTCACAATCCTCCCAGACTGTTAAATAAGTTCATCCTCTGGACTCTTCAAAAGAGGCCTGTCAGGGATGGTTAAGTGTGAGCTGTACATTACGGTAGAGTTGAGCACTGAAAAATGAGTACACAGAGCAGGACTCAGCTCCCAGGCTTCCTCTTTAAAATGCTGGTTCTCCAGGGCACATGGGAGGCTGGTGTATGCAGCAGGAGTAGTTGGGCTTCTTGTTTATGAGCTGGCCTCACTGGAGCCAGGAGACCTTCATCTCACATGAGGTGTGCCATCATCACACTTGGAAGGAGCTGAGGGCTTCCCAAGTGATGGCACTGAGGATTTAATAACAGTTAGCCGTGCCTGTGATGGGCAGAACGATGGTCCAGGATCAGTGTTCAGTGATGGTTCGGTAATGGTCCCAGTTGTATTTCACTGATGTGTTAAACACAGCAAATAAATACAGAAATCACTTAAAGATATGGAAAGAGGCAGGTCTTCTCTGCATGTAATGAAGAGTAAAATTAACCTGGGATATTGCTGTTCCTTCTAATCTCTGCTCATTTCTAGCTGGGATGAAAAGAGCTGATCCTGCTGAGCAAAGAGCCTTTGGAAAATGTACTGGACAGATTGTTAGTGCCCCTCTTGGAAGTGACAGATGAGCCCAGTATTTTTCTCTTAATGCCAACTGGGATCACCCCAGTAATGTCTTGCAGACTTTACTGCTGAGCCCAAGTATATGTGCCCTCTGTACATGGAATTGTGAGTACTCAGTTTCCATTGCTATTTATTGTACTGAAACAGCTTTTGGTTTTAGTTTCATAAGCTAAAAATTGTTTGGATTCTTCTGACAGATTTTTAAAGACATGATATATTTCTCTTTATTCATTTGTTTTTGAGTTTTTTCTGACCCAGTTGGATCTGCACAAAAAGTTTGAGTCAACTATTTTGAGAGAAAACAGCCTTAATATATTGTCAGCTTTTTCTGGGTTCCTCTGCAGAAACGTTTGATTTGTTTCAGGAAATCACATGCAGACATAACACTTCCCCTCATGGCAACTGTGTACGAGCTTTGAATTGACACTGACAATTTATCTGCATCCCCAGACCACTAAGCAACACCTTCGGCAGCTCTAAATAAGGGCTAGAACTCATTCCCTGGGAAATATTCTTTCTTGGTGAATCACTTTGAGATTTATCAACAGGACTGTGGATCTGAGATAAAATGGTTCATCTTTGTAGGAAATCTCTTCCTGGACTTGGCCTATGGGAAACAAATATAATTCATCCTTGCTCGTGCTGCATCTCTACTTTATTTGAAAAAATATCTTTCTGTATTTAAATTCTCCCCCTGAATCTTGCCCATACTCTCAGTGTTTGGACAGAGTTTACATTCCCTTGTGCTGCATCTGCTAGTTTTCCTTCCTGAAAGAAACTCTAAAGCATTTTTTTTTTCATCCTGTGTTTTTCCTTTCCTCATGGGTATGTCTCTTTTGCTACTTCCTGCAGAATATTTTATTTGAATATTTTATATAAATTTTTTTTTCATATTCATGATATCGTGTGGTGGTGCCCTTCTTTCTTCCTGCTTTCTTTCAGGCAGCAGAGACCAACTTCTGAGAGGGTAAAACTTGCTGCAGCTTTGCTAAAACCAGCTGAATCAGTGCAAATCTACACTAGTAAATAACCTGTTCCTGAGCATATTTTCCCTGAAGTTACCCACTTAGAATAAATGTTAAATGCCCCTTTTCTTCATGTTGCTTTACAGTCCTGTTGCTTTACATTTCTTTTTGGAATCCTAAAGAAGGTTAGGTCTCAGCATGCTTTGATTAATGCCTGAAATTTTATGCTTAACAGTTATTTCTGGAAAGAAGAGCTCACATGTCTTTGTAAGATTAATGACATCGTTATTTTTATCTCATCCCTTAGCAAAGGCAGCAGAATCTCTAAGTACTCAGCTTTGCTACTCATTACATAAATAAATAATTTCACCTGTTCTTTCACACTTTCTGTATTAAGCTCTGTGATGTGCTGGAATCTGACAATGTGCTTGCCTCATGAGGATTGTCTCATGGGCCTCTTATGAGGGAAGTTTAGGATACTTGGACAATTTATTTTTCTCCCTGCTTAAACCAGATCCAAATATGAGCTGTCTGCTGATAAAAGCTGAAAAAGCAGTGGTGGAGAATCAGAGAGCAAGGCCTGTTTTATGTGTAAAACTCCTCTCCCTCTGCTTCACTGGAGATTTTTTTTTCACTTTATTCACCTTCAAGAGTTTCTCCTATTGATACAGAGAATAGAAACCTTCCCAGTCATATGCTCAGCCTTAATCTCCTGTGTCTCCACAAAAGGATTTAGTGACATTCAGTGTTTGATTCCCCATGCCAACCCTACGCACAAGAGTTCAAAAAATCTTTCAACATCAGCAGCAGTCTGTCATCCTGAGTTCTTTGCTTTATCACAGGTCTCCAGTGTAGTTGTGTGAATTCTCAGGAGCCTGCAGCAAAGCCTGCTGATCACAGAATGGCAGAATGGCATGGGTTGGGAGGGATCATCTTGTTCCAACCCCCCTGCCTTGGGCAGGGACACCTTCCACTAGACCAGGTTGCTCAGAGCTGCATCCAACCTGTCCTTGAACACTTCCCAGCATGGGACAGCCACAAATTCCCTTGACAACGTGTGCCACACTTCAATAAAGAATTTCCTCCTGATATCTAATCTAAACCTACTGTCAGGATGAAGCCATTCCCCCTTGTCCTGTCACTCCAGGCTCTTGTTAGAAGTCCCTCTCCATTTTCCTTGTGGGCTCCCTTCAGGAACTGTAAGGTCACAACTAGGTCACCTTGAAGACTTCTCCCAATTCTCTCAGACTTTCTTTGTAAGAGAGGTGCTCCCTCCCTCTGACCATCTTGGTGGCCTCCTCCAGGTCCATGTCCTTCCTGTGCTGGGGACCCCAGAGCTGGGTGCAGCACTGCACTGGGGTCTCACCAGAGCAGAGATTCACAATTCCCTCCCTCTCCCTGCTGCCCTCAGTGCTTTGGATGCAGCCCAGGACATGGGTGTGAGTGCACATGGCCAGGTCATGTCCAGCTTCTCATCCACCACCCCAAATCCCTCTGGATCTGTCCATCCTCCAGCCTGGATTGTTACTGTGGGGCCCCAACCCAGATGCAGCACCTTACACCTGGCTTTGTTAAACCACAGGAGATTCCTGTGGGCCACTTCTCAAGTTCATCCAGGTCCTTCAGGTGTGGCCATGCACCACTCAGCTTGGTGTCATCTGTGAACTTGCTGGGGCTGCCCCCAACCTTTGTCACTAATGAAGACATTAAATATCTCTGGTCCCAGTGAGGACCCTGCAGGACACCACTTGATGTCCTGGTTCCTTCTCAGAGGTCAGAACACCCGAGAGGTAAATGGTGTGAGCTGAGTTCTGCAGGCCAGCTCTGTGACATTGCCCAAGGCCCAGTGCAGCAGCTCATTAAAAGCTGAAAGGAGAAGGACAGGGAGTGATTACAGGGTGCAATGGGCAGGATGCAGAACGTACAAGCTCTGAACACGGCAAACTCCAGCCAGAACACTTCAGGCGTGTAAAACAAAGGGGAAAAACAAAGTGTGTTGGTGGTTAGTGTATAATAATGTGAGTCATCCACAGTGAGCAGAGCTTAAAAACTTGGCTGCTTTTACATAATCTGAGGGTGAGGAACCATAGTTGGAGTTTGAACATGGAAATTAAACCCTAAGATATCTGAACAAAGCCCAGTCTTTGTGTAGTTAATAATATTGTAGTGAGCATATGACAAATGTTAATTGAAGGTTTTTTGTTTAGTTGTCGATGTTTCCCTAGCTGCTTTTTCTTTTACCAGAACAAAACAGAAAGAGCAATTCTATGCAGGCTGCAGTCTTCAAATGTCTATAAATCCGTGTAACAACTATCATATAATTAGCCAGCCAACAGCCCACATGCAGCTGTGGGCACTGACTCCCTGTCAATGAACCTCTGTCCTGACACAAAGGCAGTGCCTTTGCCTCGCTTTTGACTTCATTCACCATCATAGTTATGCATATTTATGTAGCAGAGAGTTCAGTGAGTTCATACTTGGTATTCAACATGGTGATTTCATCTAAACTTCATTATGAAATAACACTGTTTGTTGATTATATTGCTGAAAAAGTTGCTTCTTTGGTGATGACTGTAGGTTTGTGAGGCTGGCATGAGCATCATTACTGAGGCAAGCTGTTCTGTCCAGGTGTGGTTAAAATTGCTGCTATCCTAATCTTTCTGTATTTGCATTTATACATTTATTTATACGATGTCCATACCTTCAAAGACTAGAAGTGATGCTTCCATCTTTTTTCTTTTTTTCTTTTTTTAAATTTTTTTATAACATTAGCTGTGACATAAAAAGCAGTGCACTATGGACCAGGTTTCCTTGAGAGTAAAAATATTCCTTTTTAAAGGAGTAGCTAATCAAGTGTCATCTGACAGGAGTGGCCTGTGTCTTATAATAGTAGTCCAAGCCATGGTAGACTAAAGACTAAATGGTTGAAATAAATAGAAATATCATGATAAACCACCAAACAAGAGGAACATTGTCTTTTAAATGCATTTATTTTTTTAATGGAAATATTGCTTGCATAAAGAAGAAAACTAGATACATTTCTCTCACCAATCCTTACATAATATCAGTCCTTTGCAAAAAGGCACCTCCAAGATGTGTGTTCAGGCAAGCATGTCCATGGCTGATTTAAGATTAAATGATTTTCACTTGTTTGCTGATTTAGGATTCGGTCATTCCCACATAGGATAAAAAGGATTGCATTGTGAACTGTCTCCCTTTTATATCCTTCTTCTTGTGACACTTAATTCCAGCACTTTTCCTCTAAGGCAGGCAACCCTCCCAGTTAGTCTTGCCATGTGTGCCTGAGGAAGATGCTTCTGGAATTCATATGCTAGGGTTAAACATGAAAGCCCCACAAAGGTGATACTCCAGCTTACCTTAAGTTTTGGATTTCATTGTGTTGCAGTGGGGGAGACATGCAGGACAGGAAGGAGCTCTGCAGCATCCTCATTTTCCAAACTCTCCTCACTTTGTTGGGCAGGACTGTTCCCACCTAGGAGAGCTGGCTGCAGCCTGGATGTCTGATGAGATGGTCAAGGTCTCAATCAGATCAGAAATCCTTGGCTCTGCCCCTTGCTTTCCCATCCTTACCATGGCAATAACTATAAATAGCAGAGCTGTGGCTACCAGGAATAGACTCAGTATCACACACTCTGGTTATGTCTGTGCATCCTCATGTCCCTTCAACTCAGGAGCACAAGGGCCAAGAGCTCCAGAGCTGTTCCTCTCATATGGAAAACACTTTATTCCAGAGCTTTTCACATAGAACGGTTCTGCCCAATTCACACTGCTAAAAAAAAAAAAAAAAGAAAGAAAAAAAGAAAAAGAAAAGAAAAAGAAAAGAGGCCTTTCAGACATGTGTATCTTATCTGCAAGGACAACACTGTGACTACATGAAGGAGGTCAGTGGAGGTGCCCAAGCACTGCCAGTGCCTCTTCCAGGCTACCATCCTGAAAATGTGGAGCTAACCTACCTATGATTCCACCCTCCCCAATCATTCTGTTGAGATATATATTCAGAGAGCTGTCTTGGGTTTGAGCAGGATAATGGGAAAAGCTTTCCAGTGTGAAGCTCCCCATACAGCCAGGAATTCCAGTGCAGAGGAAAAGCATCAGAGAGAGAATGTGCACGTGTGCTAGTGCATAACGTGGTATGGAAGCGTGGCTTACATGTTGCTTCATGATTAGTACTGTAAATATTGCTGCTTTTCAGGCAAAATCTTAATATTTCCATGTCAGTGATTACATCAGTGCTCTTAAATGCAGCTCACTGTACCTTGGTGGAAAAATTTGCTGTCAGACGTGATTTCAGTTTGCCAAGCTGAACTTTAAGTTGAAAATGTGCAGCATATGGGAAGCCTACAACTTTGCCTGGAGTGATACTTTAGAAACTGCTGAAGCTAGGTTATGCTGAAAAATGTATTTATGTAAAGCCAAACCCTTCAGCTTTTACTCATAAAAGCACACACTTGCAATAATGAAGCCACTTGCATGCAAACTCACAGGACTAATTAAGTGCTAAGTTGTTGTAGCTATACACTATTGTAACTCTTGCTATCATTGCACTGCAGGATTGGACCTCACACAGAAGCTTCAAATACACCACTGTAAATTTGACTGTTTTTACAGGTACTACTAACAGATCAAATCAAGTGCTAGGCAGACTTAACCTCGTTAATGATCTGAGCTGGATGCTGCCAGCTTCACTTGCTTATTCAGGCATATTTTGGGATGTTGCTTCTGCAGAGTGCCGAAGAAGTTCAGATCACATCAGGTAACAATATCCTTGGTTCAGGATCATGCACTGTGCCCACCCTGCTCAGATTAATGCCTGTAATGGTGCTGAAGTTAGTAGCTGTTGCTTTTGGTTGCCTTTGGAAAGAGCAGGGGGAAAGAGTACAGAGGCTGTTGAGGTCCCAGTTTGTGTGGGCTGGCCTTGGGAGGTGCCCATTTCTGTCCTCTGACTATAGCAAAAGCTTCTGCTTTCTTTGTTTAGAGGGAAGGAAGGACAGATTGAAGCTGTGAGGTCAGAGGGCAGCTGTCTGTTTCTGCCCTGTTATCATCCAGAATGGTTTGTTGGTGCAGCACTCACCCAGGTTTCACTGTTTGTCCAGGTTTGTTTGGGCATTGCCTCACAAAGTCAGGTGCTCGTGACATTTGTAAAGATGAGGTTGGTGCCTTCACGTCTGTTGCAGAGGCTGGAAACTGTGATTGCAGAAAGATCTCAGGGCAGGCAGGCATTAACCTCTTGGGTGTTACTGGTTAAGAGTGTCCACATCAGGCAAGAGAGAAGAAACACTGGGAATAAACTCCAATAACCCTGTCAGAGAAAACAGAAGAAACCAATACAAAACATCTCTAGATGGATGGTTCTGTGTCCTGTCTGAGAAGCCAGAAAGTCTCTGCATCCCATCTGAGAAGCTATTCTCATCAGCCAGCCTGGGCATCTATTCAACTGAACGTGTATTTCATTTTGTCACATGCACTGGAGGAATCTCAGCTGGAAAAATCAGCCAGACAACTTCCCCTATGTCTGAATCAGCAGCACGAAGATTTCTGGTTATCAAAGGGAACTTGCCCCTAATTTTTAACCTTTAAGAATCTGCTGGTTTTGCTGTTCTGTGGTTAGCTGACTGCCTGTGTCTGCGTGCTGAAATCTTTGTTCTTGTGCTGTGTTGTTTCTCTGGAATGCTATGAGCAGTTGTTTTTGTTTATTCGTACTTGGGTGGAGCTAACTGTCTAATTGGGTAAATATTTGCAGTGCTATACTTGCAAGCACAGAAGACAAAGAGGGCTGGACTCTTGTTGACATAAAGAGCCATTTACACCAGCCCAACAATGTAAAGGCTTAAATAAAATTGATAAGTATGAGGTCACTTCTTATGGTCAGACTGTATAACACGGATTTAATTTAACTGTCATGGCCATATTTACATCTAATTACAGATGGACTGTATTTTCCAACATGATTATAATCATGAAGGGGTTATTCACTCTGCTTTATTCACTGATTGCAAGTTCAAAACTGTTTGCCTTCCACTGGGACTTAGCCCTGTTAATAAAATAGTATTTATTTACCAGAGTGCCTTTGGATATCTAGGGTGAGTAGAAATTGCCTAAGTGAACATTAGTAGGTCCAAATACCTAAAGGTGTTTGGAAAATGGCAAGCTTGTGGTGCTCATGGAAGGTGTGTTTGTATATATAAAATAAATACCTTGCATAAACCTCATGGGCTGACTATTGCATATATTATCATTAGCTCCAAAGTGCACTATAAATATCCACACACATATGAACAGATTCTAAAGATTCATCATTGAAGAGGCTGTTAGTCAGTAATTGAGCCTTTCTTTGAACAAAGGTTACTAAAAGTGGTTGCAACATAAGGAGAAGGGAAATGGAAGTCCACAGTTGAGGTGACACTAGTTCAGCTTCTGTTTATCTGTAGCTGTCACAGCCTGGACCTTATTGGGAAAGGATTTACCCTGGCTAGTCTTGAAAGACTTGCACAGTCTCATAGAGCCGTTGCTTCACACACACCTGAACAGAACCTGTCTGTTTGTAGGACTAAGAAAAAACTTTAGTATATGAAGGTTTTATTTTGTTAACAATTATTTGTCTTGCTTGAAATTCTCGCTATAATTCTTTAAGGTTCAACTATTTACTCTTATCTTCAGAAAACAAGTAAGGATAATTGAGAGTTTCACCTCCATAAGGCCAAGCTCTGATGCTCTTACACCACCTGGTATCTTGCTTAGTCATGAGTTCCACTGGGTTCACTGATAGCAGCTGTGGTTCAAAGCCTTTGATTACCACAGTGCAGCCATCCACTCCTCCCTCCCCCCCTCCTCCCCTCCTTTACTGCAAGTCACAGATTTTTTTCTGCCATTAAGACATGAGTGTTGAAGCTCAGGTTGCCTCTGAGCAAGCATTAATTGCCCAGGTGTTCATCCACATCTCTGCTCCTGCAGAGTTAATCCCACTGCCAGTCCCTGCAGCGTGCTCCCCGTGTCATCATTCTGGGAAGTGACCCAGGCAGCACAGGTTGCAGGTTTTGGCTGCATCCATTCTCTTGTCTAATCCACTTCTCATCCATCCCTATGAACAGTGGGGTGAGTGAGGAAAAGCAGCTAGAGAGGTGTGGAGCCTGCTGGGGTCAGTTCTGCCCTCCCTGCGTGGAAAGCGTCTCACTGAGCTCACCACCCAGCCATTCCACCAGGGATCTGCTCAGGAGTTTCCTATGAGCTCACTCACTGTTTTCTTGTCAACTAATGGCAAACTGGCTATAATTTTTCATGTTGTTGGCATCTTCTCAAGTGCTGTTGTGGATTCTTGTAAGCTCATGTTGAGTATTTCCCTCAGTCATGCATAACTGGAATTCATAAAAGTAGCACAAATGATTCTGTGTTTCTCTTGTTGTCCTCATTCTGAAAACATCTTGAACTTTATTTCATAGTGACCTTTATCCAGCTGTAAAAATTGCTAAAAATGTCCTGTGGTTTGAAATGTATGGGACAAATAGAAAGTGAATACTCGTCAAGATGGCAACAGATCTCCTGAATAAATCTCCATTCATTAAGAAAACAGGCTAAAAACTGTGCCACTTCCCCAGTTTGATACTGGTGAGCAAACCAAATATACACAGACAGTCTTCCTTGTGATTATGTGATTACCCATCCTATTTCTCTACAGTGTTTTTCCTGTTCCTTGTGTGTAAACAAATCATAATCATAGCATCATGACACCCAGTCTCATCTTCTGGCAGCCGCCCATGGAAATCACTTCCTCCTGCAAGTCTTTCCTTTTCTCTGGGTCCTGCATTTAGTGAAACTGCTGATCTCTGTGTGATTATCCCAGGACATTTCTCCCTCTCCATCAAACCTTTATCACACCAACACCACATTTTCTGAATACTTCCATCTGGTTTTGCTTGAAGTTTGGACAAAGCTTTCTTACCTGGGTTATATATCTGTATTTCCTTGACCGCACTGTAAATGCTTATCTGAGCTGGACAGGAAGAACTTGTTCTGTTGTTTGGTCTCGGGATATTACTGAAGACTCATTAATGTAGCAGAGAAGCTTTCATGAGGCTGGGGAAGGAATGTGTCATTTTGTGCTTTGCTCACCTGCCTGAATCCTTTTCTAGAGCAAAGTGTTGTCCATTCACAAGAGAAATTCTGTCATGAATGGTGTTAGGACTGGCAGCCAGTCAGAAATGCCTAACTGCCCAATGGCTTTCCCCACAAGAGAAAGGTAAATTTGCACTTGAACTTTTCAATCGTGTAAAGTCCACAACCTGATTGGCTCAGAGAGGTCATTAACATTTAGCTTTGTGTTAGGAAATACCCTTTACCAATAAATTTCAATGGGAAAAGCAAAGAGTTGGTTTGTACCAAGATTCATTCATGAAAAATCCTGCTGAATGAAAAAGGAAATCTACATTTTTTTTAAAAGACTTCCTCTATCTGGCATGCATGTTTTAGTCTAGACTAAATTTTACAGATAAATTTTACAGATAATGCAACTCAATTTTAATTCAACTGATGTAACACTATAATAAATAATGTAAGAATTAGTGGCATGTCTTTAATGTTCTTGCCTGCATAACATATCTGGATTCTCTGCAGAAATAAAGCCTGCTGTTATTTCATGTGAAGGTGAAGTGTGTCCATCAATGTCTTTCCCAGGGGAACAGAGAGAACAAGGCTTGGGAGAGGGTGGTTTGGCACACACACTCCTTGTGAGGAGCAAACCTGCACCGCAGCTTGTCTTTAACTCTTCCCAAGCAGTGGAGCGTGTCATTGCTTTTGCAATAAACCATTCCTCAGGAACAGATATAGACTGGCTGAAAAATAATTAAAAACTTAATTTTCTGTAATACTATCCATCAAACAACTTTACTCAATCTTTTGGAAAGGCTGCTCTGCAGCATGGAACAAAGACTGGCAGTAGTGCAAGGACAGGGAGTATTTATCACCAGTGGAAGCATGGTTGGCCTTTTGCCCTGGAGAAATGACTGGATGAGAGGATCTTCTGCTTAAAGCAGGCATTAATAAAATACAGTAATTTCACGATTATAAGCCGCACCTGATTATAAGCCACAGGTCCGAGTGTTGGCAACTGTTGGGTTACAATACAGGGTGTGATAAAAAGTATCTGTTCTATCTCCATCTGTTGAGGGTGGGGCAGTGATCCTTATCTCAACGGCAGATATTCTGCTAATGGGCCATCCATTGAAACCAGGCAGGGCATTGTTCTTTATCTTTTCACAACCCATCCTTCCTCCAGCCAGTCATTTTCTGCTAATGGCCATTGAGTCCCACTGTGGGACTGATAAAATTACTGCATCCCATTGGGAGTTGCTCCAGCCAGGGGGAAAAGCCCAACATTTCTTACCAAGATAAAAACAGAGGTTTTGGGACACTAAGGGAGCCCCTTTCTCCACTGGACTCCAGTGGAAAACCGGATTTCTCCACATCACCACTGGAGCTCCGGAGGGAAACTGCACCTTGTACAGGAGCACTGCTCCAACTGAGCCACATCTGTCACTGCAGGAGGATGCAGCCACCATGGAATGGGACTGCTGCCAACACCCTGCCTGACGGGTGTCAGGTTGTACTCTGACTTTGTCAGGGTTTGGAGTTTGTTTCTTTGTAGTACTGTATTTCTATTTTAATTTCCCTAGAAAAGAACTGATATTACTAATTCCCATATCTTTGCCTGAAAGCCCCTTGATTTCAAAATTCTAATAATTTGGAGGGAGGGGGTTTACATTCTCCATTTCAAAGAGAAGCTCTTGCCTTTCTCAGCAGACACCTGTCCTCCAAACTAAACCAGCAACTTTTCATTCTTTGTCCATATATAAGTCACACCTGATTATAAGCCGCACTTTCAGGTTCGGACCAAAATTTTAGTCAAAATGGTGCAGTTTATAATCGTGAAATTACTGTAATTTGGACCTAGGCTTGAGGTGATGATGATTGGCAAGGTGGCTGCAAAGGATTTTTCACTTCCCAGAGTGATAGTGAACTGCATGGATGAGCTTAGGGTCTGTTGTGTGCAGACCCACAACTGCATGGTTGATCAATCTTCTCTCTTTTGGGAAAACCTGTATTTTTATTGAGGTATAAAATTTGTAGTTAGATCTTTTACAAAGATTTGTCCCCAGTAGCCAAAATCCTGTTTGTCTCCTGCAGTTGCTTTTCAGTTTGTTGTGTAGTATCTCAAAGAAGGCAAACAAAGCTTTATCCTCCTCTGGACAGCTGTTAGGGACAGATCCACTGACTCAACTGCTCAGGAGAACAACCCCCAAGATTGGGTATTTTATTCCAAACTAACAGACATAAAATTTCTCTTCTTCCTAGGTCCACAGTTCCATGGAGTAGATTTTCAACATATAACTAAAGACCAAGAGCAAATACAACAAACCCTAATATCAGTATCAGTGTCACTAGTGATCTAGTCTGCTGGTAAGCACATTTTTTTCCCCTAAACTGCCTGAGCCATAGTTTTTCCAAACTTATTTACGATTTCCTTTCCTAATTTAGTCCATCTGATAATGCCACCAGACATTATTTCATTTCCTGAGAAGACTGAAAGAGGGAGGATTCAAAGCTGGTGTAAATTCACTTTTCTCTGCTTAATCTGTGTCAAGTTATGCTGGAGATGTTACTCTGAGAGACAGCTCAGGCTTCTTTATCTGTCACAGAAGCACTGCTTTGCTTTTCAAATCAGCAAACAAGAAGCCATGTCCTAAACAGACCACTTCATTATCTTTTGTGTTGGTTATTTTTGTGGGGTGGGTTTTTTTTTTTTCCTAACAAAAATATAAATAATTCTTTTTCACTGATAATAACTGGTAGATCATAAACTGAATGGAGAGCCTGTAGTCATTTGTGCGTCGCTTCAATGGGGAAATCAATTCTCAGTTATCCACGCATGGCTGCTCTGGCTTGTGGATTAACCAGGCTGGGATGCACTGACCTCAGTTCATTGCCCACGTGCAGAGCTGACTTTGGACCAGCAGACTCTATTGATCCCTGCAGTGCTGCGTGCACATCTGTCAGTTCCAGGGCTGCCTCCAGCTCATCAGCACATTATCTGTGTCACTCACAGCGCTGTGGAGGCTTCTCCACAGCCTCTGTGGGCTGTGGCAGTGAGGTGGACTCAGCAGCAGCAGAGATACAACACTTCTTTCCACACTGACTTGGCATAAACTGAGTTTATTCATGCTCCTGGACCGATGGTGGCAGCCCCTCAGCTGTCAGAGGATGAGGAAGCAATCTTTGCTCCTTAGACCACCAAAAGAGGAGAGATTTCCAACTTTAAATAAACTAGTTTGCTACTAGCTAGTTTGATTTAGTTAGTATGGAACTGAGGGGAATTGATGCATTGTGCTTGCAGCAAGGCTGCTCTTTCCAAAACCTGGGCATGGCTACAGCAAGATCCTGTTCCATGTGTTTCCCAGCAAAAGGGTTTTCCTTTTCACCTTCAGCAGCAAACACAGGTTGTCTGAACTTGTATTTACTTTAAATAATTAGAATGTGGTGAGTTAAGGTCTTAATGCAGGTCATCAGTTAAATTTTAAATGTTTAGGCACTTAAATAACAGACTCCACGTTAAAGTGATATCAACAAAAAGGATTTAATTTGTTTTGTTTAATTGGAAAAAAAATTGCAGATTCATATTTGCCTTGTTATCGCTATCTTTTATTATTCCAAAGAGATACTGAATAGAGATGTTATCTCATCTTCAGCTGTGCTCTTGCAATCTTGCAATTCGTCAAACCAGTAATTTATGTTGCTGTTGAAAGGAGGTGAGAAGTAATTAACTCATGTATTGCATCCTTGTCTTTGCGGGCCTTTCATTTTCACTAAGTACCTGCACTAGCAGGTTTTGTTTTTTTAAATTTCAGACTCTTCAAAACTTCTGAGCTTCCTCAGGAAGGGCAGCACCCTCAGCAGTGTACGTGAGTGCTCGGTGCCTCCAGAATTTTGTCCCAGTATCCCAGTCCTGTGCTGAGGTCATTGGCCATATTCACATTGACTCAGTCTAGCCATTGCAGTCCTGGGGTACCAGGATTATTTGTCCCACTGAACAACTGGCCCTGGTTCTCAGGATATTTCCTCACTCTGCTACGCACATCCACAAGTTGTTTACTTGCCCGTGTGTGCTTCTGGCAGCCTGTCTTCCTGCATGACCTATTTTTGCAAGAATCAAATGCCCGTGGCAGCAGCGTTTTATTGGCCCTTGCTGGGCTGACACCACTGCAGTGAGAGTGCTCGTGGTCAGTGACACTGCAAGTCCTGTCCGAGCAAACTCATTTCCTGCCAGCTTTGCAGCAGCTTTTATGTCAATCTCTTACTAGCAGGAGAGGATGGGCTCATACAGACGTGTTTTCCATTGACAGAACCAACTGCAAGGCTAACTAGTGAGCACAGCCCTGTGGTGACAGAAATGAGGAGTTTCTGTGCAGAGCACACTGTTAAAGCAACCTGGACACCCTCCTTTTGTCCTACTGACCTGGTACTGAATCACAATCAACTCATGGTTTCCTCTGTAGTTTCATCTTCCTCAGCTAAAAATTTTAAGGGTGTGACAGATCAGCAGAGGTCAGGTGAGACTGGAGAGAAGGGGAGGAGCTGCTCTCGTTTAGATTTTTTTCTGTAACCAAGTTGGTCACACCTCTAATAGCCAGACTCAGCGGTGTTTTCAGGTAATCTTAATAACAGGTTGCTAGAGTGCTTAGCTTGTTCCATCCATTCAGTAATTAAAGCTGGTGCTGAAGTCATAAAACTGAGCATGGAGTGAGGTCTTAATGAACACAGTAATTTGTCTGCAAGTGCAGCTCTGCAGAGCTTCCATGAATGGCTTCCCCTTGGATGGAACAGGGCAGTCACCAAGCAGGGCAGGTCCGTGTGGCAGCTGAGGACAAAACCTGAGCATTTAAGTGACCATCAGCAAGATCAGTTTGGCAGTGCAGACCAAGGAAATTAAAGCTAGCAACACTCTGGCTGGATTAGTTATTTTTCAAAGTCTCAAAGTGCTGAGAACTTGGTGTTTTTATTCAGTGTTAAGGCTGATACTTCCAGCAGTATTCACATGCTGAGGCAATGTTTTTAATGACTCAGGGGAAGAAGTTGTCTACTGAATCACCAGTACCCAAACCTGAAGAACCCAACTGCTTTCTGTAAATCTGAATGTAATTAAGCATAGTCTTGTTCTTTTCATTAGGCATGAAATAACAGATGATGAGACTTCACTTACATAACAGTAAAAATATTACTTGTTTTAGTTTTCTACCCCAGAATCTGGAACCTACAATCTATTGCAGTGTGTTGTTTATGAGGACTGAGAAAAGGATAAAACAAATATCTAGAAGAAACGTACACTCTAAATATGAAAACATTTCTGAAATTCCTAAAACACATGTTGTTAGAAGCTGGAAGAATATTCTAGAGGGCAAACCATGCAAGCTTGGGCTGTTTTTAACCCATTGGCCAATGTCAACCCTGGAGTAGCAGGAGCATTGATTTGATCTAGGGTGGCTGTCGTCAGCACTCACCATGGTGAGTTCTCTGAACACCAGGAGCAGTTGCATCACATTAGAGGAACAGACAGTGGGTGTCCCAGACCGTCCCAAAAATATGTAATAAAAAAAAAAAGCACCAGGTAAACATTGCATGAGGACATGATTAATGCCAGAAGAACAGAGGGTAGAAGTTCAAGGAAAGGCAAAAATTATTAGTAATAGAACATACGTGTTTCTCAAGATGTGGAATATGGTAAAAAAGATCTCCAAGGATGAATACCATTAAGTTTCAAAAGCAGACTAACTGGATGTCTAGGAAGTGCTGTAAAAGAATTGTCTCACATTTTCCTCTGTTGACCTGCTAACCTTTTCTTTAAAACATTTGTTACAAGAACTGTTAGAACTGTTCTGAAAATAATATGTTCTTTTCCTGGTGGTTTTTTTTTTTTTTGAGCAGAAATCATTCTGATGCTGACTTATCTGTTTTTCAAGCAGAGATGTGCCAGAACATCAGCAGAGTCATAGGGATTACCCAATGTTTGCCTGCTGAAGTGTTTGCAGTGACTGCTTGCAAAGAGGAAACATTTTTTTGGCTATTTAGGTGACTTTCATCACATCTTCCAGATTGAGGTGTAACAGCTGTAGAGATCCAGAGAGAAGGACCCTGAGGCCTTCATCTTAAGCTCCACTTCTGTGCTTATGCCTGTGCTAAACTGGAATAGATAGTATATAGTATAGTATATAGTATTGGTCATATTGGAGAGTTCTGCTGCATTCTCTGCTACACTAAGTGGATATTGCTATCTTAATTTTGGGACACACGGGACACCTTCCATGGATGAATTATAAAAATAGGAGGCAAATCCAGAACTTTTCACCTCAGTTTCTACAACTCACTTAGAAAGGTGATCCATTGACTAGCCAGTGATAAGTGTATCCACATTAAAGCAGCAGATTTTGCCATCACAGTGGCATCAAACTGACTTTCCTCTGACTGTCTTTCCTGTGATTCCTTCCAAAAGAAGACTAAAGGAGCAATCCAGGCAAGCTTTCTCTCTATCAGGTGTGCATGTTGTGTACATCAGATGGACAGACACAAGGTAAACACACTGCCAGAGGGCTGCAGCCACTGCAGTACTGTATTCAGTCATAAACACTCGAAAAATAAGGAAGATCACAGCTGAACTCTGCTGAAATGTAAAATTGGCCTCATGTTAATTATTTTGTTGGAGTAATTACATAACCTGGAAGAGCAGAGAAAGGCCACAAGTTTTATAGTTATGGCAAACTGCAAAACAGCTGGAAATAAAGAGTTGAAAGGGAAAATTTTGCTGCTATGTGTGTCTTGAGCTACATGCAAAGCTCACTCAATGGCTCTGGTGCCATCATCATTCTGACTTGTCTGATGAATGCATGTGGACCCTCAGGTGCCATGGCACACTGTTTTATACCTGTTTGATAACTGCCTGGAGTTTCTTGTTGAGTAATCTGGCTATAAGTTAAAAAGCTTAAGATTTGAGAGGAGAAAAGATGTAGGGTTTTCCCATTTCTACTGCAAAAGGGGTAGAGATTTACACCTTGCAGCCAAGTGATAATTAAAAGTCCACTTCTAAACTGCAACAGCTTCTCTCCTAAATGTCCTGAGTGTCTCTCCTGCCCTTTGCCTCTCCCCTGAGCCACTGCAGCCTTCTCTGGCAGCTTGGGCCTGGGAGACTTTGCTGCCTCTTTGCTGCAGCACAAGACATTGTTATGGGTCTGTTCATGATCCTCCTCTCCTTCTGAGGCTCAGGGGTTCCTTCTCTGGTTCCATTCTTTCCTCTTTTACTTTACATTGGAATTAGAGACTCCTTTTCCCTCCCATCCCCACTCCCACTCATCTGGCGCAGCCGCTGACCCCACAGACATTTTTTGTTCTTCACTTTTCTGGGAAGACAAGATGCTCTGCCTGCCTGGGAAAGGAATTGAGGCAGAGTGTGGCTGCTTTCCAGCCTCCCCATGGCCACAGTGGTTTCTCTCCAGTTCCCTCCTGTCCGTGGTCCCCGTGGTGGAGCCAGGTGGGCAGAGGCAGCAGCAGTGGGCAGGCAGGGCAGTGAGCACAGCCAGCTGATCCAAGGTGCTGCAGCAAGGGCACGGGGCTGCTGGTGCTGCTCTGGTGGCTGCCGTGGCCCTGTGGCAATGTAAAGTTCATAAATAATTCATAAATGTCAGGCACTGGCACTGCTTGTGCAATTTGCTGTTATGGCTGGGACAGTGCAGGAGTGCAGCATGCAGCCTCTTGTTGCACAGAAAACCTGTGGGTATTCCCTGTCAGTGCTGGGTGGTGTCCCAGGAGCTTGAGACGACCACCTGTGTTGTTTAAAGTCTCTGTTACCCACCCTGAGTACTGGAGAAAGAGTCAGGAGTCCCCTTCTGTAGTTTGCAGAGGTGGTTTATTTTATCTTTTCTAAGAAGTTCTTTCCCTGACCGCTGAGCTCCATTCAAGGCACACTGCCCGCCTTTAGGGCAGTATTGTCTTTTTATACTACAAACTATGTGAACATTATTTACAGTTATCTTCCAATACCTATCACTCATATTGTACAGCCTAGTTCTACTCTAAACCAATCTAAAAGTGCCACCATCACCCAGAAGATGGATGCCAAGAAGAAGGAGGAAGAAGGACAGAACACGCCCAAATTCCTCCATCTTGACTCTGGACCCTTATTCTAAAAAATCTTAAAAATCTACTTTTTTACTTTATTTATTTTTTGTGACTTGTAACTCTTCATGCAAAGGTGGTAATTTTTTCCCAGGGGTTAAAATCAAAGGCACAGGGGTTTTGGGCTCTGTGCCAAGCCATCCGAGCCCCCTGCCAGGGTCTGAAGCCATCCAGAGCAGCCAGAGGGATGTCCTGGGTTACCACAGCTGGTGAAGGCATAAAAAATAGGGAAAATACAGTTTAAGGAGAGAGAAAGCAGTGAGTGGCTGAAGTATTTACCACCACTCCCAGATATTTCAGGGCCATGTGTGTCCTGGTCAGGACTGTGAGCACACAGGGCTCTTCCCCAAGTGCTGGAGCTGTTGGGGCTTTTGCCTTGAGCTGCTGGTACAGGTGGCAGTGTGGGGGTGGGAGAAGGGTGCCAGTGTTTGTTTTTTTTCCCAGCAGTGAGAACCAGAGGGTTGGGCTGATTGCTTCACCTTTTCAGCCTGCAGGGGCTCATTGCTGCACCAACACAGCCCCACATTTCACTCAGGTGGCTGCACCCCTGCAGTCACTCAGCTCTGCACAGATTGTTCTGCTAACTAACAAATTCCAATCTTTTTGCTTCTTGTCACATAATTTTTCATTTCAGTCTGCAAGTAAGAATGACTGGAAAAATTATATTCTATTTGCTATTTCCTTATGCTGTTGCTGGAATTAATTGTTGACCAAGTTTCTTGTGGGGGATGTAATGAAAATACAGTATGATAGTAATATATTTCTGGCATGATTCATGGTTACCAGTGAAAATATTTAATGATCTTTTTGTATACATATAGTAATTGCTTCTTCTGTAAGACAATAATAAGTTGCAATACAATTACACTCTTGTTCTTCTTCATATGAGAAATGGGCACATGAGTGGGACAGAATCAGAAAAGCAGAATGTCCCTGGTATCTTTTCAATATTCATCTACTCACCTGAGATTCTGCAGTCTTTTGAATAACAGTAGACTTTTATAATGACTGATTGTGCAGCCTTAAGATAAACAATTCATAAGATAGCTAAAGTTAATTTTCATTACAAAACTAGGCATTAAGGAATTATTCCTAAGTCATTCCCTGAAGGTAAAAGCTCCGAGGAAAGCAGTATGTTGCAGATAAATCCTCCTAACATAAAGCAATAAATTCTCAGTTATGAGAGATGAACAACACTTATTTCTCTCTAATAAACTTCTGCATCCTGGCTGCTGCTGCAAAAGCTGGTTTCTTTGAACAAAAGAGTCCCTGTCTTGTGAGAGCTCATTACTCATATGATAATACTGCTCATTCCCCCCCCCCCAATTCATTGGAGGACCAGTGGGCTCCTTGCAAACTTCTAATTAGGTTTCACACTGTCCCTGAGCAGTAAGTGTGATTTTACCCATTTTACAGTTGTGGAATTTGGGCAGGGGGGCTGCAGCCAGTGGCCCAGAGCCACCTCTCCTGTCACTTCCACAGCTGGGAATAGACTTTGGATGTTGTAACTCCCAGCTCTCTGTTCCAAGCTGTAAGCCACAACCTCTTGCAGAAGCTAATTAAAAACTAAGTAAATGATCTGACAAGCTTTCAAAAATGTTATTGGTACTGCAGATTTCTTCTGGTGTTGGAATGAAGTTCCTAGCACAGCTGTACTTGCTGTCTGTGTTGCTTAAGATTTTTAGAATCAGTCAGAAGACTCAAGCTGTACTCCTGATACATCCCAAAATTCTCCACAGTTCTTTGCCCTGTTTTTCACTGGCACCATTTATCATGTGTGCTTATGAGTGAAAACCCTGAAATAAGTGACACAGCATCTTTCAGTTGCATGGAGGCAGGCAAAAGCTTCTGTGTCTGCATATGCAGGGTGAGAGCTGCTGTGCTTTCAAATACTTCTTATTGATTTGTCAACTCTAAGATTATTTTATTTATTGCAATGTGCTTTTTAGCATATAGGAAACCCTTACAAGAAGCATCCTAGGTTGGTTATTAAAATCCATTGCAACTCAGCTGTCAAAACAAGATGAGTGTTTGGACTGATGTTAAAACAGAATCCCAGAGCCACAGAATGGTTTGGGCTTGGAAGGGACCTTAAAAACCACCCAGTTCCAACCCCCTGCCATGGGCAGGGACAGCTTGTCCTAGACCAAGTTGTTCTGAGCCCATCCAGCCTGGCCTTGAACACTTCCAGGGATGGGGCAATCACTATTTTAGCTTCATGAACCTTTATCTCACACATTTGGTTGAGGGGTAGAAAGAGTTAAGCTGCAAGCCAAGCTCCCTTGCTAACTTTAGAAAAAGCAAATTATGCAAAAGTTGAGGAGAAGTGAAAATCACTAAGGAAGTGGATCTTTTGAGAGGAAAATATGACATATTCAGCAAAATCCCTCTAAACCTGTTTCTCCTGGCACCACATATGGGTGAAAGCAATCCTGTGTCTGGCAGTGTGGCACAGGGCTTGCAGGGAGAGGCAGGTGCTGCTCACCCACAGGGAGGTGTGATCCCTGCTCAACCTGAGTGAAATATATATTATTAAAAGAGGATTTCACATGGGGAGAGGAGGGCTTGGCATATCAGTTGGAGCCTATTTCCCAACATCACATTAACTTGACATTTGCGAGAGCAGCCCCATTTAATTCTCATTTCAGTGTGTTGATAATAACTTGTGCTCCAGTGCAGTCATTTGCAGAGCCTGGTGCTGTTAGCAGAGCAGTGCTGCCAGTGCTGAAGCACATTTAACACTGCCAAGAAGCTGTTACTTGCAGGAATTTTGCTCCTCCTCTGGTAAAACTACAACTGTTTGCTCATTTTGAGGACTTGGGTGTTTGGCACCTCGTGGGAGCAGCTTCTCCATTCAAAATGCCACTCCACACTACCTCTGTTGGTATAACCACAGCCTTCTTCAGCAAAGTCCTCATGTGCTTTTACATCTTTCCAAAGTTTTTCCTTCTGCTTGTCTGTCTGGAGAAGACAGAGTGACATTCCTCACTTCAGCCAGTTTATACAGAGGTTAAACTTGGATTCATTAGTTTAATAGGTTTCATTGACAACTTTTTGTCCCCTACAGCTTTTATCCTTTTTCCCACCAGAAATAGCCAAAAAAGGGCATTGTTTTAATAAAACAAGGTATGTTTGGTTCCTCTGAACATACCATGTCTTTGTATAACTTTGCTCAAGCAGGATTAGTAACAGAGCACTGCTGCTGGTGCTGGTGGAGCTTCACTTGAGTGAGATTTCAGAAAATCCTCCATGTAGATACAGCCTATGGGACAAATGTCACCCTCATTACACAGGAGGCTGGAAGCCCTGACAGTGTCAGATGTGATGGGAGTGCTTGTGCCAGCATCCTCACAACCTCTGCTTCCAGTGGTGCCCTCCAGCTCTGCTGCTCTTCAGCACAGGGTCCTCTGCTGTGCTGCTATGGCTGAAAGCTGCTCCTCTGCTTTTCTCTTTACAACACTGGCATTTTGACTTCAAATCCAGGGAATTTCTCTGCAGTTTAGAGCAGCAGACAAGGGGAAGGATGCTGTGTCTGGTGCCTCTGCCTGGCCCTGCCTTGTGGCACACACGAGCAGAGCTGAGAAAGAAGCTGGCCCTTACTCCCAAATTAGGACTAAAAGTGCTTTGTTTCCATCCCACTCTGGCAGAAATGACTGTGTAGTTCAGTGTGGAAGGATGAATCATGCCATGTGTCCTGTGCATATGAAACCCATGCTCTTTGTCTCGGGGCACATGGAGGTTCCTGGTGAGAGCTGCCAGAGTGGGGGCACAGAACTTGCTGGAACCACAGGGCAGCTTGAATCCAATGCTGGTTTATGCATTCAGCCTGGCTGAGGAGAAGAAAGATAATTGCTTAGTGGTGGTGGTGTATATGCAAAACTGAGAAACTTGAGGTTTCAGTCCAAATTTTCTCATAATTTCTTTTTTTTTCTGGCCTAGAGCAAGTCACTTGTAATCCTGCTTTCCTGGCTGTATTTAAACCACATCTGTTGGTTTCTGATCAGAGAAGACCCAGACACTGTTCCTGGTCTGAACAGAACCCAGGGATGCTGGTGCAGATTAGCAGTGAACTGGACTCTCACCCAAATATCTCACCCATCATGGTTGTCCATGTGAACAAACACCCTACTCAGAGGGTATTTCTATAAGAATAAATGCATGGCTGATATTAAGTCACTGTGGGGACCTCATTCCTTTCAGCTCTGGGGTAGAGGGTTTAGCTAATTTGTTTATTGGTATTTTTCTCTGGATGTAGTGGCAGCTTTACTGCTAAAACACTGCCTCAGTGAGGAAAGCAAGGAAGCAAAAAAAAAAATAAAATCCTCAGTTATGCCATTATCCTCCAAACAGCTTTAAAACTCTAAAGTGAGGATGGAATCTCAGCTAAAGTTTGCTGACTTAGCAAGGACCCAGAGTCTGTGGGATAGGGTGAGTCCCTTGCCTCTCCCAGGCTGACAGAAGGGCAGCTCTGCATGTTTTACCCTATCAGCCCCATGTCAGGTGGCAGCTGGAAAGTGGGACCTGCTTCTGAACACCATCAGCATTCTCCTTAAGAGCTTTATTTCCCTGTTAATTGCTCTGTAACCCGTTTTGATTAGCCAGTGATGATTGCTGGGTCTGATGATTGCAAGTACTCATTAGCACGTGGGCCAGGGAGCAGCTCCCCAGAGCACAGGGATTTGCCAAAAGGGAATACATGACACATGTGAGATTCCAAAACAGGAAACTGAAATTTTAGGATATAATACAGCAGCATGTTCTCCATTGCCATCATCTGCCACAGTCTTGACACAAAGGGAATTGAGACTGCATAATACAAACTCATGTAATTATAACAGTATCAACCCAACTTTAGCCAAATTGTTTTAGAAAAAATTGCCCCCCTAAATATTGGCATTTGACTGTAGAGGAGAAATATTCAGGGGACAAGCTTAAATTTAGATAGCAAATTAGAGGTACAAATTAAAAAAGCAGAGCAGGTCACTTTGGAAGTAGCTGCCCATGGTGTGATGTGTGAACATCAGGGAGCTCTGCTCCATGGGGATGCTGGGGGCTGCTGAATGAGCACCATGTCACAGCAGCATCCTCTGTGTGGATGAGGTGAGGCCATTCCTGTACTTATGGAGAAGGAAGCAGCCTGGGAACCCAAGGACCAGTGCAATCTTTTGGCAGTGGGTTTTCTTTGTACCAGAGCAGGAAGATCTGAGTGGTCTAAAGCCCCTGATGGGGGAAGGACAGGCAGGCAGTGCAGCACAGGGCTGAATCCCACTGAGGACCCTGGGGCACATGGATGTGCTTCTAGCTGTGACATTTATTTCCGGAGTGGAGCTGCCTGAATCTATCCCAACATGAGGCACAGGAAGTGCTCTGAGCTTGTTCTTAAAACGCAAAAGCAAAGTCATTCCTGTGGAGATCTTCATCCCATGCCCTGCAACCCTCACACATGGACCAGGTGAGAGATGGCCTTGCATTCCACTCTGGAATCCATGCATTTAAAGAGTCCAAAATCAAGAGATTTTACAAAACCATAGACAGTCAACCTATACCTGACCTCTACTTTGTGTGCTTGCAGCATGAGCTTTGCAAATACTTTTTCCAACTGAAGTAGCAGGAGGATCATTTTTAGCACCAGAGGCAATTATTCTAGTCTGGAATTTCAAGATGGTGTTGACTTTTACCACAAATACACAGAAGAGATTGGTTTCAGCTTTTCACAATAGCAGGGTCCCAGGAAAATACACCCTCAGTCAGACTAATAGGGACCCAAGATCTAAATGGAGAAGATATTCCATTGTGTAAGAGGAGAGAAAAACAAGGAAAATCAAGGCATTGTGTTGTGTTGTTATCTGCTGGAGGCCCAGCTGAATTTCTGCAGATGGCAGATAGCTTTGCCAGCCTTCACAACCCAGTGCCTTTTCTTCCTGTTTGTTTTGTCTCTAGGGAAACATGCAACATTTAGCAATTAGATGTTGATCCAAGTATTCAGCAAGGTCAAGGAAAGCTTTTATGTTATTACAGTTTTTCCCCCCAACATAACTAATTTTAGAGAATGTGCTCATGGGCCTCATATTGTGGCTACAGTGGAGTAAAAACTTTGTGACTGCAAAGTGAACCATTTAAAATGCAGAAAAGGCATTTACTGGGAACCAGGAGAAATAGGAGATGTGAATGAAACAGGGGGTTCCCAAGTAGCCCAGGCAGCAGTGTACACCTGGGAGAGATGCTGCTTTTGCCTTATCTAACTTTACTGGGGTTTTACAGATAACTTCCCAGCTTGGGCCCATCCTCCCAGAGACTCAGTGGTAATAACTTGCAAATTGAGTGTTTAATTATGCCTTTTTTCCTTCTTATATGATACAGTTCAATCAACTATTTTTTATTTTGCACCTTTGCTTTTGTTTGCATCACCTGATGTCCTGCATTTCACTCCTTCATTCTTCCTTCCTTTGCAAAGCTGCTGCAAGTCTTTTCAGCATAAATGCCACAATACTAATAAAAAATCCCTCCATCTCTCTGGTGTCAGGAAGGATGCAATAATTAAATACATGTCCAGCATTCTGTAATACAAATTGATTTGAACTTAGCTGAAAACCAATAAGTAATAAGGATTTGTTGGCTTTCCTACCACTTTGTATGACAGCAGGAGAAGATAGTATCAAATCTCACATCCTGAAACACTCTGTTAAAAATAACATTCAGGGCAAAAGTAACTGGTATGGTTAAAGGTGCATCCAGGATCCTGCAGAGCTGGGAACTGGACTGAGCCCCTGAGAGTGCGGAGCATCCCCTGGATATGCCAGAGCATCCCCTGGATGTGTCAGAGCATCCCCTGGGTGTCTGTCAGAGCCATCTCGGTGTAAGATGATGCAGACTGGTCTGCAGCTTTCAGAACCCCATGGAGAAGGCAGAGAGGAGGATGAGCTCATGTCTCTCCAGCAGGCAAGCCCGTGATCCAGGCTGCCAGGAGCAGCCACAGGGCACACGAGGATTCAGACGTTGTCTTTGGCAGGGAGCACCAAAGTCAGGATCCAAAGCCAGGAATCAAATTCTGCTGGGAAGGGCAGAGGAAAGAGAGAGCAAGCCTTTTGTGGAGCTCATGTTGTCAGTAGTCTTTCCTCAGAGTCAGGAATTTTCCCTCATGTGCTCTGTGTGAGTTTTGCAATCAGATTTTGCTGAGAGAAGCTCACTTTGGTAGGTCAAGGGTGGACTCTTCCAGAGGCCCTGTGCTGATGTTGAGTCTAACACTGGTGAACTCCACATCTGGAGCTCTTTTTTATTTCCTGCAGAGACAAAAAGCTTCTCTTTGTCACACAGTGAGATCCTGACTGCACCTGAGGAAGAAGCAGAAAACTGGACCCAGCAGGAGTCAGAGAGCAAAGCCATGATGTTGCAGAAGATGATAGAGAAGCTGGCAAAGCCCTCTGGTTTAGCACTTCAGGCCATGTGCCAAGATGGGCTGGTTCTTGTATTTTCCATTCAGTCCTGGCAGCAGCATTGCAGAGCTTCAGCTGGAACCCCACAAGAACTCGGTGAGAGGCAACACAGAGTTGATGCACCTGGAGAGGCAACAGCTCCCCAAAATCCCTGGAGTCTCTGTGGAAAGGCTGTTCCACAGCTCCACAGCCAAGACCTTGCCTGTATGTAAGAACTAATTCAGAACAAAGGTCTCTGCTCTTCCTTGTGTGGAGCAGGGATTTCTCTGTGTCCAACGTTTGGGCCAAAAAGGCTTTCCCCAGCTCCTTGGTGGTGTGATGACTCCATCAGGGGATGAAAGCTGATCCTGCACCTTCCATCCTACCTCCTCTCCCTCCCTGTGCCAGCCCCAGGCCCTGGGTCCCATGGGGGAGGCTCTTGGTGCAGCATCTTGAGCTCTGCTGCAGTGCTGGGAGTATGTGAAATTCAATATGAAACTCCAGAAGTCTGGCAAAAAAAAAAAAAGCCATTTTTCCTTTATCCATGACGTTCTTACCTTTGCCTCTGCTACACCCCTGTGCACAGGGTCTCATCTAAAGGCTTCATGAAATTACAGGTTAAACTGTGCATGACCCACAAATGTGCTGAATTGGGCCGTGTTTGACCTGTGCAGCTCCTGGGCAGCCTGTCAATGGGAGCTGTGTTTGTGAAAGCTGATTGTGCCCCACCCATTCCTCATGGGAAGCAAGGGCAGCAGCAGAGGCTGTACAGGATAAAGGTCTTGGATAAAGCCATGTCAGTCTTGGTTTTACAGGCACTTTGTGTTTCCTGTCCACTCCTCTTTCTGCAAGCTGTATGAGGCTGGCAGGAGTCTCTCAGTTATCCTGGAAATGAGAACCTTTATCTTGCCTCTGACCCTGAATCATCTTATTCTCTGCAAGACTGAGCTGCTGGCAAAACCCTTGTCTCCTCCCAGTCCACCTATTGCATTTCATCCTCATGAAAACCTGAGATCTGAGCTGAGTTCTCTGGTTTGTGTCCCCTGGTTAGAGCCTTCTGCCTTGTTTTTTATTCCATCCCATGAGTAGTGTTGCATGGTGGTGGACTGAAGTTTATCTTTTTATAAACAAATTGGTACGTGAAAAACAGTATTCAGAACTCAAAATTGCCAGTTCTTTCCTAACTTTTACAAAAATAGCCAATTTTCTTATGGAATCTTAAGAGATTCCTGGCCCAGATGATTTGATGGTTCATACAGACTGAGGTGGATTAGAAATGTCCTTAGCATTTGTCTAGCATTCAAAGAATGGATTCAGTAGAGTTATTAAAAACAAAAAAGCTTCAGTGTTAAAGTACATTTGGAGCATTTTCTTTTCAAGTCAAACACAATATAGACTGGTATTGATGAGAATATCCTGCTCTGAAGAAGATCAGAAGGATTTTATGCCAGCAGGATTGATCTGCAGGAAAATGAGGAGGCTGAGGGACAGTGCAGATTTCCAGGGGACTGCTCAGCTGAGCTGTGACCAGCTGTGCTCATCCTGAGCTGGCAGCTGCCTGTCCTGCCTGCCCTGCCTGTCCTGCCTCTGAGTCACTGTGCAGGGCAGCTCTGTGTGGTGTGATGGCCTGATGCTGGGCTGCTCAGGTGATGTTGGGCAGGTTATTTTGAAGGAGGTGTTAATTTTCAAATAGAAATTCACTGATTTAGGGAATATTCTTTTGGGCTATGCCCATGGCTCCTCAAGGACACTGCCTTGCATTGCCTTCAAGGTTTTTGTTCTTACCTTTCCAGAGTGAAGTGTTCTGTTTTTCTTGATGTCTTTACATTTCAGCTTTTAATGTTTTCAAGTGCATAAAACAAAATATAAAAATATAAAAAATTTGGATTTTTTTTCACTATATCAAAGTCCAGCATTTTGAATAACAAATAAATTTCCTTGGAACTTTAAGGAAATACCTAATTTACTTTCTTTGTTGTATTTTCTAAACAGGACAAAAGTCCAAATTGTGCAATTTGCCTTGAGAAACGGATAAAAGCAAATATTAAAAGTGTCTATGAACTTTAAAAGGAGTAATTTGGTTTCAAATAGTACCTTTTTCTTATCCCTTTCTTTTTTCTCTTTGCATTAATTATCAGTGAAAATACTCTTGCAGGATCAGGAGCTATTTAAACCAGATAAAATCTTTTATCTCCTTGACACTCTGTTATCTTCTCAGCTTCCTTTCTCAACTTCAGGCAAAAAGGAAAACAACTGAGTGATCTTCACCCACTTATTCTCAATTTTGTCTTTTGGAGTCCAGCACTTTTGGGGACAGCTGTGAGTCAGTTTGTGAACCTGGAACTTCTTACAGAGGCACATATTTCAGTGTGGAATCATCTCATTTAGGGATTATTTGAGTGGAGTTGAAGGCTAACAGGAAATATTGTTGATTTCCAGTAGCAGGCAGAGCTGATGGGTCTCAGCCACATTAGAGGGGTCATGGCTGGGCTTTTGATCCAGCAAATAGAAGGGAAGGAGTTTGGACAGCACATTTCACCCTTTCTCATGGGAGTAAATTTTTGTACCGTCTAAACCACAGCAGAGACTGTTTTTATTAGGCTTTAATTTTCCCTCCTGCAATAGCTGAGTGTGGGCAAAGCAAAAATCCCAAGCATTTGAGCTGTTTCTTGGCTGAGCCCCCTGGCCTTGGCGCTCGCCCGGAGCCTGTTGCCGCTCCCGAGGATGATGGAACGGCTCCCACTGGGAGCTGGACCAAGTTTTGAGCTGCTCCTCACTGCTTGTTTATTTGTCCTATTCTCTGGGCTTGGCAGGTGGCATTTTTGCTCAGTGATTCATTCTCCAGCACATGCATTTATCTGGGCTGACATTTTAATCATGCAAATAAGGATCTCCTTAATGAAGAAAAAAATTAATTTCACAACTGTTGCTACAAACACAGTGACAGTCCTGCTAATGTCATTACATTTATAATACAATCAGTGGCTTTTCCATAATTGCTATAAACTGGCACACTTAACAGCAGAGTAAAGGTTACACAAAGAGCTGTGTGACTCCCCTTGTTCACTCTGCATTTTTATCCAGAGTGTTTGGCACTCTTCATATGTCCTTTTGAAATCTTTGGTCATCGCTGCTTCATTGCTTGTACTGCAGATGGCTTTGCCTTTGTTGGGGGAACAGACAGAATAAGTGGCAAGGAGACAACTCCTCTGTGACCTTTTGTGGCTTCTTGTCTTTCACATCACAGTCTGCAGGGTAAACACAGTGACTCATTCTCTTTCAGTAAGGAGCTGCCTTCCCAAGGTTTTCTCATTTGCAGGATTTTTCCGTTGTAAAATCTGTACCCAAAGAGCAGTGGGATGTGAGCTGGGAGCAGCCAGTTTCTGCCTCCAGACCACTGCAGATTGGGCAGGCAATAAGGAGTGAAAATTCCTAGGCAGGATCATACCTTTGTTGTCCTTTCCTCCTCCTAAGCCTTCCACAATGAGCTTCATTTTCTGGTCCTCCTCCAGTGTGTCAGTGAGAAGCTTAAAAAAAATTATATGGCAAAAAACAGTCAGAAAAAAGGCTTTCCTAAGGGGGAAAGGTGCTAAAATGCTCTAAAATTAGCAGGAAACCAGTGCCTTGTGAAACTGAGGAGTCAGGATGTCAATTGTGCAGTGGGATGGGGAAGAGCTGTTTCATACCCAGTGTCTTCTCTTTGTCTTGACATGCTGTGAGTGAGGTACCCAAGGCCCAGGTAAAAACTTAAATTCCCAGTGCAGGGGGTGGGGAGCTGTGCTCTGGTCTCAAAGTGACAAGAATCTCCCTCAGGTTGTGTTACCTCTGCAGAAAGGTATTTTCAGGTTGGCTTTTTGACCTTTTTGTGGGCAAGGGAGGGTCTAAAAGTGTTGGAAAACATCTCCCATAATAAAGCTGTTGAGCTCAGGGTACTTCCCACAGGCATTTGAGGTAGTTCCTTTAGAGCATTTCATGTGTCAATATTTTAATTTTTATCCAAATGGGATGAGCTTCCCTGGTGGCAGAAATGCAGGAAAAGCAAAGCTCTCAGTAGCAACAGGTTTGCTGCTAAACCTTTGGGATTTCTCAGAAATTAAAGAGGAGGAGAACAGTGAAAGAATGGAGAAAAAGCACAAAAGTAGGGAAAGGGCTGGAGGATGTTTGGCTGGGGAGGTTCATCTTGTCAGTGGACAATTCAACCCCTTCCAGGGTCACTTTGGCCCATGTTTGCCACCACACCTTCACTGATTAAGGACATCATATATTTAATTGACCAATCTAGGCTGGAAAACTCCTGGTGTAGGTGGAATATTGTACTGCATCAACCAGGTGAGACCTGAATCTGCACCAGCAGCAGTCACTGTGTGTGCTGCAGACCCAAATGAAACTCAGGACTTTAAAAAGTCTGTGCTTGCCCATGACTGGCATGCTCCAGGCACTATTTCTTTGCAAAGCATCTCAAATAGCCTCAAATTGCACCAGATGAGGTTTAGATTAGATGTTAGGAAATATTTCTTCACTGAAAAGGTGGTCAGGCATTGGAATAAGCTCCTCAGGGAAGTGCTGGATGCACCATGCCCTGAATAATTCAAAAATTATATGATTGTGGCACTCAGGGTCATGATTTAGTGGTAATGTGACAGTGCTGGGTTAATGGCTGGACTTGCTGATCTTAAAGCTCTTTTCCAACCTTAACAATTCTCTGATCCTTTAGTTCTATCCCTGGGAGCCAGAATGAGTGTCTGTGTGCTGCACAGACCCTCCAGAACCTGGGACCACACTGATGGCTGAGACCAACCTTCCTTTTCACTGCCTCCCTCCCCTTAGATGTGCAAGTCTGCAGCTCACAGAGACTTTTTCCATGGTGTCTTTCTGGTGTGAAACTTGTATTATTATTGCTCAGGATATTTCCTTTCCCATATTCACCCTAGGTATTCCCAGTGGGAGATCACATCCTGTGACAAGACAGGTTGTTGCCTTTGCATCAACTTCCAAGAGGCTGGAACATGCCATGGCAGTGAAGGATCCTTTGGAGTGTTACTGCACATCTCTGACTTTTCATGCAGGGGTGACTATCACATGTATTTTTATTAGATGGTGACCATTCACTGTAATGTGTCTTTTTACCTAGTGCTGGGGCATGTCTTCAGCCAGAGCTGCTAAATGGGGTCCCAGAGGGAGGGTTTGTAACATTCTTCCCCAGCCAGCCTTCACAGCCCCAAAGGCTTTTTGTCTCACAGTGCCAACCACAGAGTTGGAATGTCACGGATCTCACCTTTGGAGACCAAGACAAAAAAGAGAGGATGAGTGCTGTGGCTTGCACAACAGTTTTTATTTGCTTTTGGTTTTTCAGCCTGTCAGGGTTACCCTTTAAAAGACTGTTTTCTGCAGGGGCTAGATCTTGGAGCTCATTTTTTAGCAATAGCTGACATTTGTCCAGAACTGTGTGACCCCAGAGTCTGGAACAAGTAGCAGTGAAATCACAGTTTGAGGACTGGCTGCTGCCACTTCACCACTCTGACACAGAACAAAACATATCCTGGCTGCCCCAGTTAATCTTCCTTCTTTCAGACAGAAGTGAAATATCTCTCCTTATGCTCCTGTGCTGGTGCCACAGCCCCAGCCCAGTCTGTGAGTTATCCTTGCCCTCTGTCTGTGCTGTGGCACCCATGCCCAAAGCTCACAGAACACCAAGTCCTGGTGAAGAATTAATTCTCTGAAGGGAGAGATGCTGGACACTGTGTGCTGCTGGCACGCCAGGGCTGGCCAGAGTGTGCCCTGGCAGCTCCTGCTGCCTGTCTGTGTTCCCTCCTGTTGGCCAGGAACTTTTCCCAAACCCTTTGGTCTTCTCCAAGAGCTTTGAATATCTCCCCCCTGCAGCTGTAGAATGGGACATTTTCCCTGCTAGCATCCACTGGCTCTGTCACTGATCCATTTCTGGGATAGGGTTCTTGGACCCACAGGTGTTTACATTTCCCACCACACATTTGTGTCTTCAATACAGCAATAGGAACCTGACCAAGGTCTGTTGTGCACAGTCCATTCTGCCTTTACATCAGGAAGAAAACTGGATTTTGGAAGAAAAATGTTTCTAAGCCTTTACTTGCAGTCATCTGACTGAAAACAAATACACTTCCATGAAGCACATTAAAAACTCATTTAAAAACATGTTATGGCCAAAGCTTGAGCTGATGCTCTCTGGTCCAAGAACCCCAAATCCTGTGAGCCCTTCACAGGCAGGGCAGTGGCAGCTATTTGTGCCACCAGCAGGGTGTGTCTCACAGGGTCAGCAAAGGAAGATTTGGCATCAGAAAGCAAATTCAGCACATGAGCAGTCATGTTAATGGCTGCTGCCATCTCCTCTCCCCATTCCCTCCCTCTGCCCTGGAAGGACATGGAAACTCTTAGAGGGGGTCACCTGCTGAAGGTAAAAATGACATTTCTGAGACACATCACACAGGGGAAGCTGAGGTGTTTTGATCCTTCTTAGGCAAGGCTGATGGCAATGTAGAGATGTGCTGAGATGCCATAGTGCCAGGCTGATGGGCAGAAAAGCTGCTGGTGGAAAAGCAGCCTCATACAGGAGTTCTCTTGCAAGAGAGGCTATGGAGGCAGGACCTGATCTTTAATTACCTCAGACATCAGAATGAAAACCACAAATACTTGCAAGATTATTTTTTTAAAAAAAAAACAAACACATAAGATAAATATTAAGTATTGATCTGAACCCCATAGTTCTTCAGTCCATTCCATCCAATGCCTTCTGCTTTAAAAGCAGACATTTATTGTTAATTATGTGTTTCAGTGCTTTAATATAAACACTTCATGCAATTCAATGTTCCAATGCACACAGCTAGAATATATTAACAATGATGGATGTTTTCTGGCTAGAGATGATCCTGTGCTAAAGAGTGCTAAAAGAGTGAGTGGTGCCAGGCTCAGCAGCTGGTTGGAACTTTAATTCTGCATCTCTCTTCCCAGTCTTACTTCCCTGCTCCAGTTTTCCTCTTCAAGGAGGAAATCCAGCAATATGACATTTTTATATGGTTTTTGAAATTCAGGGTGGACATGGGAACAAGACAAATCTCCTGTGTCCTGAACATGAGGTGCTGCTGAGCCCCTTAATGCTTCACAGCTCATTTTGTTTAATTCAGAAATAGTGGTGGGAGACTGCAGTAGCAAAGAGTCAACACTAGATAGCATTTTATGTTTATTTTGAGGAAGAAAAGCCTTTTTGTTCTCGTATTTAGGTAGGTTCTGAAAAATTCCAAGCACATATTTTAGACCTAACTAATTGTCAGTGTTTTATGATGATCAGTGCGATGTCTTCTATAAATTCAAAACAACAGGCAACAAAGCTCTCTTTTTTTTCTGTATTGCTTACTTGACATCATTGCATCAGAATAGAATTTATGTGCATTTCTAAAGTGATTAATGCTGTTTTGCCTCTGTGTGCAGAGGTCAGAGACTTATATTTGCTGTTTGCATGGGCCATGTTCCTGATCCTGTTAACATCAGTGTGAAACCTCCTCTAAGGTGCAGCCCAATGTGCTCTGGTAAGTGCAGTGCAGGGAAATCATGGCACAAGCAGCTACATGGAACTTTACTTGTGGTCTGCAGAACAACAAAAAACAGAATGGGATCTAGCTCATGAATTAAGGCATGCTCTCCTTGGTGTCTGTGTGTGTGTGTTGATGAGGAAAATGCTGAGCTGCTGTTACCCAAGGGGGATCCAGCACTCAATCCACTGTCCTTGTGTAGGCATCTACTACCATCCAGAACATCCCAGGATATCTGAGACCCCCACCCATAATCCATGTCAGAGCCACGATCTTTGGGTGCCAGCTGAAGCCCAGAAGCACCCCACAGCATTTCAGAGTACACCAGACTCCTGAATTTGGGCACTGCAGTCACACCCCTGATGTGCACTGACAGTGGGGGCAACGAGACACCCCCCACCTCAGCTTGGGACTCAGGTCTCTGGGTCTTCTGGATGAATCTCATCCTTCATGAAGGATTAGGTCACCTAAACCTGGCCATGCCTTTGAGGGACCCTAGGGTACCTTGCGCAGCTTCCAGATGTTAACCCAGAAAATTACAGGGTTCCTTTAAAAAGCCCTAAGAGAATGCCTTGGATACCCCAGGGTCTCTCAAAGGGCTCTACAGCCCCGTGCTTTGGCTGTTCTGCACATCTGAGCAGATGCCTTCAGGCTCCACCAACACTGGTTTTAGCCATGGGGGTTGATCCACATGACTGCAGTGCTGGGTTTGGGTACTCCTTGGTGGAAGAATGAGCAGAATCTGACCCTATTTGCCCATATTCTACAGAAGAGCTGCCACTGTGGGGTTCTTGATGTAAGATGGGGTGAGAACAGCAGGGAACAGATCCCAAAGGATCCCAGAGGCTGCTGCAAGTGAGGGGCTCCCTCATGGAGAAGGAGCTGGTGGAGCCCAGCTGTGGCAGGAGGTGCTGTGGGTCCCCAGGGCTCTCCTGTGATTGCAACATCCAGAAACTGCACTGCAAAACTCTCCTTAAAATATGCTGATCACACAGGAACCGAGGCAGCTGTGCCGCAGTGTCTTACGATAATTACTTGGCATTGCTTTAGCATGTGAAATTGGTTTTGAAGGGAATGACATGAAGTTGTGTCAGGGGAGATTTAGGTCAGATATTAGTAAAAGGTTCTTCACCCAGAGGCTGGTTGGGCACTGATCAGACTCCCCAGGGCAGTGGTCACAGCCCCAAGCCTGACAGAGCTCAAGGCATGTTTGAGCAATGCTCTCATGCACGGGGTGTGGCTCTGGGGTGTCCTGTGCAGGGCCAGGAGCTGGACTATGATGTCCTTGTGGGTCCCTTCTATCTTGGGTCCCTTCTATCTGTGATTCTGTGCCCTTTTAATGCAGGTCTAGTGAAGCTGAGCAGGATTTCAGAGCTTTGAAGCTTTGGTTTCTTTAAAACACAGTTTTGGATTTTGTTGGTGAGGGTTTGCAACAAGACTCCATTCTTGCTGTCATTGCTGCCCCAAGATGTCATTTTAGCATTAATAGTTAGTGCTGATAGGTAACATGAATCTGAGGTATCTGGGATACTCCAGCACTGCTCAGAAAACATTGCTTGAGCTCACACCCTCTGCACAGGGAAGCAAGTGGGCTGCAAATGGCAGTAATTTGAGGATCAGCTCAGGAGGAACTGCTTGCTCCTCATTGGTCTGTTGGGGCATTATGAACCCACCCAAAGTTCAACCCAAATTTTTTTGATCCTTAAGTGTTTGGCCAGAAGAGCCCAGCCCAGGTATCCAGCCCTGCAACAGCTGTGTGAAAACCTGTGTCAGCTCTGGGGAATGCTGGCATTTCCACTTTCACTTCGTCACAGTAATATTCAGAATTACAGCAGTTTAGGTGGAAAAGGAAATATAAATAGCACACACAACAACAAACACAAGAAAAAGTCCCTCAAGCTCAAATTAAAAGTGTTCAAAGGTTTCTTTTTGCTTTCCTGAGATCTGAGTATCTTGATGCTTACCCCAATCCAGAAAGTGAGATATTTGCATCCTGAGTTGCAGAACTGCTGCTGGGACTGGAATCCTGGTTTCTGATACAGTGTTTGATTCTCTTGGCCCTGAGCCTTTCTTAAAGGATTAATCTGTGAATGCACAGATGTGCCTCTACAGGTCTTAACTCTGTGCTCCTCCTTCCAGCTCAGCTCTGCAAGTCAAAAACATGATGGAGAAACGTGGGATTCCTTGCAACCTTATGTTCAGATTAATTGCAACTGGGCATTGCTACCAGGGATTCTGCAATGGAAGGGAAAACCGAATAAGTTTAAACTTTTTGAATTCTGATCTATTGCCTTAAATTTTTTTTTGGAAACAGAGAACTTGCTTTAAGCAGTGGTGTATGCACAGCAAATGCTGTTATCTGTCCCATGAACCTCCAAATGCAGCCCCTTGCAGAAAATGTGCTCCTATTTTGGACAAAAAACATGTCCTTCCTTCCAAACAAAATTCCACAGAGTTTGATGCCATGGCTTAAAGCAACCTGCAGCCAAAATTGATTCCTTGCTGCTAAGTCAAGATAAGGTGCTTTTCAACCAAAAATCAGCCCCAAGCAGAGGGCTGCAGTGATCTAAGAAGATCCATTAAAGCTGTGGCTGCAGAGGCTTTGCCTGTAGCTTTCCACTCCCAAGAAAATGCTCACACGTGTCTGCTCTGTGCTGATTGAATCTAAGTATGGTTATGGGGCAGGAAACAAGAAATGATTCCAGAAACGGAATTCTTTGGGATTCTTAAATACACTTTTAATAGCAGCAGAGGGAAACCACAGAGTTATCAGTGCTAAATTTACTGCTCTTGACCTAGCATGCATTCAGATTTCTGATTGCAATTCCACATTTTCTGTTTAATAATTTTCCAAACCTCTGTTTTAGTGGGTGGTACGTATGAAGTTGTCACACTTGGCTGGGGAAACCTCTTGCCTGCTATTCATATGAGCTGCAATTTGTGTGTGATGCACTGCTGAATGCAACACTGGCTCCTCTCTGATGCTGCCACAAGCCTCAAGGTGTATTTATACAGAGCTGCTTCCCTTCTCCATCATCACAGGTGAGATGAGGGAGTCACTCAGGATGGGAAGGAAAGATCTTCACCAGTGCAGGTTTCCATGTGGGATGGGCAGGGATGCCCCCAGTGCACATCACTGGGCTATCAGGGCAGGCTTTTAGAAACAGGGGTTAAAGAAGCAACATCCTTCTCCTCCTCTGCACCTTTGTGTGACTCTAGGACTGGTGCCTGGGCACCGAACCGTTCAAAATCTCTTGTAATTTTATAGATAATAAATAAGCTTAAGCATTTTACAGCGGTAAATTATAAACTATGAGGAGTGCAAAGGTAACTGTGTGTGCTCTGGCTGTCATTGCTTTGCTGTAATTCTACCATGAGCTGCAAATGACCCCCAAAAAATTAAAATTCAGCTTTTACAGAGTCAGACGTCTGTACTGTATCATCCACATTTAAAGTATCCACTGCCTGAAGTATTGCCTTACATTTAATACCCACTAACATTTAAAGATATTTCCATCCCCTTTTAGAGGTACTTTGGTTTTCACAAGGTTTGTGGTATTAAAAAAAAAAAAAAAAGGACTTCTATTGTGTTTCCTCATGTTTAAGAAAATGTAAAAAAGGAAAACAGGATGAGAATAGCCAGTCAGGAACACCTCGAGCCCTGCAAGGGACATAGGAATGGAGCCCTTGAAACCTGCAGAAAATCATCCCCATCAGCCAGCAACACTGCAGTTCCTCTTTTAAAGTTTGTGCTTAATAAACAAAAATGTTTGAGACAACATTCTGTATAAGAATGTACCTATTTCTCAATAAAGTTTCCAAATATGAAATTTCAAATAATTTTTCCATCATGTAAGACATTTTATTTCTTTTGCAAATAGCAGATGAAAACATTAGGCAAGGTGGGAAAAAAGAAAAATCACCGTTTTTCTAGAAGATGTGTGAACAAAAATCTGTAAATAAGGAGAAAGTGCAGGTGGGAAGTCACTTCAGCTGTCAATGTAATATGCTTTTCCAGGATTTATTTGCAGTAATTAATTTATTTTTCAGAAATTTATTCGCAGACTGCTGACTTGCCTGCTCCTTTTACCTCCTCCAGGAGTTTCCCACACACACTCAGGTTTAAAAGATGCAAACTAAATCAAGAAGTTTCCTCAGTGGCTTAAAATAAGCCAAGCCCGGTGCTGTGCTGAGCTTAGAGAAGGTGGGAGCCTCGTGTTGAACTGTAGGGGGTAATGTTGCCACACATACTCTGCCTGCCAGCTGCAAAAGGTAGATAAAGCTATCCACTGCTCGGTTTGTTATGTGACACTCCGGGTCTGCAGGGAAAGAATAAAAACATGAGATTATTCACAGAGACCTCCTCCCTCCACTCTGCTGCGAGGACACTCAGTCTCCAGTTGTGACATCTCTGTGTTTTGCTCTGCTCCATGATTTGTGTGTGCCTTTACAGCCTAGGGTGGTGTTTTGTGTCGTGTCTCCTGCAGGTCCTTGTGGCTGGCCCTGCTTGGTGCCAAAACACCCACTGCTGCAACGCTGGCACCGTGTGGGGAGGGCTGGCAGGTGGGGAAGGCAGTCTGGAGGTTTGGCAGAGCAATGAGATGGTAACGCACACTCCTGCTGCAGTGATGGATGGCTTTTCCATTCTGGAAGGGGGTGTGACACGATCAAGAAGAAGAGAGGAGGTGAAGTGGAGATGTTAGCCAAGAAGTGCAGGGGAAGTACAGTAATTTCACGCATATAAACCGCACCCTTTTGACTAAAATTTTGGTCCCAACCCAGGAGTGCAGTTTATACTCCGGAGCATCCAATATAATGGACAAAGTTCTGAAATTTCCCAACCTGGAAGTGTGAGCCGCGGTGCCGAGCTGAGCTCACGAATTGAGCACCTGCCAGTAAAATCCACGACCGCGCAATTGTTACTACAGTAATTTCACAACTATAAGGCGCACCCTTTTGAGTAAAATTTTCACCCGAACCCGGAAGTGCGCCTTATAGTTCGGTGTGCCTTATATGTGGGCAAAAGTTCAGAAATTTGCCAACTTGGAAGTGTGAGCCGCGAGCCACGGGGGGAGCCAGCAGGGCCGCGGGAGCCAGGTGGAGGTGGAGCTGCGGCTGCCGGGTGGAGGCGAGTCCAGGGGCCCACAGCACCGTGGCTGCTGGGTGCAGGGGGGACCGGGGGCCCGCGACTGCCGGGTTGAGGCTGGGCCTCAGCCAGCAACCACGCAGGGGGAGCTGGGGGCGGATCCTCACTCCAAAAAAAAAAATGCGCCCTATAGTCCGGTGCGCCTTATATAATGTACAAAGTTGCGAAATTTGCTGAATCCGGAGGTGCGCCTTACAGTCCGGTGTGCCTTATGGTGGTGAGATTACTGTAATTTGTTACTCTGTTGTGTGGTGGAGGGAGCGGAGCTCTCGAATTGAGCACCTGCCAGTGAAACCCACGATCACGTGATTGTTACTAATTCGTTACTCTGTTGCGTGAGCATCCTCGCGAATGAAAGTGCGGCTTATAATCCTTATATATGGACAAAGAACGAAAAGTTGCCAACACCTGGACATGTGGCTTATACTCCAGTGCGCCTTATACTCATGAAATGACTGTACCAGCCTTGCCCAGCTGTGTGCAGGTGGGTGAAGCCTTCCCTCCTTGCACAGCTTCTGAAAAGCACAGCAAGCCCTGGAAGGGGCTCTGCTGCTCTTCACTCCATCCCTTTCACAAAGCTCAGTCACAAAACTGAATTTTGCTTCTGCACAGGTAAAAATATCAGTTTGAGGTGATTGTTGAGGCAACATTCACATCTGGATTTTGTGTCAGCTACTTGGAGACAAGAGAAATTAATCCAAGTGGAAGCCAAATTGAGTGCTTGGCATTTCCTCCCCTGCCATCTTTGGCTTGGCTCTGTGTCCTGAAAATAAAAAGGTGAGCTGGGTCATCATTCTGCTTTTTGATGCACCAGCCTTTGATGAAACCATTCCTATCAGCCACACATGTAGATACCAACAAACATCTTCATTCCAGCTGCTCGTGGTGTGATGTAACATGTGCTCTACATACAAGGACCAAAAATGGTTTTTTTTTCCCGTTAAGATATCTGTTGTGATTTAACCCCAGCTGGCAACTTGGTCTGCTCACACTCTTCCCCTCCTCTTCCACCATTTTTGGAAGAAAAATAAAAATCTTGGGTTGAGATGAAAACAGATTAAAAATTGAAATAAAATAGAATATAATATTATAATAATAACAGCACTAATAACAGCGATTGTAATGGAAAGAGGGAGAGAGAAGAGTAAGCCCTCAGGCAAACAAGAGATGCACAGCACAGTTCCTCACCTCCTGCTGACCAGTGCTCCTCCTGTCCCTGAGCAGCAGCTGGTGGCTCCTAGCCAACACTTCCAGCTTATAAACTGGGCATGAGGAGCTGTGGTATGGAATATCAGTTGGGGTCAGCTGTCTTAGCTTTGTTCCCTCCCAGCCCTTGTCAGAATATGGGAAACTGAAAATTCCTTGACTTGGAATGAGCTCTACTTAGCATCAGCTGAAACATCAGAGTGTTACCGACTTTATTTTCACATTACATCCAAAACATAGATTTGTACCAAGTATTAGGCAGAAAATCAACTCTATCCCAGCCAAAACCAGGACAACATCTGCACTGAGCTCAGAGGTGCAGTGTTTGTTACTCTGCATTCCTTGCAGCTGCCTGAGAGCTCTGGCACAGCTGCTGTGTCTGGTGAGCCAGGGCCTCTGTGGGAGAGTTCAGTGGGATAAAAAGTGGTTTGCTGCAGGGGCAGCACGGTTCCTCTGTGCCTGCAGGCAGCCAGAGGGAGTTGTCTGACACAGCTGACAGCCTCCATCACAAGCTGAGGTGACTGCCAAGCACAGTGAGCTGTCCTTGTCGCCAGGTCCCTGTGAGACACCGTGGATCAGAGTCACAGTTTGTTCTCTTGAGAGTGACAAGGGCTACTGCAGCCCCTAATTGAGTTCTGCTTTGCCCTAATCTGAGTGCTGTCAGGGCTGTGAGATCAGCCATGGGCAGTGTCCTTCCCATTCAGAGCTGAGCACTCTCAGCATTCCCCAGTCTCACATGGAGACTGGATAGTGTGAGTGTAGCTTTTCCATCCTGTCAGCACCAATATATTTGTGTTATGAACTGGTGTTGCATCCTTGCCTGGCTGGTTACATGATGAGTGACACTACTGGGGCTATTCCAAGGTGATACCAGCAGAGAACAGTGAGGAGTGCTAATTCTGGGTACAAATGCTGCAGATGAGCAGAATTAATGGATTAGGACATCCTGCACATGTCAGGGGAGAGGTGGGAACAGCAACAGGCTTATTGTGCCTTTCAGTTCTGAACAGAGGCTGTATCAATCTCCCAGCATCTGAAACAATCCATAACCTGGCTTCTAGGGATTTTCAGGAAGGATCTTCCTTTAAAAGTGTCTGCATGGAAAAGGAATCTGTTAATCTCTGCTAGGGTTTCCCTCTTCCTCTGTGATACAGGCTCCTGAATAGTGGGAGCAGGCTGGAAGGGGGCTGCAGATTCTCTTGCCAGTTTTCCATCAATTTGCAGGCTGGGTGTTTCTCCTCGTGGCATTGTGGAGGATCTCCAGGAAGATCTCCTCCTGGCTGCTGCAGGATCTCAGGTTTCACTCCAATGTGAAACAGGACTTGCTGTCCTCCGGGTCAGGCTTTGAATTGCAAAATGAACAAATGGGTGAAAAATATGAATGCTTTCATTCAGGAGCAGCCTGTGTTTTCTTTGCATGGGCAGAGATGACTTCACCAGGGAAGCTGATGTTTTATCCTTACAATTTTCGTGCCCCTGCAGGCACATCCCATCCTATCCGTGCAAAAAGCCTTTTCTTCCCTTACCTACCATTGAAGAAGATGTTATGCAGGGGCTACCATGGTAATGAAGCTTTTCTAATCACAATAACAGATTTTTTTTGTAAGATCCCCTCTTCCCAAAGGAGCTGTGATGAATGCAAGGAAACTTGGCAAGAATTGGGTTTCACTGCTTTTTTTTTTTTTTATTGAGCGTCTGCCACGTTGAGGCTCTCAGGTCTGATCACAGCATAGCTAATGCAGGAAAAATAAAGCTGCTCCCAAGACAGACTGACTGGCAGACTTGTCACGATGATAGTACACATATTTGAAATATTATGGCTGCTTTCTTGAAAATCATAGCTCGGGGAAGCTGTTTCCTTGAGAGCATGTGGTAAAAATAACACCTGCTTTGCAGACAGTGGATTTGGCAGCTGTGAAGATATAGCGTAGGCATCTCCAAAAGCTCTATACATTTTTGCTTTGTACACCAAAAAATAATAGGATTTGCTATGGAAAAAAGGCAGGATGCCATGTGAATTCCTAGGTACAAGCAGAAGAGTGTACTGGGGAATATGTCTCAGTAAAACTAATATAAAAATCCACCAGCCATGCCTCACATGAAGGTGATCACCCATTTCTCATGTGGTGCAGAACTCATCCTCTGTGCTGCTCACTAGGACTGCTTGGCAAGACCTCAATTAATGTTGCAAGACACAGCTCTGGTTCTTTGAGCATGAGAAGTTTAATTTTCCTCTGTGGAGATGTTTTTGCTGAATCCCAGCGCAGCTGCAGAGTCCTGCCTGGGTTCCTGTTGAATTCCCTTGCACGGCTCCTGCAGCACCAGTGCAGGAATTGCTGCTGCTGGTGGCTGCAGACTCCAGCTCCTTGTGAGAGGTGCCAGAAGAGGCAGCACTGCTTTAGCAGGGCCAGTGGTGCCTGGGAAGTCAAGATAACACTTCTCCAATGCTTTTAGAGAGGAGGCACAGATGGGCCCTTGCCTCAGAATACTCAAAGGGTAGAAAAACGAGTTTCTGAACTGGAATCCAGGTGATTATCACATTGGCTGCAGGAAATGGTGGTGATGGTTCTCACTCCTCAGAAAACCACCAAGGTGTGGTGGTTTCCTTAATTAGTTTGCCTTGGTGGGCTAATCACCTTTCACATAAAAAAAAGTGTTCTATAGTTCATTGATAGTTGTTTAGCTGTACCTGTCAGCCACAGTTCTGGTTTCCTGTCTTCTGAGGAATTCCTTCCTTTAAAGGTATTTATGCTCTGTGAACAAATCAATTTTTGATCTTTCTTGATAAAGTCAAGTAGATGGAACTTCTCAGTTTTTGTGTTTGTTAGGTATCTTTTTTACTTCTCAGATCTCTCTGTAGCTTCTTAGTAAAAGCTATTTCATCATTAAAAATCTATTTAAAATGTTACCAGTTAGAACTGCATTTAGTATTTTAGTTTCCCTATCTAATTTCACCAGTGGTATACTTATACAGGTAAAAATTCCCTCTCTGGTGTTTTATTACAACATTTTCCCATCCTTTTGTGAGTATTTTTTCCACACTGCTTAAGAAAATATAATGCTGAGCTATTTATTCATGGCAAGTTGCAGCTTTTTAGGATACAATCCCCTAGTCTTTAGATTTGCTGATAGCTATGTTCCAATCTGTATGCACTCATCTTTATTTATTTTTATTTTTATTTATATAAAGGTGTTTTTTTTATAAATAGATACACCTTGCCAAGAAATTCTGACACCTCCACATGCTATTAGGATTGCAGCTGCTGTTGCAATTGCATTCATCCCTGATTTCCCATCAGCAGAAACTCTTCATATCTCTCCTGAACAGGAGCTGATCATTTGAATTTATGAGCTGAAAGATGCTGTCAACAGTCAAGCTGCTTACATAGAGAATAGTTCTTCCTTAAATTATTTTGATAGACTTCTTTGGTGAGTTAAGAAGTTTAGTTGATACAGGTCAATTGAATGCACTGAAGTTGTGCTTTTTAAAGGGTTTTCAACCTATGGTGTGATCTAACTTTGTTAAAACTTTGCATAAAAATAATACAACACATTAAATGGATTAAAAATGGCTAATCTTGAAAAGAAGTAAATTAGTATTTACATTAAATGATATTTTAAGTTAGGAATTATTAGACAACTTTTCCTATCAGGAATGATTTCTTTGCCCAAGAGGTATCTATGTATTTACTGCAGGATCATAGGTCTGTCATAAATTGAGGGGAAAATATGAGTGAGTGGTGAAAAACATCCAGATGATGCAGTGATTGCTGGCAGGAGGACAGAGCAGACATATCATTTACACAGCATGACCTTAATCACTCAATAGCTTGACCATAATTAAGGAGATATTTTAAGGTAATAAAACTAAGCTCATAAATTTAGGATTAAGGGATGCATATCATGTTATCGAAATGAAGGACAATCCTGGAGAAGAGGTTCCCATAAACATAAGAGAGCAGGTGAAGTCTCCAGGGAATCAAGAGGCAGTGTAAGTGCTTCAGGTTTGACACAGAAAGAATTTGGGTCTCTGAATAGGAAACTGCAGCTCTGACTGCCCTCCTCAGCATTTAGGTGAGCAACAGTTCTGTAACTTCTGAAGTTCTTTGCTTTTTGTCTTAAAGAAAAGAGCAGTTAAAATGTGACAATAGAAGATCAAATGTGTCAGGCAAAGCATCCTGTCCTAGTTTGGAGGACAGGTGTCTGCTGAGAAAGGCAGGAGCTTCTCTTTGAGAATGGAAAATGTAAACCCCCTCCCTCCAGATTATTATAATTTTGAAATCAAGGGGCTCTCAGGCAAAGATATGGGAATTAGGAATAACAGTTCTTTACTAGGGAAATTAAAATAGAAATACAGTACTACAAAGAAACAAACTCCAAACCCTGACACAGTCAGAGTACAACCTGACACCCGTCAGGCAGGGTGTTGGCAGCAGTCCCATTCCATGGTGGCTGCATCCTCCTGCAGTGACAGATGTGGCTCAGTTGGAGCAGTGCTCCTGTACAAGGTGCAGTTTCCCTCCGGAGCTCCAGTGGTGATGTGGAGAAATCCGGTTTTCCTCTGGAGTCCAGTGGAGAAAGGGGCTCCCTTAGTGTCCCAAAACCTCTGTTTTTATCTTGGTAAGAAATGTTGGGCTCTTCCCCCTGGCTGGAGCAACTCCCAATGGGATGCAGTAATTTTATCAGTGCCACAGTGGGACTCAATGGCCATGAGCAGAAAATGACTGGCTGGAGGAAGGATGGGTTGTGAAAAGATAAAGAACAATGCCCTGACTGGTTTCAGTGGATGGCCCATTAGCAGAATATCTCCTGTTGAGATAAGGATCACTGCCCCCACCCTCAACAGATGGTGATAGAACAGATACCTTTTATCACACTCTGTGTTGTAACCCAAGACACATCCCCAGGCCTGTACCTCATCTCCAGCAGAGATTCCTCCAGTGAGACTTCCCCAAAGTGCTCTCAGCCTTGCATGATCTGTGATTTGGGACCTTCCCAATCCACTAAGGTCTTTGTGTTAAAAAAATCTGTTCAGGGTTTTCTGCCATGCTAGTGCCTGCTTGCCCTTGGAAGCCTCTGGTGACGACCACATCCTGTGGCCATGCACAGCTTAATGACTTGCTGCATAAATAACAACCTCCCTAAATACCAGCCTGCTGTCTGTTGGTTTAGCTCAACCAGTCCCAGTTCCTGTGTGGGAGGAGTTGTACTGTCCCCATGTGTGCTCACAGACCTGTACCAGCTCTCTTGTTGGGTCTCCTGCAGTCCTGGTGTTGGGATTCATCTCATCACAGAATTGTTTGGGTGGGAAGGGACCTTGGACATGACCTCATGTCGTGGGCAGGGACACTTCCACTGGACCAGGCTGCTTAAAGCCCCATCCAACCTGGCCTTGAGCACCTCCAGAGCTGAGGAGAGTCATTAAACAGAGAAGGCAATGCTGCACACGAACTGCACTTCTCCCCAAGATGAGAAGCGATCCCTTGAGGGTTTCTACACAGCAAGGCACTGGGGTGGGTGCTGGCAGCAGCTTCAGCACCAATAAGGGGGATTTTGCTGAGAAAAGAAGGTGAGAAAGAAGGGCAAAGATTTGTGGTTAACCAGGCCAAGGATGAGCTTTGAGTGGACCCTGAGCAGGAGAAAATGCTCTGAGGAAGGCGTTCAGAATGGGTTTCTGTAACAAGACTTCATTAGGGGATTCATTTCCCTGGCATGTCCTTCAAGCACAATGGACTGATGTCAACAGCTCCTCAAGTGTGCACAGGAAACAAGCAAACAGCTCTGCTGATGTATTAATTCTAGCTGTTCTTCATCCCCACCTGCCTACTAGATGAAGCAGCATTGTCTGTGTAGATTCAAAATGACAGTGAATAGTTCTGCTGGGCTATATTTTAATTTCAAAGTAGGCAGGACAATGTATCCTTCTTTGAGGCAGACCACAGCAGCATTTAGGTAGATTTGATGTATAAACTTGATTGTTACAAACAGGGCAGCAAGAAGCATGTTAGAGCTCTTGTTTTTGTTGACAGCAGTGCAGCACTGCTCCATCAGCAGATCCTGCAATTTTGCTGTAGCGGTAACATGCAGATAAAATTCAAAGAAATTTGGAATTGGGCTTCCATGGAAATTATTGCTAAGCTAAATCTGGACAATCCTCCGATTCTCATTTATTTTAAGCATTAATAAAACAGTTATTTATTTTAAGTGATAAATTCATTTTCAAGGGACTTTTGTCCATACATGACAGCTACTAGATCTAGACTGATGTAGATCTGAGCTAGCAAGTATCCCTCTGGAATGAGTGGCATGAACCTCTTTGGGTGTCTTCAAGCATCCAGAAAAGCCAGGTGTGATGTGATGATGTGGACAAGAAACAAACTTTGCATGGTGAGCTGTCCCACTGTGGGCTGCAGTGACTGAGCTGGCCCTGGGCTGGCTCCTGTCTCACTCTGACTCGTTCTAAGGGGTTTTTTTCTTCACTCAGTTCTTATGTGAGTCTTTCTCTACGTTGAAAAATGTTTTTCAGATCTCCTCTTTCGTGCCTCCCTGATTCAATGTGCAAGGCTTTGGTTTAGGGGGTTTTGGAAATCCCTCCCTGGTCCAGCAGAGGAGTCTCAGGAGGCTCAAAGGAAGACCCTGTGCTTCCTCCAGATCCATGGACGTGGTTCTGGTGTTACTGACCTGCAGTGGTACTACCATGGCAGGGGGACCTTGGCTTTCCACATGGCTTGTGAGAAGGTCTGAGGAGATAAAATCCCTCAAGGACCATCCCAAGAGGTAGGAGCACTGCTGGGAGACATGCCTGATGCCAAAGTGGTGCCCCAGGAGCACCTCTAGCTGGAGAAAGCCAGGACAGCAGTGATACCCAACATACTTGGCAGAGCCCAACCATGAACTAACACAAAAGAGTTTGCTCTGCACGCCAAAGAAGCAAATTAAATGAAGGAGCCATTTGAAATGAACCTTCTCAGCATTACCTGCTCTTCTCCAGGGGGCTGTTCAACCCAGGGCATACAGGTGGGTTAGGCAGATGGCTGGACTGGCTGCTGCCACACTGAGTCTTTCATGGACAGGTAGGTGTGTCCACAACCCCACTGAGGCTGGAGGGAGATGGGTGTGACTCTGTGACTCCTTTTGGGGCTCAGGAGCAGGTTGGTGTGCAGTGAGACTGCCTTTGGATGAACTAATACTGTGACCAAATGAATCCATTACAAGTTTCCTTGGCTGATGAAGTTACCTTGTGATACAATGAGCTGATTAGATTTTGTTGGCAGCCAGAAAGAGTGTGATTTGTAGGGTGCACTTTAAAACCACTGTGCAAGGAACTATGTGCAGGAATCCTGATACTGTTTTAAACCCTTAATTCTCTGCTCTTTCCCTTGAAAACATGTCCCAAGACCTGCACAGATTAATAGACCAACACTTCAGTTTTAGGTGGTGATGACAGAAGAGATAGTATAAGCCGCACTTCCGGGTGCCAGCAGTTTTTGTTCTTTGTCCATACATAAGCTGAACCTGATTATAAGCCGCACGTTACAATACAGAGTGTGATAAAAGGTATCTGTTCTATCACCATCTGTTGAGGGTGGGGGCAGTGACCCTTATCTCAATGGCAGATATTCTGCTAATGGGCCATCCATTGAAACCAGGTAGGGCATTGTTCTTTATCTTTTCACATCCCATCCTTCCTCCAGCCGGTCATTTTCTGCTCATGGCCATTGAGTCCCACTGTGGGACTGATAAAATTACTGCATCCCATTGGGAGTTGCTCCAGCCAGGGGGAAGAGCCCAACATTTCTTACCAAGATAAAAACAGAGGTTTTGGGACACTAAGGGAGCCCCTTTCTCCACTGGACTCCAGAGGAAAACCAGATTTCTCCACATCACCACTGGACCTTTAGAGGGAAACTGCACCTTGTACAGGAGCACTGCTCCAACTGAGCCACATCTGTCACTGCAGGAGGATGCAGCCACCATGGAATGGGACTGCTGCCAACACCCTGCCTGACAGGGTGTCAGGTTGTACTCTGACTTTGTCAGAGTTTGGAGTTTGTTTCTTTGTAGTACTGTATTTCTATTTTAATTTCCCTAGTAAAGAACTGTTATTCCTTATTCCCATATTTTTGCCTGAAAGCCTCTTGATTTCAAAATTATTATAATTTGGAGGGAGGGGGTTTACATTCTCCATTTCAAAGAGAAGCTCCTGCCTTTCTCAGCAGACACCTGTCCTCCAAACTAAAGCAGCAACTTTTCATTCTTTTTCCATATATAAGCCACACCTGATTATAAGCCGCACTTCGGGTTTGGACCAAAATTTTAGTCAAAATGGTGCGGCTTATAATCGTGAAATTACTGTAACCTTTCTCCCCCAGTGTCTGGCACACTGGAGTGAAGGCAGGGCCAAGGCAGTGCTTTCCTGCCCCAGCCCCTCACCATCCTCTGCTGCTTCCCCTGCCCGCCCCAGAGCAGCGTGGCTGGCTGGCATCTCCCAGGACAGACATCCCACCAGCTGCATCACAATGAGGGCTGGGCTGAGACATGAGCTGTGCCCTTCTCCCAGATGACTGATGGTGACTGTCCCTGCCTCCATCGATAGCAGACCCAGTTGCTGTTGGACACAAACTGTTTTGTAAATCTGATTGTGTTTACACTGACAGTGTTTGATGAGCCTCATCAGGTTGCAATGCAAATGTTTCTGCATCAGCTGCTGCCAGAAGAGGGATGTGGTGGAGAGGCCACGAGCACCCAGCAAATACAAGCTGCAAACAAATTTCAGCTCACACACGTGCTCCAGAAAACACAATGTCAGGAAAGAGATGAAGAAGCTTGAAAACATTGGCAATAAAATTTTACAACCAGAATATTTTGGCAATTATAATAATATAGGCCTCAAGCTAGGCAGTGATTCTACTGCTTCTGTTGCAAAAGTAGCACCTCACTTAGGAAAGGGAACCAACCAGCTGGCATGAGATTTCCTCTGAGATCCTTCCCCACTGGCTTGTACTCAGGAACAAAGAGCTTGTGTTACCTGCTGCACAGGTGAGGCCATCCTGCTCTGGGTGAAATGGGCTGCAGTTGCATGGACACCTTCTTTGGGTGAGATGTGTGGGTGAGGGCTGTGAGGGGAGCACAGCCCCTCTCCAGTGTCCCCAGTTGAGTGTGCAGAGGGGCAGGGCACCCTGTGCCCCCCACCCTGGCCCACACCTCCAGCAAGTTCCAGCAGAGTCTCTTCTCCAGCTCACTGCTGGCACAAAAGCAAAAGATAAACTTTCAAGAGTAAATATCCTCTTGATCTCCATGAGAAATTCCAAATCTATCATATAAAATTTTGAATTGTACTTTGTTTAAAACTTGTTTAAAGTAGAGCAACAACAGAGTTTTCCCAGTGGCAAAGCCCCAGACAATGTTTGAATCCTAACTTCAGATGTAGACTTCAGATGGACTTCAGCTGTGGATATTTGTCCCCTGACACCAGACCAAATCCTCCTCTCTAAATATAATAAAACCAGGCAAATGGTAATCTTGGTAAATTTGAACCAGGTTCATGGCAGTAAAATGTGAGGAAATCCTAAGGATACAATGCACCACCCATGCAGACTGTGCTGTTTGATGGTAACAATCACACCAAACTATTTCCCCGAGCTGGACCCCAAACACTTCTGGAAAAAGAAGAAAATGGTAAGTCAAAGTTTCCTTGCTATATTCCAGTCAGAGGTGAGGTGGAGTCCCACCAGCCACAGGGTAGATCTTGGTCTCCCTCTAGTGATGGACCTACCAACAGCAGTGGAAAAACAAGCTCCAGCTTCTGCTTCCATCCTTCACCTCCACCCCAGAGCCCAAACCCTTCACCCAGCCGAGGTCTCCTCACAAAAATCCTTCCTGACATCCTCCCACTCCACACTGGGGTGCAGAATTCCCAGTGCCTGGCTCATGGGATAGCCTTCATCGCTGAACCTCTGGATGTGTTCTGCTCAACAGCTGTGCTAATATTTCATATCCAGATTGCTGCCTCGTGCAGGAGCAAGAGACACGATTCTGCCTTCCATTGCTGCAGGGATTTCCTGCAGGACACCCACCAGTGCCTGTCACCCCAGGAAAGGCAGAGATAAGGGTGACACACAGGAGTTGTGTGGCCCTTGGGGACATGTCCAGCCACCAGTATGTGCTCTCCTGGAGCTTCCACCCCCATGAGGAATGCTGGAGAGGCTGGAGGTCTCAGAGCAGCTGCTCTGAAGTCACTTGAGGCAGGAGCCCCCTCAGGCAGTGGCTCTGTGAAGTGAGATGGGGCAGCCTGGCAAGCTCAGAGCACACAGTGCTGGGTCATGAAGCAGCTCACAGCACATTTACTTCTGTGAAGTCCATAAGGATGCAGAAGAACATCTTGAGTTGTGCAGTGGGCCAATTTTGTTCGTAGCCATGGGCTGGAAGAGCAAGGACTCTGTGGGTCTGGTGACATCAAACCATTCTGTCCCCTGAATTTCACAGCAAGGTCCTTCAGTTCTGTCACTTTTCAGCGACATTGTCTCTTGTAGAGCTTCTCATTTTCCATTCAGAGCTTCATTGCAGGATGTGATTAAAATTAGAAAGTTTCTGAAAGTCACGCACTTGAGAGGAACAAGCAAGGGGAAAATGCCCTGAGCAATGTGTCAGCATGATCTGGAGAGGCAGTTGGGAAAATAAATGAGTAACGTTGTTTAATTACATGAGACATATTTTTAGCCTTTTTTTTCTTTTCTTTTCTTTTCTGTATATACCTTTTAATTTTTAATGCTTTTGCCTAAAGATTTTCCTAGTAGGAAAGTGTCACTAAGGTTGGTAAAAATAATTGGATGCCCACCTTGAAATGAAGTGGATATGATCTTGCATATAAACATTTCCAAGCCAGGAACATGAAGAATGACAGAAAATTAGAAGAGGATGTATTATTTGGAAAATGCAGAAAATAAAAAATGACGTTTTTGTCAGCTGGACCTGCTGTTCTCCTGCCACACAGCTGACTTACTATCACAATAACACTGTTTTTTAAATTGTTGTCTTTCCTGCAGTCAGACAGTTAACAATTCTGTAATTCTCCTCACTTTTTATGTATTGAGATTTTGAATGTTCAAACTCTAAGCATAGTTCTAAATAGACTTCAAGTGCTAAATTTTTTAATAAAGTGTAGTGACAGGAATTGCTAAAGGCACTGACAGCAGCAATTCATGAATAGTCAGATTTAAACTCCTCATTAACAAAATTCGTTACTCCAAGTCAGGACAACACTCAAGATGTGTTTAAGGGGCTCATGTTTATTAACACTTCTCTTTGCCTAGTGATGTAGAGCATGTTTTCAAGAAAGGGAAGATGTGCAAAGGAGGGTTCAATACCCAGAATTATTTGTTGAGATGATTCCCCTGTAGGCTGAAATATTAACAGGGAAATTGTGTTTCAGAGAATCACATGGAGAATGGCTGAAGGCACAGCAAACAAGCTGCTTTGGCTGCAGTTGTGCCAATAAACTGCTCCTGGATGTTTTTAAGGACTCTTGTTTTTGACAGAGAAAGCTGAGAGCAGAGTGTGACATTTCACCACAGGGCTGAGCTGTTCTCTGTCAGGGTGAGCCTAAGGCCTTTCAAAACCCTTCATGACAAGGCACATTAAGTTCAGACCAAGTGAAAAAGGTGTTGAAAACAAAAAAACTCTCAGGTGCAGACTGTATGTCAAATGAGAAATAAAGCAGCAACCTGCACAGCTGACAGCTATGGCAACAGTGCTGTCGTATACATTGAGATGTGTGATGGATTGGAACATAGGTCATAGCAAAATGTCCAGTGTCCTTGGGATGTGGTGCTAAACCTGAGAAACCCCTCTAGCAACTGTCTTGTTGAAACACAGGGTGTTTTTCCACACACAGCTTTGGTTTTGAGAAGCTCCACACGGGCCCAGCTTTGATTTTTTATTTAGAGACACTTGTCTCAAAAGTATCTCAGCTTTGTGTCATTGATTTGTTCTCTGTTCAAATCTCCTGGTACCTACTGAAAGGCAAATGTGAGCCTGGCTCATTCCTTCATCTGGTACAGCCTTGTCAGTTCCAGAGCAATCTGGGAATAAAGATTGGGAAGACACCAAACAAAACCCTGGGGATTGATTCAGTTCCAACCTGAGCACGAGGGCTGACAGGAGAATTTCTGAATACAAATGCTGGAGGCTTCAATGTCACCTGTTGATAAAAGAACAGAAGAATCATGTGGTCACCCAATACTTCATAACTGCTCCACAGCAGGGGAAAGTGGATTCTGAAGTCCCAGGTGCCATCCCCTGGGAATGGATGAAGCAGTGCTCACCAACAGGGACCTGACCTTTAGATGCAGTCAGCAGCCAACATGGTCCTGTCGGGACCTCCTGCCAGGAAAAGCTGGTAGGACTGTGAATGAGCCCTGAGAGGCTGAACAAAAGGTGGTTTTGTGTTCATTTGCTCACTCAGAGGCTGAATCACTGCTGTACAGCCTACCAGACTTCTGAGCCTCCTTGACTTCCTAGAGGGTAGGTGGGACTTCCCTTCACTCATGGATTTACTCACATACCTTTTTTCTTTGTCAGACCATTAGAGGAATTAAAGAATAGGACAATCACAGGACCAGAAGGACTGAACAAGGGGGATGAAACAACTGAAAACCCCACCAGGAGCACACCAGACATGTTCTCTTAATGGCCAGATAATTAAAGGAGAATATGAGAGCCACAAAACGAGAGTGCATTTGATCAGAAGCTATAATGTTTGTTCTTTAACCCTAATAACCTGTAAAGAAAAACAGTTTATTAAAAGAATGGAAAAATACTCCTCATTAACATCAAATAGGAAATCCTTGTCATGGCAAGGAAATGAAATATGGATGACAGATCAAAGGTGTGTTCTGCAGAAAAAACCTCACCTGTATTACATAAATATCTGCTCCCTTAAAAGTGGAGATTTCAGTCTTTGCAGGACCCTTTTGAGAAATGCATCAGAGAATTTAGGATTATAGGGGATGAGAAAAGGAACTTGTAAGATGCAAAATGAAAAATGCCAGAAGGTATACCCTGGAAGAGCAGCATTTCAAGAGAGAGACAGAAACTGCTTTTCCTGTTATAAAACTTGAAGTCACATAAAAAAAATTCAAGAAGTGACCAATTATTTGCCCACAAACCAAGAAACCTCTTAAAATGAGGTACAGAGAGACATGAGTGCTCTGTGCCCACGTTATCTGCACACCAGACCCTGCCAAGCACAAACAAATCTGGGTCTTGGTTGGACACCTCCTGTCTTTCCTTCAGGAGACACCAACACCATGATGAAGCTGAAGGACTGGTTAAGCTTCACCTTAAGTAATGTAATCTGGATTGCTTGCCATAACTTTCTTCCTGTTGCAAGGTTAAGATCTGAAACTGCATCAGACAGGAGCCAGACAGGGAACTCCCCAAGAAAAACAGAATGGAGCTGCTCCTGCCAAGAAGACAGAAACGGATCCAGCTCCCCTTGGACAGCCCAGCTGCTCCCTCAGGACCTGGGGCAGCCCAGCCAGCAAACACAACCTCATGCATCACCCCAAAGGCAGATGCTGTGCTGCAGCCCCTCCTCAAGGGAGGAAGGCCATAAAGAGCCAGGCTGTGTCGTTGTAATTCTTGCTGGAATGCTTCTTTCTCTCTGATAAAGATGAATTATGAGGCGCCAGCTTAAAATTTTGCCTTCCCCAACTTTCTGTGGGCCTGTGCTCTCTTAATGTTGATTTTGGCATTTAATGGTCTGTAGCTCAGAGCTGCAATAAACTCAGACTGATCTAATAATGAATGACAAGCTTAACAGTGTAACAAACTAGGAGCTTAAGTCAGTCTCCAGGGTTTAATAAGGCTGCCAAATAAGAAAGCATTAGTTATGTATTACAGCCCTAATAGCTGAAAATATTGGTGTGAACAGAGCAGTGAGAAATGGGGCCAATGAGGGTTTTTTTCTAGTGTTTGATGGGCATAAAACTGCTTGTCAGTTAATTTCCAGTACAAAGAGGTGTTAGGTGTACCTATGGAATGAAAACCAGCTGCCTTGTGTTTGCTGTTTTGTCAGTCACACGTTTGTTTGCTCAGGGAAGACAGGGAAGGTGCAGGATCACAGTTGGAAGGGACCTCTGGAGGTCACCCAGGTCCAGGACACACCTGGACCAGGTATTTGCTTTGTGCTGTCAAGATTCTTTTTCACACTTCCACCTCCTTACATCTGCTCAAGATTTCCCACATTCCATTTCAGACAATATAGAAGATACAGGATGCCCAGGGAGGTCATGGAGTTTCTCTCTGGAGACATTCCACCTGGACTTGCTTCTGTGCCAGCTGCTCCAGGTGACCCTGCCCTGGCAGGGGATTGGACTAAATCATCTCCAGAGGTCCCTCCCAACTCTGACAATTCTGGGATTCTGTGATCCTGCTCCCATTTCATTTCAAGATGAACACCTGGCTGCAAAAACCTCAGATCTGAACTTGAATGCAAAGTTCCAACATGTTGCTTTGGCTCTTCTGTACCTGCACAGGTAAGGGGAGAAATCAGCAGTCAAGGCTGAGAAGAGCACCTGAAATTAGGAAATGCAACAGTTGTTGGAAGTGCCTCCAAAAACAAAGACAAATGTTTTCAATGAACACTGGTGGTGCTTGAAAAAACTGTTGCAATAAAATACTTGGTGTGTCCCAAGGAGGTGGAGAGATGAAGACTAAAATCAGCATGTCCTCTTGTCCAGAAAGAGGCTCTGCTGGAACAGAAGGGAGTAATAAATAATCTCTTAAAAAATGTGCTGCAAGATCCTGATTCCTGAGAGCAAGACAGGAGGAAATGGCAAAAGAGAGATCTGATTGCCTGGCAACCCACAGGAAATAAAAACGGTGAATTAATCCAGCAGTCTCAAATTAAGTACTGATAATGTGACTGCTGGGACAATGAATGTGAAAAAGTCAGGACCTCTCAAGAGCTCCATTTCCCCCATTAATTTTGGATATCTTATTGATATAACATTTCTTTGTACACTTTCATAAGAGACCTAATACTTTCAGATCCATAATTCAGCCTCAGCTAAAGCAGAAAAAACTGTTGCCTTTTATGACAGAGCTAATAAACTCAGGTTTGCCACATAACCCATGTCTGAGGAGGAAAGTTATAATTTGTAATTTCCAGAAAATCTACCAAATAGTCTGAAGCTGCATTGTAATATACACAACAGGAAATCAACAAGACCCCTGCAAAATGACATTAGAGCCTCGGAGATAGAATATGCAGCAATTATAAAGCAGACACACAGGCGTCACATTTCTCATAAGCATCATTAAAATTAAATTAGAAACAACGCTTCAAAGATAACAGATCATATTTTGCTTTAGCATTATCTTGGCTCTCTGGGGTTTAATAATTTCCAGGGAGAAAAAGTCTCAGATCTACCAGGGTTTCTGGAGTTTGCCCTGTGGTGCCCAGGAAGAACTTCTGGTCTGAGTCATTGACTACATATTTTGGGTCATAACCCCTTGTTCCTTTTCCTCCAGGCTTTGTCACAACAAAATCATCCAAGGGTGAGCAGCTGGGATCTTGTAAAACTTAACACAAACAGCTGCACAGACGTGGCTGTGACCACTGATGAACCTGGAGTCAGTGGCTACACATCACTTGTGTTGCTGTTCATGCCTTAACCTCTGCCATCAAGACATCTCCAGAAAATTGCTTCAAATAATACAGTATCTTTAACTGCAGAATTGAAAAAGCAGATTTAGACCAATGTTCTCCAGCTACACATCTTGGCTCAGCCCAGAAAGAACCTCAGTTAGAGCTGAGTGCAGACACTGAAATAGAGACAGCAAAAATGAAGAAATAAGTAAGAGAACCTCGGGGAAATTAAAATGAAAATGAAACTCCAAGGAGCTAAATTAAATAACTGTGACACCATTAAAGTGATAAGGAAGTGTGTAGGAGGCGTTTGCAAGAGAAGCTGGGGGATCTCTGGACCTGGATGCTCGATGAGATGTAAAGCCTCAAAAAGCACACGGAGCTCAGCAGCTCCAGGTGTGGCTAAAGCTCCAAGCCTGCCCTTGGAGTGAGAGGCCACATCCAGTGCACACAGCACCACCAGCAGCCATTCCACAGCAGGGGGAATCCACAGGAAAGGATCCAGCTGCTGAAGGAGAAGCAGGACACAGGAAGAGCATTTTGACTCAGGTGTCTGTGCTGAGCTGTCCCAGGAGCCTCGGTGGGGGCAGTGGGGTGACTTCAGAAACCCCCACAACAGCAGGCTCTGATCATCTCCACATCCTGGGCAGCTCCTTCTCATCCTCCCTGAGAATGGGGTGTGGGGTGGAAGGGGCAGGAGAGGTGGCTGCTCACCCCAGGAAAGCTGGAAGTGTTTCCAATAAACTTTATGAAGCTTGCATTTTCCTCCTAGTGGCAGGTCACGCAGTCAGCTCTTTGCAAACCCTGCTGGTTTGATTGCAAGTGTTAATCACACCCTGAACAGAAGGAATTTTTAAAAGAATTGCTCAAAACCTCCTTTTTGCTACCTTCTTTCATATTTCTGACAAAGTCTGTTGCCAGTAAAAGGCAAGAGAAATTCAGAAATTGATTACATATATTTTTCATCCTTAGAAGAAAGAAAATTATGGAATGAGGAGGCAGGAATAAAAAATGAAAGAGCACATGGACTTGGTAACAGAACCAGAAGCACTGTAGATGCAACCTTTTATAGGTAACACTTGAAACAAGAAGTGAGACCTCTTTATTTCACTGACAAAGACTTTTTCTAGCTCCAAGTTGCCCATCTAATAAGATTTTGTTTCCATTCTCCACTTCATTAGTCCCTCTCTGCTCACCTGTGCCATGATCATGCTGATGCAGCATTGCATTCCTGCCTTCATTTCTTTCTTTAGATCAGCCTGAAATTCTCTCAGTCATATTTATTGTGTACTGTAAATGCAGGTTTTCCATCTGCCCTCCAGGCGGAAGGAAGGAAGGAAGGAAGGAAGGAAGGAAAGATCCCAGGAAGGAAGGAAGTAATCCAGGAATGAAGGAATGCAGGAAGGAAGGAATCCATGAAGGAAGGAAGGAAGGAAGGAAGGAAGGAAGGAAGGAAGGAAGGAAGGAAGGAAGGAAGGAAGGAAGGAAGGAAGGAAGGAAGGAAGGAAGGAGAAAACCACTAACTGCCCCAGGAAATGGGAGAGTTTGGCACTTATCCAGCTTCAGTTTTAGTATTTTGGCCATTCTTAAAAAATGCCAGTTTAAAATTGTAATATTCTAACAGAACCAGAGTACCCACCTTTTTTGGATATCTTAACCCATCTTTTCCTTGTTTTTCTGCAGGCAGAAGAAAACCTCTGGGGTTTTCAATTTTCTTCTGGCATCCCAAGTTATCCCAGAGCTGCAATGTGAGGATGGGTGGGATGCACCTGCAGGTTCAACCACGTTCTCAGGAGATTCTGCTCCCTTCATCTCCCACTGGACTCTGATGCTGCCTTGTCACCCAGACACTCAGTCCAGTGCTGTAACGTGTAACATCTCTGCCAGAAAATAAAAACCATAAAAAAATTTAAAAATATTAAAATCTCTGTGGCTGTGAACCCCAGAGGTGCCAGCCTGCTGCTGCACAGGCAGTGAAAGCAGTGGGATATCCCACAGGTGTGTGCTGCTGCTGAGTGGAGCTTCCACTGTGGGCTGAGCCTCTCTCTGCCTGTGACAAACTGACCAGTCAAGTTTTAAAATCTTTCTGGAAGTTTTACACCTGTCTGGAACTTTTAAATCATTCTGGACACTTCATTCAGTGGTTTCCCCTTTTCCAGATGACATGTTCCTATGTATTTCTGCATTTTACATCCCTTCCAAACAATAGAGGAACCTGCTGGTAGAGGAGGAGAAATTTGGTTTAGAGGGATGAAAATGTTTTTCTATAGTGTAAAGCCATTTCTCAGCCAGTACCACCAGAAATAAAGCAGGGACACCACGGAGAGCAGGGACAGCACAGGATGTCTCTGGGGTGTGGGACCTGCTCTGAGCATCTCCAGGAAGGGCATGGACAGCAATTCTCCTTGCTGGAGCAAGGATCAAACACTGCTTCAGAGAGCAAGGGACACCTGGTGGTGTCCACACACCTGTGGCATTTCAAAACCTGGATCAGCACCTGGACTGCTGTTTCCTGCTCATCTCCTTTGCTCTTTTCCTGCACAGGGTGAGAGCTGCTTTTATCAATGACATGAGTCTCTGTGCCATTATGAGAAACCATGTGAGTTTTGTTTTGCTTGGTTACTCTCAAGCATGAAAATTAAGGCTAAATTAAAAAAAGCAAAAGCCAGTGTAAATAGCCTCATGTCTCTAATTAAGTTGTTATGATCAACCCTCTGCTGAGCATGTATTTTAAGGCACTCCTAGCTAATTTTTTTAGAGAGAATAAAATGTGATTTTTACAAGCTGTGGGCTGGTGTATTCATGTTGTTTTACTGCTGGTGGAGTGGCCCACACCATTTCTAGGGTGCCATTCATAGAGCTGACCGTCTGCAAACATGATTTAAACTCTGTGTTTCATTTCAGAGGAGAGGAGGAGCACAGAGGTGTCTATCAAGTGATGGGTGGCACTCACAAAGTTCATGCAGAAGTTGAAGCAAAGGTACCTGGTTGTTTAATAAGAAGTGTTGGATTTGAGCCAGCTGAGCCTCCTTTCAGAAAACAATGGAACTGTTACACCCAAGCTCTTATGCTTTGTTGGCCAGAATAAATTAGCTAAATTTCCACTTCAAGAGGCAACAAGACCAGAAAAAAACAAACCACAAAGCCAGAGACGCTGAATCAGCCACACTTTATTAATCATTGGCATCTAATTACTGGCAAGTCACAGCATAGTTACCAAGTGTGATGTTTCAGGAAGCTGTTTATGGATTCTGATTGATGTATTGATGTCACACCGTTGTGAAATTGCCACATCTTTTTTTTTTTTTTTTTTTTTTTAATTCCTCTGCAAATGGCTGCCAAGGGCAGTGTCTCAGGCTCCCTGTTTGGAAAGGAGGGGAGCTCTGAGCAGGATGCTGGGGTGCCCCTGGACACCAGGACAAGGTCCTGGCAGAGCTCCTCCCAGAGCTCAGTGTGCATTGGTGGGTAGAAAACTCAATGTCCCAGGGACCTGAGCAGCCTTCACATCTTGGTGTCACCTTCTCTGAGGTTCCCACATCTCCAGAGCTCCCCAGGAGTCCACAGGACTCCTCTCCTGTGCCCTGTCACCCCCTTGGCCTCAGGAACCTGCCCTGGGTGAAGTTTATGCAGCCCTTGGGAAGTTGTGATGGAAGGTGAGCGCCCAGAGGTGCTCCTGAAAAATCTGGTGTGTCACCCTCTGACTTTTCTGTTTGCCCTGCCCCTAGGTCCACATTGAACACAGAGTATTTGGCAATGGAGTTTCTACACCAGCAGTACTTTAATTGCTGATTTGTTTGCCCCTTTAAACCACCCAGCTGTCCTCACCACCCTCTCACTGTCACATCACCCCTCTCTGTCCTGGCTGAGAACAGAGTTCTTCTCTCTGCACCTCAGGCATGGAGAATATTTGCAAACAACAGCTCTCCTGAAAGCTGGCACCTCTCCTCTCCACCAGTGCCAGTCATCATGCTGGGAATGGCACTGTGCATCACTGGAACCATCCAGCATCCCTGGGAAAGACCTTACAAGCCACTTCATCATCTCCTTAATGCTCTCCCTAATCTCTTACAGTGAGAGCTGTCCCTGCCCCTGGTGGAACTAATGCCATTTTTCATCCTTGTGGTCACTGTTAGCAGCCAAGCAAAAAGATGTCAGTTTTAATTACAGCATTTATTTACACATGTATCTCCTGTTTTGGACTGGAAGAGAGGACACCCTCTGCCTTCCTCCTACACTGCTGTGAGAGAAACAGGTAAAACCCCTGCTAAAGGGAGTAAATCTCTTGGCAACACCTGCTTGTATTTCTTCTCAGAGCAAATAGCTGTAATCCATGACTTATTTAAAATATATGACAATTATATATCACAAATTTTTAAAAATTTTTTTAAGCTTGCTAAGCAGGTGCTGTAGTAAATCTGACATGTCTCTGATGTACTGCTCTGGTTATCCCTACTTGATTTTTATTTTTACATGCATTACTTCAACTCTTTATGACCACAGTAAATAAAATTGGTGAGAGAATAGCAGAACTCTTTGGAGAAAGCACTCCAAGAATTATTTCAATTATGTTCCTGTGGTCTGAAATTCCAGCTGTTTGGTGTGTCCACAGCCCCCTGAACAGCTGTCCATTTACCTGTCCTCATTTGCTTCCATCTCTCAGTTCATCTAATACTTTTTTTTTACACACTTTTCCTGGTGGTCCTCTTAAGTGCTGTCAGTCAGCACCAATGAGTTTTTGGAGAGTTTTTACACCAGGTTCCATATTTTCTGGAGTGGCTGGTAATGGCTGGTGGGGAAATCACTGACAAGTTAACAGGTTTTTACATTTTCTTTGAGTTTAGGCTTTCTCTGGCTGCTTTCTTTTGAGCCTCTGACTAAGAAAATGTCTGTTCTGATGCAGAGAGCATGCAATCCATCCTGACTGCTTTCCTTGTATTAGCCTTGTCTTTGACAATCTAATGGGGTTGTAGAAGGAAAAAAGTTGAACTGTTTCTCTCCCTTGCACTTTCCATGACTTTTTAGGACTGTCTGGTGAGTATGGCATGGAGAATGACCTGAGTACCAGATATCACATCACACCCACAGGCAGACTGGCCCAGCTGGGCTGTTCCAAGTGTTTATGTTCTATACAGAAAGTCAGTGTGAAGGAAAGATCAGTATCCCAATTCACCTGCTTTTAATACACACCCGAAAAAACTACTGACAGCACCTTGTTCCAAAGTGAGATTATTTCTCAGTGTTCTGAAGCCCAAAGGAGTGGAGTTTATCTGCATAAGGCAGTGACTCTGTTGGCTGATACCCTGAGCAGTGATTGCTTCCCTTCACCAGAAAACAGAGGAGGAACATCTTTGTTAGCCAGTGAGATGAGAGACAGCCCAGTGGATGTGAGTTGGTGACATGGGCCATGGGAGTCCTGTGGATTTGTCTGCTGGAGCCTGAGAATAACCTTGGCAGTGCTGTACAAAGTGTCAAGGGAGGAGTTTCTTTTTAAATTTAGTGGAGTCCCTGGAGAGCAGGAAACCTGCTAAGGTTTAGATGTGATAAGAGCATGAGATAGTGAAGCAGTCTTCTGTCCTTCCTGTTAACTGGAGAATAGTCTGCAATATTCCTCTGGCCTTGGAACCGAGTTCAACTTTACCAACAACAAAAACCTCTAGAGCCAGGAGCATGATTTTAGCAGGCTTTTGGGACCATGGCCAGGAGCATGATTTTAGCAGGCTTTTGGGACCATGGCCATCCTCTGGCAATACTGCTGGCACTCACAGAACCATGTCCTTGCTGGTGACAACCCTGGTGACACCCGAGGTTGGAGCCTCTGATTTCTCATTGCGAAGGCTGGACACCGAGCACGCTGTGACAGAGCCCTCTAACAACATCACTCCTTCAAGGCTGAAAGTTCTCTTCCAACATCCTTTTCCCCATTAATTGGATGACCTCTGCTACCCAGCACTGGGCTCTGATTCAGGAAAAGGTCAGGCTTCTTTCATGGCTGCTATTTCCAATTAACTTTTTGGTGTTCTCAGGCAGGGGTGTCCTGCCCTTCAAGCCTGGGAGAGGCTCAGCATGCCATAGAGCTCAAAGGAGAACAGGAGGCTAAACAATCCTCCTGGGAGGAACCTGACCTGACTGCTAACTCTGGTTTTACATGGTAGAAGGAAAAATGCCCTCACTGCTTTCTGCCAAAAAGGCAGAGGTATCACTGTAGCGAAGCAACTCAGTTTTCTGTCATCAGCTGCACTTTCATCCCCTCCCAGCTCTGTTATCTGCTTGGCCTAATCCATGTCCTTGATATAGGAGCACCATCTTTTTATAGGACAGAACACTGCATTCAATATTCCCAAAATATGCCTGCAAAGGCATAACCATTTGGATGGAAATTCCATAAGCAATTTTTGACCTGTACAAGTTTCCTATAACCTGCACAGTTGTCAGTCTCTACTTGCCTTCCTCACTTTCACTGGTTTTTCTGAGACTTTGGTCAGGCTTCTGCAGGTGAGAAGAAGTTGTAAAGAGAAATTTGTCTGAATTGGGCTGAGTGAAATGGGTGGCCAGAGAGAGGAGAAAGATGCACTGCAGAACTTTGCCAAAGAGAGAGGGCAAGGTGTGCTGAGACCATACCAAGTGCCAGCAAGTTCACGTGGCAAAAAGGCCTTGTATTTGTGAATGAAATGGGAATGAAGCCCACTGAAGTGTGATGGGCTTGGATTTAAACTCATTTCTTCTCTAGAGCCAGCAATGGGATAAAACCCAAAAGGCTTGAGGTTCTGGAGGCTCTGGTGTTCACCTTCACACCTCTCAAGGAAAAGTTAATTCTCACCTAAAGGACAGGAACCACCTCTGCCCTCCCTATGACTAAATTATATCCTGTTGTGAGGGTTTTGTGTCCCTAAGTGTTTGGTTGATGCTCTGCACCAGGAGGAGATGGCTCACCAGCCTCATTTCTAAAGATCTGATCTGGCTGGCTTGGCCCCTGAACCATGTGCTCTCTGAAACCAGTCTGTGGCCATTGAACAAGAACAGGCTGGGATCATGTTTTTTCCAGCTCCACTGGATCTTCCAACCTCATTCCTCATGCACTCAAAATCAGTGGGTACTGCCTTCCCTGTGAGTGCTCAACTCTTCAGCCTTTGAAGCCCTTTGGGGTGGCTTAGTGGTGCACTGTCTTACACATTTCCATGGCCATTCTTTTGCTGATCACTTCGTGCTTCCCTGAATCCCCCTTCTTTGGGCAGTGGGGTTTATGATGTACAGAAGAGGCCCCTGTCCTGCTAGTCCCTCTCTTCTTTACCCCAAAGTATTTGACCATCTCCCCAGCTAGAAATATTTGTTCCCATCAGAACATCAACACAGCAAAAGTATTAATCACCTGGTAAAATTTTGATTTCAGAAGCACCTGCTAATAAATGGGAATGCTGGAACTGGAAGTTGATGGTATCCAGAGTTAAAGATTATCAGTAGGGCATCTGTCATTGCTTAATTAAGATGCAAATCATTGCTGTCTCCATGGTGACAAAGTCACTTTTTCATGTCGATGAAAACAGCTGGATGTGCCCAGCTGAACTTTCTATAATGGAAGAAAAAACATATCAGGGCTGGCTACAGCTCCAGCAGGGCTCAGCCAAATTCTGCCTCATCTCCCCCTCCAGCCAAGCATGAAGAGGGCTCTGAGCATGGCACCACACCAGTGATGACAGACTGAGCTAAGTGCTTAAAAAGGTGCAGTCAGTCAAGAAATAATGGGCTGAGGGGAGCTTTGCTGCCATTTGCTCGTGGCTGAGATCCCACCAGCCCTGGGTTTGCTGGCAGGGACACCAAACCCCAGCCAGGGCAGAGGCTCTGCAGAGCTTTAGACAGGAGCCACATTGCTGTGGGTGGTGAGAGACATCTCACCCAGCTTGCAGGGAGCACAGGGGCATTAATTAAAGGCAAATAAAATAATTGTGGGAGCCATAAAGATGTTTATGGGATGTGCCTTTGGGAGGGTGCAGGAGTGAAGATGTTTTCTGCCCTGCAGCTGCCATTTACTGGGTTTGTGATGACAAAACCCAGCTGTCCTCTCCTCTTTTGTCACACTCACTTGTCGGCTGGGCCAGGAGATCTTGTACACCCAAAACGAGTGAAATACAAATATTCAGGCAAAAAGCTCAGAGCTAGCAGCATCAGTGACTGTGATTTGTGCCTCTGGATGTTTGCTCCACCTCAGATCTTGGGGCTAATCTTGTCTGGGTATAGAAATCCCCACATCCACACCCGAAATAAAGCTGATGAAAATCAGAGAATTCAGGACTTACAAGAAAAAGTTTTTAAGCCTGGACTTCTCCAAGCCTATCTCCTGCCAAAGCTGGGTCCCTTGCCTGGTTGTTGTTGTTGTTTTGCAGCAGCCACTGCTGGTAGCTGTGTGACCCCAGCTCATTGCAAAACTCCAGGGACCCCATTGCTGCCTCCTGAGGGACCTTGGGGACTTCTTTGCCTGTCCTGCTTCAGGTTCCTTCTTCCTCACACCCAGGGATAACTATAGCAACCAGGTCAGAGATACTGAGCCCTGTCATGGCATGTGGCCAGGGTGGAAATCATGGTTTTGCTTTGGTGTGGGCTCTGCTGCATGAAATGAAGCAGATTTTCCTACACAGACAAAGCCAGTGGTTTCCCAGGCACCCTGGACTTGGCATGTGCTGCAGCCCCTGCTCTGGTAGTTCCTCATGCAGCTGTGTGTGTGCAAAGGTGCTTTGTTACCACTCCGAATTTATCCTCCCTTCAAGAAAATAAGATTTTTTCAGCAGGAGTAAACTGCATCCAGAGGGAGAGGTCTGCCCCACCTGAGCTGCAGCAGGAGGGCAACTCTTGGGTGTAGATGAGCACTTGAGCATGCTTGGAAGGAAAGAAGCCTGATTGACCCCCAAGACAATGTCTTGAAGTGATGAGGAAAGAGGAAATTAAAAATCAGCCACCTGGAGGCAGCTGTGGCAGCAGGGATAATAACCCCTTGGCAGCAGCAGAGTGGCTTATTGCTCCAGTTTGGGATTCATGGCATCATTCATTAGCTCTGATTTAATAGTGATTTACTCTGCACTGATGTGGAACCCTTCATCTCCAGAAACTCCACAAATAGCAAATCTGGACTAAGATCACTGGTAAGGGGAATGCTGAGCTCTGGGTCACTCTGTGGGGAAAGTGAGACACAGGAGGGCTTAAGGGCATACCAAAGCTCTGCAGAGTATCCTCTGCTCTGCATCTTTTCCCTTCCCTTCCCTTCCCTTCCCTTCCCTTCCCTTCCCTTCCCTTCCCTGATGTGAAACAAAGCCCAGGTGGGAGTGTTTGACGTTTACATCACTATGTTGGTGTTCCAGCTGTCCCACAGAGAACAGGAGACCTCTCTCCTTTAGTGCTACCTTCAGGACCTGGGTTTCACTGCTGGCACAGGAGCCACTGCCCTGGGAGTGGGAGAGAGGCAGGACCATCGAGCACAGATGTGTTACTGAGGTCAGGAAACACATGGGATTGATCCTCTGCTGTCCTCAGCTTCCACCACAGAGCCTCCATTCATCTGACCACAAGCACAGGTTCACCAGGCCAGGGGAGCTGGGTCTCACCTGAGCCTGTGGCACAAGCAGGACCAAGCCTTGGGAGCCTTTGGGATGGCCTGACGTGCATCCTGCACCTATGGAGATGGTGCCAAGGTCTGGCTGTGTCACTGCCAACCTCCCTCTGCCCCTGGAGGTGGTCACAGTGAGCACATGGTGTGCCAGGTGTTGGTCTGGTGGGCTGCTGGCATCTGCAGCTGAGGCAAAGACATCTCTCTTGCCTGGCTGAGGTCAGGGCTCTCCATCCATCCCTCTCGAAAAGCCCCACTGGAACTTTTCTGTCAGGTTTTCAGCCTTACCTATGCTACCAGTGATGACTTCCATCCAATCTCAGGTGTCACTGTCACCCACATGCCAGTGGCACAGAGATTTCCCTTTACTTGAAGAGCTTTGTCACTCCCTAACACAGCTGTCCCAGAGGGAGGATTTCTCTCCTATCTATGCCAAACTTTATGTTGCTGGCCTGAGTAAAGCAATAAAAGCAGGCCCTAATGAGGGAATTTCCTCCATCCAGCTCCCTGGATGCAGCCAGGCTGCAGTGATTCTCAGATGGCCTGTCCTGAACTCACACTGAGCTCATTTCCTAGCACAGCCTACACTTGCCCAAGTGCCAGCAGCTGGGGCGTGCCTGGACAGGAGGGCAGAGCCCAGGTCACGCTGGCCACAGTAGTAGTTTTTCTGGAGCTGTGATATTTGTTTTCCTCCCACATTAAAGGCTTGGGAAGGCACAGCACTCATCAGAAAGCCAGCAGGATGGAGCAGGCACTGCTGATGGCAGGTTGCTGTTCTCCCTAATTAAAGCCAGGTCCTGGAAAAGGGCTACAACTCTATTTATTCAACCTGTGCCTTCATCCCTTCCCTTTCCTCCTTTCCTTTGCCATTCCAGCCTTTACATGCCATTTACATCAACTCTGGTAGATGACTAATGAATGCCTTGTAGAACAATAATTGGTCACTTATTTAGTAAACTCATGATGATTATAACTGAAATACATTATCAGCCACCGGGCACAATCCATTTCAAACTGCAGCACACAGTGGCTGAGGTTTATGTTCCTTGATGTGATTTCTTTTCCTTTTCTAGAAGCAATTATGTGCATTTGACTGTATATTGCTATTGTTGAAGCCTTTTATGCAAGAGTTAGTTGTGCACAATGCAATTAAAGATGGAAATTCAAATCACAGGCAGCAACACAATGGGACCAGCAAGTGGGCTTAACCAGAAAGAAAACTAAATACAGGAATGCAGTGTGCTCCCAAAAAATGATCTGTTTCCACTCTCCTGATGGATTATATTGTCAAGAGGCTGGATAATATTGGAGGAAATAGCAGTAACTGGATGTGTTCCTGTATTCCACGTGTCAGGAATGTGGATTTGCAGGGTGCTGATGGAGTTCATGGCTGGGGGATGCCAACAACATCCAGGGACAGAGACTGAGGAACCACTTTTGGTCTCCTTGTGTGGATAGCAAATTATAACTACTAATATTTGCAGATATTTCAGCAGTAAAAACAGCTGAACTGGACTCTGGAAGGTGTTGGTGTGACACAGGCTCAAATCCAACTAGCCCAGAAGGTGCATGCACAAAGCACTGTGGCACGAGCTCCTTTGCCAAGTTCCTTGGGTAACATAAAGCATTAAAGACACTGAAAAAAGTCGTGTTAACAGGATTCACCACACCTGCTTTGGGAAAAAAAAAGGGATGGAGAGAATGGTGGGAAGTTTCTGGTCCTTATGCAAAATACTCAGTTTCCAAAAGCAGCTGGAGATGTGTGTACCTTGCTTTTTGGCTGCTGAATTAAAATCTGTTAGAAGAAGTGGCAAACATCATTTTTCAACCAATAATCTACATGAATATCTATAAGGGAAACACCAAACTAATTAATAGCTTTAAATTTTAGGATTGAGAACAAAATGTGCTTGGGCTTGACTTTCCCAAGAACACTGTCCTTTAGTTTTTTTTCCTCCCAGTTTGCTCATGTTATCCAGTAACTCTTTAGATCAAAAATTAATGGTATGTACAGAATCTGCAAAAATTTTTGTTCTTATAGAAGAGAAAAACCAAGGCTGAGCTTTCAGTTAGATGTTTCTTGGTTTTGCTATCATCTCTGTTATCTTGACTTAATCACTTCTAGTGTGCTTCAGGCACATTTATTCTGTGTCCCCTTTTGGAAACTCCTGCATCACTTGCTCTGTATTTCAACATACTTTGACAAAATGCTTGAGAAGGGGTTGTACCCCAAGATGTGCCACACTGGCTTTTCCTAGCAGAAATTAAATGTTTGTCCACGTGCTACCCAGGAGCTCTGCACACAGCAGTTTTTGGATGCATGTGGACAGATTCTTTGAAGGTTTCAGCAAGTCCAGCAGGTTTCAGAGACATCAAACTCTGTCCTTGCACAGCAAATACATTCAGAATCTCCAGGGAAATCCACAGAGCCCTTAAATCCAAACCAGAGGGCATTCCCCAGCAGCTGGAGGACAGGTGTGCACAGGGCACAAACTGTCTGGGCTCATCCCTCATCTGAAATAATCTGAGCTGGGTTAAACCAGATGGTTTACGGACATTTCAATTTCTGTCAGAAAAAATATGGTCCTAGAGGTAATTTTCATGGAGCTCTTGGGATGGATTCTGGGTGGTGTGGATGATTCACTGTAACCTACTGGACACTACTAGAGCAGGGGATCCCAGGCTTGGATGGAATCTTCTGCTGCTGCTGTGTGGCCCATAAATAACATTAACATGGGCAATTACAGTAATTTCACAATTATAAGCTGCACCTGATTATAAGTCGCACATCTGTGTGTTGGTAACTGTCTTGGGTTACAATACAGAGTGTGATAAAAGGTATCTGTTCTATCACCATCTGTTGAGGGTGGGGGCAGTGATCCTTATCTCAATGGCAGATATTCTGCTAATGGGCCATCCATTGAAACCAGGCAGGGCATTGTTCTTTATCTTTTCACAACCCATCCTTCCTCCAGCCAGTCATTTTCTGCTCATGGCCATTGAGTCCCACTGTGGGACTGATAAAATTACTGCATCCCATTGGGAGTTGCTCCAGCCAGGGGGAAGAGCCCAACATTTCTTACCAAGATAAAAACAGAGGTTTTGGGACACTAAGGGAGCCCCTTTCTCCACTGGACTCCAGAGGAAAACCGGATTTCTCCACATCACCACTGGAGCTCCGGAGGGAAACTGCACCTTGTACAGGAGCACTGCTCCAACTGAGCCACATCTGTCACTGCAGGAGGATGCAGCCACCATGGGATGGGACTGCTGCCAACACCCTGCCTGACGGGTGTCAGGTTGTACTCTGACTGTGTCAGGGTTTGGAGTTTGTTTCTTTGTAGTACTGTATTTCTATTTTAATTTCCCTAGTAAAGAACTGTTATTCCTAATTCCCATATCTTTGCCTGAAAGCCCCTTGATTTCAAAATTATAATAATTTGGAGGGAGGGGGTTGTCTGTGAGCATCCCATTTACTGCCTGTAACATAAACTGTTTCCTGTTTTCCTTTTTTAGAAGTTGGTTTGCACCTCCAGTTCCCTTCTAAAGTCTCAGAACTGTGCAAACTTCATTATCTTCCCCAAGGCATTGGGAATTGGGATTTCCCCATGCTTATTGCAGATGCCAATTACCAGTGCCAAAAAAAACCCCTCCCCAGCCCACTGTGTTTCCCTGGAAGCACCATTCCTAGGAGCTGTCTGTTTTGAATTAAGAAATGCTGAAATGAGGATAGTTAAATTAGAATGGAACTTAATATATAGATACAGTGGTAGCAGAAGAATGGGAGCCTAAATTAGACCTGGCAGAGCTATGTGGCAGTACATCCAAGCAGAGGGTGTATATTTTTCCCCTTTCTTAACACACATCCCTGCTCAGTTTTTTTGCATGAGATCCAGAATTTTGATGAGATTCAGTGACTTTCAGAAAGTCTGGATAATGACTGTTACAAGTGCTTCTGAGTGTGATTTTTAGTTGTGTTTTTGGTTTGTTTGGGTCTTTTTTTCCCCCAAGGAAGGAGAGTCTTGCAGAGGAGGCATTTATGTACTTCTCTTGAGAGCTTGGGTTGGCTCCTGGCTCCTCCACAGACTTCTTGTAACTTTGGTTCCTTCTTCCCTCTGAGGTGAGAAAAAGAGTCCCATGTCTGGTTCTGGAGGGTAAATCCTCCCAAACAGAAATTGTGCCCGTGGAAGACACTGTCCCAATCTGATCTCATTGTCCAGAGGAGGGGAACTTGTCCTTCCAGCCCGAAGGGATACCTGGGATGATGTTGTGCTGACCTGGGCTCTCCTGAGCACCTCTTGGCTCACCAGCAGCAGATGGAGAAGAAGAACCCCAGGAGGAGGTGAGGCAGCACAGGGCTGGCCAGGCTCACCAGGGGACAGGTGACATACTGACATTGCTTCTAAATTTTTGCCATATGCAGATTTTGTCAGGCATTTTCTGTGCCCAAGTAATTAACAAAAAATATTGTTGTCAAAACTCTCTTAAAGAACTTCAGTAATAATTTCCCTCCTTCCTGATCCCTACCTTTACAGCAGTGCATGTTTCTATCTCCACACTGCAGCACATTTGCAGTTTGTTTTGTTTCCACCCTTCCCATCTGAGCTAATGTCTCAGATGCTGTTTTATCAAGTTCTTTCTCCCAGACACCGTGGATGAGCTCTACTGCACCCTCTGCATCTAGAAAGCCTTATGAAAAAAATATGTTCCTGAGATAACTTTGATGAGTCCATGCTGCTTGTTATGTCATTTATCTCCATTATGCTTTTCTTATAAATTTCATCTTAAATCTTACATGTCTTTGAGGTCAGACTTGAGACTGATTTTGCTCTTTTCCTTTCTTCTCTTCCCTTTAAACTTGCTCTTTTCAGCCATGTGATGCCATTTTTGGCCAGACAGATGAGCTTAAAAGGTTTGCTGCTGTCCAGAGATGTCACATGGGATTCAGAAGGGGAAGCTGATCCTTCAGTCTGGTGGATGTGAAACTCCTGGAGCTTGGGGTCAGTCTGACTCCTTCTCTTGTTTCCATGTTCATCCTCTTCACCATATTAAAGTTGTCTCAGAGGCTCCTTTCACTTCTCTGAGCAACCCATCCTAACTTTTTAGAGATGAGGAAATTCAGCTTCAATCCTCTTCTGCCTCATCCCTCTGTATAAGCCCTGCTCAGCAATTACAAAAATATCTTGATATTATCAACCCTGTGCTCAGCACAATCCCAAAACCCAGCCCTACACCAGCCACTGGGAAGAAAAGTAACTCTACCCCAGCCAAAACCAGCACAAACCATTGCTGTGCTCTCCTCTGCTTCCCCTTTTCTGACTCCAGGACAAGAACACCAGGTAACAGTGTTAATGAATCTCAGTTCTAGAGTACAAAGTGTTTCTTACAGTGTCATCTTTTCTAACAAACACCTTCTAAGGATAATTCAAATTAGGTCAGCCCAGATTTTCTGATAGATTCTTTGTGATTTTTATTCTTTCACCTTAGGAGAGCATAAAATCCAACTAGAAAAAGTTGAATTATCTGATTTTGAAAATCTAGGCTCAGCAGATTGTCAGCAACTTCACAAAAAATGTCAGAGTTCTCTTGTACCACTGTGACCCCTTCAAGGACAGCAAGAGGAAAATGTGTGCCTGTGCTTTATTTTTTGTTTAGCCCCCTTTGCTTATTAATAATAACTTCTATTAATGTCCTGAATTCTCTAACACTTCCCCCAATATGTGGAGTCCCGAAAATCTTTATGCAGAGAAAAATAGTATGTCTCCAGATAATATTTTAAGATCAAGTGGGATTCAGGTCAAAAACTAAGGCACCTATGCTCATGTGTCTGCATGTCTGTAAATGGAATCAACAGATCCTGGAGAGCTCTCCAGCTCACACTGTGCTCAGCACCCAGCTGGGATTCAGGTGGGATGGGTGTTTTTTGCACCACTTAATTAGTGGCTTGTCTGGAGTTTCTTCTGTCTTCACTCAGAGCCAGGATTAAAAAACACAAAGGATACGAATTTTCTCATGTTTGGGCTTGGTTGTTTATTAAATCTCATCTAAAGTACAGAGAGTTCTGCAACACTTCTAGCTGGTAGCTAGAAGTGAGAAAAATGGAGGTGATTTTAGCTAGTTACAAGATCTCTTAAAGCTAAACAGTCCAATAGAGAATTAACACCTATATTATTTATACTTTTGACCCAATAATCAAACTCCTGTGACCTGCAGTGCAGCACTGACTGTCCAACCAGAAACTACTGCCTGAAATCATGAAGAAGGAAGAAGACAGAAAGGAGACACCACCCGAAATCCTCCATCTTGTCGCACACCTATTACTGTTTTATAAAAACCTCAAATTTAAAACTCTTCACCATGTGAAATCACACACTTCTATTTAACTACACACCCGTGATTTTAACTCCATCACTCAAATTTGGAAGCCTCCAAGGCCTCAGGTCACAAGCAGTGTTCTCCAGGGGCTCAGAGCCAGAAAGCACAGAAAGCTCAAAACTCCCATATTTCTGGAGTCCAGCATTCAGGTTTCTCACAGAGTTGTCTGAAGGTTTTGGGGTGCCCTAACACACCCTGCCTGGCCTCCAGAGAGCTGTGAGACCCTTTCAGATCCTGTTCCACTCTGCCTGCACCATCCAGACCTCACAGGCAGCAGGTCTCACATGTAGACAACTGAATTCCCTCTGTGTGTTTGCTCAGCTGAATCTCCCCCAAAATCTCCCAGATGTGAAGCCCTTTGGTTTGCATTAGTGGTGGATCAGCAGATGTTTGCAGCTGGAGCCCGGGAGGCAGTTTCTATGGCACATGTTGATTTTGGTGCACTTTGGCTGGGCTCACAGGGTGCCCAGCTCTGAGCTACAGGCAATGCTGGCAGGAGAACAAATGGGAATCTAATGACCACAAGTACAGTAATTTCACGATTATAAGCCGCACTTCCAGGTGTCGGCAACTGTCTTCGGTTACAGTACAGGGTGTGATAAAAGGTATCTGCTCTATCACCATCTGTTGAGGGTGGGGGCAGTGATCCTTATCTCCACGGGAGATATTCTGCTAATGCACCATCCATTGAAACCAGGCAGGGAGTTGTTCTTTATCTTTTCACAACCCATCCTTCCTCCAGCCAGTCATTTTCTGCTAATGGCCCATTGAGTCCCACTGTGTGACTGATAAAATTACTGCATCCCATTGGAAGTTGCTCCAGCCAGGGGGAAGAGCCCAACATTTCTTACCAAGATAAAAACAGAGGTTTTGGGACACTAAGGGAGCCCCTTTCTCCACTGGACTCCAGAGGGAAGCTGGATTTCTCCACATCACCACTGGAGCTCCGGAGGGAAACTGCACCTTGTACAGGAGCACTGCTCCAACTGAGCCACATCTGTCACTGCAGGAGGATGCAGCCACCATGGAATGGGACTGCTGCCAACACCCTGCCTGACGGGGTGTCAGGTTGTACTCTGACTTTGTCAGGGTTTGGGGTTTGTTTCTTTGTAGTACTGTATTTCTATTTTAATTTCCCTAGTAAAGAACTGTTATTCCTAATTCCCATATTTTTGCCTGAAAGCCCCTTGATTTCAAAATTATAATAATTTGGAGGGAGGGGGTTTACATTCTCCATTTCAAAGAGAAGCTCCTGCCTTTCTCAGCAGACACCTGTCCTCCAAACTAAAACAGCATCTTTTTATTCTTTGTCCATATATAAGCCACACCTGATTATAAGCCGCACTTTGGGTTTGGACCAAAATTTTAGTCAAAATGGTGCGGCTTATAATTGTGAAATTACTGTACATTTAAACCTGCAAATGAATTGGAAGTTTCTAATGATCAGGACTGTAATGCTCCCACAGCATTTCCAGCAGAACAGTACCAAATGCTTTTGAGATAGATCAGTTTGCTGAACTCATCTCAAGACATGGCTACCATGACCCTGGGTGAAAAAGCTTCACGATGTAAGAGGGTTGTTCTTTGTCTCTGCAAAGTGGGACACACAGCACGTGCGAGATCTGTGTTCTACAGGCCAGTCTGGAGTGCCCACAGGTCAGAGTTCTTTCTTTGCTTCAAAATGGTAAAAATGGTCTGGTGCTCCTTGGGTTTTTTGGTGTTTTGTTTTTGTTGTTTGTTTGAACTTAATTTTTTAGTGTCTTCTATCCAGATTAAAAACATTGAATATTCATCTGCTTTATGAATTTAAAAAAAAAAAAAAGTCAGAAGTTACAATTTTTTTTATACAGGAGAAAATCCAACATTTTCCTCTCTCAGGCTGTAAGCATAAATAATTTCATTTCAATAATTTCACTTATTCTTATACATCTACTTGGTACTTCTCTGCTTCAAAAAATAAAGTGAGTGAAACATAAGAAAAAGTTCAATGAAAATAAGCTGAATGCATAAATTAAATCAGTTATTTTTGGGGCTGATAGAACCTATGAGTCTTCTGTGGTGTCACAGGAATTCTTGGGAAGGATTTGCTTGACGTGAAGGCAGTGGGAAGCACCTTTTGATGGATGTCATTTGCAGAGGGTTGTACAGGTTTTCATGGATTTGTGGGAGTGCATCTCATTCAGATGAGAATAGAATTGAAGCTGAAAAAAAAGGAAATAATGGGGTTGAACAAATTCTGTGAAAATTATGAATTCTACTGACAACGGGGAGATTTGAATAGCAAATGCTTCAGTTATATTCACAAATACTTTTCTTAAACTGAACTAAAATTTTCAATATTATTTCCATATCTTGCCTATAAGAGAGCTTTTTGAACCCATTCCTATTTGATTCCTGTGGAATCATCACAGCTCGCATGGTTTTCCTCCTTGCAAGTTTCTTAGGAAATATTCAACATTAATTTCCCTGGTGCTTTTCAGTATTTCAATAACATTTAGTAGCAAAAGCTGCTGTTTAATGGAGTCATTGCCTTCAGACAGACTCCAGATGAGCACTAGTCCTGTGCTGAATGCAGAAATAGGTTAATTTTTTTTTTTTCACATGGAGGTATGAAAAAAAACTATATTGTTCAAACTAAAATTCAACTAAAAATGAACATCTCAGAAAAAGCAGAGGGACCATAGCTTTAACTGTCTCTGTTTTTTTTTCCCAGAAACCACCCACTGTTTCTGTAATCTTCATGGCTCAGTCTTGCTCTCCTGAGATCACAATTTGGAAACAGATGCATATTTAGAGATGAATTATGCTGGGCACCCTGCAAGGACCTGGAAGCCTCAGCTCTCTCCACAACTTTGTTTAAAAATGAGAGAAGCCAAAAAGGAGTTTGGTGATCAGCTTGCAAAATGCACCAAAATAACAAAATAATAATAATAATAATAATAATAATAATAATAATAATAATAATAATAATAATAATAATAATAATAATAATAATAATAATAATAATAATAATATTTCAGGATATGAGGCTTACCCAAAAGTGGTAAAGCCCATTAGAAGAATGAGATGTAGAAGAACTGGGATGAGGTTATAGGAGAAAAACTGGAATAGTTTTTAGTCAATTTTCATTTTAATGTATCCTGGGGAGCATCTTTACTTGGGACTCAAAAGAAGCTTCATGCCAAAATGAAGTGCTGGTAGAACAGCCTATGGAAAAAGTCTAGAAAATGAAGAGTTTCACTCAGGACTGGGTGCTATTTATCATTGTGACGCCAAGGAAGGATCAGCTGAACCATTACCAGAGGTGTATTTTTCTCCTTGAATATGGCTCATTATCAGAAAGCAGAAAGGTGCTGAATTTATTTCCAACTTCTGTAAAAGTGGCTGGGGAGGGCAGTGCAATAGGAAGTTCAAATCTTGGTGAAATTTAATAGAAGCCCAGAGTTCCTGTCAGCCCATGCCTGATGTGCCCCAAAAGGCAGGAACATCACCTGTGTGTCTTTTCAGAGCCACCTGCAGATCTCATTCTGGATTCCAGCAAGAACAAGATCAAGCCCCTCAGTTTGCAATATCAGGGTCTTGGTGAAGCTGCCCCTGCTCAGCTCTTGCCATCTGCTGCCCTCTTCCACCTGCAGCAGCAGCATCCAGCCTGGCTCCCATCTTCCACCCTGCTTCCATCCCTCACTGCTGGAATCCAAAATGCAGTGTAGATTTAAAGCTTAAAGCAGAGACATGTTGAGTAAATTCTAGCTATTGAGTTTAAGATATAGAAAGAATAAAAGTAGTTACAAAGGTGGCAAGAATTCTTAGAATAGGTTTGTGCATCAGAACAGGATTGGCTAAGAAAGGTCACACTGTAATTAGGTGAAATTTCTTAGTATCGGATTAGAAACATAAATATCTCCATTGGCAGTGTTTTATTGGTTAATAAATCCTTAAAAGACCTTGTAACCATAAGTCTTGTGACTTCTAGCTGTGCTCTCAACACCTGTAACAAGAACTCTCACTTTCTGTAGAAGATAAGAAAAATAAACCACACTTTCTAAAGCAACTAGAAGTCCCATCTCTCTGCCTCATTTGGAAAAGAATCCCCGTGGGAGCAATAAGCCCACCCTTCACCTCACACACAGACACCTTCAGCTTTGGATGCCAGGGAAACCCTGGTCTGGGAGAGGGTCACTCACCTTTGAGACCTGCAGCTCATGAAATGATATCTGCAAAATGTTATTTTAATTGGTAAGTACAAGTAAGTGACAAGATGTGTGAGCAGCATAAATGTTTCTGAGTAAATATTTTGGGGACAGAAAAATCAAGTAGCATGCAGAGATCATTTAGAAAATGCTGATTAGCTTCAGAGCATTAGTGAAGCAGAAAACTGGCTTGGAACATGATTGTTAGCAGCTATCTTGAGAGCTTTATCCATTTATACCAGTATTTTCCTTACAAATGAGCCAAGGGATTAGCTTGCACTAAGCAGAATAAAGACACAACAGATTCTGTTTAAGAAAGAGCCGAGAGGTTTTCCAGTGTTTTAAAAATGGATTTTTATGTTAACTTGGCTGTTGTCAATGAACAGCTTCTGGAACTGCACACTGGCTGCTCCCCACATCTCTTTCCTCCCTAAGAAAGCTTTATATCCATTCCATCAGCGGGGAATTCTGCATTTCACCAGTGGGATCTGCAGAGAACACCCCATCCCACTGTGGGAAGTTTGACAGGTCCATCTGCACCCTTTTTTCACCCTGCACCCCAACACTGTTCACAATTTGCTGCTGCCCCCTCTGCAGGCTCCAAGTGCAGAGTCTGTGACACAGCAGCTCCATTCCCTGTGCCTGGAAACCTGCAGCTTCCTCAGACAGGGATGTGTGGGAATCCTGTTGTATCTTTAGCTTTAGAGATGATAATTTGCAATCACAGCCTCATCCCAGCCAAGGAGCTTCCCCACACACATTTGGAAAGCAGCCGGGCTCCAGCTTGTGACAATCACTCATCTTTTAATTACCATCCAAAGCCTTGAGAACATTTTAATATTCTGTGTTTACAGTTGGAGAGAAGAACTCTTGGGCACATCATCCTCTTTCAAGTGAGCAGGCCACTCATTAAGTTTGCTTAGAAGCCAAAGGCACAGGTTTGCAGAGTCCTTCCAGCCTGACTGAGCATCCCCTTCCCTGGGAGTGTTCAAGGAGTGCAGATGGAGCACAGGTGCTGCAGGAGTCCCAGGCATTGAAACAGTGCCTGTGAGAGGCAAAGGAGCTGAAAGTTCTATGGGTTTTATGCATGAAATGTTGTCTGATGTGACTCATGTCACCATACTACCAGCCCCCAGCAGCTGCATGGAGCAGCTTTACCCAGTTCCTATTCAGAACTGGCTGCATCTTGGGTGGCCATAAATACAAAACTGTGCACATCTCAGATGCTTTGCTGTCATTTTCCTCTCTGAATATTCATTCCTGCTCAGAGGCTGTTGCACTCCTCTATTCTTCATCTGCAAGGTGGATAAATTAAATAAATTTGTGTTGACTTATTGACTTTTCCCCCCCATTGACCTGAAAGCTTGAAGGGCCAAAAGATGATTGAATATTTGCACACTGAATAAAAGGCTGGTCAGAGCAGTTTGTAGAATAGGCAAGTACATTCTGAGAGTTGCAGGAGGAGAACTGCTGCCTTTTCAGGCTGAACTGTGAGCTCCATGTGCCTTGCTTTACAGAATCCAAACAAAATTACCACCAGCAAGCAGAGCAGCTCTCATTTCTGTAGCCTCTGGGTCAAACAAAACCACAGAGCTGAGCTGTTTGGGTCCAGCCAGTTATTCAGTACCTGTATATGTCTCTATTACAGAATTGGCTGGGCAATGTCACAGAATCAGAGAATCAGAGAATTTTTGAGGTTGGAAGGGATCTCTGGAGATCATCCACTCCAATGCCCTGTCAAGGCAGGGTCACCTGGAGCAGGTGACACAGGGACACATCCAGGGGGTTTGGAATGTCAGCATTTCAAATTTGGGGATGGCATATGAGAAGGAGACAAGTGGCTTGGAATCTGCTTGGAATCTGCTGTGCCACAGGCATTTGCAGGAGTTTGTTCACATTGTGACACCCAGGGCACCTCCTTCCATCTGTAAGGAATATAAAAATCAGGGAATTTGGGAGCCCTTCAGACTGCTGATCATAACAAAGAGGAGGGAGAGGAGCTGTGTGGTTTCTGCAGAAGGCTTTAGGGCAGATAAGTGCTAATGCTGCTTGATGTTGTGTGAGATAACAATATCCATTAATGGCCTGAGGATCCTAAAAACCAAAGGAAAGCTAAGTTGGACCACCCAGCCCAGAAATGCACCTCCAACAGAGGCCAACAGTGAACACCTCAGGAGCTGCAGTGAGGCTCCCCCAGGATGCTGTCCTAGACTCCAGTTACTTGTGCCTCATGGAACTGCTGACCAGAGATAATGGATATTACTCATGAATATTACTCAATGAATATTGCTTAAAGAATATTGCTCATTATGTTTGAGATGATGGCCATAGATCCTCCCAGTTGTTTCTGTCCCTGACTGAGGAGTCCTTTTCTACTGAGAAAATTTTTCTGCAGGGACTTACTGCATATTTGATCATCCTATCACTCTCTAATTCTTCAATTTCTACAAGATTTAATGTGTGATACTGTTTTTCAGTAGTGCCAGAGGATCAGATCTGCTTTTGATGCATAAGCATAGCTTGTTTGTGTTCTTTGCTCCTTTTCTAACCCTTTCTTATCAATGTACTCTTTGTACCAAGCTGATATTCTCATATAACCTCGTATTATAAACCCAGCATTTTCCTCCTGGTTGATAATAGCTCACAGCCCACCATTATACAAGCAAAACTGGGATTATCTTCCATGTACATCACTTTATATTTATCTCCACAGGCTCTCATGTGACATTTCATTGTTTGGACACCTAGTGGCACACAGTGCTTTTGCAATTTTTCAGTTAATTCATCTCTACTAGCCTGGATTTGTCATCCTAGTTATTGACCTGGAGAGACTTCCTAAGGTTCAGTTCATAAATACTCAAAGCAGTTTAGCCTGGGTGTGGCAGGTCTGATAAAGCAGAACTAAACTGAGTCTGTTCACCACTTACACTGATTCAAAGGAAAAATTAAAAGCCTCCAAATCTAAGATTTGTGCCTCACCTCTGACATTCTAGTTTTGTGCTTTGACTTCAACATCCCCTGATGTGAACAAGACTCCTGTGATCAACATGTGGCTTTTAGACAATAATATAAAACAAGAGGCTTGAAGCAAAAGGCATGCCATGCAACAATTCTTTTCTTACCCAAAATTGTTCCAACAAAGCTTGTGTGCAATTCTGCTGCAGCAATTCCCCTCCTCTTCTACTTCCCTCTAGACACATCACAAAAAACATGTTTATTTTTGATACAGCATCTATTTTCCCACTATTCCCTTAGCTGTGTTTGTTTTCTACCTAAAAGCTAGTACTTGTTCTTTTAAAGAAAAGATGCTTTCAATAGAATTTTTTCCCTTCAAATCTGTCTTAATCTATTGCTGCCTGCAAAATAAACCACTTTAGCAGTATTCCCCTGACCCCTTAGATTGAATCCTCCTGTCTGCTCGTGGCTGCCCCAATTCAATATCTCCAGTTACTACAGATGCATCTCTTGCTTATTGCTGTGCTGAGATCCTGCACAGCCCAAAGGCTGGGAAAAGCTTTGTTTTCTCTTCTCTCAGGCTTATATCACACTCAGTGTTTGCACATCACTCCCCTTTCCTGGGAAATGCGATATGAATCTGCCTCTCCTGTGCATCTTCAGCCCGAGCACCGGGGGTATCTGAGTCATGGCAGATCTGTGACGAATTTTTTGGTTTCTCTTAGATTCTTTTGAGGTGTGCACTACTGCTGCTGATAAATGCACACTCTTCTCTCTCTAGATATGGGCAGCTTGACATTTGAACAATGAATTATGCTCCCCATGTCATTTCCTAACCAGTTTCTCTGATGAAACTGTCAGGCCTTGGCCTCTGCTCCCTCTAAGCAAACAGCAGCTTCATGCAATTTGCACAAGGTATTGTTTTCCTTCCTTTGAAATGCCTTTCCTTGCTCATCACCATACAACCCTTCTCTCATTAGAATAGACAATTTTTATTGTGATTTCTCCTCCTCTGTCCTTTCATGCATAATGGCAATTTTATTACAAGGCTCTATTTCACCCTGCAGCTCTGAGATTGCTGGAACAAGCCCTGGTGCTCCATGGTCAGAGCATGAGCATGACTGTGTCTCATTGTCCTGGAGCTGTCCACATCCTGGTGATTGCTCTCGCCTGTGTGTGGGTGCAGTGCATGTGCAGAGTGGGGAAACAACAAAAATGTCCATTCCATTGTTTGACAGGAGAGCAGCTTTCTCCAGGCATGAGGATGACTGACTGACAGACCGTGCTGGCAATGTTTGCAGCAGAAGTGGCTTTAAACTGGATTTAAAACTGCTGTTGGAAACACACCTCAAATTACAATGCAGGCAGGGTTTTGGGAGATACATAACTGCACATGTGCTTTGTGCATCCCTGGAAAGGAGCCCCTGCAGACCCCATCACACAAGTTTGAGGAGATCTCCTCTCCAGCCCCTCACTCCCACCACTGTGCTCTCCCTTCTCCTGGGCTCCCCTGCAGCACCTCAGAGCATCATTCGTAGCCAACACTTCTAATGCTCCAATTTCGCAGGTTCCTGGTGTATAATTAGAAGTCCTGACATCCTTGTCTTCTTCCTCCCTGGTGCCATGGGCCTGCTGAGAGGAGCAGGGAGGTTTTGCTCCCTGTCTCGTGGCAGAACCAGCAGCAAGCCCTTGGCCAGGACAATACATCTGTCAGCATCCATCAGCCTCCCCATAATTAACTCCAAAGTTAACTGCTTTCCATCTCCCAGAGAGACCAACACCTCTGTGTTTACTTCTCACTAGAAAAAAAAATTCCTCCCACAGCCACCTGAATGTGCCTGCAAGCCCAGAAAAGTGCAAATTCACAGTGACGTGCAAATCTCCGCTTAATATCCCCCAGCCTGACATCACGATGCTTCCTGAGCAGAGCTGTCTTTGGCAGGAAATGCACAAAGCTGTGACACTGCCAAAGGGCCACTCAAATACAGGAGTTTGCAGATAAAGACAAGGCACAAGGGCTGTATTTTTAAAATTCTTTTATTTTCCTTTTTCTCCCCATGGAACAGATAATCGCAATTGAGTGTCGCTGGGAATGGAACGGAAAATAATTGGGGAATAGGAGGAGGTTTTGCACAACAAACTGGGACAAGTTTTCCAGCAGAACTCCAGGGGCTGCTCCAGTCTGGAACCCTCATTTTCATTTCTTTCTCTTGCTCTTCCTTCTGAAAATGAACTTAGTCTGGTGGTGGAGCAGCCAAGGCAGATGCTATGCTGTAACTCAGGCTGGTGTTTATTTTACCTCTGGCACCCATTGCCAGAGATTAGAAACACTGATTGTAGTTTTCAGATGTCCAAAAGACTTGCACAAAAAAAGGCTCTAACTTTTTTTTATTTTTTTCAACATCTATATGACAAATTATTTGCAGCAATGACTACAGCCCAACTGAGAGCCACCAAAAGGTCATTGAAAATGTCACCACTGTCTTCAGGAGAGCAGAACCATGTCAGAAACAGAGCCTTTGTATCCAATGCACACCAGTGACAAAGTTCTACTGGTTTCAAGAGGATTGAACTGCACATTTTTATATTGTGGGTCTGTGTATTTAAATGTGTATTTAAATGTTAATTTATTTGTGTAGTTCGTAGTAATTGTTTTTGTTACTGGGTTTGGGTTTTTTTTTAACCCAAGCTGACATTTCTTTTCCCCATTCCTGTTTGTGTGTAAAGCACTTGGTAGGATGGTGTCTGGGATGGATGATGGTGCCTCTTGGAGGGAGCAGAGTGACTAAAACCAGGCAATATAAGGAAGAAAAGGAAGGGTGGCTTTGGGATTTAAGGTTTGGGGATCTTTGCTGTGTGCTCTGTATAGAAGTAGTTCTGGATTTAAGGATGATTGAGGAAGTTTATTTCTATTTTGCCCTGGGAATCCTAAAGACTGAGTAACTGAATGGCTCAGATGTGACAAACACACTTTTCCTGAGCCTAGAGTGTAAGCAACCCATTTTGGCTATAAATCTGAGCGGTGCTGAGATATTTCAGCCACACTGAGGATTTGAATTGGAAAGACCTGTCATGGTGTATCTGCAGCTCCCCTGAAAACACTCCTTTGCTTTATTTGAAATAAAGAAAGCTTAGTACAGTAATTTCACGATTATAAGCCGCACCTGATGATAAGCGGCACGTTACAATACAGAGTGTGATAAAAGGTATCTATTCTATCACCATCTGTTGAGGGTGGGGGCAGTGATCCTTATCTCAATGGCAGATATTCTGCTAATGGGCCATCCATTGAAACCAAGCAGGGCATTGTTCTTTATCTTTTCACAACCCATCCTTCCTCCAGCCAGTCATTTTCTGCTCATGGCCATTGAGTCCCACTGTGGGACTGATAAAATTACTGCATCCCATTGGGAGTTGCTCCAGCCAGGGGGAAGAGCCCAACATTTCTTACCAAGATAAAAACAGAGGTTTTGGGACACTAAGGGAGCCCCTTTCTCCACTGGACTCCAGAGGAAAACCGGATTTCTCCACATCACCACTGGAGCTCCGGAGGGAAACTGCACCTTGTACAGGAGCACTGCTCCAACTGAGCCACATCTGTCACTGCAGGAGGATGCAGCCACCATGGAATGGGACTGCTGCCAACACCCTGCCTGACGGGTGTCAGGTTGTACTCTGACTGTGTCAGGGTTTGGGGTTTGTTTCTTTGTAGTACTGTATTTCTATTTTAATTTCCCTAGTAATAACTGTTATTCCTAATTCCCATATTTTTGTCTGAAAGCCCCTTGATTTCAGAATTCTAATAATTTGGAGGGAGGGGGTTTACATTCTCCATTTCAAAGAGAAGCTCCTGCCTTTCTCAGCAGACACCTGTCCTCCAAACTAAAACAGCAACTTTTCGTTCTTTGTCCATATGTAAGCCGCACCTGATTATAAGCCGCACTTTGGGTTCGGACCAAAATTTTAGTCAAAATGGTGTGGCTTATAATACTGAAATTACTGTACATATTCCTGGTAATGACTGAGGTTTGGACTGGCTTTGCACCCTGCTTTGGAACACCCATTTTCTGTATTTATACATACCAGGTTAGTGGGTGAGAGGATGGAGGTGTCTGACCACATTCGCATGTTTGTGCCTGAGAGGGAGGAAAATATGGTTATGCTGTTGCTGCATAACTCATTCTGGGGTTATTTTATGGATACATTGGAAGTTTATTCCCCAAGGCCATCAGGGATGACAGTCTAAGTTATTTCTCTACCCAAGTAACAACATCTAAATAGCCATGAGCTAATTAGCAGTTATTCATTATCACTTGATCCACTTTCCAAAGGCTGGCTTACATTTCTACACCTGCCATCCTTCTTCTTTCCTGTGTCTTGTAGAAATACCCTCAGTTAAGTAATTTTTTGGGAGCTCTGACCAATAAGAGACTTTTGCAGAACTTTGCTGGTTCTATGAGCACAGCAGCAGCCTGGCTTTACAACTTGAAAAAACTCCTATTTCTGTTTATTCCTGGTAAGCAACAGTGCAACTTTCAAGGACTTTTAGAGGTAATTACTATTATTACTAGAAAACACATCTCTCCCACTGAATGGCTGATTAATGCTTAGGTGGATTTCTGGGAATGTTCACTTTGTGTGTTGGAAAGCTATGTAACAGTAGCACTTCCCAGTTCCTAAAAAAGAGTAAATTAGTTTTTGGTGAGATGATAGAAGCTTTTGTAAGGATGGGACTTCAACTCCTTCAGATCTACACTCAACCTAAGATTTTCCCCCAAAACATAGGATTTTATTTCACCTTTCCTGTGCTCTCACAAGTCAAAATTCAGTCCCACCCATAGAAACCCCATACTGGGAGAGTCTAAGTAGATTTTCAAGAGAATCTGAGTAATTCTAGAGACTGGCTCCCATTCTATCTTCTGTGCTTTTATCCTGCAGAGCAGATGATCTTCATGTATAAGTAAACAGAGTCAATATTCCAATATTCCTTCCACTGCTAGCCAGCAAACCCACATGCTTTGAATTTCAGAATGTGTCTTTTGTGGCTGCCAAGTCTGTGTTCATAACAAAGGTGCCAAATATTCTACATTATCTTGAAGTTTTGCCTTCCACTTCTGTGATCCCATTGATTTCAGGATTGCTAAACCAAGGGGAGAAAAAGAAAATCCATCAAGGTAATTCTTGAAAAAATGCACTGAATATTCTTAGGCAGAAACCAGCTCAACAAAGCTGTGCCTGAGGTTCTATCAATATTAAAACATTCTTTTAAAAGTAGATTTTTCTTCTGTTAAAATAACAAGATGTAAGAATAACTACACAAAGGAAGTTAAAAGCACTGATGAGCTGAAGACTTTGGGAACATGGAACTGAAAGGAACCTGACCTCTATTTCAGTGCACTTTGGATGCTCCAAGATATAAAACCTCCAAGACAGGTACACAAATGATGGCAGATTTACTCAACATGTACCCCATACTGCAAAAATCATGGTCCTTTTCAGACAGAAAGGCCAAATAAATGTTTATCAAGTGGACACCTAATTTCCTTTTTTAGTCTTTACAAAGGAGCAAAGTAACAGGAGGGACCAACAGTCTGGAGACATCTTGAATTTGGGGATGGGTTTTCTTTTTCCAATTCTACCTGCTTTGTTCCCTTCTCATCTTAATTCTAGATGGGCAAAAACCCTAGAAAATGCTGTTGTGTTGCTACCTTTTGCATGGCTACTTTGGGCAGTGACAGCTCACAGGAATGTTCATGATTAATATGTGCAATGATTTCCATGGGAAACCCAATTTCTTCTTGGCCATGACAAGAGTGCTCACTGCTCCTCAAGGATTATAGCAAGGATTATAGCAAGGTTTTCCATGGTTTTCCACCTGCAAATGAGTCAGGGCTGGAGGGGAAGTGGGCAGGGACTGGTTTTAGTCCCCAGCTGTCCAGGCAGTGACCCATAAATCTGATTTGTGCAGACACAGGAGGAGGGTGAGTGCTTTGCAGGCTGTCATCCCTGTGAACAATGTATTTGGGTTCAGAAGCCCTGGGTGGATTTCCACAGGGAAATCAAGGCCCTGAAAAACCTTGGTTCAAAGGACAGAGCTGTCACAGGGTTTCTTTACCCCACAGACAGTGGGGAACCCAGTGCTGTTGTACTCACCCCTTTCCTCTGCTCTGACATCATCATATTGACTTTGGCTGGGGTGAAACCTCAATTCCTCTTCCATTGGGGCTGGGCCTCTCAGGAACCAGCCAGAAATGTTCCCTGCTGACAGCACTGCAGCTGTGGAGCATGGGCATGAGCTGTCAGCACTGCTGGCTGAGATACAATTATGGGGAGGAAGTAGCTGAGAAATAATGTCAAACCAGTGTGATGCTGTTTGTGCCACACTCCAATCTGCAAACAAAACAGGGGAGAAATTCTTCAAATAAATGATTTATTTAATGAATTATTCAGCCAGCTTTAATTTACTCAATCAATCAGAAGTCCTCAAGCACCACAGGACATAAATGGACTGGTGTTTTTCCAGGCATCAGTACAGAAGGTAATTCCTGGTCAGCAGCACAAGTGCTCAGTGTTTTGGGCTGATAGATTTGTTCCTGGATGTAGCTGAGTCAAATGTACCAAAGTACATTTCAGCTATCCAAAACTGAGATTAAACCCATTTTCTTCTTCCTTGATCATCTGTCTCCCCTGGATGTCCCTGTAACACAGCAGCCCGTGTGGGCAGCATGCTCAGGTTGTTCTGCAACATCAGCTTGAGCTCCAGGATGTGCAGGCAGTGGCATTGATTAGCACCATCCACCTGGGAAGGCAGGTCAGAGACAAATTCCATCATTTCCTCTTTGCTGTGAGGGGCCAAATCATTCCTTATGTTCAGTTTCTGTGTTTAGCATTTCCCTGGGGTCCTGTTTTATAGGAACTCTGTATTGTCCCCCAGCACAATTCCCGTGCACCATAGAAACACTGACTGTATTTATATCCCACCATGAGCTTTCTGGAGACCAAAAAGCTTCACAGCTGCTTGGTTTGGAACTGGCTTCTCCTTTTCAGAGAGACTGAACAAACCACCTCATTTGCTCCTGTTTGTGTGGCACTTCCAATGTGATAAATTACCTCAGCTACACATAACACAGAAAACTCTCTCCTGCTGCCTGACACCAGGGCTGTGCTACTCCAAACACCCTCCCTCACCTGGTTTGTGCAGCTTTGTACCTGCAAAGGGCACACAGCAATTCACAGGGCTATGTTTTATGCAGGCACAGAGGAGCAGAATTTTGCCAGGATGATGCATCCTCCACCACCAGCACCTGTCCCTAGCCCAGCACTGCTGATGGGGCCACAGAGGTTCAAACATGGGTTGACACAGCTGCCAGCAGGGATTGGCATGGAGGCACAGCCAGGTTTTATTTTTGGTGTCACACCTGAAAGGTTCAGTGCAGTTCCATAGCTCAGGCTGGCTCGTGCACGCTGCAAGAATCATCTTGCCATGGGAGAAGTCTCTAAATGAGGGATGTCTGCAGTCCCCAGGCAGCTGCTGGCTGCTTGGACTTCTCTCCAAATTTGAGAGTCACACTGTCATCTTGCTCTTCTGGGGATTAGTTTGGGTGTTTCAGCTATTTAGGATAACTGAGCTCCAGCTGGAGATCCTCACGGATGCTCATGATACTCCCAGCCTCCACAAGTCTTGCTCATTTTGGAGAGAATTGAGGATCATGGAAAAGTAATGGGCTTCCTAAGAGCTGCTGTGGGCTTCAGTGAGAAGCTTAGTAAGTGATGTCAACTGAGGACAGATTCACTACCTCAAACCTCCGAATGACTCACATTCCCCTGCAGACTGAGGGGCATTTATCAGCTTGGGCTTGATGACATTCCTGGGTCTTATTACCCAGGGAATATTTCACTAGCTCCAAATTGCACCAGAACAAACCAAAAAGAAAAACATCCAGAAGGAAGGAATGATCAGCCATGGTGTCTGAAGCACAGAGATGGGCATTTCTGCCATTAGGGCTGTCAACAAACCCCACACTGATTGATTGGCAGCGAATCCGGGTAAATCCGCTTAGCTGGGATTAGATGGGGACGGTTAATGAGGTGCCTGAAGGTAGATGTCAGATGCTGGTGCTGTCAGGGCAGAGCAGAGTGCAGCTGGCTCCTGGCTGGGGGCACACCTGCCTGGCCTCACCTGCAGGAATGACCATGGTGCTGCCCAGGTGGGCACTGGAGGAACAGAGGGAACTGGGGAGGCAGAAATGGGTCCAGGACCAGGGCAGTGGAGGCTGAGCCACTGCAGCTGCTGGGGTGTGAGAGCTGCAGGCTGAGTTTGGGGGTTTGAGGGACAAAACAGAGCTCAGGGGGTTTGTTGGGAGGTGATCTGACCACAAGGAACAGAAGTGCAGCCACACTGCAAACAAACAGGCTGAGCAACCTGGATGCATTGGAGATGTCCCTGCTTATTGCAGGGGGGTTGGGCCAGAGGAGCTCTAAAGGTCCCTTCCAACCCAAACTATTCAATGAAACAACTCCTCTGCATCTTGGGAGTGACTTTCCAGTTTCCTTGAAGTAGCTGAGCAGCCTTTGTCACCTCCTGAAAGGAAATTCTGCATTCCAAACCTGGATTGGAACCTGTGGTTTTGTTTATAATTAAGCTGAAACAAAATCTTTTCTGTAAACCCCAAAGGACCCTTGTTTGTTTCTGGCAGGTGTGGTCAGATTCTTTGCTCTCTCTCACCACGACAAATCAATTTTTACTATATTAAAGTCACTGGATTCACACAATCCAAAATCAATGCAAAGCAGAAAGCAAACAAATCCACGTATTACAGTAACAGTAATTGTCTCTCCTCACCTTGTGATTGCTATTCCATATCAAGGGTATTTCCTCTCCTCATTTGCACAGAGCCAGTGCCTCTCATCTTCCTTTGCTTTTCCATCCCTCCTCTCTCACATCTGCCCCTTCTCACCCCCACTGGCCCAGGCTGGGGCAATCAGTGCTTGTGCCTCTGTGATAACATATTTAAGAAGGGGGAAAACTGCTGTGCAACAAAGCTGGAAGAGAGGAGAGAGAATAAGTGAGAGGAGCAGCTCTGCACACCCCAGTGTCAGTTCAGAAGGACTGGTGGAGGAAAGTGCTTTTAGATTTTGCCTTAATTCCTATTATCATACTCTGATTAATTGTCACAAATTAAATTGATTTCCCCAAGCAATCTGTTTTGTCCATGACAGCCATGGCTCCCTGTACTTACCTTCATTCTTTAGCTATGTTTTTCTCTCTCCCTGTCCATTTGAGGAGGGGGCTGATGGAGCAGCTTGGGTGGGCTCATGGCATCCCTCTCCAGTGCATTTTGTCCAGTGTATTTCTTTTAATCAGAATTTGCAATTTCCCCTCCTGACAAGAAAGAGAAAACAGTTCATCCTGTAAGATCTTGCAGTCCTGTGCTCTCTTAAACCTATCCCTGATGGTGAAGGATGAAAGATTTGGATGTTGAGTGAAGTTTGTACCTGTATAAGGTCATTGGATAAATATTTGCACAAGTGTGTGGGTCTGAAGTAGGCTGGAGCTGAGCTTTCCACCATCAGGATCTCCTTTCTTTCCACAGAATCATGGAATTGTTTAGGCTGGAAAAGTCCTTCAAGGTTCTTGTGTCCAACCATTAGCCCAGCACTGCCAATTCACCTCTAAACCATGTCAGGGAAGAGGTGTTTTTGTCACAGCCTGTGAAAGATCAGAGCTGCTCCAGACCCAGGAATTCAGAAGACCCCAGAGATAAAGATAGAAGAAGAATTAAAGACCAGAGATAAAGAAAAGGACAATGCAGACTTCTGCCTACTCTTTCTGAAGAGTTACAGCTACAAGGCTGCAGACCCAAGGTCTGAATCTGTTCAAAAGGGTTAACAGCAGGCAGGAGTGGGGTTCTGTTTCCTCCAAGAGAGGTGTTTGAGAGGTGCAGGCAGGACCTCAGAGGAGCCAGAAGGTGAAACAAGACTGTCCCTCTGCACAGAAGTCCCTTCTCTCCAGAGAAGCTGTTGTGTAACCTGTGTTTTGTGCACTCCAGTTACACATTTGTTAAAGGTACTGCCTTTCATCTTTGTATTTTTAATAGAGCTTTTAAAAACCCCTGCAATGAACCCTTTAATCACCATCATTTTTATCTCCATTAGATGTGTTACCTGGTTACTTAACCCACATTCTCTTTGATTCCTTTACCATTATTTTCCCTCTATTAGCCCACAATCATTCAATAACAAGCCAGAAGAGGAGCTCTTACCTCCTCTTAGAGCCCAGGCAGCTTTATTGCTCTGTGGTGCATATGGGATGGACTGAAATGGCCTTTTCCTCTCCAGGTGCATAAGGAGCAGACTCCTGCTCGCTCAGGCAGTGATTTTCCATCACTGTGACATTCTCCAGCATTCCCTGTTTCCTTGTCAGTCCTTCCATTCGCCTTTACCTTCCCTCCTGTGTGTGATGAGTTTCCTTTCAACATTTTCCTTCTGGTGCACTGTGGCTAAACTCCTCCCATTCATAATTGATAAAAATCCAGACTTTGCTTCAGCATACACAGAAAATTCACTGAGCACTTCACATTAACTCTGCTGTAATTATTTTCTCACAATTACACACTTTTCATTTAAAAAAAATAAAAGCAAGTAATCAATGAAATTGAATACAATTCTGGGAAGTCTTGAGTGTTCCAAACTAATGACCAGGAGAACCACAAACTGTGCATTCCTACTTCTGCAATCTCTTTGTTCATTTGAGTTCTATTTTAGGAATTGTTCTTAATTTCAAAATGCAGCTGTGAGTGAAAGTTTGGTTCCCATCTGTTCTTGGCTTCATGGTTTCTGCTTCATGAGACCCCCTGCAGAAATGCATTAGTTATACATTCTTGAGAGCAAATGTGGGTATTGTCTGCAGAAGCCCTTAGTGTGGCAGCCAGTGGGCATTAACAAACACGACAGCTCTCCTGTGCTGTTTGAGCAGGCAGGTTTGTGTTCCATCCCCCAAACAGGATCCCTGCTAACCAGGCAGAGCTGTGCAGTGATTATCAGGCAAAGGCAGCAGCTCATGAGTGCTCCAGTCTTTGGAACAACTGGTAAAAAGTGTAATGAAAGTCCCAGCCCTGCACCTGAGCTCAGCTGGGTGCTATCACACACGATTATTTATGGCACCCATTGGGTACCAGCACGAATTTAGCCACAGGAGCTGGATTTCTGAGCACAGGCCTTGTACCCCTTCATGTCTGCAGCAGAATGGGGATGGGGATTAACAGAACAATGGGCAGATGACTGAGACTCTTCCTTTTCCTCTAGGATTGTTATGGGAAGAGTTCTAGTACCACCTGCTGAATGCTGAAGAGCACGAAAGCATTTCCTCTGTGGTGAGATTCCTCATTTTTTCCATTTCAGAGCTATGAAGACTTTTCACAGCCTTTTCCTTGTGCAGAGTTAGTGAAGACATGCTTGGGTCTGCATGGCATCCAGTGGCATGTGGTTTATCTGACATTTTGGAGGTTGCAGCTGTAGCTTCACCCTCCAGACCTGCAGCTCCTTCCAGACAGGGCTGGTAGGAGGAACAAGAAGGGTCTTCTCTAGGCTGAGAAGCAGCTCTCAGAAAAGGAGCTCTTTCCAAATTGATTGTCACTGTCCATAGCTGAATTCCTGAACTCAAGGCAGTGATGGGAGCTGGAAGGAGTGCTCCTGTGTATTTGGGATAGTGTAGAGTTAAACTCCAAAACAACAATGAGGGGTCTTGTTCATGTTATCACATGTTATGGCCTCTGAAGTCCACTCATAAAAACCTTTCAGGTCACTTGTTTGGTTTTTTTTTGTCTGAATTAAGAAAGAGGGAATTCATAGTTTGGAAACTCAGAGATGTGGGAAACTGAGATGCACATACAGATGATAGTCTTTGACAGGGCTTCACCCTGGGGATTTACTTTAGAGACTGGAGTTTTTCATGGTTTGCTTAGATTATTGTCCTTTTTTCCAATCCCCAGGCATTTAGCACATGCCAGCATGGCATGGAGCCATGGTTCAGTGGGCAGCTTGGGGTGTTTTTGTGAGAAGCAGCTCTCATGCTATTTTCAGTTGCATTTTATGTGTTGGTAGAAGAGCAGGTGTTGATTAACAGGAGAATTCAGAATTGATGTCTTCCAGGCTTGTGCAGCCTTTCCACCCTCCATGCACAGCCCAGCTCTCTGCAGGAAATCTCCAGGTCGGTGTCACCCACCCTTCCTCTTGGTGGCTGCACAAAAATCTCAGGAGCTGGGATGGACCAGCCTCAGCTCCCCAGGAGCTGGGAGGTTTTACTTGCTGGGTGGAGGTAGCAGCAGCAGAAGGGATCAGTGTGATTGCAGCACTCTCAGCTGGGGATGCAGGATGGGTGAGCCTTGCACTTACTGTCCATGTTTCTGGAAAAAATGAAGGAGGATGTGAGCTACCATGCCATGCCATGAATGTGACCCCCAGAACCTGGGTGTCCCCTCCCTCTGTCTGGCCAGAGCAAGGCTGTGCTCAGCCTGCTTTGCCTGAGGCATCACTCATCCCTTGGTTTCTACAGCAGGAAACTGAAACACTGCTTTTTTTACCCCATACTTTTAGCACGTGATCCCCATTTCATCCCAATTCTGTAAACTTTTGGACCTGATGAGTTCTTTTCTACATTTTATTTCTGCTCTTGGGTGATTTTGAGCTGTAACCCAGGCAACTTCTTCAGCTCTGAGAGGTTTTTGAGTGCCTAACTCTGCAGCATTGTCTGTGCTGCCTCAGGGCTTTGCAGGGCTGCAGCTCATGTTACCCAATCTATGGGATGTGTGCAGTTATGGAGCATCCCTGGGACATTGTGGTCACAAACACAGTTTGATTTCCATGGTTTATAGAGGGGGAGGCTGGCCTGGGTTATTATTCTGAATTTCCCCATTGAGATTGTGGAGAGCTGGATCTCTACCTGTGAGTGCAAGAACAACAGTTCTGAGGAGTTTCAGTGGATTTGTTCTTCCATGGATTGTCTGGATACTGGAGATGTGTCCCCTTCTTCTGCAGGGTGGTCTCCATACAGGCACATAAACATCATCTCCATACAGGCAGCTCATTGCCACACTGCCTTTTTCATTTCCTAAAACCTATCAGAAGGGATTTAAGAGGTTAAGAAAATCCATCTTGGTGAAATTTGTCCTAGTGGCTGGATACATTTCAGCTGAATGAGTTTCCTGCACAACTGAACACAGTGTGTGCTTTCTGACAGAGCTGCAGAGTGCTTGGCTCTCAGTCAGTACATCACAGCATCATTAAGGCTGGAAAAGATGCAGTGTTAGCAATCTGTGGGAGGAGATCCCAGCCAGTGTCCAGAGCTGGCATTTTTTCTCTAAGTCCCATAACATTTAGTGTTTCTTAAGTGCCAGATTTTGGAGTGGCAGTGTGCTCTCTCCCAGCTGGAAAAATCACACCTTAATAGACATACAGAAAAGCTTCAGAGGCCAAAATACAGCCTAAAATTCAAAAAGGAGAAACTACCTGCAGCCAGAATGGATAAAAGTTAGTGAATACCTGTTGCAGTTTCTGTGAATTCCAGTGCCTGTGTGGCATTACAGTGGGATTAAGTCTCCCATCATGAACCACATGCAGGATATAAACATTGGCTCAAAACATTTTGTACTGGTTTTTATTTTAAAACTTATTTGAAGTTGGTGCTATGATTTTTGGCTTCTTGAGATAGTTATGAAGGGTGATTCTTGTATTCAGAGGAGAGCTGGGCTGTTGCTGACACCTGAAAGTCCTGAGCTTGATATCCTGAGGTCTCATGCTGAGATCTGCCATGACAAAGCCCAGAGACCAGGTGGTGAACAGCTTCAAACCTCTATTTGGAGTGCTAGTTCATTAGATGCACCAGGGGTTTGAAGGAAAAATCATTTAAAGTTGAATGGAAAGACTGAAAAATGTCTGCAGGGAGAAGAGAAAGAGAAATAACAGCTCCATGAGCTTATTGAAGTTTTTATAATGAAGCTGAAGTAAAATTTAGAAATGCCATTTAGAGCTGCAAAATACAAAGGTGACATTTTGAACACTGCAAAGCAGAGAAATTTGTCTCTCTGCTTTACAAAATGGAGATTTTCCCTGCCAGTTCACTCTCCAGCCTCCACAGCTGATCAGAAAGCATTGCCACCCCTCCAGCCCTGACCCTGGAGCCAGTCCTGGTGCTGTGGGATGTGGGGGTGATTTATGGTCACAGAATCACAGAAACTCCAGAGCTGGAAGGGACCCACAAGGATCATAAAGTCCAGCCCCTGGCTCTGCACAGACCCCCCAACAATCCCACCCTGAGCATCCCTGGGATCCCTGTCCAAATCTCCTGGAGCTCTGGCAGCCTTGGGGCCAGAACCATTCCCTGGGGAGCCTGGCAGTGCCCAGCACCTTCTGAAGGAAGAAACTTTCTTTAACATCCAACTTAAACCTCTGCTAACATAGCCTGGTGCTGGTTTTGCTGAACTCTTTGCTCTGCACTCTGAGGACAGTTACACACAGCACCACAGGTGGGGTGCCAATGAACAGCAACATTAGTTTTAATTTTTAGTTTTAATTAGTTTTAATGCCAGCACATGTTGCCACTGCACTTAAGCTTGGCAGCTTTTTCCTTTCTAACAGCTCCAAAGAGCAGGAACTCAGCTACACTGATGATGTCCTTCTGACAAGCACCTTTTTCTGCTGTCTGTCACAGACAGAAATGATCTGCTGTGGCCAGCACAAACCTTGTTGAGAACTCAGTGACATGAGCTCTAAGCCTCAAATACAGTCCTGTGCACAGAGGTGGGGAAACAGAAACAGAAACCTTACACTGGGCTGGCCTCCCCCTTCTGCCCATCATGTCCAAGCCCTGTGAGAGGGCAGGAGGTGACAGGTTCAGCAGTGGCACAGCCACCCTCAACCTTCTCTGAAACACACAGGCCTTCACAGGAAATATTTATGGGTTAGGATTCATTTGGGGTTGCCTGGTAAAATGGCACCCAAATCCTCCAACTCTTTCCTCCAGAAATTTCTTTTCCCTGTTGACTGCTCAGACCCTGTTTCCCTTATCTGCACAACAGGTGGTGGAGCTGCTCTTCCAACAAAAAAGAGAGAGAAGGAAACCATCTAAAAGCACCTAGGCATAAAAAACACATCTTGTGCTTGTGTGATCAGAGGCTGCCAGGAAGGGAAGGGCTCTTCTTCATCACAGTGTGGGAGGTCAGCTGGTCAAATACTTCAACAAGAGTTGATGGCACCAGGAAGATCAGACAGAGGGAAAAATAACTCACTAGTTCTATTTTCTATTTTCAATTGAAAAAAATTTCAATTTTTTCACAAGTGTATGTAGGAAGGTTGTTTTGTGAAGGACAGGAAATTAAATTTTTTATCCTTTGGCCCTCTGTTTTGTGGATTTCTGCCAGTGAAGTAGAACCATGGGAATAACCATGCAGGGGAGTAACCATGATAGCAAAGTGGTGTGACACGATGTCTCTGAGACTCCCAGCTCTGTATTTTGTGTGGCAATAGTGCTTTTAGCTTCAGCCAGGGTAGGACAGAAAACTCCTTGCAGAAGTGATCTGGGTATTGTGAACTGAATTGTAAGTGAAATCAAACATAGAATCATCGAATTGTTTAGGTTGGAAAAGACCTTTAAGATGATTGAGTCCAACCTCTAACTCAGCACTGCCAAGTCACCACCAAACCACGTTCCCAAGTGAGACATGTTCATGTTTCTGGAACACTTCCAGGGTTGGTGACTCCACCACTGCCCTGAGCAGCCTGTTCCAACACTTGACAAACTTCTTGGTGAAGAACTTTTTCCTGATTTCCAACCTAAACCTCCCCTGGTGCAAATTGAGACCATTTTCTCTCATCCTGTCCCTTGTTACTTTGGGGATCCGTGGGCAGGGTGAGATGACAAACAGATCTCCTGTGCTGGGAACAATCACTGCAGAGGGGCTTGGGAGCCTCACTGCTATGTCCATGATTTTTGTGAGGGAAAAAAACAATCAGATTTCCCCCAAGTATTTAATTTTTTGCTAGATATTCTCTTGCAGGACTCCTAACATCAAAAGAATCACCATGATAAGTTGAAGTTGCTACAGCTGTTACAGATGTTACACCATAAAATACTCCAGCTGTACCCCAATTCTGTCCCTTGCTGATTTCTGCTCATGCTGTTGGCATTTTTCTCCTGGTGTCAGAGTGGCTGAAGGAATCCAGTGGAAGAAGGCTGCTCAATAAAGGAATAAATCCAGGCAGGTTGTTACAGATATGATGGACTGGGGAGGAAAGGCAAGGCTGCCAGCACTGTGCACTGACAGCACCAGTGGTACAGCACAGGCTTGGGGTGATTTCCTCTGAGGTGGATTAAACCTCTTTGGGAGTGAGATGTTTAATCAGCACCTTTAATGTGAGGCAATGTTACAGATGATTAAGCAGGAGCTTGTGTTCATAAAAGCAAATGTGAAATTACTCAGGAGTGCCAGCAGTTTGGGAGGAGATTTGCAGAGCGTGGTACAGGAGGGAGCATGAGTGGGTGATGGGGAGCAATTCAGGTAGTAAAGAAAGCTTTAATGTCCCCTGCCATCCTGTGTGCCTCAGAGACTGGGCTTTGGGACCAAGTGCTGGCTGTACAGGAAGCAATGAAGTTTTTTTGTGGTTGTGCTTCACTCCCACACTCGGCAAAGCTGTGCTCTGTGCATAAACGTGGTGACATCAGGGGCTGTGCCTCTCCTTCTGCCTTGCACCCATGCAGGACCCCTCAGTTATCACTTCAATAAAGACAGGTATGGGTAACACTGCAGAAATAGCCAGCTTTTTAAGGAGAATTGTGAGCTAGCCAAGGCAGAGCATGAAATAGAAAAGGTCACAAATTTGGATGTGGCTAAAAAGGATTTAAAGCCCAGAGACTTTGCCAAAGGAGATAAAAACAGGTCCCTGTCAAGAGGAGCCATTTTCCCTTGAAACACCAAACATCTGGGCAGCATCCTTCCATGAACAGCAAATGCTGAACATCTGCAGATGGTGGGAGCCCAGCAGCAAATCTCACCTTTTGAAACAGCAAACCAGATCAAAAAATGACACTCAACCTGCTGTAGGCATTTTCCTGTGAAACAGAGGAAAGTGTGGAAATATTGGCTAACCTGGGACTTGCTGGCAGATGTGCAGGGCAGCACAGAAGGCAAAAAATCATCAGAAAAGACTCAGTGTGAGCCAGGGGCTGGGCAATGCAGTTGGGCCAGTTTGATGTCATTGGCAGAGGTGTGACATTCACAGCAGTTCTGTGGGGCTGGAGAAAACTTTTGGGAAAGCAATTGGAAATCAGGTCAGGTTTCCTTCAGCTTCTCCCCACTCCCATTTGGATAATGTAGGATCTCCCAGAGTTTGGAGGAAGCACAGCAGGAGATGTTGCTTTCCAATTTCTTACTTTGACCTTTGCTAAAAAGAAAGAGGTTGGTAGATTGTGAGCTCCCTGTGCAGCTGGGTTTAATATGCATGAGGAAAAAATTGATCCTCAGCTGCCTCATGACATTATGGGATTCTGAGTAAAAGTCATAAATCCAACCTGCAAGACCAGGGAAGTAAGTGATAATGGAAAGAAAAAAAATGAGGGAGGCAGTTTTCTTAACTGCAGGCACAATGGGAAAACTGGCAAGAAAAAGGGCCAGACAAGTATAAGACTAACCAGGATAAATTAAAAATTTAATAAAAAACTGGAATTTCTCCTCCATTTTCTGAAACATGGACACTGAACTGAAGGGGCTGTGTCTGTGGCATTTGTATTTTGAGATGTGGCCTGGCTGGTCTGCAGGGAAGTTTTTTGCAGAAGAAGACACAACAGCCTGAAGCTGTATTTTGGGCAGAGAAGATGTTTTTGGATCTGGCTGTATGTGAGGCAGGGCAGAGATCATGAACTCAGTGTTAATTGTGAGTGAAATCAGGTTGGTGGGAGAAGAAATGGGGTGAGGATGAAGCTGAGTTCCCACTGTTTGCATTAAACACTTGAAATGTTGTCCAGAACTTGCCAAGGATCATCAGACACATTTTGATCAGAATATGGGAGATGCTCTTTGACGTGGATACAACTTTGTTCAATACAAGTTGTACTGCACTGGTTCAACCAAAAAAAATCATGCTGGGGGGAAGCAGATGGCATCAAACAAAATTAAGTCACTTTAAAGATTCTTATCCATTAGCACAGATATATAACCCCCTGGAGACTGTAGAACATTGGGTTTTAGCTTTTCTGTATTAAATTTTAAACATTGCAAGTAGAAGTAAATCCAGAGGATGAGGGCAAACTGCCTTTGGAGCAGAACAAAGCCTTGAAATGATGACTTTGAGCCTGTGCCTTGTTCTTGGCACATTTGGGAAGCTGGTGGAGAAAGCATAGCAAAGCATGCCTATTGAATTTCAAATAAATATAAAGCACCTAAATCCTTCTCAATTTATTCATTGAAAATATCTTCTACCTTTTCTGCATACTGAACCCTCTTCAAAACCTAGTTATAGAAACTCTGGCTGGAAGTGACTGGGTTTGCCTGTTGGATGCTTTGATGTGCAGGATTTGAGTGCTTTGGAGGGGATTGAATAAGTGTCTCAACATGCAAAACCAGCCCAGATACACCTGACAGGATCAACTGAGAGGCAATGCAGAGAGAAATTTCGATAGAGAGATAACAGTGACACCAAGACAGTCACAGATACAATGGGTATAATCCAAAAGTATTCCCCAAAGTGGAGATTTGAGCTTAAATGGTGGGTATTTTCTAAATGATCACTGTCTGCTAGGTTTAACAAATGAGACTTTTATTCCATTCATTGATTTTACACAGGCAGAGAGTGATAGGACAAAGGGGGGTGGCTTTAAAACAAAAGAGAAGGGATTTAGATTAGATGTTCAGAAGAAATTCTTCAGTCAGAGGGTGGTGAGGCCCTGGCACCACCAGATTTCCCAGAGAAGTTGTGGATGCTCCATCCCTGGCAGTGTTCAAGGCCAGGCTGGGTGGGCTCTGAGCATCCTGGTCTAGTGGAAGAGGTGTTGGAAATAGATGGTCTAAAGTTCCTACTAACCCAAGCCATTCTGTGATTCCACATTTTCATCTGTAATTTGCATTTTTTTTGTCCTTTTCAAGTCATATATTGTGTTCCCAGTTCTTGAAAGACCCCATGTCCATGCTGTCTTGGGTGGGTTTGATTCTTGCACTAGGACAGATGCAAACACTCACAGCCAGAAGCATTCTCCATCCCTTCACCAGCTGTAAGCTTGAAATTTGCCTTGTTTTCCCAAATTAACCTTTGCTGCTTTTTAATGGCTCCTTCCCTTCTTCAAAAACAGCAGAATTTGCACCCCCAAGGTCCAGACAAAAACCTATCTGCACATCACCAGGCTGCAAACACGGCTGCTTTCTATTATTTGCCAGTGTTAATAGCATGAAAGTGTTTTCTAAACCACAAAGTGAAGAGCTCCCACAGCAACTGGGCAGTGCTGCATGGAAGCAGTAATGAGCATTACCATATAACTTGTTCTGAGGTTTATGTACTTTGCCCTGCTTTCAAGGCAGCCCTGCTGTCAAAAAACAGATTTGGGGAATCAATCTGTGCTGAAAGAGCCATTCAGAACAGAGGAGTTAAATGCTGCACCAGGTTTCTGAAGTGCTGGCAATATTCTCAGGCACTGCTTCATATGCCAGGTTAAAAAGGTATTATTTAAAGTATGCTTGGTTAAAATTATGGATATTCAGCACTATGAAATACCCAAAGCCAATCTTATCCAAGGTTTTTTCATAAAAGCTTTTCACGTAACAGGCAGAGCCTGCCTTGGTATCTTCAATAGCTGCTTTTAAATTGCCTGCAAACTGTGAGCAAAGTGGAGACAGCATGTGAAAACCCACACATTCCTTACTACAGAGGATTTCATGCCTTTTCTGTCGAAAGATAACTACTACAATGAGCAGTTCTGGACAAGAAATCACAGCCCTGAAGCAAGCAGTGGGATACCAGGACAAGTTGAGTGTAATGTGTGGAGTGATCTCACTTGGTGACACCTCTCCCAAATGCTCCATGGGGGCTGACTGAACCTGTTAGAGGGTTTGCTGTGGTGTACAGGGGCTATTTCATGTGCCTGGGAAGGTGTATCAGAATCCCCTCCTGCAGTGATACCAGCTGGGCTAGAGGAGTGTGAGCAGTGTGGACCCTTGCTGTGTGATGTGCCATTTGCAAACAGGAATACAGTTTAGATGAGAGGGGAAAAAAAAGAAAATAAATGCTTCATTTGCCTAGAGCTTGTGTATGTGGGCTGAAAATACAGAAGCCAGCCAGCAGACTCAGTTGCAGGTGTGTGCAGATTTCCTTGCCCTTAGAGCCAGGCAATACACACACAGGGCCACAAGCTCAGCCCACAAGGCTCCTTCCAGCTGAACCAGCCCTGCTTCTGCCTTCCTGCTGCTGCAGCAGGAGCTGCTGTGTCCCTGGAGAGCTGTCCTGCAGAGCAGGAGGCAGAGCTGCCTGGCACATCCCCTGTGGGTGTGGGGGCAGCCAGACCCTGGTGCCACTGTGTTTGTGATACACAAACACCTTGTGCACCTCTGTGGTCAGTATTTTCTCACAGGGGACACAGGAGTTGGTTTTCCTGGTGGGATGGAGGCAGAGGAACTCTGAAAGAATTGCCTTCCTCTGAGAGCTCAGCTTGTGCTGCTCTTACTCTGCACATTTCTCGTCACGGAAAGAGAGATCATAAACGTGTTTTAAAAAAGATCACTAAGAGAATGGGTAGTGGGAATTGCTTCTGTCCCTCCTCAGGCAACAAATTTGATTGTTGCTGTGAGGAAGCTGCTTTGCAAAAGCAGACTGCAGCTGAGAAACACCAAACTTGAAAGGCAAGAGGTGTCTCTGAAGGGCCTTTCCTTCCTCTGCCAGAACTGGGATTTGGCCTAAAAAACCCAGCACTGACAAGCTACTCTGCTCCAGCTTGCACTGCTTGGTCATGTTTGTGTTTAAACTGCCCCTCCTTCCTCTTCATCCTCTTCATCCTCTGCAGACTCTGATTCATGCACCTGTATAACTCCAAGGTTGCTGGGCTCCTCACAGGGAACTGGAGACAGCCTTGCCATTTGTCTAAAACATTACAGTGGTGGTCTGAAAGTTCAGATTGAGAAAGAAAAACGAAGAAATGGAGATTTTTAAATGTTCCTTAGATGCACTACTGGCTCAGGATGCTGAGGAGCAGGTCTGGAACCAGCATCCACCCAGCCCAGAGTGACTTTCTAAGGTGACATCAACTAAACAATTTGGTGCTTTAATTCTACATCTTAAATGGTTTCTTATTGTTGTTTATTTAAGAGCATGGTAATTCAAGAAAGAATAAACTTTTACCATTCATAACTACTCCTTTAAGGAAAAGTCATCTGAAATGTACTCTGGAATATCTCTTTGGTGTTTAATTTTTCTGAAATACGTTGTGGAATTAGAGTCCATTACAAAATGCAAATGAGTTCACCTGGAGAAAAAATAATTGTAAGTGTATTGAGAAAGATGGTGTAGACAGGATCTCCTAAATGGAAAACTCTTCCTGATGAAGATTTTATTTTGGAACAGGAAAGGAGACCTGGAGACCCAGACTAAAACAGCAACTTACTGCTAAACTGAAGAAAAGCCACAATAATTCTTTTTGTAGCTATAGTGTACAAATAAGAGAATTCCTAATATCTGATGTCTCTATTTTCATTAGTGCTTCTTAGGCATCAGTGATCACTTTATATCTGCAGTATACAGGAAAAATGAAATTGAAAATGCCAAGAAATTATGTTCTAGATACTTTATTATTTGTGAAATTAATTGGAAATCCATAGTTGGTCTGATAATGTGAATGCTGCTGAATATTTCCAGATAGGCTATGAATCTGTAAAGTTCATGCTTCTTCAGGGACAGTCTGGGAACATAGCACACATCCATCTTGACTTTTTCCCTCATTTAAACAAAAAGATACTTTCTTGCTTTCACATAAAATTCAGCTTGTGGTTCCTTTACTGTGTAACTTACCTAATATCTGATGAATGAGACATTTATAATTTTTGTCTCTTTTCTAACTGGTGACAGCTCCCAGCAGCCACACAGACCCTGCATGCAGATAAAATTATGGCACCAGCCAGATCTCCAGGCACATTCCCAGCATCCAGGCAGGTCCATGCCCAAACCATGGCAAGGTGAGGGTCAGCCTGGGATAACAGCCATGGTGTCTCCAACAAAAACTCCTGTTTCCTGCTGTTGTCCAGATTTGTATCTATTTTTAAGGCCACACCTGCTGCTGATTCCTCAGGAGAGTTGCTCTTCCAAAGAATAATGGAAGGAAATGTTACTTTTTCCAAAAATTCATTTTTCCTCTCTCATTAGCTCCATCTTTGGGAATTTCTTAGTGCATTTTATGACTTCATGGCCATAAAGATCCCACAACTGGGGAGGTCCAGGAGCAGCTCAGGAGTTTTGAATTCAGTCCTGGTATCAGGAAGCAGTTAAGGGGGGAAAGAGGTGGTCCCTGTTACCTCAATAGATAATTTCTCTCTACTTTTTAAATTTTTTTAAATTTTTTTTTTTTTTTGGTAAATCAATGAGTTGATTTGCCAGTTTTCATCCATATCCCAGGTAGTTACTGACTCTATCAGGGCACTTTGGCTTAATCCAACCAGACATGGATCCTTTGGGTAATTTGTGGGAAATGCAGCCAAGGCTCAGTGATTAATTGTTCTAAATGGAGAGCAAGCTGTAAACAAGTTACTTTGGCTCCTGCTCTGCAATGAGCATCACCAAATCTTTGAATTGGATTTTTTCTGGTAATTTTCTTAACCACTTAAATTTTGGCAAAAATCTGCATTCTGACATCTGGATTTAGATTAGTATCACTTCTGTAACTTTCCTGCAGGATGAGGAACGGTTCATGGACCAAGCAGGGTTTGCTCTGGGCCTTGAAATGATATTCCAAGGGTGGGGGAGATCCTGGCAGGTTTAAAGTCTTTAATACCAGGCTCAAGCACTGCCCAAATCCAAATATTGGTGTAATGTGGGTTTTTTCCCTCTGCCATTACATGCCTCTGGGCACTTTTTGCACTCACTGCAGCTTTCTCAGTGCCTATCATCAACCATTTGGATCAAGTGATCCAAATCTGGTTTACTGTGGGGTTTTTTTGGATTAGCAGGCTGAGAGTCTGAGGCTGCATTAATGTTAATGTCAGCATCTCAGATTTTGGCTTCAGGGCAATAATTTTTAAACAGGAGGAAGAGGGAGGATCGAAATATTTGAGGCAGCTAAATTCAGAACTCAGGCAGAAGCTGGAGAAATAATCCCAGATCTCCAAGTGACTATTGGCATCATAGCACAAGGTGCCCTCTTATTATTGTTTCTGTAGGTTTCCACCCTTCCACCCTTGTTTTGTTGATCCTCCTCAGGCCTTCTGCTTCTTCTAGTCAGAATATTTCATTAAAAACCCCAGATTTTTACTTCCAAGTAATGGTAAGCTGCTTGGTTAGCTCTTCCCAGAGATAACAGCTTTGGAAAATTTACTTTCTTTGTATGTGGTTGAATTTCACTTGGGTCTCTGCTGAGGAGGGTCCCTATTGTCAGAGTCCATGTGAGAGAGGAAACAGAAGGATGGAAAGCAGGCAGTGGGAGAAGCTCTGGCCCATGATTTCCTACAGGAAAGTGATGGTAAGAGCCTCATGAAGCTCCACAGTGTTCCTCAGGAAGGTAATGTTTTTCCTCTACCCCTTCATCTCTTGACATGCAAACACAGCTTCCAAATCCCAGCACAGCAGTGAATCATGTGTTCAAACCAGATCTTATGGCTTGCAAACCATCGTGGGACACACCAGGGAGGGCAGTACAGGCACCCAGGAGTCAGGAACGTGCTGCCCCATGGTGCTACACTTGAACATTACTTGCTGGGATGAAATTGTGAGTTTAGTGATTCCACTTCAGATAATTCAAGGAGATGTAAACAGTTTAATGCTACCACAACAGCACTTGTGCTGTGATTTGTCTCCAGACCAAGACTTCAGCTTGTTTCCCACTGAAACCCAGCACCAGCCCAGAGCAGCAGCAAAGATAAACTCAGTTCTGAACTCTGAACTCAGAGCCTTAACTAAAACTGCTGCAAACTCAACCTCTCAAAACAACCTCCTAAGAAAATCTCATTTCATGAACCTGCTCAGTTATGGTGCCTTTCTTTTCCACTCAGCCCAAAGGTGATGTCCTGAAGGTTCCTGCACAAGCAATGTCCACAGTTGTTTTACCTGCTGCAAACTGTTCTGCTCTGACTGCCCACACAGGGCTGTTCTCTTGTCCCAGCACTTTTCCAGTGGAACTTACAAAATGGCAGGAGATGTTTTTTTGCACGCATATCTCTGATGTCTGGAAAAAGTTTTGAGATCTCAGAGAAATTAAATTAAATTTCTTCAAATTTCCTTTCTAAGATGCTTTGAAAATACTAGCCCAAGTGTTCAGGTCCCCCTAAATTCTGTCTTTTGCTGCCTTTTGAAAATGTAGACACTGGCTCAGAACAACTTTCTAGTGCTCCTGTCAATGCTGCCCATATTTATTTTCTGCTGATTAACCTCAGGAACCAGAAGACCATTCCAGGAGCTCTGACTACATTTCTGTGAATTTTCTCTGCAGAGCATTTTGTGGTGTGCAGCCAAGTGCTGGTTTCAAATGAGTCTGGCACAGCACCTGACCAAAGCTCTCACCTCTCCTCCACCCTTCCCCATGACCACGTTGCAGGGCTGCCTACAGAGCTGTGCCCCTCACAATGGGTCCAAAACAAATTTTTCCAGGCTTGGTTGAGGAGCTCCTACCTCTCTAAGCAGCAAGGTGCCCTGGCACTCAGACTCACTCACTCTGTGTGTGCTGTTTCTTTCTGAACTGTGAGTAGCACCAGGCTCCACCAGGGTGAGTGTCCAAGCTGGGATCACCCACTGACAAGTTATTTGCATGCCACAAAGCCACCATTCCCCTCCCTGGGATGGATTCACTGCCCTCCTCTGTGTTTCAAGGGGCAAATCTTGTCAACCCTTACAGCTTCCCTCTTCCTTCTGCCCACTGCCACCTTCTGCCATTTTTCCCCACTTCAAAAGGCTTTGGGGATGAATGAGTTCCAAAAGAATACATATAATAAAATGTGGAATGATGCCCCCAGAGCAGCCCATGCAGTAGGAGTGTGGGACCAGCCATGCTCAGGGCTCTTCTTGTTTTGGGGTTTTTTTTTTCCAGCCAAACAGTGCTTCCCATGCAGATGAACAACATAGCTGCCATGCAAAAATTGCCTTCAGAAATACAAAAGGTCACCTGATAAGTGAGTCAAAAGAGCACAATTCATATTCTGTAAGTGCAGAGCTTGCTGGAGCATCACTTCCAACTTCCAAAACACAGGACAGAAAATACCCTGCAAGAGTGACCCTGCCCTGTAACCAAGACTTGCTGTTTAATGTCAGTGTGTGCTCCAGAGAGGCACAGAGTTCTGACTGTGACCCCTGGGCAGCAGGAACTCACCATTCCCATCACCATGGGCTGTTCTGTGCCCTTTCCCTGCTGGTGTGACTCAGACAGGGCTGGGGCAGCACTGAGGGGAGGTCACAGCACTGTGAAAGCTGAAGAGGAGCTCCTGGCTGTCCCTTCCCGGAATGCTGAGCTGCAAATGCCAGCAGTGTTTTGTTCTCCAGTACTGCCAGTCCCACCTTGCTCACCAGAAACTGCACTCAGAGCTCTTCCTCTCAGCCCTTCTTTCATCTCACACCTCCCATAAATCCTTTTGGAATCTGCAGCAGGGGAGCAGCAAAAAACCCAAGCTGGGATCACAGCCCTTGGGAGGGAAGGATTTTACAACAGGTAGTAAAAGATAAAGGGGATGGGGTGTGTGTGCACAGATCAAAGGCAAGATCCACACTGCCTGTCTGTGTGCCTTGGGCATCTCTCTGCAATGCTTAAACACGGGCTGGAGCCCAGGATTTTCTGGGGTATCCATGTCTGGTTCAGCAGCACTGAAAGGGAGCTCAGGAGAGCAGCTCAGGTCAAAGGCCAGAGAGGAACAGCAGAGCCTCCAGGAACCTTCTTTAGAGCAAGTTGTGGCCAGAAACCTGGCACTTGAAGGTACATATAAATATTTTATGTATTAACCTCATGGAAAGTGAGGAACAACTTCTCCTCTCTTTCATCAGTTTTCCCAAGCAAGTTCCCTCAGCAGCAGCTCAGTGATGCTGGGCACCTCTGTGGAATGAAACAGGGATGAGCCAAGGCCAGGTGGCTCAGGGTGGAGGGGGATCCATATGGAGCTACGGACAGGCAAAGGCAGAGCAGTACCATGAGAACAGCAACCCAAAGGACAGTGCCATCCTTTCAGACCACAGCATGGATGATTAGATGGTTCTTGCCCAAGCCAGGCATCTTCTGCCTTCTTGCAGTAGAGAATTGCTTGGGAATAACTTGGCAATAACTAAGAAATGCAAAGCGTTGCCAACAGAACAACACTTATCTGGGTGGTGACTTGTTGCTGTTTGCCAGAAGGATTTTGAAAAAACAAAAAAGAACGAATGGGATGTGTTTAAAACTTATCAATAACAGGTATGTTTTGAAGCTCTGTTCCTACCCCTGAGCCAGATGCATCCATGCCTCAATTCTCGACCCCGTTCTCAAAAATTCAGCTGACAAATCCAACATCCATTTCCACTGAATATTGAAGGGCTAAAAAGCAGTGGCTCTGACATCTTTAGGGTGGGTGCTTTTGACGTGAGACTCTGGGTTAGAAGTTCAGCCTGATGCTTTGTCTCCAGGGTTGGAAATACATATAACTCTTCCAGTTGCCAGTGGTAAAGCTTTTGGTGTGTAACACCCAGCTGCAAGAGAGTGATTTCCACAAGAGCCAGCACTTGAAATGACATCGGTATTTTTGCCTTTGGACATTCATGTTCGTATTTATAAAGAATGGCCAGTAGTCAAAGAAACAGTGTTTCAACCTGTTAAAAAACCCTACATTTCTCCATTTTCTGGTAATGTAGCTGTAGGAGATCTGCTGTTATGCATGGGTTTTATGAACCAGCTCCAAGGAGGTATTTGGGTAACAAGATATTGGGCTAAAGAAGAAAGTCCCACTGTGCTCTCTCTCATCTCACCAAATAAACAGAAACCCACATAATTAATTCCTGAGCTTTTCTCAGAAGTGTGGTTTATATCATCTGAGTCTCATCTTAAATGAAGAGATGCTTGTATTTCCCAGCCCCTCTTGCTAACAGGTTTGTGGAGTGCTTTTCACACCCGTGATCTGCTGGATTATCCTCAATTATCCACACACCTGGGTTCTGCCTCTTTGCAAAGCCCATTTTAACTGTCTCAAGCAGAAGCACCAAGCAACAAGAACAGCAAAGGGCCACCAAAAACTCTTTCTATCTGAGCAGATCTCCCTTCACTTCCAGGAACCAGTACAACACCCACACACAACTGTGAGCAAAGGCGCCCCACAGCTTCCAGGCCCTTGGGGCTGCCTCCCTGGCAGTGCATGGGGCTGATTGGGCATTTTTGACCCCCACAAGGCATGCAGAGGAAGAGCAGTCTGAGCTCAGAGCAGCAAGCTGGCAGGCTGTCACCTCCCCAGACAGATGAGCCTTAGGGTGGGAGCTGCAGCGATGTGCTGCCACATCAGCCACAGCTGAACGTCACTGTCTGTCACCTCCACTCTCCTGAGTCCTCTTTAATCCTCAAACTGCTGCTTTTCCCCCGAAATGCCAGTCAGTGAGTGATTGGAGGAGAGATGTTAAAGGTGTAGGCAAAACTCGTCGCTCTTCATCAGCTCCCCCCGGCGAGTTAGACAAACACAGAATGCACCCACGCATCACCAAACAGCTTCCACACAACTCACACAGTCTTCTTTTTTTCTAAAGGAAGAAAAATAAGAAGGAAAAAGAGTCTATTACATGCTTTACTACTTTAAATACTTGTGAGACATATAGCTACAAGAACTCTCCTGATGGTCCCTCAAGGCAGTAAGAAAAAGGAGACAGTAACATTTTTTCTCTATTTAGAAAGAAATATAGAAAAAATTTTCATTAATTCCTAGAACACTGTAAGTCAGAGTACAGACTACATCCCTGCCTCCCACATGCAATCAGACACAGGAACAATACACTTCATTTAATTGCAGGAGAGGATATGAATGTGAAGAGATAAAGCTGTCTGTCACATTGCGGTCCAAATGAAGGAAGCACCTGCAAGCTTTTCTGTCCTGATAGAACAAAGCTAAAATCATTCAAAAAGATCCAGTGACAGGGTCAGAGGAAATGGGGGCAAATGAAAACACAGATGTTCCTCTGAACATCAGGAAACCTGTTTTTATTGAGTGCCTGAGCACTTGTACAGTTTGTCCAGGGCAGGTGTGGAGTCTCCGTCCTTGGAGACACCCAAAACCCATCTGGACGTGGTCCTGGGTGGCCCTGCTTGAGCAGGTGAGTGAACCAGGTGACTTCCACTCAACCTCAGCCACTCTGTGAACTCTTGGTTCCATTCCTTAACTCTGTCTGTAGCAGTCTCTGTCTGTAACATCAACCCTTCATGCATAATGGTTAATAAAATAGCACTCATTCATGAAGGATCAGAGGGATTACCAAAACATTCTGCTAATCTCCTCCAGGAAGAGCTCAATTTTATCTCCTCAAATCACATATAATAGACGCAATAGAAAAATTCAACAAGCTATCAGAATTTTCCTTGGTGAAAATCAGTTTACCGTCTTTGATTCACCTTTCCTTTTATCCTTGATCACAGAGAGGCTTTAGTAATTAACATTTTGCTGAGACAGGTTTTTTTGATTTCACATATTCATTCAGTATTTCTAATCATGAGCAAAATAACCAAAAAACAGCTGAAATGGTGGAAGCAGTGTGACCACCTCCAAATCCCTGGAGGTTTTCAAAGCCAGCCTGGATGTGGCACAGTGGAAGGAGCCCCTGCCAGTGGCAGGGGGCTTGGAACTAGATGATCCTTAAGGTCTTTTCCAACCCAAACCATCCTATGATTCCGTGATCCTAAAAAGAAATGCACAAATAATTTTGTGTGTGTATGCTTTGCAGGAGAAGTGTTTGTTTGTGTTGATGTTTTCTAGTGTGTGGGAGCTGATTGTTGTGCCCAAAGAGAATATGTTTTTTGGTACGTTTAGGTATTGCAGGGCTGTATGCTTGGTGGGAAAATTAAGAGAAATTAATCTGGGAAATTGCTGTGTGTGTGTTCCCACGTGTCCCCCGTGCTGCTCAGCTTGGAGGGCAAAGGACAAAAAAAGGCTCCCAAATTCACATTTGTCTATAAAGTCTCCTAAGGACATTCGTGCATGCAAAAGTTGCATCCTGGCCCCATAAAACAGTCGTTCTTCAGAAATAGCCTCACCCTAAAATGTGGGTAATTCCGGCTTTCATGTCTTTTTGCTGAAGACACACCCCACTTGGGACTCCAGCAGGCAGAGCCAGGCTGTGTAGCTGGGCCTTTGTGAGGAGTAGGAGTGTTGGAGGGTGCAAAGGTGAATAAAGAAAGGAGTCTGGAAATGTGCAGTGCTAATTCTACTGTGAGGCATCTCAAAATCCAGGGCAATCAGAAGAGGCAGAGGAAGGAGGCCAGTGGATTTCACAGAATCACAGAATATGCTGAGTTGGAAGAGACCCACAAGGATCATCGAGTCCAGCTCCCAGCCTCGCTAAGAACCAACCCCAAGAGTCACACCACACACCTGGGAGTATTGTCCAGACACTTCTTGAACTCTGTCAGGCTTGTGAGCACTGGTGTGCTTTAGAGGGCTTTTATAGCAGCTGTGCATGGCAAGCAAGAAAGATGTTTTCAGCTTACAAGGGGCTGTACGAAGCTGAGCATCCAATGCTGAACAACATGAACACACTGCTCATTCTGCTCAGTACTGAGACATCTCACAGAGCTGGAGGGTTTGCTCAGCAACAGAGTGCATTTTTCCTTTCCTTGCACTGCCAGCACTAAGGTTTGCTTTATCCAGATATTTAGGTGCTTCATTACCATTCAAATAACAATTTAAAAAGTCTCTAAGCATGCTGTCGTCTCTGGGAACAGCAGCAGGGCTGTGGCTCCGTTTCCCTGCACGGCAGCAGTGCCCAGCATCAGTCACTGTGCGCCCTGCGCTGCGATCCGAGTGAGCCCAGCTCACACCTGGAGAACAGAGAGATCACAGTGGAGAGACCACTTGGCAGTGATCTGTATGGAGGGACAGAAGGTGCTTTCTGCCCTGCTGGACAGATGGTGCTTTCTGCCCTGCCGTGCCAGCAGGGCCTGGCCGTGCTGCTGCCCAGGCTGGCGCTGCGGCCGGCACAGCGCTCTGTCTGTTGCCCGCAGCTCCGGTGACCCCAGCCTCATCCTGGGGACACGGCCATGGCTCTGCCCCGGCTCTCAGCCCTGGCTCTCAGCCCTGGCTCTGGCCCTGGCTCTGGCCTGGCTCTGGCCCTGGCTCTGGCCCCAGCTCTGGCCCTGGCTCTGGCCTGGCTCTGGCCCTGGCTCTGGCCCCGGCTCTGGCCTGGCTCTGGCCCCGGCTCTGGCCCTGGCTCTGGCCCTGGCTCTGGCCTGGCTCTGGCCCCGGCTCTGGCCCTGGCTCTGGCCCCGGCTCTCTGCCCCAGCTCTGGCCCTGGCTCTGGCCTGGCTCTGGCCTGGCTCTGGCCCTGGCTCTGCCCCAGCTCTGGCCCTGGCTCTGGCCTGGCTCTGGCCCTGGCCCTGGCTCTCTGCTCCGGCTCTGGCCCTGGCTCCAGCCCTGGCTCTGCCCTGGCTCTCGGCCCCGGCTCTGTCCCGTCTCTCGGCCCTGGCTCTCTGCCCTGGCTCTCTGGCCCTGGCTCTCTGCTCCCCCTGGGCTGTGTGTGGGCAGGCTCTGGGCTGGTGCAGCAGCACACACAGTCTGGGCAGGGCTGCAGGCACAGCGCTCTCCATCCCCTCGGTGTCCCCATGCCCGGGTGGCCGCAGTGGCCGCAGTGAGTGCCAGCCCTCCCTAAGAATGGTCCTGGAGAAATTACCACCTCTCCCATCAACAGCGATGGACAGGCCACAGCTGAGACAATCCCTTTTCCCCCTCAGCATCCCCCTCATGCCTACTTTATGGTTTTGAAGAGCCCAAGCTCACCGCATTTTCAGAGGGATACCAGTGCAGCCATCACCCCATTTGATCTGGGGGTTCATGACTCACTCAGTTTATCGGGTTTACCTTCTCCATGGGCCCTTGAGGAGCAGCCCTGGCTCTGGGAGCACCACCACGGCTCTACAGAGGGAAATGGGCTCCACCAAGCCACGGAAGAATTCCTCAGGGCATTTCCAAGAGCAAGAAGGGAGCCAGGAGAAGTGGTGTGGAATGGGAGCTGCTGCTCAGCTGGGACTGCCAGGAACAGGGGGCTGAAAAACAGCCCAGCCACTCCACACCCAGACATACCACATCCACTCCAGTGTACCCTGAAGGCAGATGACCAGGGAGGGGCAGGAGCTGCTGCCTTGCACCTCGTGCTGGAGAATCCAGGACACAATCCCTGCAGGACAGCCACCTGTGGAATCACCAGGGGAAGCTGCTGTAGTGCACACACAGTGGGTATGTGGTGTCTTGGAGATGTGTGAGTAACAGTGGTGGAGATGCTGATCTGATGAGCAGCAGCAGATTTGCTGCCTAATAAATTTAATTTACAATTTATTTGCTGTGTTCTGCATGCAAGCACTGGCCAATTTGATGGTTTCAGAAAGAATTAATAGGGTTTATGCTACTTACAGTGTTCTCTGGGTGCCCTAAATGCTCCTTTTAATAAGAAATAGCCCTGACACTCATTTTGGTTGGCAGCTATTAACAGCTTATAAAGTAGCCCTAGGGCTTTAATCAGAGGTGCTCTGAAACCCCCTGTAAGGCTGAGGTTTGTGCTGCAAAGCTGTGGGAAGCAGAGGAGCATGGCTGCATGCTGCATCACCTCTCCTCAGCATCGAGCTGCCTCCTTTTTAAAAGTCTCAGAAAAGCTTAATTACTTAATACCATGGGTTCTCTGTTTCTTTTTCCATTCAAATTCCAGATATTGAGTAACCCCTTGGGCCAGAAAGTGTGCTTGCACTTCGCATCTGCTGTCTGTTTAATATTCACCCCAGCGCCTTGATGGGCAGGTGGAAGGTCCAAGATGCACGGCAGGAGCATCCTGCCTTCATGCACCTGGAAACTTTGGCATCAGGTGAGCAGCTGAGGAGAGAAAAAACATCAGAGAACTGCAGCTCCCGGGCAATTGTGTGAGAGGCTCCATATGCTCCGGTGCTCAGTGAAAGAGCCATTTGGCAACGCATCAAAATTATTCCTCCCCCTCCTCAAAGGCAGGTCTCCACTCAAACTGTGAAAATACGTGACCATGAGCTCTGCTTTTCCCCTCTAAAGTCTGCCTGACAGCAGCACAGGTAGCTTGTGGGGAAGAATATCAGGCTGTTAGCAGATCCAGAAGGTGATCCTGTCAATTTTTGCCATGGTCTATGTGATGCAGGCTCTTTTGGGTTGGAAACAGCCCTGTTTGGTCCAGCTGTGCCATGCCAGGGAAATGTTGCAGAGGCAGCACCCTGACCAATGTGTGAACAGTTTCCTGATGGAGCTCCAGAGCAGCACTCCAAGGGAGCAATAAAAAAGTGGGACATGTGATGGACCTTAGCAAGGTGAACCTGACCAGGCATGGTTTAAGCTTTGGGACTGCCCAACCAGACGTCTTGTGAAGAACCAGCTAATCCAAACATTGGATCAGGCAAGAAGAAGCAGATCTTGGGGTTTTGTGGCATCTCAGCTATTGGCTTGGCATTTTGAGCCCAGAGACAAGGAGGTTTTCTCCACCAACAGAGATGCTAATTTTGAAAGACTGCCCTCCTTTGTACCAGCAACTGATGGGACCTCTCCTTAACCATGATCTGGGGATTGCAAGGCACAAGGAAGAAGCACTGACCTCAGGCTGCAGACCAGAACTGATGAAAAATGCAGTGTTTCAGTCCTACACTTGCACAGACTCAGGACCTGGTGAGCAGGAGGCAGTTTGGAATGATACAGAGATGCCCAGAGGGAAGGGCAGAGTGGATATCTCAGCCTTGTGGACTTTGTGTCCTCTCCCAGGAGGGCTGGGAACTTTTCCCCTGCAATTAGAGCTGCAATGGAAGGTTTTTGACCCCTCTCTTTCTCCTTCCTGCAGAGATGACCAGACCCAGTGGCTGCCTGGCCACATTTTGTCTCACCAGAAGCAAGGCTGGGACTAGAAGCAGGCTCAGGAACTGTTTTGGTGGGAATGGCTCCAGCAGAAAAGCAAGGAGAGGGCATAGCTCCAGTTTTATCTTTGCCCACCCTAGTTCCTCTCAGAGAGCACTGGTGGGGCAGTGATAACCCCTGGAGCTGCACCCAGCCCTGTTTGTCCCCATCCACCATCAGCAGCAGGGATTCAGCTCTGCAGGAGCTGCTGTCCCCACTGCTGAAATGGAGAGACAGAAACAACAACTGTGCACTGGGGCATCCAGGGAAAGGCCATCTGCCTTGCTTTTGAGCATGATTAGGGACAGTATTTGACTTGGCTAGCATGGGAAATGACACAGAATGGCAACGCTCAGGCTGACTGCCTGGCAGTGCCAAGGGGGAGGGAGGAGCAAACAGACAGCAAACTGAAATCACAGTCTCTCCTCCAGTGACCAGAATAAAACCACAGCTGGACACAGCCCGTGCACAGGTAAGAGATAAGCCTGCTTGTTCCTGAAATGCTGAAAAGTCCCATATGTTCAGCTCCTGATGCACCCCATCACAGCTTTGTCTCTCCTCCTGCAAGCAGGGCCCCATCCCACTGCTGCTGGACACGCCAGGCTGAAATGCTCCCAACTAGTTTTCATCCTTGCTTCTCTGTAGAAGTGACCTTGTTTTCTGTATTTACACCTTTCCCAGTCCCTAAGTCATTAGCAATTATTGGACAGTTTAAACCTCATATTGATTTCTTCTTCAATTTTTAATGGAGGCATTGAATGTTGTCAAGTCAGAGTTCATTATTGAGTGAATACTTTATATCACCATCAGCAATGAGCCATGTGCTGCAATCAAAGACATCAATGTGATTTATTTTAATTATATTTATTTCCTGTAATTTTTTTATTCACCGAGTCCTTTATCAGCTCTTCCGCTTTTTTTGCCAAGGATCAATTTCAAGCTGTAAATCAGCAACAGCATTTGTCTTAGAAATACTTGGCTCTCCAAATTTGCCTTTTTAAAATACTGACACAGCTCCAGCTCTCTTCCAGTCTTCTGCAACTTCCTCAGCACCTCAGTGTAAATAAAAATAATGAGGATTTAAAGAGCTCTTTGGCCATGAGTTAAATTTGAAGAAATGTGGGCCATGTCATGATTATCATGCCAGGATGTGTTGTAGTGGGGATGCTAATTTTGTCACAGATGTTCCATCCCACTGCTTTCACACGGAGCATTCATGGTGCCTGTATCACGTTCACCAGGACTTTGCTGGAGTCCCAGGGGGATGCTCTACCAGTGATGGGAAAATAAGGGGTCCAAGAGTAAAACACAGTGAACAAAGCAGCTCAAACCACTGCCTTGCAAAAATCACTTTGACACTTTGTCAGTCACAGCTCACCCCTGCGATCGCTGGAAGGAACAGTCATTAATTACCTTTGTCAGGTGAAATTTCTTTAATTAGCTGCAACTTTACTTCCAGGAAACTCCCACGTTCAGCTGCTGCTGACAGTCCAAAGGACACATCTCCTAGCAGTAATTTTTATGAAAAGCCCTGGAAAATTACCAGGGGATGGAGTCATGTGTGGCTCACCTCTGGCTGCGTAGGGCTGGTGCGTGTCCTGGAGTCACCTGCCTGCCCTGCCTGTGTTGAGAAGAGAAACCAGCAGGCTGGGGGTGAAGGAGGAAGGTCATTCTTCAATGACCTTTTCTTTCTTCCCTAAAAAGTAAAAGAAACCAGAGCAGACTGCCGAGAGAGCTGCTGCTCCTTGAACCTTGGCAGCACGCGCTCAGCATCGCGAGGAGACGCTCAGCAGCAGCTGGAATTCAGCACACGCTGCCCTCGCTACCCAGCTCCCATACAGATGTTCATTGGGCTGTCAGGGCATTGAGAGGGAGCTAAATTAATTGTAAGTGAGAGCAGGTTAGTTAAATCTGTTCTGGAAGTATTATATAGCCATTAAATTGCGTGCAAAACTCAATAATAATGGGTAATAACGTTCTTCCTAGGAATTAAATAGAAGTTCAATTTATAATGCTGCTCGGCATTCAAACCAGAGTGTTCCACCTTCCTGGTACATGATAAACATTTGGTAATTAATCCTCACAAAGCCTCGGTGAGGCAGATCTCTTCACACCACTGATTCTGTGTATAAATGGGAACAAGAAGGTACAAGATGCCTCCTTTGAAGCTGTGGTTGCCTATGTCTTCAAACATGATTTGCATCTCTGGGAGCCCACTCAGCATCTGTGTTTGAATAATGAGAGGTTTGTGAAAAGCCTCAGAGCCTGGATCAGATGTCCAGGTCTCTTTGTGCCACTTCCCTGTGCTGAGATCATTGTGGCATGTTTCAGTATGATTCCACAGTGCAATCTCCAGAATAATTCTATTTTCCCTGCCTGATCATATTGCATTGATCTTCAGAAGAAAAGTCCATGGTGTTAGGTCTCAACTACAAGCTGCAGGAATTGGCCAGTACAAAAGCTGCTAATTTTGTCAGGATTTGAAAGAACAAATCTTATGACCAACTGGAAGCTGGTTTTTTTCAGAAAATGATTGTATCAGATATGGCCTGTCAAATAAATGTGAGTGTAATTTACACCAGGATAGTGGAATACTCATGACTACAGGCATAGAATTTTGTAGTGTCCCTTTAAAATTATCTCCTGTCTCCCTGTCACTGTCTAAGGCACAGCATGAATAAACAAAGGATGTAATTAAATGGAGCTCCACCACAGCACCAAACTGCAACAAAAATAGGGATTTTCCCACTGATTTCTGTTTAACTTTTGTCTGCTTACAGTGGACATTAATTTGAGTTTGCAGTTGATTCCAGAGCCTGCACAAGGACCCCACACAACAGAAACAAGAGAATCTGCAATACCCAATGGAGACCAAATAAAAATGGCATGGGCACAGTGGGGACTGACATGGGGCTGTGTAGACATGGTGTTAGGTGTGAAAATAAAGAACTAAGGTCCAGCTTCCCAGGTAATCCATGCTTTAAAGTGTGTAAAGTGTCACTCTGGGGATTTAAGTAGTCTTCTACTTTCAGGCACCACCAAGCTTAGCTGAAGTTCTGGCTTGAACAAGGAAGCATTTTTTCCATTTTTTGGCTAAACAACCCTTGGCAAAACAAAAGCAGCAATTCCCAAATGGAACAACTCAGCATCAGTGATGGACTGTCGAGAGAAGGCAGCACAGCCTTTATATACTCAGTAAAAAAAAGCAGCTCAAGAGTTTATTACAATTTTTGATACATCAGAGATGTCACTAATAATATTTTAAAATATGTAGCAAAGAAAGAAAATGCACTTTACTAGTTGTAAAGATTGGCCCATGGTTAAGGGGCAGGTCAGAGCCTCTTTCACAGGAGTTAGATTACTCCCATCCCACCCATCATCTCCTTGAATTAATTAACATTAAAACTATGCTTTTACAAGACAAGACATGCCACATAAAAACCTGATTCCTTTGAAATCACTGAAAAATTGTCCATTGCTTTCAATAAGGGCAGGGTTTTACCCAGTGTTTCTAACAGACTTTTATAAGATGGTGTTAAGGAAAATCTCAAAGGCTATTTCTCTTCTTGCCAAAAGGCAGGATCAGCTATGTCAGTGCTGATGGATGTTTGTCTAACTGGTCGTGAAAGGGCTGCAACACTTTAATAGCACCTTGACCTCTGCTTCCATTTTCACCTGTCCAGAGACAGCAAAAGAAAAAGGGCTTTTATTGCCAACTCTGCCAAGATTTTTGACTGGTTAAAGGACCAGTGACAATTGTAACATCTGATGGCTCACGACTTACTACAGATAGAAATTAATACTAGTCACCCTCAGGGAGCTTTACCATCATTAATTGACATCTTTCCCTTTTATCTCTTCTTGAGATATCTGACATGAAATCAGGTCATTCTGATTTCCATCCTGTATTTCTTTCCACTGTTTTAGTTGTGGTCTGATTTCAGTGGCTGCCCCAGAACCAAGTTAAAACTAACACTTTCCTTTATCTGCAGACCTGTCATTTTTTCAGCAGTGCAGTATAAAGTGGGTAACTAATTCTAAGAGTGAAATGCCAACTGCTGTAATTAAGTTGGCAATGTGGAAAGGCAGGGAGGCAACAGAGCAGTAACAACCACATGGGATGGAGCCTTAGAGGGGCAGGAAGAGAAGGACAGGTGGGCAGAAAAAGAAATATTCAAGTCTGGTCCTTGCAGGAGAGAAGCTCCATGGTTTGATTATGCTTCCAGAAAGAAGTATCACCTGTCATTAACTGCCCTTTGCCTGCGACCCAGTGTTCATGGAAACAAAGTGGGGCTTTTGCTTCAGTTTCAAGTTCTGGATTGCACTCAGAAATAGTAAAACACAGCTCCTCATTGAAAGGCAACTCGAAATACACTCCTTACATCCCCTGAAACTACAGGAAATCTGCCCACAGCTGCTCAAAATACATTTATGTTTTACAATGAGAAAAAACAGGCATGAAGATTAGCATTTACAGCTGGTATTTCTGAACATAAAGGTTTGAGGCAGATGCTCACACGTAGCAGCCAGGGAATGAGAGGTGAGTTTCCATGCATTCTCTCTCATTCCAGGGCACACCATGCTTTAAGTTTTCACAATAAGTTGGTTTGTTTTGTTTTATAAAAACCTGCTACATAGAATCCAAAAGCAAACAGACACAATTTGCTATTCCCAAAGTATGTGAGAAAAAGCTTGGTACTTGTAGTCTGCACTTAACCCTTACCAAGGGTTTTATTCCCCAAAAAAACACTTCACAAAAACAGTCTTTACCAGTGAAAGACAAGACAAACCTTGTTCTCAGCCAAGCCATAAAATAGGTAATCACAAAACCTCCTGATGTTGTAGGCTCCCAGCTTTGCACATGGGACAGAGCACTGATGCAGGGAGACACCAGCAGTGGCCAAACCAATGTTTCTTGGCCAGAGACTCCTCTGCACCTTTGGTGCCACCAAGGAGAGTGTCACTGGGGAGGCAGGAGGAACACAGCAGGCACTGGAGCGAGGATGCCAGGCTGCTGGCAGGAGAAGCCCTTACATGCTACTTGCAGGAAAAATAGCAGCTAAGAGGCTGGGATGGAGAGCCTGCCTAGGGACTGGGACTGTTTCTGGGACATACGACCCATGGCGATGCATTTTTAACATCAGCTCAGTATCTGTGGCTTTGAACTTCCTCAGGAATTTGGTCAGAATCATTGACACTTGAAATCAGCTTACTGGGACAGCAGGAAAGCATTTTCTGCTCACTGTTGCCTAAAGAATAGGTTCCTGAAGGCATTGTTGTAGTTTTTGTTGAAAGCAGTGTAGATGAGTGGATTAAAAAAGGAATTTGAATAGCCCAGCCATAGAAAAATGCTCTTCCAAATGGGTGGGATGTCACACGAGCAGAGTGGGTTGATGAGCTCTGTGATGAAGAAGGGGATCCAGCAGAGCACAAAGACCCCGATAAGGATGCCCACCATGAGGGCAGCTTTCTTTTCCTTCTGCTCTCTCCACGTGTCTCCGTCTGTCTGGAATGTAACAGTGGCGTGACGGACAGTGAACACCATCTGTGGCTGCTGGGCAGCTTCTTTTACCTGCCAAACACAAGCACAGGTTGCACCATAGGTACCTCAGTCAGGTGGTCCCACACAGCAGGTACAGAGCCCAGCAATGTGAGCAAGGGGAAACACAGCCCATCCACATCACACTCTGACTGAGGGGAAGGGGGCTGTGTGACCTCTTCTGGGTGATGGAGACTATTGGAAGTGAGATTAGAACTATAGAGAGTACTGAGGGTACATGGGGTTGCTAACACAGCAGCACAATGAGATTACTTCCCCACTTAAAATCTGATCAGCAGAACAGGCGCACACACACATGCTGTGCACAAAAGTCTGCTTACTTTCTCTAAACCCATTGAGTTTAAGAGTTCTTGATAGGAGAGGGAGGAAAATTAGCACACATTTGCTTCCTCCCTGCAAGAAACCTTTACAGTGCAGAGTCACTGTGCCTGGGATGAACTGACACGATGCAGTCATGATCAGGAAAGATTTCCAAGGACATTCTGTACGTGTGTTTTCTGTCTGAGTAAACTCAGCGTCCCCAAAGACACTGTTGCCAGGGTATCATCCCCAGCAGACACAGCAGCCCTTCCATCCACTGTCCCCTTGCCTCCCCAGGGGAGGGGCAGTGACCCCCTTACTCATGCCAGCGAGCACATTCAGCATTCCATGGGGGGACACCCGTGAGTCACCGCTCGCCCACGTGGAGCTCAGGCCTGCAACATGTCCCAAAGTTGCTTTAGCTACACCTTGAGCGCTCAAAAGGAGCCAACAGACTGGGTTTGCAAGCTTTGCAGTCAGCCTTCCCTTGGAAGCCTCCAGGATCCACAGGACTTTGGTGGATCACTGCTCACTTGCACATTTAAGTTTTCCCCGTTCCTACAAAGGCTCGCCTGCTGCCAGTTCTTGACCCCAGCAAAACACAACTCAGCTGACCTACCTCCAGTGCTTCTGGTGTAATGGGAGTGATGGAGTTGCTCTTGTGAGATCCGATTCGAAACTTGGCAGCCTTGTAGATCTTCCAGTACACAAAGAGCACCACGCAGAGGGGCAGGTAGAAGGCCCCAAAGGTGGAGAAGATGGTGTAGGAAGGCTCCCGGCTGACTTGGCACTCTTCACTGTCCTCTGAGTAAGTCTCTCCCCAGCCAAAGAGCAGTGGGGCCAGAGAGATAAAGGCAGAGAGTGCCCAGGTGAGAGCGATCATGATGTTGGAGATGCGGCGCCGGGTGCGGAGCGTGTACTCCAGGTGGCGAGTGATGGACCAGTAGCGGTCGAGGGCAATGGCCGTGACATTCCAGATGCTGGCAGTGCAGCACAGCACATCGAAGGAGATCCACACCTGGCAGAGAGAGCGGCCCAGCCGCCAGCGCCGCCCGGACAACTCGTGCACCAAGCTGAGGGGCATGACCAGGGCTGCCACCATCACGTCAGAGATGGCCATGGAGGCCACCAGGTTGTGGGGCACCCGGTGGAAACTGCGCACGCGGAGGATGGTGGCCAGGACCAGCCCGTTCCAGAGGAACGTGGCCACCACCAGCATGGCCAACAGGGTGAGGACCAACACGCTGAAGACGGAGAGATGGGCCTGGCCGCCCTCGGGGCCGGCGGAGGACCCGCTCCTGTTGCCGCTGTCCGGCGTCGTATCGGCGAGGCAGCTGAGGTTGAGCGGGGGTTCCATGCCGGGATGCTCCGGGATGCTCCGGGATGCTCCGGGATGCTCCGGGCTGCTCCGGGATGCTCCCGGCTGCTCCGGGATGCTGCGGCGGCGGGAGGCGCTGCGCTGCCCGTGCCGGGAACGGGAGCGGGGGAAGCGCCGCCCTACCGCGGGTGCGGAGGGTCCCCGGCCGCCCCGAGCGCCGCCGGGCGAGGGGGGTCCCGGCTGGCGGCCGCCGGGGGCTTCATCCCCGGCTGGAAGAGCCCTGCGTCAGCCGCGGGTGACGGCAGCCCCCGGCCCGCCCCGGCGGCGAGAGGCGGCGGCTCCGCGGGCGCGGGGGGTGCGCGGCTGGAGCGGGCGGCGCTGGCGGCGGCGGAGCGGCGGGAGCGGGCGGAGGAGCGGGCGGAGGAGCGGCGGGAGCGGGCGGAGAAGCGGGCGGAGGAGCGGCGGGAGCGGGCGGAGAAGCAGCAGGAGCGGGCGCGGGAGCGGGCGGAGGAGCGGCGGCCCCTGCGGAGGAGCGGCGGGGCCGGCGCGGGCAGGTGAGTCCCCGGTGAGTCCCCGGTGTGTCCCCGGTGAGTCCCCGCCGTGCGCGGTGCGGGGCGGGCAGCCTGGCGGGAGCGGCCGCGGAGAGAGAGGTGCTGCTGCTTAGTCATGTCCGGGCACGGGTCGGAACCGGCGCCGGGCCGAGCCGGAGGGCAGAGCCGCCTGCCGCTGCCCCAGCCGGCTGTCCCTGCCCGGTTCGTGCCGCCCCTGCCCGCTGTCCTTGCCCTGCCCGCACCGTGCGGGAATCAGCCCCGGTTTTGTCTCGGGGTGGCTTCGCCCCCTTGGGGCGTGTTCGGTGCCAGCCGCAGAAAGTTAGCATCCCTGAGAAATTGTCCTTGGGCTCCTCTAAAACGTGTTAGTGAGGAGCCACGGGAATTTCCTTGCTCCCGGATAGGCTCCGGTCTGCACCCAGGAAACCTGTTAGTAACCCTGGTTATTCTGTGTAAGGGGCAATGTGGCAGGGGATAATTTCTTTGAGAACTTCTGTGCTGGCATTTCCTAACTTGTTAGCAATTGTCGGGCCTTTTATTAGAAATAATCATTCACTTGACTGCTCTTATTAATTGTCTATTTAATAACATTAACCATTAATGAAATGCTTGAGAATTTCCCCTGGCTTTTAGCACACTAATTGTGATGAGCAGTGGGATTCAGGAGGAATTCAGCAGGATTCTGCAGGAGTCAGAATCTAACCCCACCGAGCAGGATTCCCTGTGCCCCAGCTCCATGCAGGGATGCCAGCCAGCTGCAGCCCACAAGCCTTGGATGGCAACAGGCAGGGCTGTGCTGGGTTTGCATTCTGCCTCTCCAGACAGTCCTGGGATAGCAGGTCCGAAGAGCTTTGGGGTCAGACAAGTGAGGGGAGAAGCTGGCAGGCACTAACGTGGGGCTCACAGTTTGCATCTCCTGGGGGACAAGGAAGGAAGGGCATCTGTGATAAGATCAGGTGGCAATGGCATTGGCTGGTGAACTGCAGTTTGAGAGAGTTGGGGAGAGGACACAGAGATGTTCAGGGAGTGCCCCACGCATTCCATGGTATATGGAGGGTAAAGCCAAACTGATGCTTCCTCCTGCCTCTCCTGATCTCTCTGGAATTTTTAATGAAAATAGCAAGTAACAGTAACAAAGGGTAATGAACAATATGTTTTCCATTGCTGCTGCTTGTTCCTCCTTGCTACCAAGGGAAATGCAAAGCAGCATATCCAAAACAGGTCCAGGACCTTGTTTTGGTGGGACAGGATCTTCCCTGTATGAATTCATTCAGTGCCGTGCTGCTCATTCTCAGAACCAGGGATCCTATTGTAGTACTGGATCAATGCAGCCTTAGAGACTATATCATCCTTTTGGAAATAAACTGCCATCTTATGGGGGGAAAAATTATTATTTTATCTTTTATACACAAAAATACTGACAGTTTTGGAACGAGTACTTATAACTCAAAGGACAAATGGTGTTTGCAGCCTTTCATAAAGCCTCTTAATTTAAAATTCCTGGTTTGTAAAGTGCAAAACATCCTTGACTATCATTGTATTGATCAAAACACTTAGCAGCTCCAAGGCTGAGAGCTTTTTGTTGCGTGGGCTTTTCCCAGAAAAACCTATGACCCAGAATTAATAGAATCAACCACAAATTATAAAATATGTGCTCCTGAAAATAGACTATTATTTTTTGTTTCAGGACCAAATAGACAAAAGTTCCATTTAAAGGAAATGAAAATAAAAAGTATTAAATCTAAAGAAGCAAAACTAGATTATGTTCTCATGAAAAGTCATTAATACTTTCATTATCTTAACTTACTCAACTTTAAAAAATATATTTTGGCAGATGCTGGAGCTGAGTGGGTCAAGAAGTAAAGGGAAATACAGAATGTAGACACATATATATATGTATATTTATGTGTGTGTATATATTACATATGTATGTACATGGAAATCAAAGGTCTGCACCTGAGATGGAACAGACCTATACAAGAGCACAGGCTGGGGACTGAATGTGCAGACAGCCTTATTGAGAGGAGGACCTGATGAGTCTCTTGGACACATCCTGGAGCAGGAGCATCCTGGCCTATATGAGCAAGATTGTGATCAGGTTTGGGGTTATAACTATTTCCCTCTACCAACAAACCTTGGAATTTTATGTCCAGTTTGGGCTTCCTCACTGGGGGAAGTCCAGTCAAAGGTAATCAAGGTGATGAAGAGATCCGTGTATGATGTGTAAAGACAGGAAGAACTGAGTTTATCACTCCTAAAAAGAGAAGTTTAAGGGGGAAATCTTGCTGCTGTCCCCAGTTACCTCAGGGGTGGGTGTAGAAAGGGTAAAGGCAAACTCTCCTTGGAGGTGCACAGCGATCGGATGGGATGCAATGAGTGAGAGTCACAACATGAGGTGCTGACTTGGAGGGGGGTGTTGATGAGGAGCTCAGCATGAGCTGGCAATGTGCACTGGCAGCCCAGAAAGCCACTGTGTCCTGGGCTGCACCACCAGCAGTGTGACCAGCAGCTGAGGGAGAGAATTCTGCCCTCTCCAGTTGTGTGAGACCCCACCTGCAGTGCTGCATCCAACTCTGGGGCCCCAACATAAGAAGGACATGGAGATGTTGGAGGTGTCCAGAGGAGGGTCATGAAGATGATCCAAGCACTGGAGCACCTCTGCTGTGAAAACAGGCTGGGAGAGTTAGGGTTGTTCAGGCTAGAGAACAGAAAGCTCTGGGGAGACCTTAGAGCACCTTAGAAGTTCTTTCCTGTGAGGGTGGTGAGACACTGGAACAGGTTGCTGAAAGAAGCTGTGGACGCCCCATCCCTGAAAATGTTCATGGACAGGTTGGATGGGGCTTTAGTCTAGTGGAAAGTGTCCCAGCCCATGGCAGAGTGTTAGAACTAGATGATGTCTCAGGTTCCTTTCTGCCTAAACCATTCTGTGATTCTACATTCCAATTAGAAATTAAGACATAAATATTCACCTGGAGAGTGGTCTGAAATGAGTTAAAGTGGCTGTGAAATCTCCATCCTTAGTGATGTCCATCAGCTGTGAATGACCTGATCTGACTTTGAAGTTATCCTTTCTTCAGTGGGGGTTGGACCCAGGGATCTCCAGAGCTCCCTTCCAACCTGCATCATTCCACAATTCTGATTCTGCATTCTTTGGGTGCATTGGCTGAATGCACCAGATTATGGAAATGACTAAATATGAGGACCAAATGCTATTTACACAGATTAGTAAGATCATTCATATTCTCAGAACTGTTGATATTAAGTGAGCAAAAGGCTGGGATCTTTTGTGAGTGGATAATGCTTGTGGAATGATCACATCTGTGAAAGTCTCTGAGAAAAAGATTTATGTTAAAAAGTCAGGATTATCTTCGGTGATGGAGCCAGAGGAATTAAAAGTGACAGGACTTCCCTGGGTTTAGCAGCATCCCCTCCAGTAAAGACATTAAATAATGCTTGCTGCTAAATGCCATTTACTGGAGGTACCTTCCAGTTCAAAATATGTATCTGATAGTTGGAGGTTAGGGGGGAATTCACAATGTAATCAGTGCCACTGCCTAAATGCACATCCAAGTATTATCTGCTCCTGGGAAAAGGGTGAATGGATTTATATTGTCAATCTCTATGGAGATCTATTGAACCTCTGCCCTTATAACTGGCAGAAAAGGGAGAGAGAAGGCTCAGGAGGAGTTTTTGCTGGGCATGCTCAATGAATCAGTGAGAATTTCAGTCTCCAGGGTAGGTGGAGCTGCTAGGTTATACAAGGATTAAAGGAACACATATTCTTGCTGTGTATATACACCACTACTGAAGCTGTGCTCAGTTGCCAGCCAGACTGCTCAGTAAGTGTGCATCCTGTCACAGCCATTTCCAAACCTCAGGTATTCATCACTTGATTTCATTTAACTTTCAACCAGCCTCAGTCCAGCTTCACACCACATCCACCTACGCTGTTTGAACACACTTGCAGACCACCCACTCCTCTCCTATTGCAAAATGTTCTAATACGACCACAGTGAAAATGCACAGACTGTGAGGTTGTTTTCATCCCATCAGAGCCCATCCTCAATTCTGACGTCTCTCTAGTCTTCTGAAACCAAGATCATAGAATCAAACAATGGTTTGGGTTAGAAGGGACATTAAAAGTCATTTAGTTCCAACCAAGGTGACCAAGGTTCAAAGCATCAAAGCTAAGGCTTCGAGCTTGGATCATGCTGCTTCATAGTTAGCATTTCCAGAGCTACTCTGGATAGCCCTCTCTCGGGTTTCTGGTGTTGTAGCTCGTTAATAATCACATATTTATTTACTGGAGCTTGGACTTACTTGAGGTTTTCTCACATGCCAGCCAAGGGCCACAGTTAGAGTCAGCCTTTCTCTCCCAGTAACGTGTAATTACTCACTTCAAAGTGGAACAATTCTCTGACTGAGAAGCAGAGATTAATCCTGTTGTGTGTTACTAGGAGACTCAGTAGGATTGTGGGAGTACCTTGGAGCAAGAACAAGGGGGACCTGAGTGCCCCACACCCCCACAGTGTCCCACTGAGTGACCTGTTTACCAAACTGGGTTCTCTTGGTTTGGATGCTTATAAAGAACTTTGAAAAGTCTTTCTGTCTTGGGAAAGAAATTAAAATAATGAGTTGCAATCCTGTTGGCTTTTTATTAGTATGACTGGAAAACTATTCTTCAGGCAGGTCTAATCCAGTTTAGGGTATGTAAGCTTTCCTTTAGGAAACCACCAACTGAATGACTCTCATCCCATGAGGCCACTTGCTTCCCTCCCAAGTGGGGAGGAGAACTGAGAGAAAAAGTTGAATTCTTAGATTGAAATAAGAACAGTTTGATAACTGAAACAATAATAATGATACTACTGCTAGTACTAATGAAAAAAGAGGAAGAGGGGAATGAAATCCAAGAGGCACACAGGAAGCACAATTCAATTGCTCAGCACCTGTTGATGGATGCCCAGCCCATCCCTGAGCAGCAATCAGTGCCTCAGCCAGCTCCCTCCAGTTTATTTACTGGTTCTGTGGTGAGGAATATCCCTCTGGCCTGTTGGGCTCAGCTGCCCTGGCTGTGCTCCCTCTCAGTGTCCTTGTTTGATGGCAGAGCACGGGAAGCTGAAAAGTCCTTGACTTAGGATAAGCACTGCTTAGCAACTAAAACATCAGTGTGTTACCAACATTATTCTCATCCAAAATTCAAAATACAGCCCTGTACCAGCTACTAAAAAGAAAATTACTGTGTCGAGTCAAAAGCAGGACAATAATTTCAGTGACATAACTAAGGTGTTGTTTAATTCTACAACAGGAACAAAGCAGAAGAAGAACAAAAGCTGTTAACAGAGCAGCCTCTTGCCTTGCCAAGAGCATGGTCCTCTCTTATGTACAGTCAGTGGTGTCTCAGTGCTTGTGTGGCCACAATTCCTTTGGCCTGAAGTCAGGATGGGCTCTGGTACTTTGCACTGCTGTGTATGTCTCAGTAAATGGATTGCCAGGAGTGCTTATCTGTCTTCTGCCCAACATGAATTAACTCCTGCTGGAATTAAACCCTTTGTCCTTGCATAGTGAAAAACATGTTCATGGTCAGAGGGCCAGCTGGAATGTAACTTAATAAAGTCTGAGGGCAACTCCCACATCATTCACTGCTGCAGTTAAAGTTCCATTCTGGGTAAAGAAATTAAATGTAAATAATTTTATTTCTTCTTTCATACCTTAAGGGGCAACATTAATCATCTGTGTAATTTCAGGGGAGTCAGCAGAGTTATGCTAGGCATCATACTGGCTTTTAGTCAAAGGTGCTTTGCAGTGAGCAGTTATGACAGTAATGCAATAACTTGGAGCCTGCCTCGGGGGGTCCTGCCCTCATATGGCATCTGCAGTTTTCATTTATTACTCTGATGGCAGCAAATGCTTCACACATACACACAACAGCACCTGTGATCTCTGTTACCTGTGGTCAGTCCCTGAGAAGTAAGTCTCCCTCTTGACTCTGGTGGACTTGGTGTCACAGGTGGCTTACAAACTAGAAAATTATCCACATTTCTGATTTAATATTTTAAAAAAAGTTTTAAAATACCAAAATATATTATGCCTCTGGGAGTACAGGGTATCCTGCAGTTCTGTGAATCACCTAGAATAGCAGGGCCATAGAAAAATAAGAAACTGTGCGTGGGCAGACTAGGTAAATCTAACTTAATACATGAGCCTTGGCAATCAAAGCTGCCAATGCAAGCTGTCAGGACTATGCCAGGGAGACAGATGGCACAATGACAGCAAATGGATGGGTCTCTAAAACTCAATTACCATTTCAGTTCAGACCCTTTTTCCATATGCCAAGCTGTGGAAGAGGTTTGTTTATCTTGAGCTTTATGCATTGTGACAGATAATTTGCATAGGTGTGAAGCTATAGGGAAGGCTGTTATAGTGTGAGGCTGAACATGAGTTTTTCTGTTTTGTGGTGTTCTCCAGGTTATCTTTCTGCTGCCTTGTAGGTGGCAGGTTTCTGAATCTTCATTTACATAAATCCATCCATAGTCTGGAAATGTTCTTTCAAGCTAAGAGGTAAACTTTTTATGATCTGTTTACCACATTAAGAACAGAAATCATCTCAGCTGTTTTCTGAGCCAGAAGTTCTCCAACTTTTTTTCATATACCAACTTTCATCCCCATTACATTCCCCTTGACTCCTTGTCAGTGTTTTCCATGCCCACTGGGCAACACACTTCCCTTGGCTGGAGCAGTTATTCCCAAACCTCCTCTCACTTTAACATTCAGGGCTAGTTTTGTTATTGTAACTGGTTGGTAACAGGTGCAAAAATTAAACCTCTTATGCCATCCTCAAGGATGTCTTTTCTTCCACTCCAACATCCTGATTTCCTTGTATGTCTTTGGTTGATGCCTTCTTCCCTGGAGATCTCTGAACAGCCACAGCCACATCCCCACCTGCCAAAGGAAGCATTGGCAGGGTTGTGCAGCTTTCTCAGCTAGGGTACCATCTGAGATTCATATTCACATTGTGCTTCCTTCTTCCCCCTGATTATTCAGTGTAGCTGGATGATTCCCTGCCCCAGCCTGCCCAGCTCATGCAGGTCAGCAGAACAGGTCTCAATTTAATTAAGGTAAATTCTCAGTATTTTCAAGCCACACAACATGGCAGGTCATAAGAGAAAATACAAAAGCTGTGGAATTTTGCTTATTTATATTTCATACCTGTTGCTGTGTGAGTGAGAGGTTCATACAAATGTGAGGAACTATTTACAAGTTAGAAAAGGTCAAATGGTAAGTTGTGACCACACACTTTGTGTTTGTAGCTAAAATGAGTCTGCTCTTTGCAAGAAAAGTATTTGCAAGAGAAAGTCTCCTGTAGGCTGATAAAGAGCTTGCCCCTGGATCATGGGCATGACAGCAAACTTTTCCAGTTATTTGAACAAAGACAACCATTTTTAATGGCCCCCAAACATAATTTCTCTTGTAGAATTTGACAGTATCATGTCAGAAATACCTTGTTTTGGTCCCTTCTACCACAGCAAGCACCTGATAAAGCAGTCTACTTGCTACTGCTATAAAATTTTCTGAACCCATGGGTTGTATAAATGTCTAGATGTCTCTCTGTTTTTCACAAGGTTTTTTATTAGTAGCATCATTATTTTTAACAGCCAGTATTCACTGCTATAACAGCAAAATGTTGCCAGACCTTTCTTAATTGTCTAGCACTGCATTTTATTAAAAACAGTGAATTTTTTTTTCCTAGCTGCTGATCTGTGAGTCAAGGCTGGTAGGCTGCAGCTCAGAGGTAGTGGCCCAGTGGTGTGTGAGCTGATGGCTCATCTTTTGTAGATAATTTTTCCACCTCTTCTCAGGTCATTTTCTGCTTTCAGATTTTGACTGGAGCTTTTTTCTGATTTATCAGGATTTTGCTGTAAATTTAGTAAAAAAAGCTTCTATGTTGACACTACTGAATTATTCAGGGTCTGATACGAGCACATTTAATGGGGTGTCTTCATTGAAATCATCTGCACAGAAAGTGGCTTACATAATTAAAATCTGAATCTCATTTTGGAAATAAAGAAATCACTGTTTTTTAAAAGGACTCCTCATCTGACCTGATAAAACTTCAGAACTTTCTGGGCAGACTCTCAGTGTCCTTCCTCCTCTCCACATTTCAGCATCTTCATTGTATGCTGCTGTCTCTCCATTCTCTGTTTTCCTGAGAGCTAGAGAGTGAACACAGGCAGCTTTTACAACATCTCCACTAGCAACTGACTTGGCTAGGGTTATAAATGCAAACTGCATAACCACAACCAGGAATTCAATAGAATAAAACCCCAAAGCCCACCAAGGTTTTCATGTTTTAAAGCCTTCCATCCAACATTCACACACGACATCTCCTGTCCCTTGTTTACTCCTAGCAGCAGTCTCAGCCTTGCAGAGCTGCCCACACAGACATGTGCTTCCCATCCCTCCAGTTTTGGGATCACTCCAGCCAGTCTGGCTGTGGGTGCTCAGCCCTTCTCCTGCCACCATCCCTTCTGCAGTGCAGCCACGTCTTGGTGGGAGGCTGCAAGTGGAGACCTGGGCTTGACACGTTATGAGGAAGTTGCCCAAAGAGAAATGGTCTTTCCACAGTGCCTGTTCTTCATTTCAGGGAGGTTTTCTGGTTTTGTGACAGTTGTGACTGTAAGGAACCATAAATGCTGATGTCCTTGTCCCAGGTAATCCCTCCTGCCCTGTGAGAGGCCTGCCCAAATAACACCACATTACAGCCTCACATTAATGGCAAGTTCCAAAAGAACACCACAGGTCATGGAGAGCCACAGCAGCTTCCTAAGGGTGCATCTTGCAAACAGTTACCAATAAACAACCAGCTGGACTGTGCTGCAGAGGTGAGGTTTAATGTACAGGCTGAGGCTGTGCAAACAGAGTTAGCCATCCATATGCCTAACATTTATTATACAAATTTATGGCAGCTGCTTTCTGTGAATGTCAGTGAAAGAGGTGAGGAGATAGATTTTCTGAAGCAATCTATGGCTCTAGATGAATCTCTCCTATTCATTCCAAGAAGAATTATTATTCTGAAATGTAATAAGATTTTTTTCTGTATTAAACTGAGATGTCTAAAATGTAGATATCTAAATCTTGTGGACTGCTTAGTAAATCTCAGAAAGACATTCCTATCTGGAACAAGCTTTCTTTATCTGAATAATAATAATCCTCTACTATCTTTTATATCCTTTATCACTTCAAGTGAAGAGAGACAGGCTTTGCTGTACAAAAGCAAGAACCACTCTCCAAGGTATGTTCAGTAAGCAGTCAAGGCAGCCTATTATGAGAAATTACCCTCCACAAATTTAGATACAGTAAATAATGACATATATCCTTCTATTCCTGTTGGCTTGAAATGCAAAGGGGGTTAGACCCACCTCTCTGCATGTCTCCCTTTCTGTGCACTGAGCCAGAGCAGGGGTCTGCACACAGAACCAGACAGGGTATGTAACCTCTGATATTTACCTTCTGCATGATTTATGACTGTGTGAGTTGGCTCCCAGCACACAGGAGAATCACATGGCAGCTGAGCCCTTCTGGGGAGAGCAGATCTTCTCGTGGCCTGTGATGGACCTAAATATTTGCATTGATTAGATCCCACTTTGATGCTGTTATCGTTTCATCATTAGGAGCCCTGTGTGAATCATAAATGATGAGCATGTACTATAAAGCACAGGATGTGCACGGCACTACAGCTTGATGGTGGGCATGGCAGCCTTTGGAATGTGGCCAGTGGATCCTTTTTAAGTTGGACTTATTTCAGGAACCCTTCCTCATTCATGACTGTTTCATTTCAAGTATGTGCTTTAGTCTTATCCAAGTGAGTAGGTTTGAGGATATGCTTAAAGCTAAGGTTGGGATTTTAAAGTATCCCTGACTCAGAGGCAAAGCATGGGAAATTTGTCACAAAATTTTAAGGCAAAAGGATTAGACTGTAGAGAAATATCACTACAGGGAAATCCCATTCCTTTTAGGAAAAAAAGTGTAAAAATGTATCCAGTTCTCTGACTGTAGACAACACTAAGGAAAATACTGTAATACACATTTAGAATGAATTAAATCAATTGACAGCTATCCAGCCACAGAGAAAAATAATGTAATTGTAACTGAGCAGCAAAATGGTTCTGCCTAATAGTTAAACATCACTGAGCTCCACTGTGTCTAATAAAATGCAGATCTCATTATCTGTTTGTTATGTGCATCAAGAGATAACTGTTCAAGTTGAAAAGTATAAAAATTTGATTTAATTCAGTGACATTTGGATACAAGAGGGTCAGGTTGGTCCTCTAACAAATAACAGCTTGGGGCATATGGAAAGGAGTGTAATTGCAGATAAGGCTCTAGCAAGATGAGTGGAAAATGTAATAAGAGTTCAAGGATACATTAAACAAATGCACCCTGGCCCTCACACAGCAATCACCTACGTGTGCCATAAGGCAAACAGCAAATGTAATTGACTCCCTGAAGGAAGATCATTACAGCTTTGGTGCTTGCTGCCTCACACCACGATTCCTTCTTCCATTTGCAACACTGAGCATTCAGATGTGGGAAGTCCTGGGATCCTGAGGCTGCTCTAAATTATGTAGGGAACAGAGCCAGCTCTAAATAAACCCAGAGACCTTTTAGGTGATTTCTTCTAAGATTAAGCAGGTATCTGTGAGTATCTGCCACAGTGTCAAAGATTAAAAATGCCCAACATAGACATGAATGTGGCAGAAGGCTCAGTGATGAAGGAGGAGGATGGTCCTTTAAGGAGGAGGATGGTCTTTTGAGGAGCAGGACGATCCTTTGAGGAGGAGGATGGTCCTTTGAGGAGGAGGATGGTCCTTTGAGGAGGAGGATGGTCCAATGAGGAGGAGGATGCTCCATTGAGGAGGAGGATGATCCTTTAAGCAAACAGGAGAAGCAACAAATTTGGCTTCAATAGGCCAAAACAAAAAGAAACCACTTCTTTTTAGCCTGATTCAATGTGATCACAGTTTCTTGTGTGTGGTATGGCACTTGTCCTGTTTTCCCAGTTCCTGGGCACTTTTAACCATATCTGACTGGGCTGTAGGGGTATCAGGATATGGTAGAGATGAAAGTTCTCACCAGACTTTACCAGACACTGAGTAAGGGGCCACACTGTGAACAGCCAGTTCTCAGAGAAGTTAGACCTGGAGATATAAATGGATTGTAGGCTTTCCTGGTTCAGAGATCTATCTGCTCCTATTGCAGGAGCTCTAGCATATGACAGAGCATAACCAAAACATTTGGGGACTTACAGAGCCTTTATTTCCCTGAAAGCTTCCTGTAAGCCAAAAAAGAGAATTAGAGCCAGAATTGGCCTAAAAGTACAAGCAGTTTATCTGCATTAGTCCTCATCTTAGGCTCTAATGAGAAAATCCTGACAGTGACACCTGTTTGTCTGAATCTCAACTCCTGCTTAGTACTCAAGAGTTGAAATCAATAAACTAGACATAGATAGCAAATCAACTTTATTTTTTTTTTCATTCTAGAGTGGCATACAGGTACTTAAGTAACAAATATCTCATTTCATAATGTTTCTGCATCAACACTCAATCTGTAATTACTTAAGGTGGCTCCATGGTCCTGTTAAGATTGATCAGTTAAGAACAGCAGTGGATTCATCTCTTGATGTCTTTGGATGTCTTTGGAATATTACCTTAGCTCAGAGAAGGAGTATTTGGGGTGAAATTTAAAGGCAAATTATAAGAAAAACAGACTGGAAGACCTACTGGTTTCTTCTGGCTGGTATAAGAATGCTGTCAGAACACATTTTTCAAGAATGTCAGTGTAAGTTCTTAATTTCATTTGAAAATACGTGAGAAACAGAAATCAGGTTGTTTCTACAGAAAAAAGAAGTGGAAGTTCAATCCAGCAATAATAACTAGTTGTCTGCATAGTGCAGTCACATCCATGTCTAAGCACTGAGAGCTTCCCAAAGCTGCAGCCACAAACAGGTGACAAACACATTCAGCTTCTCTGTTTGTCCTGCATCTCAGGCAGATGACTTTGTCTACCTGTGTCTGCATTTAAGGATGTTCAGCACCTGTCTTTAGCCACCCTGAAAATGCTTCTGTAAGCAGCAGCATTTGGGAAGGCCATAAAGCAGAAATGTGCTCCCAGGCTGGGGCTGCTTTTAGTGACAAACAATGGAATGATCAATTCTGCTCCCAGTGCTGCTCCAGGTTAATCCAAGTGCCCTTCTGGCCTTACACTCAGTAAGCTGGAGGAACTGCTCTGAAGGTGATGCAGTTGCTGTGAAAATACATCAACAATGAAATATTTTTCAGTAGGTTTTAGCACTAAGAGCCCATGGCTACATATGAATTTCCCTGGTGGCACAGGTGGGCTGGTGTGGCTGCTGCCCTCTGTGTCTGCTCCAGAACAGGAACCCTGAGTGGTGTCAATGTGTGTGCACAAATTTGGGGTTTTCACTCTACTCAAAAGCACAAAGCCATGAATGAATACTGGAGATCATCTCAGAGCAGTACCAGGCTCACTCTTCAAACTGTTCTATAATATGCTCTGCAATGCCACCAACTTTAGTGGCCTTTTTCTGTATTTATGCATTAATAGTGTAAAAATAATACCAGTGTTAATGTTATTTGAAGAGCATAAAAAGGATTTGGCACAAATAATGCCAAACTTGCTCATTTCTAGAAAAATTAATTTTGGTTACTTAATGTTTCATTAGTTTTTTTTCAAGCCTGTATGAATGAAAGCCCGGGCTCAAAGGAAAATCTGCATTCTCTATTGTTTTTCTGATACTAATTTACCCCCATGGAAAGCCTGTAAATGATGTAAATCTTGACAAGCTACAAAGAAGGGCTACAGGGATAATTACCCACCGTATTTCACTAACTTTTTTTTTGAAACTCAGAAAATACACAGAAATTGGTAGGTACCTTAGTTGGAGCAGAAGCAAGGACTTCTCTTGAGGTGCAAAGAATGGAGTCTATAAATTACAGTATCACTTTTATTTCTGACAAATTATTTGTTCTTTCCCAGAGAAAGAAGACTTGCATTCTTCTTTCCTGGTGCAATACAATCAGGTCCAAAACTCATGAAGAAAGTGTTCCAATGTTTTATATATATTTTCTTCATATATGTATATGTATAAGTATGTATGGGTATGTAATTTATATAGAGGTGGTTATTGGCAGTCAGAGGGAAAGACAGAGTTTGTTAGTAAAGGTGAATGAACCATTCACATTCCTAACACAAAGGAATACATCCCCTCTATTACCACTATGTCTCCCTTCTGACAAAAATATCCTTACATTAAGATGTGCTAATCAGAACATTTTTCCCCCTGTTCCTTTATGCACAGTTATAGTAAAGGTAGAACTTGCTACTTGGCACTTGCAAGAAAAAAAAAAGTAACTACTATACTAAAAAAGAAAACTGTCAAGCAAATGACAAGGCATTCTCAGTGCAGTTCTGGAATTAGAATAGAATCGAAAATGAAACTACCAGTTCCAAGGGAGCCTTTTAGGATTCAGTGTTGCTGTACAGATAATAAGAAAGTTTTTAATTATAAATCATATTTGCCATTGCATGCAGTCCCACTGAAGGAAAGAGGAAAAATGCATAGACAGCCCAAGCCAAAACAGAGCCCTCTGTGTACCTGTTTTGCACATTTTGATTCAGATTAAAAAGCAGATCTTACTCACGTTAAGCAGTGGGAATGGAGATAATGCAGGCAGCATGCCTTTGGGGATTTACAACAACTTTCCAGGCACATTGAAACTAACATCAGCTTCTGTAAAACACTGGGTACTTTGTGAAGATGTATTTTGTTGGAAAAGTAACATCTAGAGAGCCAGCTGCTACCAAACAAGTATGTATTATTAACAAAGGACTCAGAAAGCCTTCTGCTCACTGGAGTAAAACAAATATACAATTTAATCTAAGCTCCGAATTTAATTAACTACCGGATAAAAAAATCAAGCTGTTGCTTTTTCACAAGCAATTACGCCTAAATATGATATTGTAGGTGCATATGAATTTTTCATATAATCATTTGTGCACACAAATAAGGCATTTATAGAAGCAAAGACTAATTGTCTGCACAAATCTTGTCAGCTTGGCGGGCTCTCACCCCGTGCAGGCAACACCCAATACAAAATTTAGATTACAGTAATTTCACGATTATAAGTCGCACCTGATTATAAGCAATACAGAATGTGATAAAGGGTATCTATTCTATCACCATCTGTTGAGGGTTGGGGCAATGAGCCTTATCTCTGTGGGAGATATTCTGCTAATGGGCCATCCATTGAAACCAGGCAGGGCATTGTTCTTTATCCTTTCACAACTCATCCTTCCTCCAGCCAGTCATTTTCTGCTCATGGCCATTGAGTCCCACTGTGGGACTGATAAAATTACTGCATCCCATGGAAACATGCTCATGGAGTTCTCTGTACAGAGCTCTCACAATGAAGAGATCAGAGGAGTGTTTCCAGCACAGATAATGCTGTTCACACCGTTGTGGACTCTGGTGGTGACATGCATGTGTCACATTAACTCAGAGCGCTGCCACCAACAGGGACAGCACCAAAGGCCTTACCCTGCACTCCCATTTTGGAGCCCTGCGTGGTTCCTTGGGTTCTCACCCACCTGTGTGCCCCTGTGCTCCTCTGGCTCGAAGATTTGGACCTTTGATGGGCTGCTGGTCCCTGGGATGGGCTGGAAGCAGCTTGCAGAGGATGAGCTGGACTCCCCCTCCTCCCACTGTCACTCAGCTCGTGCAGATGAGCTTTACCTCCCAACCTGCCAAGTCCCTATTGAGGCTAAATACAGGTGAGCACTTTGCTCTACACCTGAGCAGCGAGACCAACCCCCTGATTTGACTTTGTTCTGTGTGCTGATCTGTGAGCAGAAGCCAGAATTTATTTCTGGCAAATTTGGGGGATATTTTTCTTGTGCTAAAACTTTTTTCTTTTGTTCAAAAATGTACTTTTTCCATCTAGTTTTCTACTCTTACAGTCCAGAAACAAGATCATACACAAACTGGAACTATTTATTTTTGTTAGAAATAGTCTAATTACTCAAATGTAAATAATTTCTTGACAAGTTACGAATGAAATACATAAAGACGTAAAAAAAATATGTTCATTGATTTAAATCCACTGCTTATTTAGAAGGTACTTAAAGGGAAAATTTGTGACTCATGGGAGTAGTCTTTTATTCTGGGAGTGGTCATTTTAAAGACAAAAAAAAAATTGTGAATAAAGAAAGCTATTTCTGTGTGAGAAGATTAGTAGCACTGCTGATAATACAACAGTGCAATCCAGTACTGAGATCTACAGAATTTCTTATCTTATTAGAACTGACAGGTGTTTAAACTGCTACCAGGCAGGTTTTTGTAGGGTTGCTGCTGTGCATTGTTTCATGGCACATAACAGAAACCCTGTTTTGGCTGTGCTGCACAGCTGGTCACCTGCCTGGCAGAGTTGGGCAGGATTCTCCAAGTCCGCCTTTCACCAAGCACAGCGCTGGGGCTCTGTCCAGGAGCTGCTTCCAGGGCTTATTCACCTGTGGGAGGGAGAGTGGGAGGGTTTCATTCTTCCCATTTCTGTCACAAGCTGTGGTTAAAGAACATCCAGAGGATTTGGGCATCCCTACCTGTGCCTCAGCAAAGCTACTTTTACTGCATTCAGGAAAAGGAGAACAGACCCAAAAGTCAATGTTCCACATCCCAGGTCAGGGCAACAACAATTTTCTCTTTGCTATACAGGACTAAATTTATAAAGCAGTTTTCTTCTGGTAAACTTATTGCAGTTAATTCTTAACCTTCCTCTTCTTTTTGACATTTTATTACACTTGCATACTGTGGACAGAACTATACTTATTGTTGGATTTTTATCATAATTAGTTAAAAACAATGATTTACCCTTAAGGATAATTAAAATTACCCTTATGAGTGGGTACTTTTTATTTGTGGAAAATTGAATTTCAATGATTTGTAATCTGACCTTCTATGTCTAGGGAATTTTAAAATTGTTGTGATTTAAAACAGCAAATTCATCTTATATTCTTCTGATTTGACTAGCTGAACAAATGGAAGATCCAGTATGGTCCCACCTGATGCTGCAATAGCTGCAACTCCAGCTGAAAGTTTGGGAAGGGGCAATGCTATGAAAAATGTGTGCAGGTTATTTGCATTATGCTGTTTGCCAGTATTAGCATAATGCCTGGTTTGAAATAATTGTAAGCCTGGAGTTGTACAGAGAACCAAAAATTATGTGACTCTGGAAAATCTGAAGGATAGGAAGGCTGGAGGAACTCATTAGGATAACAAGAAAATAGGCAGAGAAGGGAAATCAGGAGGACAAACCCTTGAAGGACAAAACTTTGGTTTTCTTTGTGTGGACTGGGAATATGTGATGGTGTGGGGGCTTACAAATAAGAAAAGTATTCCTACAGGAAAGAACAATTTAGCGATCACACTGAGAAAGATGAATCTATGTAATAAATGACATCAGGAAGAGGAAAGAACTGAGAGAAGAATGTGGAACAGAAACCTGAGCGATAGCTATATTTATCAAAGAAAAGAAGTGAAAATTACCAGTGCTGGAAGATGCAGATGATTGCAGAGGCAATGAAATCCAACAGGAAAGGAAGCTCAGGAAGCAGTGGTGCTAATGAAATCTGGTAGATCAAGAAGAATATGAAAAACATTTTGCTGCAGGTGAAGGAAGATTTTGGTCAAAGTAGTTTAGTTGAGTGTGAAAATGCCAAAATGGATCAAAGGAGTTGGAAAGAGTGAAAATGATGGAACTAAGAAAGCAAAGGCTGGACATGGCAGCCTGGAGAGAGGTTTTAAAGGAAAGCAGAGCTCAGAAAAGTATTTTCAAAGACAGTCCAGGAAATACACGGCACAGAAGAAAATTAGCCTAAACAAGGATTATTAGAAAACACAGAAAGTGGGATGAGAATATGAATTGTTGGAAGAAAGGGATAAATTGATTTAAAATCAGATGTGTATTTCTACTTCTTTTCCTTCCCCACAACAAGTGTACTATATTAGTTAAGAACTTTTTAGACTTTATTAGGACTCGATTTGCACTTTAAAAAGTAAATTTCATTGGGAGGGTGGGCAAAAAAGTAAAACCTTCAAGCAAATGTTCTTTCTGGAGTGGAAAAAGAACAGATGATGGGTTGGGTATTTCTTATAGTTGGAGCAGAAGGGGAACAATGCCATGTGGAGATCCAGGGGACCTTTATCCAGCAAAATTTTATCCAGTAGAATAAATGATTTGAAAATTGATTTATAGTTTCAAGAATGACATAGGTAAAAAAAAAAATACAGTTTCCTCCTGAGAAAGTGAGACAGGCCTTGCAGGCAGGAGGGAAACACTAAGTGCCCTGTATTTTTATTTCAGTAAATTTATTTCAGTATTGCAATGCCATCTCTAAACATTGTTCCGTGTATGGGAGAGAAACATTGTCCACATCAAAGTATTGTGAGGGGGTCCAAAACTCCTTTGGAAAGCAGAGTGCTTTTTATATAGATACAATTATATTATCTAATATTTGTATTTTAAACATCCCTGTCAATGCAGCAATGTTTAAAATACACGACATGAAGCAGGCTCTGAAAGTGCTCGTTTCTTTCTGTTGACTATAACTTATGTAAAGTGATAATTTGTGTTTTCTGTTAGGTAAAATGCATCCCCCTCTAGGTGCGAGCAATTCGCTATCAATGCAGATGGATGCTTTGCAGTTTTTGAGGGAAAATGCCCTATTTCGGTGGGTCTCGATGACCTGACAGCTGTTTTCCAGCCTCAGCGGGTGTACGCTATGGTTTAGGAGCAGCCGGTGTGTGGAATACACACCATTGCCATTGGCTGCTGCGGGCGGCGCAGGGGCCCGGCCGCCATCGCCGCGTCCCCTCACGGCGGGGCCGGGGGCGGGGCCTGAGGGGGCGGAGCCCTGGGGGCGGGGCCTGGGGCGGGTCCCTTCCCTCCCCCGTTCCCTCCTCCCGCCAATGGGCGGGGCCGGGTATCCCCGCTGCCCGCCTCTGTCGTTCGGGCCGAGTCCATTGCATCCCGCGCGGGGGGAGCTCCGGACCCAGAGCTGGCTGCCGGTGCGGTTCGGGGAAAGAGGCAGGAGCAGGGATAGCGCCTGTGGATCAGAAGCGGGCGCGGCCCTGCAGAAGCCGTTGTGGCTGATCGGGCGGGGGGAGGTGCTTTGTGGGGGTGGCTCTCACCTCCCGCTTCCACCCCCCCTACGTCCTGGCGGGGAATGGTGTGTCCCGCAGCGCGCGCCTTGCTCGCGCGGTTCGGCGGCTCCGCGGGGGGAGGGGGACGGGAGAGACCCGGGCCCCGGCGGGTTTTCTACAGTGAGCGCGGGGAAATAGTGGGCAGGGGGGGACCGCCCGCTGCTGCCGTCCGGGACCATGTTGGCGGACGACGAGGAGGAGCTGAAAGTCCCGGAGGAGATGTTCAAAGACGTCAAGTTCTTCGTGGTGGGAGACATCGACCCCAAGGTACCGGGTCATCCCATCAGATCATTCCCGCCTTCCCCTTCGTCTCCCCCCCCTCGGCGGGGGGGGCACTGTGGAATCGTCCGGCTACCACGCGCGGGCTCGAGGCTCGCGCCGCCTCACGGGGAAAGGGCGGGAGTGGGGGGGAGCGCGCGCCTGAGGGACCGGGAGGGATGGCTGGGGGGGGAGGGGAGGCGGCCGGTCCAGATCCCGGTCCCGATCCTGGCCCCGATCCCGGCCGTGCCCGCGGGAAGCGCCGCCGCCGCCGCCGCCATGGGAGCCGCGGCCCCGCCGCGCAGGCCCCGCCGGAGCCGCCTGAGCGGAGGAGGAGCGGGCGGAGGGACTTCCTGTGCCGGGCCGGGCCGGGCGGGCAGCGGGGCCAGCGGCCGCCGCTCCTGCGGCTGGAGCGCTCGGCAGGCCCGGCCCCTCCCTGCGCCCGGTTCCGTGCGGGTACACAGGGACAGGCCGTGGGGAAGGTTCGTCACGGGGGGCCGGTCTGGCTCTTCCCTCCCACACAGCCCTTCCCGCCTTGGCGCGGCCCCGAGCACGGCCCTGGTACCGCCCCGGGCTGCCGGGTGCGCTGCTGGGGTAGTTCAGGCCGGGGGCCGCCCGAGCCTCTCGCCGTGCCTTAGGGCAGAGCCCTGCGTAATGCCGGTGGCCTTGCAGTGAATAACACCCGTGGCGGCCGAAGGTGATTGAAACAAAGTTTCACTGGCATGGCCAATTAGTCCGGGGTTTGAAGTGCCCCATACTGAGCTTTTGGACAGCAGCTTCCTGCAAGCAGGTTACTGCGTGCTTCGCACTGAAGTTAGAGTCGCTGCCTCTGTGGTATTTGCTGCAGTGAAGTCTTAGTTCAGCGCTGGGTACCTTTAGCCTCCTGTTCTGGCACTCACTGAGCCTCCTGTGCCTGCAGGTGACCTGGAGACACAGGCACCAGCCTGTTCAGATGGTTTTCATGCCTAATAAATACAGTCTAGGAAGAATGCAGTTAAAGATCAGGATAAAAACTTCTTTAGACAGGTCTCTAGATATAAAATTCAGTTCTTTGGACATAAAATTTTTGATAGTGGCTTCGCTCTCAAATAAGAAATTCATGCACTTAGCAAAAACCCCTACAGCAGCAATGCTAGCATTATGTGTATGAGGCTGAGTGCAAGAATCCTGTGGCACTCTTGTACACCATTTGTCATAAAAGTAGTGTCCTGAAAGGCCTGTTCTTAGTTGTGTGTTAATGTGGGAGGACAATGAGCAGACTCCCCATAGAGCAAGTAGACAAACACTCTCTTAAACTGGTTTTCTTTCTCACGTTAGATTTTATTCTTTGCAGTCAGAGTCATTGTCTGCAGTGGGCTTTGATTTGCTCCAAATTCGGTTCACTGAATTTTCTTGGCCTGGGAGGCAGAGCTGGGTGAGAGTGAGGAGCTGGGCTGGGCTGAGCTGAGCTCAGGGCCAGCTCCTGGGAGAACCCTCTGTACCAGCTTAAGCCCAGCTGGCAGCTAAGCACAACACAGCTGCTCTCTCACCCCCACCCCTACTCAGTGTAATGGGGAGGAGATTCAAAAATGAAACTTGTGGGTTGAGACATAAAAAACAGTTTAATAATTGAAAACCAGGTAAGGTACAGTGGTAACAGTAAATAATAATGTAAGAAAAAGGGAAAGAAAGAAAACTCCAAGCAAGTGATGCACAATACAGTTGCTCACCAGCCACTGACTGATGCCAGACTTCATTCCTGACCCCAGATCAGTCCTTCTTATGGGTAACTCCCCCAGTTTATATACTGGGCATGACATGCTTTGGTGTGGAATATCCCTTTGGAAGTTTGGGTCACCTGTCCAGGCTCTGCTCCCTCCCAGCCTTTTTTGTACCTCCTCACTGGCAGAGCATGAGACACAAAAAAATAGTCCTTGGCTTAGGATGAGCAGAATTTAGCAACAACCAAAACATCAGAGTGTTACCAGCATTATTCCCATTCTGAATCCAAACTACAGAGCTGTAGCAGCTGCTGAGAATAAATTAACTCTTATCCTTGCTGAGACCAGGACCCTCCTGTGAGGGTCTTCTGTGGTACCCTGGGGCACCTGAGGATGAGGAGCATTTTTCAGGTGTGTTTTGAGCCAAGACAGAATGCAGGAATTGTAAATCAAACTCAAACAGTTCTTAGAGTGAAATTTGTCCCATTACTGATATAAAAATTACAGATATATTTGGCACCTTTTACTATTTCATATACATGTGGATGCCAGCATGATTTTGCAAAGAATTTCCTCCTTTGTCTTCTTGGGAGGAGCATGCTTTGATCAGCTTAAATTTCTAAATGGTTTCACAGAAAACCAGTTACCTAATAAGTATTAAAACAGACCTGGCACAAGAGAGTACACAAATCAGAACAAATCCAAGACTAAGGGGGCAAAAAGTAATTTATTCAGGTGAAAAACTGCATACCCACTGCCTATTAAAGCATGTGCAGCATAAATTGCAAGGGAAACAAAAGTCTGGAATTGTGCCGAGGTGTTCTTTGGCAAATGAGGGAGAATTAGGCTGGCTCTTAATTCCAGATCCATTCCATTCTATTGGTGCATTTTGCTCCTCACACCTTACTGAGGGTGATGAGTAGATGTCAGCTACTCTTTTTCTTTTAATAAATACTCTTCTGCTTTCCTCAAACAAAAATCCAAACTGCTGTGTTTTGGAAACACCAGTTAAAATCAGTATTTCCTTCAGAAAGAGATAAAAAGTAATGCAATGCAGCACAAGGTCTTTGGACAGGAAATTTGGGTTTTAGTTATCTTGCTTTTTTATTTTTTTAATGCCCATTGTCTTACTTCTTAATTTTGAACTATTCCTCTTATTTCTTCCAACACAGATTTTAGTGGGAGAGACCAAGATAAAATTTTTATTCCCCCCACCAAAAAGGCATTTCCTTTAATGTGTATATACCAATACTTAAGATGCAGGATTTTTACAATGTTCATATTGAGGCTTTTCAGGATTTTCTAGTTACAGGTATATGATTGAAATCAGTGTGAGTTCTTTAATTGTGCCAATACAACTTTTCAGTCCAGGCACTATTTAATGTGAAGAAGTTGTGTATTCTGAGAGGAGTTCTGAAGTTGACATGAGCTAAATTAGGAAGAGTCTTTTTCATGACACGTAAAATAATCAAATACATTATTCCTTATCACAGTGTTTAAACTACTGCCTGAAACCAGTGAAACTTTTTGTATAAGCAGACACTTCACACAAGTTCTGTAATGCAACATTGTTTTGATATAAAAAAAAATCATACTTTTAGCACATTATTTATAGCTTCTTTCTGATGCTGTCAGATTTGGTTCTCAGTTTTCATGACGTTCACTCCTTTTTTTAGCCTTCCCCTAAATGAGCAGTTGAATGGGATTGTAACTCAGGGAGAGCTGTGTGAGACAAGGAGCTCATGTGCTGAGACTCTTCTTAAACACCTTCTGTTTTCAGAAGTGCTTGGTTTGGATTTAGCTTCTTTCTTTTTGGAATGATAACATCCTGTGTTTCTCTACAGTTAACTGGATTTCATGCAGGAAGTTGTATCCTGATTTAGGAGATGGGTGTGCAAAATGGAAACATTCACTCCTGTTTCTGGCAGCGGTGACAAGAGCAGCAAGCTCATGATCAATTTTCTTGGATATTTGAGAGTAATTCTTTTGGTAATATTCATCCATTGCAGAAAAAAAAAAAGTTGGCTTTTGTTTTCTGAAATAGAGTTTTAAAGTCAGGTACTTCAGTCAGGAAGTGCCAAAATCGCCTCCTCAGTGAGTGGTCATTTTTCTATCCCTGTTTTTCTGCTTGGCAGAAATGCTTTGTGAAATAGCTTGATGTTGTGTTTTGAGAGTCTCTTTTTCAGTGCTGCTTGTCCTGGTGAGTGTACACAGTAGGGAGTAATTGCTTAAGGACCAATTAATTAATTAATATTTTGTTTGATTAATGTACTGCCTTGCTCTCTGCTGTTCACTGCTGTGGGCAGAGCATCCTGTTTTGAAGGGAATGTCCCCAGCAGGTTTGCAGGGATAGGCATCTGTCCCTGGCAGGTTTTGGAAGATGAACATCACACCAGGTTTGTTCTAAATAATTTTTTCTGAATAATAAAAGGGAAATGAAATAACGATCTTAAATGGCATTTTTAACTTTTGAACTCTTTTAGACCACAATATTTTAAAGCATTTTTCTCTTCCTCCCCTCTATACCTTGTCTGTTACCTTCTTGGATCAAATGAAAGTCACTTTTTTTTGGGCACAGGGCTGCATTCATCACACAGATCTCTACTGCAGAGCTGAGAGAACACTGAACTGTTGAAACAGCATGTGCTGTTTGGGCCTTGCAAAGCTGGGAGTGAGGTGTGCTTTGGGAGATGTTTTGCATTCTCAGGACAGAGCAGTAATGTTTTTCTCAAATAAAAGTTGCTAAAAATTGTTGAAATCTCCCTGTTCTCTTTTGGGTTTAGGTTATCCAACTTCTGAAAGCTGGGAAAGCAAAGGAAGTTTCTTACAATGCACTGGCCTCACATATTATTTCAGAAGATGGGGACAATCCGGAAGTTGGAGAATCTCGAGAAGTTTTTGATCTCCCTGTGGTAAAGGTGAGTGACTCATCCATGATAATGTCAAAGTACTGACATAGATGCTTCATTGTTACAACAAAATATTCATCTTTGGATGATGACCAAATAAAACATGTCATTAAAAATCTTACATTCTTGTTACACAAACTTTTATCCTGACTTGCAGACTTCTGTTACAATTCTGTTCTCTTCCTCCTCTTGTTGCTCTGTATGTGTCAGTGGTGTGGATATTTTTCAGATTTGATTTTTTCAGATTTTTCTTTCAGTCATCTGTGAGATGATGTCCTGTTAGTTCTACTTTATAAATACTTTTGAAGGAAAGGTTCTTACAAGCTTCTGGCAGTGGAAAACCTCAATTTAGAATAAGTAGTAGATTGCTGAAGGTTTTTTTTTAAAGACAGATAATTGGCAAAGTTCAAAATGATTTTGTTGATTCTGCATATATGTATTATGCTAATTATGGACTATAGGAATTTGTAGAAAATGAGGCTTTTTTTCCCTCCATATTTTAGGTTTTTTATGGGTTTTTTTAGTATTTTTTTCTTTCTTTCTTACACTGGAATTACCAGTGTTTTGTTATTACCTTCCAATAGCAGGGTATTTTTCAGTGAAGAATTATAGACTTCATCTTTGAATATGTGCACTTGTTGCTCTGGAAGTTATGGGAGAGATTAGAAGAAATAACACTAGAATTTCACTGCTGATACCTTTGGGTACATGATTTTGGGTTATTTTTTCCATACAGGTATAGGTGGCAGTGGAGCATTTTGATAAGTTTTGTCATGAGAGTTCACCTGATCACCTGACAGTGTAAAGCTGTGAATTAACTCTAAAAAATGAAAGGTACTTGGCTTGGGACCCTTATGATTAGAGAGGTTGTGCTGGTTCGTATTTAATTCCTTTTTCTGAAGTGGCTTTTGGTGTAATTTTAACTTTATAAACAAGGAAACTGCTGCCATTTTTAGGAGAAAGAAGGGTATCAACATCGTAGAGAGCACTTCCTGCTTTCTAATGCCACTCAAATAATTTAATTTGCTTCATAACTGCCAACTCATTTGCCTGATAAGAGCAAATCTTTCACTAATGTCACTTGACATGACCTGAAAACATCACAGCATGATCTGTAATCAAGAAGATCAGACTAAATATTAAAGGGACTGGAAGTTGGAGGCAAAGGTAGCTGGTTGTAGGGAAAAAGGCAGATAAAAACTTAAGGGAGGGAAATATCCTTTTTTGTTCCCCCTGAGGATTGAAGAGTAAGAAGTTAAGTGTTCTTAGCTATTTTTTGTATTATGCCTTGTAAGGGAAGGAGAATAGCAAGATCTGGGACACAATAAACATATTTGCCACAATACATTTTTTTTGTTTGTCTTTTGAGGAAAAGTAATTCCATACTGAATGTGATGTCACTCTTTGTCCATTCTTCCTTATATGCTGCCCTGGGACCAGAGTCCTACATCTCCTCCTTTTGCTGCCACCTTCCTGTGTCCCTTTGAGCCCTTCTGTCCCAGAACACTGTCAGGCTGCTCAGCAGCTACTGCTCAGCAGCCAGCATTGTTCTGTCTTTAGAAAACTCCTTCTGTGTAGGGCTGTGGTTCTTCCCTCCTTGGTGATGAGTGTAGGGTGGGATTATCTGAATGATTTCTTCCTACGAGCAAGAATTGCAGAAAGAGAGAGGATGAATAAATACTGTAAATACTGAGAGAAGGGGGTTGCTGCACAACCTTTGAGCTGTCTTCATGTGAACACGTGCAAATAAATGAAAAGTCTTTTTTGCAGACTTAGTGCAATGTCTGTGAAACACTTAGACTTCCAAAGCTGGGAAGCATACATTAAAACTAGCATGAACTTGGGAGGTAATTCATATTTTGTGCATGTAGACCAAGGATTGTAATGTCTAGTGGTTTTTGTTTTTTTCAGCCTTCCTGGGTGATCTTGTCTGTTCGCTGTGGAGCTCTTCTACCGTATCCTTTTAAGTTCAAAATTCTGTGGAAAGCATGTTAAAATTGATACAATTGAAGGATTCAAGATTGTTTCAAATAGGTACTGCTTAAACTTCTGAAATGATCTCTTGTGTTTTGCCTGCCAAGGCTGCAGTGTGCTTGGAGCTTCTTTGTGTTCAGTTTTCCTGTCCCTCTGCCTATTTTGTACTTCATAGGCACTTAGAGGACAGCTGTTACCAAATGGAAAACAAGAGCTGGTAGGTACAGGAATGCAGTGTTAGGAATTCAGGCCTCAATGTGCTTCAGAGATTCAGAATTCCTGTTTTATACCCAATAGTTTAAGGTGCCTTTGCCGCTTGCTGTGTTTCTGTGCTGTAGTCTAGGCTAGTGATCTTGGTGATTTGTGTCTGTATATAATAAATGTGTTTATTATGTGCTTTCATCATCAGGATGAGTGTTTAGTTGCTTACGTTACACATCTGAAATTTCTCCCAGTCCATGAGGAGTGTTCACAAAAAAAAAGCTTGGAATTAGCCACATTTTCAGGCTTAAGTACCTCACATTTCATTATTGATGTTCTTTCACATGAAGAAGTTGCACTATTAAAAAATTTGTCTTCCATCTGCAATCAGAGTTTTTTAAAAGAGTACTCTTAAGAGCTGACGTTACTGGATACCCAGAAGAGAAATAAACAGACGAAACAACAGAATGATGCAGTCCATAACTAAATTGTAGCTATAAATGTGGGAATGTAGCTCTCAATGGCTGTTGCTCAGGAAGTCTTTATTGTGGTAACATTGGAATGGCCAAATGAAAAGAGCAGGTCTCAGTAGTGTCTTGTTCTTCCGTTGCATGGAATACGGAAGTTTGGTACACCTGTCAGCAATAAATGTGTCCTTGGACCTTTGACTTTCTAGCGCTTCATGTCCTTAGAACATGATGGGTTTAGGTTTTACTCTGAGCCTTATTGTGCTCACTAAAATGGGTTGTTAAGTCTTTACTTCATTTTATCCTCTTTCAGTCTCTTTATGACTTCTAGTGTAGTGACATCTGGCCTTTCATTAGGGATTTAGGTACTGCCATAATGAAAAAAATACAGTTGTTAATAGGAATAGCTTAGTTTTTCCAACTGATTGCTTTTGGACCCAGTTTAGGCAGAAGTTTGAGATTCTGCATTTTTGTGTTTAGTTTGTGTTTTAATTTGGTCATGCTCAGAGTGGTCATTGAATTTTTGAAGAACCAAGTCCTAGTTACTCCTTGTGTCAGTTAGACATTAGGATCTAATAAGAGCCTTAAGGATTTTATGTTGCCTTACCAATCCTGGTGCTTATTTGATGGGCATTTGTCTGTCAGTTGCTAAAGGTAAAGTTTAATATAGAAAGATTTAATACAATATAAAAGTTCAGTAGTTTTGTCTGTTTCTTAGTGAAAGTTGTTTACACCAGAGGGAACTTAAGATGGTAGAGAGTTCTCCCATGCCCTGCTCACTGATGTGTGCAAAGTCTGATTAACCTGCAGTGGAAGGGAAGTAGCAAAAAAATGAAGCTGGAAGCAGATGTGGTGAAGAAGGAAAAAGAGTTTAATGTGTGAAAAGCTTGGCTATAATGCCGTAAAGAGGGCTGGCAATTTCTTTAGCAGCAAAAGCAAGAATGAGGAGGGTGTGTTTTTCAATGGTCTTGTATAGATGAAAGAGAGTCACAGCATTTCTGAGCTTTTGTTGATGGCAGGAAGAAAAGTGAGTTTTGCTGTATTCCTCTGTTTGGTTTTATTGTTATGCTGCTTGTAACTTTGTAAAAAGAGTCCCTTTCACTCTTGTTCTTTAGAGAGTGCAAGCTCCAGGCAAACCTCTTAAAAGTTAAATCCTAACTGTTTCTGCTTCATGTGCTAGCAGTAGGTACTCAGGCAGGGAGTAGACACATGTACACTTTTGAAAGATCCAGTACTGAATTTCTGCCTTGCATGAAACAGAGAACAGTTCAGGATGTTCATCAGGCTTGAAGTTCTGAGGTATTCTGGGTTATGGCAGTAATTTATTCTAAGGTGCTCTCAGCTTTGTCATCAACTCGCTGTGTGCTGTCTCTTCTGGGCCACAAAATGTGAGTGTTGCTGGTGCATCTGTCACCATCATGGGGAAAATAATTTTGTTTCATTTAAAAATTCTCAGTGCCTACAAGTGACACAATGTACACCTGCTTCTGTTGTCATTTTTTTCCTGACAAATGTGCATGGATCTCAAACACAAGATCATATGAAAGTGTGGAGAAGTCTGAGGGTCTGTCTTTCCCAGGTCAGCTCTGGTTTAGAGTGTTACCAGAATTGATCATGATATTGCAGGTGTCCTGATTCAGTTTGTACATCAGGTTTTTTTCCTTGATGCATAAAGTTTAATTGCAAACAGACAATGTGCTTTCAAATATAAAAGTTTATAAATATAAATATAAAAGTTATTGAATGGTCAGATTCTTGGTATTATCTGAGAAGTACTGCATAGACTGTTTAATTTCCTTCTAGTGTTCCCCAGGAAACTCATGTAATTATTTTGCATCCTTGACACCTGCTTTCCAGTGTAAATGGCTTTTCTCCAGAATCATGTCAGATCTTTTTTGGAGTCACTGCTTGTCTCTCTCAGGTAAGAAGTGAATTATATTTCAGTGTACTCCAATGTCCATTGTATGTGGGATGTTTGCTTTTTTGGGGAGAGATACCAGTTTTTCTGTTGTACTATGACTTTTTTTTTCTCTTTGTTTTCTCTATCTCTGTGCAGGTTAAAAATGACTTTTGAATGGTTTTTCTTGTTGTGTGTGTTTGTCACCCTTTTTTCTCTCAAACTTTCTTGCTAATTTGGTATTTAAAAGTGCTAGGTAATACATCAGCCAGCCTTGTAAATGATGTGTTGTGGGTTACTAAGATTCTTGCAGCTGAAAACAGCTGGGTGCACAGAACTGAAAGGCTTTTCTACCTTCCTCTTAGGTTTCATCTGAAGACCGAAGTACGCTGTGGGCTTTGATTACTTTTTATGGAGGGAATTGCCAGCTGAGCCTCAATAAGAAATGTACTCATTTGATTGTGCCTGAGCCAAAGGGGGTAAGAGTTTATTACATGTACAATTCTTGTGGTAGCTCTCATTTGCTTTCAAATAGTCAAAAATTTTCCATCTGCCTGAAGTTAGAATTCTTAAGACTGTTCATTAACAATTAAATTCAGCAAAATTAGGCGTTGCAGCTATTCAATTTGTAGATATTTTCTGAATGACTTTAAGCCTGATTGATTCAAAAGATGTCCAATTTCACACCGGTATTTGAATTCCTGTTTGAATAAAGAATTCTTTATCTTCTTTATCTTAGCCAAATTTTGATATGTCACAGTCATTAGTGGTTGTGATTTGTTAATCACAGATACAGAATCAGTGAAGAAAAATGAAGGACAAAATTGAAATACTGAAGAATAAAACATGGACTGGCACTGGGAGAAGAGAAAGTGTGGCTATGGAAAATGAATGCTTGTCCTTCTTTAAAATATAGAGACCTTTGTAGGGCTGAACTCTTTTGTGTGTGTGTTGGTTTTGTTTTTCTTGTTTTATGAAGTCCTTGATATTTTTTCTGTGGACTGTTTAGAAGGGTGTATTGAGCACCATTCTAGTTGTCCCTTTCATCACAATAAAATGTAATTCTTAGACAAAGCTTTGCTACCTAAAATTCTGTTTGTAAGAGGCAATGAAATACATTAAGAGTCATACTTCAATATCTCACCCAAAAGCTTAAATTATAAGCTTTTTACAGCAAAGGATGTTGTATTTAGCTTGCCAGTCAAGAAACTTAAAGAGATATTAGCATTCCCTTTCTGAAGGGTACAAATATTTTAATGCACACAATCATTGAATGGGAACAATTTTATGGGATTATTACTTTTTGCATCCAGTCCTGGTGATCTGAACACTACAAGGGAAGCTGCAGCATTTTTTAAGGAGAATGATTCTGTCACTAGGAAAACTTATGTGATTGCTCTGACTAGACACAGGATGGTAAAACAAGATTGTTAATAATTCTCACCAGAATGAAGGAATAAAATCTTGTGTTGGCAAATAAGCTTGATTTCATTTCTAATCTCTTTATTGTGTGTGAATGACAGTTTCATTGTAGGAAATAACTCCAGAGAATCACTAAATTAATTTCCTCTGAATGTGCTTGTTGTTAATTTATGTTGTTTGACATAAAAGAAAATACCAGCTCAATCATTTCTAAGCACTAGATCCTGAAATAGGTTTCAAATTTTTGAAAGGTTTATTTTTTCTGTACTGTTTTGATGTATGTCAGGGGTTACATTAAAGAGTATATTCAAAATAAATAGAACACTGATTCTGTGTCTACTCTATTTATTAGGAAAGGAAATGTGAATCTTTAAAATTAAAGCTGTATTCCTGCTGAAATACTTTTTTTTAGCGATCAGCTTTTAAATATTTGTCTGTGCTTTATTATGAAATTGACTTTTCCCCAAATGCTTTTTCATAGTGGAGCTTGTTTTTTTCACTTTTTTTAAATTCTTTTTTTTAATAGTTGAATAAAACATAAGCTGTATTTAGAATTGCTGTAATGTCTTCCTAACATCATGAACATTTTAATATTGACCATGATGTTCGTCACTGCTGGGTTGGAATATTTTAGTGATTGGGTTAGAGAAGAATTTTGTAAGTGAAGACGCTCATCTTCCACAGCTGTGCCTTCTGAGTCCTTTATAGAGTAAATGTGGAGAATTTGGGGGTTTTTTTTGTTTTAATCTCTTGGAATTTGTGGTTCTACACTGTATGAAGTCCTGTGGGATCTGGGTGAGATCACCCTCTGGTATTTGACAACCTCCTTGTAATCTCTCTCTCCATGCTCTAGCCCTCATCTCAAAGAACTTATTTGTGATTCTTTTGTCTTTAAATTAATTTTCTTTTCCCCCCAGGAAAAATATGAATGTGCTTATAAACGGGACAGCATTAAAATTGTGACCCCAGACTGGGTACTGGATTCTATAGCTGATAAAAGTAAAAAAGAAGAGACTCCTTATCATCCTCGTTTAATTATATATGAGGAGGAAGAAGAAGAGGAGGAAGAAGAGGAAGAAGCAGAAAATGAAGAACAAGATTCACAAAATGAGGCTAGTACTGATGAAAAATTATCAAGCCCAGCATCTTCTCGAGAAGGATCACCTTTGGGTGATCAAGCTTTTTCACCAAAATCTACTACTGCTGATAAGGCAAAAGGGGAACTGATGTTCGATGATTCTTCCGATTCCTCTCCAGAAAAGCAAGAAAGGAATTTGAATTGGACACCAGCTGAAGTCCCACAGGCATCTGCAGCAAAGCGTAGGTTGCCTCAAGGGAAGGACTCCGGGTTGATTAATTTGTGTGCCAATGTCCCACCAGTGCCAGGTAACATTTTGCCTCCTGATATGAGAGGCAACCTCATGGCTTCAGTGCAAGGTGCCCAAAGTTCTGACCGCCAGGAAATGATGGCCACGTGGAATCCAGCCGTGCGGACGTTAAGGAATATTACTAATAGTGCTGATATTCAGCAGATTAATAGACCATCAAATGTAGCACATGTAAGTGTTGGATTTTTAATTTATAAGCTATTGGACTTTTTTTTTAGGAGCTATAGTGTCCAAGAACTTCAGTTTCCTTTTGCTGTTCTTAAAATACCTAAAGTTATTACTTCCCCTTATTGCTTAAAATTGTGGCCAAATTCTTATTTTCCCATAATAAGTAACTTAATTTCTAGCAAGTTCACAGAATGCATTTGGAAAAAAACATTTGGAAGAGTAAAGCTATGTATAACTACAGTATGGTTTAGATTTTCAGTAAGGACTTCTTGGTAAGAAAGGGAGAAATACTAATTTAGAATTATATTGCTAGTTCAGGAAACCTGGTTTCCTTTCCTTCTAGCTTCTCAGTCAGTGCAAGGAATTATTTATGCCATAAACACATTAAACTGTGAAACTGATTGTTCCCACAGTAGGTTCAGTTCTATTCTGCATTGTTCTGCTGGGCATTGTTAGACTGTTATATAGTATACATATTATGATGGAGAAGTCCTAACTTACACTTTCTTATGCCACTTGTGTAGCTGAAATAATTGCAGATCTTGTGTTGAATGTATTTCTACAAGAAAATAAAAAGCAAGCGAACATGCTGCACTGCAGCATTGAAATTCTTAGATGTTTGTGGGAAGGGAGCATGAGTAAAGTAGGTGCTGGTAAATGTTAGACATATCTTAAATAATTGCATTGCTGCCTTTCTGCCTTTTGGGTGTTCATCTGATGGTTAAACTTTGAAAGGTGCCTGAGTAGCGTGGAGGCTTCCAGCCAGTACTTACACAGAGAGTGTGGAGTCACTCAGAACTGCTGGTCCTGTGCTGTTCATATGACATCTGAATATGAAATAGAAATACAGGCTTTATTTTAATTCTGAGTCTTAGATTCCTCTTCTCAGTGCCTTGAATTGTTTAAGGGCTGAGACTCTGGGCAAAGCCTGAGCAGAACTACCAACCATTTGCTCAGTTGGCCAGCGTGGGTAAGTTGGCCACCACATTCTCTCCAGCCCAGTTGCTTTCAAATGCACATCATTGGTGTCCCTGTGGAAGTATTTCTCTGTCAGCAATATTTGCAGAGCTATGGGCACTGGTGGCTGTGTGCTTTGGCTTGTCTCTGTTCACCCAAAGTCTGCTGGAGGAGAGGCTGGATTGTGGTGTGCAAGGGTTCTACTGAGCACCCTCTCAGCTGCTGAGCCAGCTCCAGCATGTGCAGAAAAGCTTTGCATCTTAGATTTGGGAATCTGCTTCCTAGAGGGAGGAGTGCCAGTTCTACCTTTTCCCACTGTTACTTCTCTTTTACTGTGTGCTCTGAATGATGAGTGCAAGTCTTAGTGAGCATTCTTGGAAAGTTAGTGTTTAGTTTGAACCTCAGATTTCTGCCAAGTAGCAAGATCTGTTATCATAAGATGTTTGCAGATACATAGTCACTTTCTGAATACAGCCCCAGAATGCTTTATTGTGAAATACATGTCTTGAAGCTTCCATAATTCTGGCTTTTGGTACTTGTTGTGGAGAGTAGCTCCTCACACCAAGCCATGGAAACATTTTTAGTGTGTGTTAATTTTAGTTATTGAATGTTTCTACTGTGATGCTGCCGAGACATGAGTGATGGTGATGCACTGATTATCATGGCTGCACGTGTGTGCGATACCAACCACATCAGAATTACTTAGATGACACCTGAGATGTTCTGATGTGCATTGTGAAAACACTTGAGCCACCTCTGATGGAGAGCTGATGATGTCTGGTTGAGAGGATACAGTAATTGGCTTTGTGCTCTAGTGATGGGCTTTGGTTCCTCTCTCGCACACACACGTTGCTGAAGGTGAAGGGGAAGTAGTGAGGGTGAAGGAAACAAGCTTTGCAGGATTCATCAAAGCTGATTTCATGTTTAAAAGACTTTATGAATGGCAAGTTCAGAATTTTCTATTACTCCTCATTTCTAATAGGTAGTTTATATTAAAATATTTTAATAAATATGTAGAACTCATCCTAATCTATTAAAACTTTGCCTAGTTTTCCCTTTTCTGATGCATAAAAATTTGCTTCCTAACTTGTGTCTCCTTAGTGTAAAATTATTTTTCTCTTAACAGTGAGTTATACATTTAAAAATAAAATTAAATTTGAGATTACTTCAGCACTCTATAAACCTAAAATCTAGTATTCTTAGGTAGGGAGTTTAGGTTGGTTTAGATTTTTCCCCAAGAAACCCTTAGTGCTCAGCAGATCAATGTTTTTCTTTGTTTTTGGGTATTGAGATTAAAAAACAGGCTATATGTTCCTGAGTTGCTTCAAAAGAGAACAAGATTCCCATGTTTCAAACAGCACCAATTAATGAAGGCATCATTAGCAATTTTAAGTGAAAATAGGACTATAGAACTAAGCTTAATTTAATGGGCCAATGGGATTTTAAAATTAATATTGCAGTTGATCAATGTAATTATTAATATAGTGTTAATAGTCATAATGCTGTTGGGAAAATTACTAATATTACAGGAATGGGCTTTAATCTTAAATTTAACTAAAATGTGCATTGCTGTTTATTAGGAGTCACATGCAGCTCCACACTCCTCTTTGTGTAAGTCCTGTATTTTCATTTTGCTATTAGGCAGTTAAAGATTTTTGTTTAGCTGACAAGGTATTTAGGTGTAGGGTTCTTTTCTTTTAGAAATTGTATTTTCCCAGTAGTTCTTTAAATATTTTTAAAACCGAATGACAACCAAAAGGTCACAAAAATAATCTTTGTTTTCTAGATATTACAATCACTTTCAGCACCTACAAAAAGTTTAGAACAACAAGTAAATCATAGCCAACAGGGACATCCAAATGTGGTGCTGTTTAGTCAAGTGAAACTAACACCAGAGACACATTTATTGCAGCAGTCACATCAAGCACAGCAGCAACAGCACCATCCTCTCTTACACCTTCAACCTCAGCAACTTATGCAGCTCCAGCAGCAGCAGCAGCAACCCCAGATCTCCCAGCAGTCCTTCCAACAGCAGCAGCCTCACCAGTTTCCCCAGCAGCAGCAGCAGCAGCAAGTCCATCAGCAGCACCAGTTCTCCCAGCAGCAACTCCAGTTCCCGCAGCAGCCGCTCCACGCGCAGCAGCAGCTGCACCGCCCTCCGCAGCCGCTCCAGTTCCAGCAGCAGCATGTGCTGCAACAGCAGCTGCAACAGCTGCAGCAGCAACAGCAGCAGCTGCAACAGCTGCAGCAGCAGAACCTGCAACAGCAACAGCTGCAACAGCAACAACTACAACATCAGCAGCAGCAACTGCAGCAGCACCACTTACAGCGACTGCACCAGCAGCATCAACAGCAGCAAATGCAGAATCAGGCAGCACAGCACATAGCTCAGACACCTCAAGCACTACAGCTTCCAGTTGCAGCCCAGCAGCCACAACACCACCAGCAGCAGCAACAGCAGCAACTGCAGCAGCAGCCACTCTTTGGGCACGATCCAGCAGTGGAGAGTTAGTAACTATTGCCTTCTGATCCTGAAAAAAAGTAGCTAATGAAATGGGATAGAATATGAAAAAGTAATACTGTGCTTGTGGGATGGGACTATAAGAAACCCCACTCATGGCTCAGGACTGGTTTTACTGATTTTTAGGCAAATATTTAAATAACAGCTAATGATAATCCAGCAGTCTGAAAAGCACAAGAGTGCTGAGAACATTCTCTTTTTAAATATGCACTTGATACCACAAGCACACAGCCTATACTTTCAGAACAGTGTTAGTAAATGCATAGCACAATTGTTTAAATTTTTTTTTTCCTTTGGAAGAGGTGGAGGGGAAACATTTCAAACAGTATGAGAACTGGAAGGACAGCTCCAATTTTGGAAATACTAGTAAATTATTGAAGATTCAGTATCGGAAAGTTGTCACGTCTTGCTTTGAATTCTAGTAGAACTGAAAGCTTTTTGGTTGTTTTGGCTGGTGACAGGTGATATTTGTGAAAGAGGAAGTTGTCTTACATTTTCCTTCCTTTTGCCCCTTTAGCCCCTCTTCATCCAGGAAGAAAATCTAGCCTTTACAAAATCACACTCTGGGCTGAGCTGTGCCTTAAAGGCTTTCAGCTTTGAAATTTTGGATCCTACTTTTTCAGGTTTAGGAAGTTAACAGCTTGGGAATAGGAAGAGGTCAGTGTAGCAAATGTGTTCTGAAATGAACTCTTCAGACTTTTAAGTATTTAATTGTTTGTTCTTTATGTGCCAAACTATTTCAGTTCCAGAAGAGTATTTCCTACTGGGCTGTGTCTTTGCAATTGCTGATTACCCAGAGCAGATGTCTGACAAGCAGCTGTTAGCGACCTGGAAACGGGTAAGATTCTGCAGTATTTCTACATAACTATAACATGATGTCATAGTCCCTAAATTCTGAGAGAAAACATTGGAAGTACTTCAGCACTGTTCACTTATCTTTGGGCATCCTTTTGTGTAATTCTTCTGTTACAACCTAAAAAAAAATTATTCAACTGCTGCTGACCAGAAAAAGTAATAGAAATACTTTAGGTGTGCAGCCTGGTTGAATTAAGTCTTCAGTGAGAACATGAGCTAAGGAAGTTGCAGCCTTAACTATTTCCCAGTTATCTATGCTTTTAATCAGGCAGCTGTAGTACAGCAAATGTAATATAGCATCGCTGTCTATCTTTAACTTGATTGTATAAAAACATTCTTTTTTGCATTTAGTTTTGGCATTTAGTAGCCTGTGAGGTATCCACCTGAGTGAATAAGATGGAAGAATAGAGTGTTTCTATTTTTTTGCCAACTTCTATTTTTCAGAAAAATCTGTATCCTTTCCTAAATAAGAGGACTTTGATGTTCTTCAGAAACTTCTGATGGATTTTATAGTTGAATTTTCCCTACAATTTTGCATAATCAAGTAAGCTGTTGACATTTTTAACAGCACTTGTGTTTATTGCTGAGATAGAATTGAATAGTTCATGAAAAAATGTTTAATAGTTATACTGCAAAAAATAAAAAACATGAGAAGGGTTATTTTTGTTTATATCTTTTTATTTTGGGTTTTTTTCCATTTCTTCTAAAAGATAGACTTTTTGTTCAGTGGAAAGCTGCATATTTAATTTTGTTTTTTGTTTTCAAAATTATTCTAAAGCTAGCTAACAAACCTGGTTTTGGGGGGTAACTCTTCAGTGAAGTGATGCTAATGGAGGCAGTGTCCTAAAGGGTGGACTTTCATTTCAGTCTTTTTGTTTCTTCATGTGATGTGAAAATTGTTATATCCTAGAAGTTCTGGGTTTGCTCTCTTACCAGATCATCCAAGCACATGGTGGGACAGTGGACCCTACCCTCACGAGCAGATGTACTCACCTTCTCTGTGAAAGCCAAGTCAGTAACATGTATGCTCAGGTAAGCCAGCTGAGAGCCTGCACTGCTGCATGCTTTCATTTTAGCACTGGAAAGGCAGGGCTTTGCACTGTGTGCTTCATGCTTAGATAGCAAATACAGAGTTTCTCACTATGTGGGTTTTTTTTTATAGTTTCGGGTTTTTTGGGGTACAGACTTCCATAGTGCATGTAGTGGACTTGTTCCAGAGAGCACTAAGGAATATGCTGTGAGAAAGAGGAGTCTAAAAAGCAGAGAAAAACAATTAAAATCAAATGTTTGATTTGTAGAAAAAGTGTAAAATAAAATAAATGTGTATTTTGGGTTTTAAAAGCTGTTTGTGCCTCTATTCCTAGGCTTTAAGAGAAAGGAAGAGATGTATCACAGCACACTGGCTAAATGCAATCTTGAAGAAGAAAAAGATGGTCCCACCTCATCGAGCCCTTCATTTTCCAGTGGCATTTCCACCAGGAGGAAAGCCATGCTCTCAACATGTAAGAAGGAAAAGCTTACTTCAAAAGAATGCTTGCTTCATTGCTTGAGCAGTATTAAAACAGAGCTAGAAGGTGCTTACTCAGAGCAAAATACACATTTCTTTTGCCTTGGAAGAAAAGCTTCTGTTAATCTTAAGGTGCTGTATTGATGTGGTGGTGCTGCTACCGGGTCTCTCTGTGCTCTGTAAGTATTCCTGAGTTCAGAGTGCTGAGGAGTAACACCTGCCTTTATAAGTTACTCTCTTACACTGCCTGACTTACACACAGCAAGGTAGCAGCAATCCAGGCTGCACAGTTTATAGCAGCAGAGCAACAGTACATCTAACAGCATAGCCCAGGATTTTGAGAGGATTTTTGAGTGATTTTCTTAGTGAGTGCTTAGCAAATACCTAAAAATGAGGCCTGTGCTGCTAATCAGAGGGTAGGAGGTCACAGTTCCATTGCCTGTGCAATTAGGAGCTGTGGAAGTGGAATTTTGTGGATTTGAGAAACTTCATTCAGAGGCATCTTGGAATGTACTGTGCTGTATAAACCAAGATGCCAAAATATGTCTTGGCACTGGATTTCTTTGTGCTGGATGCAGACATATGGGATGATGGCCTTGCTAATAGCCTGTCCTGACCAACAGAAAAAGAAATACAGATTTGGGAAAATCAGAGTATAACAACATGCATGTGTACTCAGTGGTTAGTAATAAATGCAGTATTAAATGTAGTAAACACAGTTTTAAACAAAAGTACTGTTGCCTTTCCCTAAAGGATTTATCCTGTCAGGATTAAAGGTAATAATGGAAGATGTGGAATTACAGTTCACCACTTACAATCAGCTGGCACAGTTTATTTGGCTTCATGGCAGAGCAGAGCACAGTTTTCAGATATTTAGAGTAGAGCAAGTAAGTGTAAGCATTTTTTTGTGTGTGCCTCCATGTAAATAGCAGCAGAAGGAAGATGGCAGACCTGTGAGAAGCAAATTAGCTCTGAGCTCTTTCATAATAATGCTGTGGTCTCTGTAAATAAGAAAAAACTGACCAGAATAAGGAAAATTATTCTTCCTGAGTCAGAGCTACTGCTAGAAACCTGCAATTTTTATGTATAAACAAATCATTTTTAAATTGTACTGTTTGTATCCCGCAAGCCATGCTTTAATTAAGTGCTTACACACCATGCTGTACCTTTCATTGTAATGTAAAAAGTTAGTCATGGAAACACTTCCCATGGGAATGTTTTGTAAGTGCTAGCAATGCTCAGTTGTTTATAACTGTGTCTTTTTGTCTGCAGATAATCTCTGTGACAGGATTTGTTGACAGTGACAGAGATGACCTCAAGCTCATGGCCTACCTTGCAGGTGCCAAATACACGGGCTACCTGTGTCGCAGCAATACAGTTCTCATCTGCAAAGAGTAAGTGCTGCACTCCACAGTCCTTGCTTTGCAGGTGGTGCCTTTTGAATGTAAGGTGCCACATATGGCTCATTTTAAGAGTGTTAATTGTAATCAGTTCTGCAGTTTGATAACAATAACTTAATGATGGTGTTTCTTGAAGTAAATTACAGCACATATTAAGTGATAAATTTGGCCTTCTGAACACAGGCAGAACAAAAATAATTTCTAACTCCTCTATTTTATAATATTCTGAAGTGATGCTGACTCTTAGAGCATCCATAAATAAAATACCTTTTTTTAATACTTGTTCTAAAATGTTGGAGGAGGGAAAATTTAAATCCAGGTTTAAAGATTGCATTTACAGCAGAAACTCTCCCTTGACTGACTTGTTCTGACGAGGAGAGAATCAAAGCATTTTTTGGAGAATCTCCTCTGTCACAGTTAAAACAAACAATAGACCAATGAAGAAATACTGATATTTTAACTTTATTGTTAGAAATTGCTGTTTTTACAGTAATTTCACCATTATAAGCTGCACCATTTTGACTAAAATTTTGGTCCAAACCCAAGGTGCGGCTTATAATCAGGTGCGGCTTATATATGGACAAAGAACGAAAAGTTGCTGTTTTAGTTTGGAGGACAGGTGTCTGCTGAGAAAGGCAGGAACTTCTCTTTGAAATGGAGAATGTAAACCCCCTCCCTCCAAATTATTAGAATTTTGAAATCAAGGGGCTTTCAGGCAAAGGTATGGGAATTAGGAATAACAGTTCTTTACTAGGGAAATTAAAATAGAAATACAGTACTACAAAGAAACAAACTCCAAACCCTGACAAAGTCAGAGTACAACCTGACACCCCATCAGGCAGGGTGTTGGTAGCAGTCCCATTCCATGGTGGCTGCATCCTCCTGCAGTGACAGATGTGGCTCAGTTGGAGCAGTGCTCCTGTACAAGGTGCAGTTTCCCTCCGGAGCTCCAGTGGGGATGTGGAGAAATCCGGTTTTCCTCTGGAGTCCAGTGGAGAAAGGGCTCCCTTAGTGTCCCAAAACCTCTGTTTTTATCTTGGTAAGAAATGTTGGGCTCTTCCCCCTGGCTGGTGCAACTCCCAATGGGATGCAGTAATTTTATCAGTCCCACAGTGGGACTCAATGGCCATGAGCAGAAAATGACTGGCTGGAGGAAGGATGGGTTGTGAAAAGATAAAGAACAATGCCCTGCCTGGTTTCAATGGATGGCCCATTAGCAGAATATCTCCCACAGAGATAAGGCTCCCTGCCCCCACCCTCAACAGATGGTGATAGAACAGATACCTTTTATCACACTCTGTATTGTAACATGTGGCTTATAATCATGAAATTACTGTACTTGTTTCTTTGCAATATAAATGTTTTTTTTTTTCTTCTGTGCCCCCCAAGGGCCAGCGGGTTGAAGTACGAGAAGGCCAAGGAGTGGCGGATCCCGTGCGTGAACGCGCAGTGGCTCTGTGACATCCTGCTGGGCAACTTCGAGGCGCTGCGGCAGATCCAGCACAGCCGCTACACCGTGTTCAACCTGCAGGACCCGCTCTCTCCCAGCCAGCACCTCGTGCTCAACCTGCTGGGTAAGGCTCACAAGCCTGTTTCATCAGCAGGGTGGTGTTTCCTCTGGTGGAAGTAACTTGGCAGTGGAGTCATTTTTGTTCTGTTCTCTGTTCCCTAGATGCTTGGAGAGTCCCATTAAAGGTGTCACCAGAACTTCTAATGGTATGTTGGATTGTTGTATATATACAGCTGTTTTGATAAGATCATTCCTTGCCTGTGCTGAAGCTTCTGGTTGTACTTTTTGCTTATGTTCTGTTTTATTTTGAGGAATCTTGAGAAATAATTTTTTGCAGAATTAAGGAATTTTAGTGGGATATATGGAATGAAGTTGCTGTTGACCTTGGGCTAGATGTTCCACTCTTCAATTTTTACATCAGACCATTAGAAATGGCTTAGTACTTTTTAAATCAGTACCTAACACTCTGTAAATGAGACCACATAAGGGTTTTTAAGGCAGAACACCCAAAATCAGTAAGAATTTTGTTAGAATATTGACTGAATTTTAAGTAATGAGTTTTAACTTCCATTAGCATAATGTAAGTTCAGGGTAGAGCTACTTCATATCATCTCTGATACATATTTATATGTATCTCTCTTATGATATGTGCTTATCATCTCTGATATATATGAACTATAACCTTGGACATATATACCAGTGTTTTAGAATTTTAAAATATACCATGCATTAAAAAGTGTAATTGAAAACCCTGAAATATCAGCAGGATTGAACAATGAAAAATTGTACCTTGAAAAACATACAAGAGAAGTAAATTTTTGTCATGAAGGGTATTCTGCAAACTGTGCAAAATGTAAGTTTTCTGCATATTCAGAATAAGCTGCAGTTTCCATGTCAGCTGTTACATCTATCTCATCTATATTGTATTGTAAATTTACTTCCCATTTCAGACTTATACTTGATAATTTTTCACAGTATGTCTTGATGGAGGTAAATTTGTACTGCATGTGACTTTCAGATAACGTTTTATATTGCACAAAAACCTTTTGCTGCAGCACTTGTTTGGATCTCAGTCGCTTTTTGAGTCCTCAAAAAAGAGGTGCTTAGTAACTCTCAAAACACATTTTGTAGCAATGTTTGAAATGGGGATTCAGGGCACTGTTGCTTGAATACCTTTCAGCTCTAGAAATAGGCACTGCTGTTTTCCTGACCATTAGTTTGAAACGTTCTTATTACAGACCCTTGTAGATTTGTTTCATGGGCTTGTAGGAAAGTTGCATTTTAAAAACTAAATGCTTTTAAAAACTTGTGGTCATCATATTTTCCTGAAGAAGGAAAATATTCTGCTTTTACAAAACAAAAAAGTCCTTGGGATGATTCAGTATGCAGTATTAGTATTTAAAATAGCTTTTAACTAAGTCAGTTTTGGTTTTGTTACCACCACCCTTTGCATCCACACTGCAGTTGAGCTCATGTTAAAACTGGATACGTTCTTTGTGTGGGTCAATCACTTCAGGTTTCTGTTTTTGTTTTGTCTTGTGTAGCAAATGGAACCCTCAGGGTTTGGATATCTAATTTAGTATCTCCACTTCGGTATTTTGATGGGGACCCTTCTTGCCCGTGTGAAGTGGGAATTTTGTGACTTGGATTGAAAGGGGCTTCTGGAGACAGTCTAGTCCAGCTGCCCACACAGGAATATGGTTTGATAACAGAAAATGCTGGGCATGTGAAACTGTCAGGGAAGACAGGATACTTCACTGCGTTCACAGTGGGCATTTCTATTTGTCTTGGGGTTTGGGTCCTCTTCTGAGGATAACTGTCTTGTCAGATGCTATTGATGCCATCTACCCCTTTCATTTTCATAGTTGAAATGTCTGTCAAAACGTGAATGTGTGCACTTTTCTTTCCAGCTGCTCATACTATGGGCTGTCTAGCATAAAAATGCCTGGTCTGGGAGCAGGGAGCAAACCCCTGTGGCTTGTTCCTCCCAAAGGAACATTCTCACAGCAAGGTTGACACAATCCTGCCTGTCTTTCTGGTCATGTGCCTCTAGCGTTCTTCATTAAATTTCTGGTATCAATTTGAAGGTTAAAAAGAGATAAATGTCACACTCTCCTGAACCTGAGAGCTGTGGTTTCAAGTTACTCAGACCAAGGAGATCCTAAAAGCTACATTTAATCACCTCTGGGCACATGCTCTAGAGGCTGATCTGGTACTGGGGAGGAGGCACTTTCTAGCCAGCTGCTTTTTATGTAGTTAGGCAACTTGAGTTTCAAACAGTATTTTCTGACATATTGCCATTCCATGAAATTTAGCACTAGGAAGAATATTGTAGCCTTTTTGTACTCAACAAATGGACAGGCTTTTTATTCTCTTTCTCATTTAATTAATTGACTTTTCCATTGATAATTAGCAGTATTATTTAAAGGGAAAAAGTCCCACATTCTTTTATTTGGTAGGCACGTTCAGGGTTACATAAATTTGTGGAGCTTTGGCTGATGCTCAGCTTTGCTCTTGGGTTCATTGTGTAAAAGCAGTAGGTGCCCCATGTATTCAGCAGCATGTAATTTTTGTTTGTGATTAATTCAGGATAGAATTTTTGGTTTTCCTGCTTAACACAGATCTAAACATGTAACTGGTCTGATTTCAGGGTGTGAGGTTGCCTTTGAAACCAAAGCAAAATGAATCCAGTCTTCAGCCGTCTTCCAAAAGAGCAAGGTAAGAACAGCGAGCAGTCAATGCCTGTGGTCCTTAACCAACTTCTGTTCCTCAGGAGTGCCAGCTGCCCATCAGCCTGCAGCATCCTGTGTCCTGCTCAGTGAGATAACTGTCAGTGGGTTTTGGATGTTGCCAGTTACTCAGCTGGCAGGAATAAAACAGTAACTAAGAGAGTGAAGTAGTAAGAGAGTTGGGTGAATGCAGAAAGAGGAGAATGTCATGTTCTCTGTGTGGTGATTTTTTCTTCAGAAGAAGTTGTGCCTAATTCTCATTTATCTATACAGAAGTGTGTATATCTAATTCTAAAATTGCAGTTCTACAGCCTTAGGCCCAAAGTCACATTCTGCTGTTTTTCCCATATTGTAGGATTGAAGACCTGCCGCCACCTACTAAAAAACTCACCCCTGAGCTGACACCCATGGTGCTCTTCACAGGATTTGAACCTATGCAAGTGCAGCAGTACATCAAGGTGATTTTCAGCCTTATCTCTTTGAACTACATTCAAACATGGACAACTTTTTTATGGATGTTAAACTTCTGCAAAGACTTGATTAACATATATCTGGTGGATCAAATCACTCCTTACTGACCCTGAGATTAGAGTAGGTTTATATGAAATGTGTTTTATTTGGTAACTGTTCCCCTTTAGTCAGCCACTTTACACTACTGTGCTACTTGGTTTGTCTTTCTATAGGACTGCTTTAAAAAGCAAGAAAGCTCTTTCCACATTGTTTCTAAATCAGCAAATTTCATGACTGAATTTAGGTGAGAAAAATAGTAAGAATTGTACTGGATAAGACCCAAGATTCTTCTAGCAGAGTTGCTGTCTGTAGTGCCAAATGCTTCAAAGACAGCTGATGACAAAGCTTATGGTAGGTGTGAGATAAATTCCTATGGAGGTTTTGTTCTGTTCCCTGATAAAGCTGTACTAAAACATAACTGTAAATAATTTATAACATTCAGATAATGAGAAGTAAATGAGGTCTAGTCCGAGTCTGCTGCTTTTTTTTAGAAATATGCACTTTGGTGTCCTCAAAAATATATTTTCTTCGTTAAACCTATACTTGTTTTTGGTTCAGCATTGGAGATTTTTTCCCTAGCAATGTATGCATTTGAAGCTGATATTAAATATTTTGGGGCATAAAATGTTTTTCAGAGTATCCTATAAAGTTCCAATATGAACTTGTCATTTTCTGTCATCTTGATACCAGGTTAATTATATAGATAATCTGTTTTGGTAACAGCTATGGCTCACAAATTTAAAAAATCAACTTTAGCCACAAAGCTTGTGAAGTTGAATGTAAACCTGTCAGCATTGATATTAATAAAACTCTGCAGAGTTTGGATACCTGACTGTGGCTGGATATTCCTCATCTTCTTGACATGGAGGGGTAATCTTTGTACCTGTATAGTACAATGGTCCCTTCCACATCAGAGTGGAAATTTTGCAAGTTCTGCACTCACAGGTAGAAATGCTTGAGGTGAGCATAGAAAAGCAACCTTTGTCTTTCAGAGGGGTACAATGTACTGTTCACAGGGTGCTTATTGCTAGGAAGGAGGTGAATAGTGGAGAGAGAGGTTCAGTGTCATTGAATAATATTTTTGCGAGTCATCTTTGTGCAAACCATCAGAGCATGATAAAGAAGAGCTAAAAGCATTGTCCCTGTCCCATGTACAGTAATTTCACCATTATAAGCCGCATCATTTTGACTAAAATTTTGGTCCGAACCCAGAAGTGCAGCTAATAATCAGGTGCAGCTGAAAAGTTGCTGTTTTAGTTTGGAGGACAGGTGTCTGCTGAGAAAGGCAGGAGCTTCTCTTTGAAATGGAGAACGTAAACCCCCTCCCTCCAAATTATTATAATTTTGAAATCAAGGGGCTTTCAGGCAAAGATATGGGAATTAGGAATAACAGTTCTTTTCTAGGGAAATTAAAATAGAAATACAGTACTACAAAGAAACAAACTCCAAACCCTGACACAGTCAGAGTACAACCTGACACCCGTCAGGCAGGGTGTTGGCAGCAGTCCCATTCCATGGTGGCTGCATCCTCCTGCAGTGACAGATGTGGCTCAGGTGGAGCAGTGCTCCTGTACAAGGTGCAGTTTCCCTCCGGAGCTCCAGTGGTGATGTGGAGAAATCCGGTTTTCCTCTGGAGTCCAGTGGAGAAAGGGGCTCCCTTAGTGTCCCAAAACATCTGTTTTTATCTTGGCAAGAAATGTTGGGCTCTTCCCCCTGGCTGGAGCAACTCCCAATGGGATGCAGTAATTTTATCAGTCCCACAGTGGGACTCAATGGCCATTAGCAGAAAATGACTGGCTGGAGGAAGGATGGGTTGTGAAAAGATAAAGAACAATGCCCTGCCTGGTTTCAATGGATGGCCCATTAGCAGAATATCTGCCATGGAGATAAGGATCACTGCCCCCACCCTGAACAGATGGTGATAGAATAGATACCTTTTATCACACCCTGTATTGTACCCCAAGACAGTTGCCGACACCCAGACGTGTGGTTTATAATCAGGTGTGGTTTATAATAGTGAAATTACTGTAGTCGTCATTATGAGAGCAGTAGAGTGCACAGGCCTGCCAAAGACCTCCTAGGTCTTCTAACCTAACCCTCAGGCTTTCTTGCTTTGGGACTCCCAAGCACTCATGCAATAAAACCCCCTGCTCTGTTAAATATTTATGCTTATAGATATTGGTGTGGGTTTTACTTATTTGTGCAAAATGTTTTTCATAATCAGGAATCCAGGGTGCACAGTTACTAAAGATGTCCAAATTTTTTTTCATCCTTGAAATTTTTATGAGGGGAGCACTCTTTATATCTAAGATCTGTGGTAATCTGATGTGCCTCACCAGCCCATTCATTGTGTAACTCATCCCTTCAGATAATGACTGGCTTAATTGATAAGATAGCAACTGTGAGGAGCTAGTTTGAGTTTGGTGGCTTAAACCAAGGAAAAGGGAATAGTCGCTCAGTGTCATCAAAAATGCATGTGGATTATGTGTTTTTCATGAGGTGCTTTTCTATTTAAAGAAAAGCCTAGCAAAATTAAGTTTGCTATAGCTACAGTGTGTACTGCACCTTCCCTAGAAAAGAGAAGAATTATTATATATTGTTATTATTGCTTACTTAAAATTCCATATCCTGTTTCACTGAAAAATATTTTGACTCGTGTTTTACAGTTAGTTCCTTGCTTAAAAAAACACAACCCAAAATCAAAAAATCTGCAGAAGTGGGAAATAGTTTTCAATCTTGCCAGGTGCTATTTATGTCTGCAAATACCTGGATTTTCAGTGGCTGTAAATTCTGTCAAAATTAATCAACTTGAGTAAAGGAATCACTGTAACACAGAAATCTACATTTACTGTTTCATTAGGAGCTTAGTTTTATTTGCTGTGATGATACAATATTTAATACTTTCTTTTCCTCCATTTTTTTACAAGTATTCCACTCTGACTTGTGTTCTGTACAACTTTCAGAAACTGTATATCCTTGGAGGTGAAGTAGCAGACTCTGCCCAGAAATGTACCCACCTAATTGCCAGTAAAGTGACCCGAACTGTCAAGTTCCTGACAGCAATTTCTGTAGTCAAGCACATAGTAACTCCAGAGTGGTTAGAAGAGTGTTTCAAATGCCAGAAATTTGTTGGTAAGTTAAATTAGTATCAATTGTTATAGTAAAAGGTTCATTGACAACATAATTAAAAACACTTTGTTGTTTTGTCTCCTGACTTCAGTGTTTCTTACCAGTTTTCTAAAGAGTTCACCTTTTGAAAGCAGAAATTTTAGTTCTGCAGCAAGTCTGATTGTCATTGTTCACACCTCTTGAAGAATGATTGTCAGAGTTTTTAAATAATGATATTAGCAGCTAGTTTGTATTCCACTTGAGTTAGAAGGTTGTGTTAGTATGGGTAAGCTAAGCTGTCACAAGAATTACGTGTTTTGTTTTTTTTTTTAAATCAAATTCTCTCTCAGCAGAACATTTTATTTTATTTAGTTTTCATGTGTTCTAATACAGTTTCTTTCCCTTAAATGAAGGAAAAACACACTTAGAAAGTTTGCTTTAGGGTGATTAAATGATTGGATATTGTTAAGTGTTGTATTTCTTTCTTGTGTAGCCATTTTGTAGATTTTTACCTGTGGCTGCATTATTTTTTAATTCACCCTTTCTGAAAGAGTGATTATTTGGTTTATGATAGTTTTGTGCTTATTATATAATTAGTTTGTAAGAAGAAAATGTATAACATCACTGGCTAACCACCATAAGGACTTGAATCTGTGGATAATTAACTAATAAACCAGCAAACATTTATAAAAATCTCAAGGAGACAATTTACTTACTTCAGCATCAGTGAACTGAGAAACTGATTAATTTGAAAACTCCTGGAAGATGAAGAAACTTGGGATTTAGGATGATTGTTGTGATCTAGTTTTTGAAGTACTTTACCGAATTTAGGGTTGATTTGTAGCTAATGCCCTGGTTCCAGTTTTGTACCTGCTATAATGATGGAAAATACGACAATTGTTTGCAAAAATTGTCTGAATTGTTTATTTTGTCTTTTGGGAGAGTATGAACACTGTCTCTTGGAAGTTGTCAGAATGGTCTTTATATGTTCTCTGTATAATTTATTGGTTTTGGTTTTTAGACTTGGGGGTTTTAGATTAAATTGGATTTAGAAATGTGTTTGACATGGCTTTTGTGGAAAGATAAAGACTGAAATTCCGCTCCTAATAAAAAAAGACGAATTGAGTGAATAACAGGGCAAATGAAACAATTCTTTCTGTTAAGACTGTGTGAGTACTCAAAGACAGTTTCTGGGCTCCCATAGGTGGTCACAGTAATTTGAATTTAAACTTAATCCTTCTGCTTGATCATTCTCCTTTGCAGAGAATCAAAAAATGAAAATTTGCAAGTACCTCCAATAAGTTGGAAAAAGGGACTTGATAGGACAGTGACTGTTGTTAGGTATGCAAGTGTAAAACAGTTGAAATCTCCGAGGATTTATTTGGTAGTCATCTTTGTAAGAAACCTAATGGAGAGGGATATTTTAATCATGTTAAATTCTAGTAGGTGTCGGCCATTCAGAGCCACTCTACCACCAAGATGTTCTGCTCAGATTCCTTCCTGGGCCTTGGAGATGTTTGTGTTTTGTGTGCCACATCATAAGTCTTTCTTTTTCAGATGAGCAGAACTTTGTGCTCAGAGATGCTGAAGCTGAGGTGCTCTTCTGCTTTAGTTTAGAGGAGTCTCTAAAGAGAGCACAAGTAGCTCCACTCTTCAAGGTATGCAGTTTACCACAGCATTTAAATATTTGGGAGGTTCTCAACCTAATTTTTTCAACATTGGGACCACTGAAAGCAGTAGATCAGGCTGGCATATGACATGAAACATTTGTTAAAAATGTTTGGTTTGTTTTTATGCCTGTTTCTGCCTAAGCATCACTGGGGTGGATGTAAACCCTCTGAATGACTGGGTCCTGTAGATGTTAACCAAACAGTCTCAGTAAATTTGCTCCCTTCCAAAATCTAGAACATTGCTCTGCTACTTGTAAAAGGAAGGGATTTATGGAAGGGACTCTCTTTTCTTTGTTTTCTCTTTTCTTTTTTACACCAGCCTCATAGTCAGAGCAGTTGCCCATAAAAATAGGAGTCTGAGAGTGAATTTGCCCTTCAGCCTGAGGGACTTCTAGTGTGACTCTCCTTGGAGACTGCACTTTCCACCAGGCTGTTTGCTAGGATGGTGCAGGATGTTTTCATGCCTCTGGTTAAAATGACATTACAGTCCAGAGAGGTATCTGGAGATCTGAGTTGCTAAAGATTCTTCAGCCTAACTGAATTACTGTTTATGGAGGTAAAACACCCAAACCAGGTGGTTTTTTTTGACCTGTAATGAATAAGAATCTGTCTCTTCCGTTACATCTAAATGCTACATTTTGCTCTCAGTTTTACAGATTAAATAGCAAGGTGTTTTCTGGTTTTTTATTCCTAGCTGATAAGCAGATAATCTACTTTGTGATCTGACCACCTATCTCAAGTAGTAGAATAACTTTTGTCAGGAAGTAATAAATTGGCTGTTAGTTATTAGGTAAAAGTTCTTTTGTAGCACTTGAGATGTCCCTGTGCTCAATGAAGCGAGGAGCATTGTTCTTATGTGTCTTACCAAGCTGCAGTTGTTATTTACAGATGTGAAAATAGACACACCTGCAGTGTTCAAATTTACCATAATTGTACATTTGCCCCTCTGTGGGAAACATCAGCAATAATTAATGACAACTCATCAGCTGATGAATCTGTGTCCATAAGCCCAATCCTCACAGTTTACACTGCCCTGTTGTATAAAAGAAGTGTCACATGACGTTAAAACTTGTGTTACAGAAACCAGATAACATAATAATGCTTTTTCTTGTTCTTCTTTTTCTCTTTTTAGGGAAAATATTTTTACATTACACCTGGAATTTGCCCCAGTCTTTCCACCATGAAAGCTATTGTGGAGTGTGCAGGAGGAAAAGTATTATCTAAACAACCTTCTTTTCGAAAACTCATGGAGCACAAGCAGAACAAGGTGTGTTGAGTGTTGCTTTCTAAAATTTAATTATAATACCTTACCATGGTCTTCTGAACTTACCATTGCTTTCTCTCCTTTAGAGTTTGCCAGAGATAATCTTGATTTCCTGTGAAAATGACCTTCATTTATGTCGAGAGTATTTCGCACGAGGCATAGGTACGTATAAACTTCTGTTGTGATTTAACACTATAACTCTTACTTTGATTTTTTTCTATTTCCCAATTATTATTATAATACAAATACAGAGATCTTTTGAAGCTTCAGACACTAATGGAGGAATAGATGGACTATCCTGCAAACTGTGGAGAAATCCAAGCCAGCTGTTTGCTGGATATGTCTAATGGTTATTTTATAGGCAGATCACCATAAATTGTTGAATCTAGCAACAACTGAAACATCAGTGTGTTACCAACATTATTCTCATCCTAAATTCAAAGCACACTCCTGTACCAGCTCCTAAGAGGAAAATTAACTTGAACCAGGGCACCATCTCAGTATTCATCAATTGAGTTAGGGGTTTTCACTTTATTTATTTTCACTTTAGTGTAGAGCCCCAAGAAGTGCTGTAGTTAATAACAGTGCCAGGTGTGAGGGTTGATGGCAGAGCTGTGGTAGTGGTGGCCACAAAGGTCCAGAACAGCCCCTCCTGACAGCTGCAGCATGAGGCAGAATTTCTGTGTGGGATGTGAAATGTATGAATTTTGATATTTCCAGATGTCCACAATGCTGAGTTTGTCCTGACTGGAGTGCTTACTCAAACACTGGATTATGAATCATATCCTTTTTGTGTAAAGACATTCTGCTGTTTAGGGGAGTATGGTTTTTCTAAAAGATTTTCTTAATTAGGAACTAATTAATTGTAATTTTTTAGGGTATGTTATGTTTACTTGGTAGGAGGGTAGTTTAACTCCCAAGAAGGTAGATTAAATTCAACATGGAATTACCTTTTAATGGGAAATACTTCAAGGGAGGAAGAAGGCAGGGTGGTCACAAAGGAGTAGTAAATATTAGTAAATAGAATAAATTAATAAATAGCAGAATATTAGGCAGTGAGAAAAGAACTTCCCACTAAGGGAAATACTTGGCACAAGTTACTTTCAGATGAGAAAAACAACTTTGTACTGAAGATTATTTACCCTGTTTGACAAATGCAGTGGGGGGACCAGTAAGAGCTCGTGTATTTATGCATTTTTTTTATAGAAATTGTATTTTGCTGTCATTTCTTACAGTTGTTCTTCCTTAACAAGCTTACATATAAATTTACTTGATGGATAGTAAAATGCCTTACTGCTCCAGGATCCCTGGAGCATTATACTTAGCTCTTCAGCCATTGTACAAAGCAACTAGAACTTCCTGTGGATGCTGTTTTCCAGCTGTTTTCCTAGGGATGATGAGCAGTTTAAAGCAGGAAAGCAAAAATAAACTGCATCTTTTTTAGGATGTGTAATTTTATTATGCTGAAACATAATTTACTATGTTTTGTATTATACTACCATTTTAAAAGAGCCCACTTTAGGTATGATGAGCCCGTTTTTAAGCATTTTAAAGTAAATTATGGTACTTCAGCCAAAAGTGTAATTTGGATGTAAAAATAAAAGGGCTTGCTATCTATTAAATTATGGATGTTGAAGATGAAAATGTTTTGTACTTTATTTTTATTTCTTATACTCTATTTTCTTTTATATTGATACTTTGCCCATATTTGAAATAAATGTACTTTTAAATGTTTTACTCTATATTTTAGTGGTCGTTCATTTTTTTGAATACTGTGCAACAATGGCACTCTGGTAAGAGTAAATTACTCAAATCTTTTTCCAAGCAATGTGAAATTATTTTAAGCTTATTTTACCAGGTATGTTTTAATATATGAATCCCAGTACTTTAAAGGGAAATCGTTGTAAATGTATATATGTGTTTTTACTGAAGCAGAGAAGCAGCTTGCATATTCCACTGTTGTGATAACTTTTTGTTTGTATAGTGAGTTTTACTAAATAAATATTAAAAAAAACAGTCTCCTGAATCTATATGCAGTTGTATTTCCTAAAACACACACAGCTCTAATAATCTGATTTGAGCATTTTATCACTTTAGATTCCAGTAGATGAAAAAGTGATCATAAAAGCATTTTGTTTCTTTCTGATCAGCAAGACAGTTCAGCTCAGATGCTGTACAGACAAATGAATATCTGCACACCCCATCAGGGAAATTACTGATTTCAGATCTCTCTTGTACTGTGCTTACAGTGTAAATCCAGCTGGTGCTTGGATTTACTGCTTGTGTTGCCTTTCTCCCAATACCTTAGTTGAGCAAAATGCTTAAGTGAATGACAGATTGCTGCTGTAGGATCACAGTGGTAGTAGATGTCAAGATGAGTGAGGTCCCACAGAGGTCACTGTGTGCCTGTTGCCTTTTATTGCTGACTCTGGTTCCTCAGCTGTATCCATGTCCTGAGCTGCTGCTGTGCTTGGCTTTTCTTTTGGGAGCAGTGGGGAGCTGCATGAGGAGCACAGCAATGGTGACATTTCTACCAGTGTGACTTCTGGTAGGGTGGCAGAGTGGGGTGAATGGGAATGCTGCACTCTGGTCATGAATTTTTAAGTGAATGAAAGGTTAAAAAGGTGTGGTAAGGATGGGAGGAAATGGTACTTTTTTCACAAATGCCATTTACTTATGTCAGGGTTCTGTGTTTATTCTTAGTGTGATTTGAGCTCTCTGAGGTGCAGCTTCCTTTTCATTATGAGACAGATGAAGGAAAAGTCTGTAATGTGGAGACCTAAGGCTGGAAATTAATGATATGATTTTATACTTTAAAAAACAGTAAAAACAAGGAGGTAATGCAGTGGAGTTAATTGTTGGTTGATGAGTTGTGGTACAAATGACTTAAATTGTTCAAACATGTGGACCTGGCAAGTCTGGTCTCCCTGGCAGTGGAGGGAGAGAACATCTCTGAAACCTGACTCCAAGAGCCCTGCAGAGACACATCTCTCAACAGTTCAACAAAGTAGTTCAGTTACCTAAATCTTTCAGAACACAGAAGATTAATAAAGTTAATCCCACCCTAAATAATGTTGTAATACCTTGCATGAATACTATTTTTTACTGGAGAAATAAATGTATCTTTTTTCTCCGCTTAATACTGAAATGATCTAAACCTGTGTTAGTTTTTGCATGGCTTGAGGTTTCATTGTATTTGTTACCAAGTGACAGGCAGGTTTTTGAGTGCCTTTCTCTTTAAAACAGTTATCAGCTGTTGCAGCATTCAAAAGCTATGTGGCAGTTGTGTGGTGCACAGAACTTGAATGCATATTTATACCTGTTGAGCATTCTGTCTGCCTTCCCAACGATGTGTTGTCCTACCAAGTGTAAAATGCTGCTTTCAGAGAGACACACGTGTCAGGAGGCAGCTCACTTGTGCACAAAATCAGACTCAAGGCACCTGGCATTGCCCCACTGGGTCCTAGAAGCTGAAGAGGACCTGGTACAGCAGCTTGGTACAAGGTGAGAGCCTCGCTGAGGGAGAGGCAGAGGGAAAACAGGTTTGGATGTGTTGGCAGTTTCAGCCTCAGCAGTGTAGACTGCTCCACTCCATAATGCTCATGAGGAGTTCTTAGCCTTTGGTAGGATTGGCTTTCTCCACATTTTCCACAATGAAACAATGATGGGGATATGTAATACCTTTGCCAAAAATTGTTAAGAGTTAGAGATGTGAATGCAATAGCATCTGCAAGGTAAATTTCCTTACAAAACCTGTCCAAAATGCTGTCACATACTGCATAGAGAAGCTTGAAGAAAACCAAATGTGATCATGGAACAAATGAACCCCATGGGAAACATGAGTGATAATGCATCTGTTTCATCATCAGTGAAGACAGTGTGTTTATTTAGCCAACATACAAGTATGACTGATTTGATTAACCTTTCAATTAGAGTGAAAAACACAACCTGCCAAGAAATAGTCTTTCAAGAGCCACAGGAGCTGTCCAGAGCCAACTGGCTTGCACAGATGTTACTGTGTGTGTGATTAGGGATAGAGAAGGGGTTTGATGGAGTATTCTGCTACAGCATTGCTGTTATGAACATGATTTCACCTTAGTAGAAGGTTGTAACACTTGAGTGTCTGTTTGATCCCGTGCTCTGTATCAGGGGGAAAAAAAAGTACCTTCTCATATTGTCACAAAAGATCCAAATGCAAACTACAGAACTTGTGTTTTGCAGAAAATCTGTTCTGATAAAGTGGTTATTTAAAGGTAAAAGTAGAATATGTCTAATAGTAAAAGTGTTCCATCATTTTGGGATGTGTTGGAAGTAAAGCCCACATGTTCTGTTACTTTTTTTTGCTGTGAGTCATCAAGTAGAACTGTGGAACAGATTTCCAGAAATGCATCTGGAGGACCTCTGGAGGTTAAGTGCTCAGTGTCTCAAAGGATGGAGGTGCCACAAGCTCTGTGGGCATTTTGTTTCTGCATTTTGCTACCCTCAAGAAAATAAATAAATTACCTTTGTATTTAGTCAGAAAATCCATTGTTCACAAGTGGCTGGTGATGCTCGTTTCATCCCCACACACCCCCAGCAGAGTCTGGCTCTCACCTTCCTTTTGTGAAGCACAAGAGGCTCCTCCAGAGGGATAGGAATGGTTGAGAAGCTTCCTCATTGGGATAAAGGAGCTTTCCCTGGAGAACTGAGCCCTCAGGAGATGAGCTCTTCAGAGGGAATTTTAACCTGCATAATCTGTATGCAGACAAGTGTGAAGAGTGAGGGATGCTTGGGAAAATACTCCCACTTTCACCAAGAGTGTGTTATTTTTCTGATCCTTGAGCAGTGTTTTGTCAGGATACCAGGCTGGGTGTGCCATGGAGGAAGCATCAGTAACAGGGAGCACTCCAGATCAGACACAGCTTTGAGTGGGTTTGTCCTTGTGGCAAGCTACACCAAAAAGAAAAAGAGTGTTTTAAGCTTGAGAGGCCAAATTTTATTAGTATGTCAACCAAAGGACTTTTAAATGAGGCATCTCTATCAAAGAGATGGAACTGAAGTTTCCCTCCCTGCTTTTTGTGTCTTTATAGGACAGATTCTCATTTAATTCCCTTAACTTGGAATGTTGTGGGCAATTGCACAGCCCTTTCTGGTGACAGGAATTTTCTCTTACAGATACTGCAAGCATCTAAATAAGCAAATAGACATCCTCACCAATTTCATGGCTTTTGGGATTTGATACTTAATAAACTCACAGCTTTTTATTGACAATAACTACGTCATACAGTCACTTGTTGACTTTGTGAGAGAAGATAGAGAAATGTCTTTGCCAGAAAAAAAAAATCTAAAAATGAACTGTATTTGTGAAGGCTGGATTAAGCCCTGGGACCCAAAAGAATGGAGCCCACAGTCTTCCAGAGGCCAGACTGGAGCAGAGGGGAGGGAAGAGGAGCTCAGTGATAAGAGCAGGCAAAGTCAGTCAGCCTTCCCCAGAGGAGCCCTCTGAAAAAAATATGTTCTTCAAAGCAGCTCAGAATTTTCTATGTTCTGTTAAATATTTTTCAAAGGAGAAAGGGAGAGAAGAGTGTGATTTTTCATGTGACAGTTGTGGCTTCCAGCCCAGCATGGAGGGAGGCAGATGAGCCACCAGGCCAGCCTGGAGAAATCTGAATTGCAGGTGAGTCAGGAGGGGTTAAATAGTTCCCGAGCTCTGTCTGGGCTGGGAGCTGCAGGGCTGTGACAGATGTGACATAAACCAGCTTCACTGTGTCTGCAGTGACATTCTGCTGCTCACCTGGGAAAGTGCATCCAGGCCCCCTCAGTGGTGACTCACCAGCCTTCAAACCTGGATTGCTGTAGCTGCACAGATCCTGCAGGCAGCTGTGGGTTTGTGGAGAGACTCAGATGTGAATGACATGGACTGGAAGAAAAGGGAGGGACCAAAACAGGCACGTCCTTCCTCTTTCAGCATCCTTTAGCTGGGGGGCTGCACAGTCACAGCTCACACCACCAAGGGGAGAGCTCAGAGGAGCTGTGGTCCCAGGTGGATTTAAGTCACCTCTCCAGCAATGTTTCAAACACAGCAAACCCATGCGACTCCTCCTGGACAGGGTGAGACTCCCACCTCCCTGTCTAAACCAGAGCCTTGCTCCTCATGCAGTGAGCATGTGGGTCAGTCAGTGCTTCCTGCTCACATTTCACACTGCTTTTGCCCCTTGCTCCTTTTCCCTCTGCCTAGAGAAAGCTGCAGTAGCCATGGATTTAACTTTCTAGATTCTCTAGCTGCTGCTGTGCTCTAGATTTCTCTGCCTGGCCTCCTCAATGCCATCAACTTTCTGACAGGGCACCCAGCACAGCACAAACGCTATCCAGCATATTAAAAGTGCTACTTAGGGCATTAAAAGCAATATATTTTGTGTCCTTGGCCTCTGAGCAGTCTAACCCCTCCAGGCTGCTGTCTGCAGCATGAGCAGCAGCTCTCATTTCCATCTGTGCTCTTCAGCTTGGCTGTCCCTCACATGAACATGGGGTCAGAGCAGGGCTCTGGAGTGGAAAGCGAGCAGTTTGCTCACGAGCAATTCTCCAGAGTTTCTTTGCAATTAATACCTCAACACGTTGGTTTTATAGAGCCTTTTCCTCTTGGTCTGCAGTGACCAATACAGCTTCATTTCCTCTCTTATCATCATGATAAGCTTTGTATTGTGAACTGCACTTCTACTTCCACGGAACAGACAATACAACAAACAACAGTTATTATAGAAGTTCCTCTCTTCATCTTGGTAGAAGAAAAGAATGTTTGTAAAATGCTTTACAAGGAGAGAGAATGTATTCCTAGAAGGGTTGATCAAAGTGGCCAAGCTCTGAGTAATGTGTGCTTCTGCAGGGAAAGTTTTGTGATTGGAAACTCATCTATTTTATCTGGTGGCATCGTGTGATTAAAGTGCCATCATCCCTCTGAGCACAGGGCGAGCTGGGGGCTGTGTGAAGCCCTGGGAGCATCAGTCACCATCAGCAATACAGTGAGAGAACAAACCCAGCCTGGGGCTGGGGCTGCTGTGCCGCTCTCTGCAGATCATTTTGAATTATGAACTATTTACAGAGCCGTTTTAAACCCCCTTCTCACATGGATGTGAGACACAGGGGCTTTCTGAGAACCAAGAAAGTTATAAGAGCTAAATGAAATGCTGAACTCAATGGCAAGGGCAAGGAAGGCAGGAGATGTGATGGGAGCTGAGCATCCCTTGTGGACGTGGTCTTGCTTTGAAAGATGCAGGGATAATAGCAAACAAGAGAGGGAACTTCATGTTAGTGCCTCTGGACAATGAAAGAAAATGTACCCTGCCCAAAAAATAGGGTGTATGTGGAATTTTGTAAGGATAGGAGCCTCTGGGAGCTGACAAATTAGTAAATTATTCCATTTAAATTGAAATATGTTGCAAGAAACTCAGTTTTAATGAAACTAGTTTGGGGCTTTTTGAGTAGGAAGGCAAAATGAATTATTAAAGTATGAAATAATAAAGTAACTGATATGAAACTAATTGAGAAAATGAAGCAGAAACAAAACCGCTATAATCAAACATGCTCAGTGTGGGGAAACTGAAATGGGAATTCTCATTTCCAGTTTTTTAGCAGCAACACTTTGTAACTGCTGAAACACTAAGTCGTGCAGTTTAGCTAAACTCTGAACAAGGAGAGAAACTTTTGGAGTTCATCTTTCCCTCAAACACCACACTAGGCATAAATGCTGACTTACCACCTCCTTGTAGCACCTCTTAACACGTCATTTATTTAGCTGATCTAACTGATGTCAGTGATTGTTTAACCCTCAGTTGCACAGACCGCCAGAATTCATCACCCTCCCTCCACAAACAAGCCACACACAGCCCTTACTGAGCACAGCTGGTTTCTGTCCTAAGCATCCTCTAAGGGGTAAGAAAAAAGGAGCAGAACTGGAAGGACAAGTATGTCCTTCAAAGGACTGTCAGGAAAATTACAGGTTTGATAGCACCATCCCATAAATTTTTAAGCTCAGCACAGGAAATATAAGGGCAGAAACAGCTCTTTTTTTACCTATAAAAATTTAAATCAATTTCTTCTCCTTTGAGAAACGACTGTACCAAACACCAGCTGGCACTGGGCTATATTTCACAGTGGAAAATACATGATTCCTGGGCTTCTCTGCTTTTCAAATTTGGAAATGACAAAGGAGATTGAAGGAGCAGTTGCAGCCACTTTACTTTTTTCTGCAGAAAGTCTGGTTTGCTTTGCTGTGGTGAGTATGGCTCCCTGGATTTTTAGGAAAATAATAATATACCTTTGTGCCCTATGGAGAGAATTTAATACATCGGCAAAAACTGAGTTGCTCTCTCTGGTTTCTGCCCAATAGCTGCTGAATCCAGTGAAGAAAATCCAGGTAATGGATTTTCCCTGGGGAATGAAAACACGTATTTAACGTGAAGCATGGGTGTAGCTGTACTGACCTCTCGTGATTATCACCAAATTTACACCCACCCCTAAAGCACCAGAGCTGACACAGCCTGAAAAGAGAACCCAGGCAGAGCCACAGCCACCTGCTCTCCTGCATTAACTCCACTCACTAGTCCCAATTAATTTGTACCCATCATGGCAATTTGCTTCCAAAATGTGTGTTTTGTGGCTGCAAGTGCACAGAGCCAGACCTCTGATTTTGTTACTGACTTCTCTTGCAATTCCATGCTCTGCCAGTTTGCAGTGAGTCCTGGTTTCAGCTGGGATGAAAACTCGTCCTAGTAACCTAAAAACATATGTCCCACTTCTGCCTCTAAAATGCACAGGACATGTAACTGCTTTAATGTGATAGAGAATCTGTGTGACAGTGCCAGTGAGGGACAGTGCCTGCACAGAGGGAAATATTGAAGAAAGGGAGAAGGAAATACAGCCTTACAGTGTAGCCTGTTGCTGTTCTGCAAGTCCTGAATGAGTGTTTGCCACCTGTTCCTTTTCCAAACACATTCATGGGGTCTGAAAAGGACACCTCCATCACCAGCAGCTGCTGCTTCTAGGAGGGATAAAGTACAGTAATTTCACGATTATAAGCTGCACCATTTTGACTAAAATTTTGGTCCGAACCTGAAGTGCGGCTTATAATCAGGTGCGGCTTATATATGGACAAAGAACAAAAAGTTGCTGTTTTAGTTTGGAGGACAGGGGTCTGCTGAGAAAGGCAGGAGCTTCTCTTTGAAATGGAGAATGTAAACCCCCTCCCTCCAAATTATTAGAATTTTGAAATCAAGAGGCTTTCAGGCAAAGATATGGGAATTAGGAATAACAGTTCTTTACTAGGGAAATTAAAATAGAAATACAGTACTACAAAGAAACAAACTCCAAACCCTGACAAAGTCAGAGTACAACCTGACACCCGTCAGGCAGGGTGTTGGCAGCAGTCCCATTCCATGGTGGCTGCATCCTCCTGCAGTGACAGATGTGGCTCAGTTGGAGCAGTGCTCCTGTACAAGGTGCAGTTTCCCTCCGGAGCTCCAGTGGTGATGTGGAGAAATCCGGTTTTCCTCTGGAGTCCAGTGGAGAAAGGGGCTCCCTTAGTGTCCCAAAACCTCTGTTTTTATCTTGGTAAGAAATGTTGGGCTCTTCCCCCTGGCTGGAGCAGCTTCCAATGGGATGCAGTAATTTTATCAGTCCCACAGTGGGACTCAATGGCCATGAGCAGAAAATGACTGGCTGGAGGAAGGATGGGCTGTGAAAAGATAAAGAACAATGCCCTGCTTGGTTTCAATGGATGGCCCTTTAGCAGAATATCTCCCATGGAGATAAGTATCACTTCCCCCACCCTCAACAGATGGTGATAGAACAGATACCTTTGATCACACTCTGTATTGTAACGTGCAGCTTATAATCATGAAATTACTGTACCAGTCAACACACATGTGGCAGAGCTTTCCATCACAATCATTACTTGCAGCTTCTCCTGCACAAACAGGCACTGATGGACCCTTTTAAAAACAGGTGACAACAAGCAGAGGCAAGAAAGTGTCACCAAGTACATGTCACAAGCACACCAGAGTGCTGCTTTCTCAGCCAAATGGGCTGCAGTCTCAGGGTCCTGTGGTTCCTAACAGGGAGAACAGGATAATTTGTGTTTTGTGGCAAGTCAAGGACATTCTGGAATGAGGGTGGGAATTGCAGCACATCTGTTGTCTACCCCCCACCTCTCCTCCCAGCTGTACTCGTGTTTGGCTTGGTGCTCCTCATGCACGAGGGTGACCAAACACTCTTAAAGGCAGCACAAGAGGGTTTTTTGTTTAGGACATAATGGAAAAAGGTGCTTGGAGGAGCTGGATTGTTCTGCCATGGCTGTAATGAGTCTGGTAATGCTGGTTTGTTTTGTTTGTTGATTTTCTTGGGCTCTGCAGCCTGGCAGAACCCTGGGTTCTTGCTGTTCACCTCCTGCATCGTTTCTGGAGTGAATTGAAGGCTGGTGAGAAGCAAGCCCTTTGCAGACAGGTTTGTAACAGATTTACTGTTTAAATATCCACCATCACAACAACTTTAGGTGTGTGATGTTTTCTCTATGTAATGTCCCTCCTGTAAAAATACATTTATTTAATGCTGATGAGCATTAAGCATTTCTCTAATGCTGCATATTTAACTGTTGAAACATTTGTGTACTGAGTCTCCCAGACACCCTTGTCTCTCATGTTTGATTTCACCAGTTGTACAGCTGTTGAGCACAAACCCAAGACCTTAGTGATGGAGAAAATCACAGCAAAGCTCCTCTGGACCCTTTGTCCTCTCTGTTGGTCTGGCAGCATCACAGAGGAGTGAGTGCAAAGACCTCTGAAATTACGTGTGTCACTTGTGTAATGTGAGCACCAGCACTTGCTACTGCCATCCCAGAAAGCTTGGGGTCCAGGGTGATTTGACATTTTGGACATTTAAAACATATTTTTGCCATCTAATTTTGGAGAGCTTAAGCTTTAATAATATTTTCAAGCTTTTCTTATCAGCCACTGGTATAAAAACATATTTTTATACAAGGAATGGAGAACTAAGGATTTCATGAATCATAGAATGGTTTGAGTTGGAAGGGACCAGGTTGCTCCAAACTGCATCCAACCTGATTTTGAGCACTCCCGAGGATGGGTAGGAGAGCCCCAACAGGTCCAGGTCTGCAGGTGGGACAGAGCAAAGCAGAGAGGGAGAATCCCCTCCCTCAGAATCCCCTCCCTCAATGTGCTGGCCATGCTGCTTGTGATGCAGCCCAGGATATTTTGACTTTCTGAGCTGCCAGTGCACACTGCCAGGTCATGTCCCATTTTCATCCCCCTGTCCCCAGGTCCTTCTTGGCAGAGCTGCTCTCATCCCCTCCTTTGGCTCTGTGTTGGTTCTGGGGGTTTCCCTGCCTCAGGAGCAGGACCTTGCCCTTGGTGACTCCAAGAGCTGGAGCTGACAGTGGCAGTGCCACCCAAAGCACAGTGAGCAGCAGAGCTGCCAGCTCTTGTGATCTACTCAGTGTTCAGGGCAAAAGGAGAGCTTTGAAACCTGCCCCTGAGCTGTCACACTGGGCAGTGAGCTCTTTATAACACACAGAACACAGCATCATGATGGTAATTGAGTACTTACAAAAAAAATAAAATCCTGTTGTGCCCTGGGTATGGAATACCTAATCAAATCATGTTTATTTCTTGGCGCCAGGCTGCTAATTTGCTTTGATTTAGAATTTATAAAGATAATTGCGGATGTGTGCATCTGCGTAGGTGGCTGTGAAAAGCCTTTCCTCTCCGTTTAATAAGCAGCACATTAACGTGGACTGCCTTCATTTGGCTTCCCTTTCCCAGCAACATTGATTTTAGTCCCTTTGTTAGAGGAGGAGATGGAGCCAGGGAAGGCCACCAGAGGTGTGGGAGCTGAGCATCCTCTCAGGGATCTGTGCGATTCCCCTTGCACTGCAGGACCTCTCAGGGTAAAAGTAGGGACAGATGCTCACACCTTGCAGTTCTGATCTTAATATTCTTGGTGGCACTTTGTGAAAGCCATTTGAACACATTTACCCCTGCTTTAGTGTTATTAGAAGTGGAATGAGCTAAAAGTTGGAGTGGATGTGGTGTCAGCATAGCACAGAAAATCATTTCTGTTCACCAGAACACTTTTCTTTAGGCCCAGTCCCTATCTTCATGTGGTCCAAGGGATGAATCCCTGCTCCCACCTGCCTGTGCCTGGTGCTGACCCTTTTATGTTTGTTGCTGACCCTTTGCAGCCTGTCACACAGGCTGGGCTGTGGCAGTGTGCCTGGAGTACATCTCAGCCACCCCCACCCCTTTTTGCAGTTTATTTCACTCAAGAATGACTCCACAGATCACCTTTCCTCAGCCTCCATCCAGCCAAGGCTGCCTCCAGGTGCCAGCACCTGCCTGTGCTCTTTGAGCCCAATGATCAGAGCACTTTTAAAGGTGAGCAAAGATCATATGAGAGAGATCATGTGTGTGGTGTGGGGAGCCTTCACACTGGGCTGGTCACTCTGGCCCCTCTGTACCCTCATTTGTGAGAAAACAGTAACTACAGACATCAAAGTGGAACAAAGATGACAACTGCTCTTGGCAGCTCCTCTCCCCTACTCAAATCAACCCCAAAAATCATGGCAGAGGGGCTGGAGCAGCAGTTCTGCAGTTCTGCCTCTGTGTGTGCTGAGAGCAAGGCAGAAATGATAAAGGACATCCTGGGTGTTGCTGTGACATTTGTCTGCCCTCTCCTTCCCCTGCCAACACGAATTTTCCATGGTCCATACAGGCACTGCTGCCATCTTCTCACATGGGCTTAATCACATAGAGAATCATGCATTAAACTTCAGAGATCTCCTTCCTTCTGATGTTTCTTGCAAAGAGAGAGGAATCAGTGTTTCTGGCCTTCAGGGATGGAAGCTTTCTCTAGAGATAGTTCTTGTCATCTTTTTCCACTCATGGAAATGGTGATTAACTCCTGCAACTTTCCCAAAGTGGCTTAAAATGACAGGCTGTTTGAAATATTGTCCCCTAAGTCCTTGGCTACTCCAGGAGAAGTCTCATCATCCCAGAGTGACATCTCAAAGTCAACTGATGATGGGCAGAAGCCAGGATGAGATCCAGCTCTTCTGCAGGAACAGCAGGAGGGTGCTGCCTGTCAGGGTTCTGATTCAGCCTGTTTGCCCAGTGCCAAAATCCTCTCAATCCTTGCTTGCAAGATCCATTTTGTAGATTTAGGATTTCTAGATATGAATTTAGCAATCTATGTTGGGGGAAGAAAGATTGTCCCAGTTCAGCATTTGGTGTCACTGCTCCATTTTTAGCTAGTCCCTTTCCCTGTAAATGATGTTTTACCTAAGCCTGGTATTATTTCATATGAGAGCAGTGTTGTCTGAGGAAATGCCTTGTACTGGGTTGTTCCTTGTCCCAGGAGCAGCCTGGGCACGGAGAAGCAGCTTGGGGCCAGTGTGAAGGCAGGGCTGCATCTGCCAGCCCCAGGGATGCTGCTGCAATCCAGACAAGGATGCAGGGAGCAGCACCCAGGGCAGACAGCCAGACCTGTGTGTATGGGAAACCTTTGAGTGTGAAGTTTTCCCTTTACCTGCTTCTTTACCTGTTCAACAACAGGGAAAATAAAGCAGCACTCAGAGTTTCTGCCCTCCCCAGGTGACAGCTCTGAGCTCAGCCTGAGTTGAGCAGAAGTTCTGTCTGACACCTATAAAAAATGAGCAGACAGAACTGTGTCCTCTAAACCTGGAAAAGAAACACTGGGAAACTCCCCTGCTCATCTAGAGGGAAGAGCATTTGAAGGGATGCCTGATGCCAGCCCAGACAAAACATCTGCAGACAGAATGGGATGTCCCCACAACACCAAGCAGCAAAATTTTATCACCATCCCTGTGGATCTTGTCAGAAACTGAGAGTCTCTTCTGCCCCTTGTTCAGCCCCCAAGTTCCAGCAATACTTTCCCCTTGAAACTCTGATTCTCATGTTCACCAGAAAAGCAGGATTTCCTAAGCTCTTACAAGATGTAGTTGTTTTCCTCTGTGTGTTTTGCACAGGAATTACAGCACATGAAGCAGATTTCTTGTATGATGAGAGGATGCTTTGCATACATCCCTTCAGAGAGCTATTGCTGCACCTCTGGGGAGCTGGAATACTATATCTAATAATACACTTTAATTAAAATAAATAGTGCTCCTAATTATGTCTTGTCACACAGTTTGTACCCTATAATTTATCAGTGTGATGCAGCTATGAATAAAACATTAAAAACATATTCATATGTAATTTTACCCACACAAATGTACTGCTCATGGGCTTCACAGTTTGCTCTTAGTCTTTTATGAAGATGCTGCAGGTCACATCATGGTTTCCTTAAGCTGTGTTTTCATAGCTTTAAGGAGTTCTGATTCAAGAAGCAGTTTTGTAGCTGTGAGAATGCTGGGAGCCACAAGAACAGTGTCTCCTAACAGAATACAGTAGTTTCACGAATACAAGCCGCACGGATTATAAGCCGCACCCCCGGTGCCTCGACAATGTTGCTGTCTTTGTCAATAGATAAGCCGCACCCCGAATATTAGCCGCACTTTCGTTTGTCGCGAGAATCCGTGCGCAGCTTTCACAAATTGGCCAATTAGTAAGAGGATCGCGGCATAGCGGGCTTTACTGGCTCGGGGCGGGGCCAGGAAGGCTCGGCCCGCTCATGGTTGCCGACGGGGCCGGGTGGCCCAGCTCAGCGCCACGGCTCGGCGGGGCTGGCCGGGTGGTGCTGCCGCCGCCGCCGGGCTCGCTGGCCCCCCTCTCCCGTCAGCACCGCCTCGCTGCTGCGTTTGCTCGCCCTGCCGGCAGGCCAGCCGCCGCCGCCGCTGCCAGGCACGCCGGCCGCCCCGCCGCTGCGTTTACGTACTTGCCCTGCCGGCGGGCCAGCCGCTGCCGCTGCTGCGAGGCTCGCCGGCCGCGCCGCGCCGCGTTTGCTCGCCAGGCCGGCAGGGCTGCCGCCGCTGCCAGGCTCTGCTGGCGGGGCGGCCGCCACCAGGCTCTCCGGCCGCCCCCTCCTGTCTGCACCGCCGCCGCGTTTCCTCGCCCTGACCGGCACTGCAGGCCCCCGCACCGCCGGGCTCCCCCACGCTGCTGGCCCCGATTCTGCTGGGCTTCCCCCGCTGCCAGGCAGCCCCACCCGCCGGCCTTCCTGCTTCTGCCATGCTCCCCTGCACTGCTAGCCCCAGTTCTCCCGGGCTCCCCCGCCATGCTGGCTCAGGCTCTGCCGCCCCCCCTGCCCCGCCCTGCTGGCCCAGGCTCAGCCGCCCGCCCCCCACACTGCTGGCCCCGCCTCCGCCAGGCTTTCCCACCTCTGCCGGGGCCGGCCGGGCTCCAGCTTGGCTTGGGGCTGCCGCGGGCTCTCACTTCCGTGTTGGCAGCTTTTAGAATATTGTTCATGTATTATCCGCCCTCGAATATTAGCAGCACTTCCGGGTTTCCACCAAACTTTTGGTCAAATTGGTGCGGCTTGTATTCGTGAAATTACTGTATATGAAATGAAAATGTGAGAGAACAAAATGAAAATAAAGGAAGTTGCAATTTATAGCTAATGCCATAAATTAGGCTTACTCAAGCAACAAGATCAACTTTCACAAGCATCACAATGAAGGAATCATTCCAGGATTGGTGGAAACAGCTGTGGCTTCAGAAAGTTGTGGATTCATCCTGCTTGGGATAAAAATCATCTTTGCAGAGCACCACTTCACATCTGGAGTCTCTAAGGGATCCCTGCACTTCTGAGGGACATCAGAATCTGGGTCACTGCAATGGTTTGCTTTTATTTGGGATTCAGAGACAGTCTGGGTTCCATAAAACTTTTGGCTGCCTGAATCCAGGCTCATCTGACTTCTTCATATGAAAATAAATTAAAAAGCTTATTGTAGACATTCAGTCTAAAAAAGAAAATTAAAAATATTGCCTGCAAATATCTTGTCCCTTAGTCCTCCTGTTGGTAGAGAAGAGAAACTCTTCAGTTTTCAGAGTCATCCAGAATTGTATTTTATTAACTGAAGTAGTAGTTTAGTACTCAAAGTGCAGGCTGGATTTGGGACAGGTGGGCTCACTCTGATGAGCCAGGAAGTGCACAGAGGCTGCTGGAGGTGATTCCCTGATTCCTCTCAGGAGGAAAGGATCCATTCCAAAATCAGCACTGATAAAGCAAATGGAGCTGGGTTTAACAGTGACTCCAACATGTAATTCAAAGTTGCTTCTTGGGAAGAAAGTTAACAGTAAATGGAATTATTAAGTCAACAGTTTTCCACTGCAATGGTCACTGGGGTATGTGATCACCCCCATGAAAATTTCATTGGAGGGGACACCTGGATTTGTGCTTAGCACTCCCTGCCTTTGGAATCTCCTTCACAGATACCTGTGAAAGTCTATTCTTTTGTTGCCCCTCCCTTGATTCACACGGATTTTCTACTTTTTATTTTATGAGAGCAGATTGCAAGAGTCACAGAAATAGGAAATTGGTTTGGAACTCAGGTCTCAAAAAGACAATGCTGTGTGCAATAAGGGCAGCAAATCACAGCATGGAGCTGAGCCCTGGATGCAGATCCCGAGCCCCTCCCCAGGGATGATGCTCAGCACCCGCAGATCTGGGCTGGAAGAACCAAGGCCAACTTCTCTGCAAAGGCACGGGGGACACAGAGCCTGAATGCTGGGACTCGGTACTCCTGTAACACATGACAAACAACGTGAGACGGGACAGGAAGAGGTGAAAGTGCGGAGTTTGTGTCACTGCTGGGGCTCTGAGGGCACAGGGACACCCTGCGGCACCGGGGTCCGTCCTGGCTCCGGGGAGCGCATCCCCGCAGCGGCTCCGGACAGAGCCCGGGGCACGGGAAAGGAAAACCCGGGGGGACCCGGGCCGGGTGTGGTGTGAGCCGGGACACCGCGGGCCGGGAGGGACACGGCGGCTCCCGGAGTTACGGGTGTCCATGTGTCTGTCCGTGTCCGTGTGTCTGTCCGTGTCTGTCCGTGTGTCTGTGCGTGTCCATGTGTCTATCCGTGTGTCTGTCCGTGTGTCTGTCCATGTGTCTGTCCATGTGTCTGTCCGTGTGTCTGTCCCTCTGTCTGTCCGTGTCGCTGTCCCTCTGTCTGTCCGTGTCGCTGTCCCCGCTCTCCGCGCTCCTCTGCCGCCCTCTGCCGCCCGTCCCGCTGCACCGCGCGCTCCCCGCTCTGCCGGGAAAATCCCTCGGGATCCCGGTCCGCTCTTAGCCCAGCGCACCCCACAGCTGTGTCCCTGTGTGCCACCCTCAGCGTGTCCCTCAGTGCCACCCTCACCGTGTCCCTCAGTGCCACCCTCAGCCATATCCCTGTGTGCCACCCTCACCGTGTCCGTCAGTGCCACCCTCACCGTGTCCCTCAGTGCTACATCTACACGTCTCTTAAGAACCCCCAGGGACGGAGACTCCACCACTGCCCTGGGCAGCCTGGTCCAGCGCTTGGCAGCCCTCCCAGGGAAGGAAATTTTCCTGATATCCCATCTAAACTTCCCTTGGCATAGCTTAAGCCCATTTTGTCCTGTCTATGGCTGGCTACTTGGGAGAAGAGACTGATCCCTCCCTGTCTGCAACCCCCTTTCAGGTGACTACAGACAGAGAATGTCCCCCGAGCTCCTTTTCTCCAGGCTGACACCCCCAGCTCTCTCAGCCTCTCCCCACAAAACTCGTGTTCAGCCCTTCACCAGCTCTGCTGCCTCAATGGGATTCGTGCAGTGAATGCCCAAAACTGAGCACAGGATTTGAGGTGTGGTGTCACCAGTGGTGAATACAGGGGGGATGATCACTGCCCTGCTCCTGCTGGTCACACTGATATTGGTACAAGTGAAGATGCTTGATTTTAACTCTTTTAAATACGAGGAAAATTATTATTTCCCTGCCCCAGTGCTGCCAGAGCTTTCAGGAGTTTATTTCCAGGGATTTACTTTCCCAGAGAGAGCTGAGCTGCCACTGGCCTGCAGGAGTGACACCTCTGCCCACCCATCCTTGGGCACCTCGTCCCAGATGCTGCTCCCAGTTACAATTTGGTTGGGGAGCATCCAAACATCCCTGCCCAAACCTCAGCAGCTGCCTCTCTGTGAGTTATCCCGAGGGTGCTTGTACCACATGAGCTGTGTCACTGAATTTGGGCCTTTTATGCTAATTCTGGGCTTATCCTGACTGTGAAGCAGCAGCTCTCCATTCTGTGTCAGGCCCTGGAATGTGGGGAGTTTGTGAACCAAAGCAGCAATGTCAGTCCTGCACCAATGGGAATTTGTGTCCATGAATTTGATTTACTTCTCTGACTTTTCCCTTCCTATTTAACACAGCAGTGATGGTACTGAGCCAGGTAAAAGCTGGTCTCATCTCATCTCATCTCATCTCTGTCCACACTCCACGAGAAAGAAATGGATTCTAGAATGGCAGAACAAACACCACTTGCTTTCAGGGGACTTTCTCCTGTGTAAACTCACAGATATGCAGGAATATCACTGACTTTCTGTGAGGATATTTAAGGTCATCATTCAATGCAGGCACCTGTTTTCACTCAGAGCTCAGTATTTTTGGGCCTGCTATCTCTGCTAACACTCAGCAGTGGACAGGGACTTCAGGGCTTGAAGAGGCAGGACAGGCAGGAAAATTAGCAGAGAATATTGCATAAGACTTGCTTAGCTAAAATTGTAACACCCTATCCTGGTGTCTCTCTCCTTCTCAGTGCCCCTCTCCTTCTCATGTGACACCTTCCAGTTTTCTCTTTTATCTTTAGGGGAATAGGCTTTTTTTTGGCTCTGTGGCTGAACTGACCTTTAAGCTGTTTGAGTGTCAGTGTGGTGGTGGGAGTTATAGAGTTACAGAGTTCTAATCTCAGTGATTCTGGGTTTAAAGACTGACTCCTTGATCTAATCTGGTATGATTTTTAACGGGAATGAAAAAAAGTTTGAAAATTAAGGAATGAAGTTAAGTAGGGAGGTGCATCCCTAGAATGGGAGGAGAGGGAAGGTTGGAATGGAGCAGTGGGAGGTGGAGAACTCTCCACTCAAATCCTCGCTTGAGCTCCATCGGGATGGACAAGGAGCACTCCTCGATTTCAGTGTTTATTGTAAGATCTGAATCCTTGCTTTGCTTTTGCCGGCTCTGGCGAGATCCTCCCTCCTGCCCAGATCCCCTCGGGCATTGCAGCAGAACAGGAGGTCGGGGCTCGGCTGCTCCCTTCGCTGTCCCATCCCTGAATGTCCTGGAGCCTCCCCTGATCCATCCATCCCGGTGTCCCAGCTCCGTACAGCAGATTCCCACTAGATGGAGCGATGGCTGAGCCGCAGCAAACCCGCGGCAAGGCTTGGAACTGCTTCCACAGGGGAAACAGGCTGAACGTAAAGGGTTTTATTTTCCTAAGACCTCTTTAGTAAAGGAAAGTTTCCCAGCTGAGGTGTGTGAGGAAGAGCTCTGCTTCGCAGCATGGAAATGCAGCTTTCTTCCGTAGCCTGGGATGAAGTGTGCTTCTGGCAGCTCCTGCTCATCACTGCCATCAGCCCTGCTGCTCCTGTGTCACAGGCTGTGACTCCCTGGTACCACGTCCCTGGAGCTCACTCTCACAGAGTCCCCAGTGCCATGGCAGGTCCCCCACGCTGCTGCACAGCTCCTGTGACCATCCTCCCAGCAATGCAGCATCTCCCTGAGCCTGCCTTGTCTTTTGGCACCTGGCTGCTCACCAGAGCCTCCCACCACCACCTGGGAGCTCCCTTCAGCTGGGGTGGGTTGCCCCAAGTTGCAGCAGGGATGGATTTCACCCTCTTGCACCCCGAGGCAGCCTGGGGAAGCCTGAGCCATGTGGCACATGGGGTTCATGCCAGGAAACCTGGAGCTCAGGTGTCCAAATGCTGCTCCTCCTCGAGCCCACACAAGTGTGGAGAGTGTGGCAGCATCCAAAGCTCCTGGCCACAGCCAGGACTGGCACCTGGACATGGGAGAGCAGCCACGCTCCCAGGGCTGGTGCCTGGGGTGCTGCTTCCCTGGGTCAGGCACCCCCTCCTTTCCCAGCCCCACTGCCACTGGGAGAGCAGTGACCACACCTGCCTCTGTCCTGCACAGCCCACACTGCTGGTACCACGATGTGTCTGCCCCTGCTGGGGTCTATCCTCTCCCTTATTTTCCCTTTTGGGATGCCCCATCCCAGCAGCTCTGCAGGAGGGTGTGCTGGATGCTGGCTGCATTTGGAATGGTTCTCTGAAGTCCTGACACGTCCTGGCTCCCAGGCACCCTGTGGTGCAGACATCTGTTCCAGGAGCTGCAGTTCTGGCTGTTCCTGCAGGGAATTGGGCTGTGGCAGAGATGCTGAATCCCATGCCAGGAGGGTGGGTGCTGTCCTAGGGGGAGGCTGTGGGTGATTCCATCTGACAGCAAGCCCTCCTGCCTTAGAGATGAAGCTCTGAGAGGAAATAGGAGGGAGTGGCACATGGATGGTGGTGCAGGGGAATTAGGGAGCCTGGGCTGGCCTCACTGCTGGGTTTCCCTGGGCTCTGGAACCTCTGTCCTTTTGGGACACTGCAGTTCCAGGCAATGTTGTGTTTCATAAGGGCAAAGGCTGTTCCTGGCTGATGCTGCAGACAACTCTCCCTTCTTTCCAAATGGCAGCAGTCCAAGGATAAATCCATCTGAGCAGCAAAGAGGGTGAGAGCTGCAGGTTCCCTTAACCCACACAAGGAATAAGGAATAACCACAGCCTGGGCAGCCTCAGGCAACACATTTGAGATCTGACAAGCTGGGAGCCTTGGCTTCCTCCAGCCACACCTGGAGTCCCCAGTGAGGGATGATAAGAGGATCCAAGCAGGGAATCAGACATCCAGACAGGCTGAAGGTTATGACACACTCTCCATTTGAGCTGGGCTCTGGAGACACAGCTGCTCTCCACGTGAGCCCTGCACAGCTTTGGTCAAGCACATTCTGAGAACTTTAACTGGCCTTCAAGTTTGGGTTGGAGGAACACTGATCTGTGGGAAATGGAACTGATTCTCTCTCTCTGAGAGGCTTCATCTGATCAGCACAACGATTTGACTCAAGGGCTTTTCAATTTGATGGTTCTTCTTGTCCCAAAGACTTTTAAAGGTGTTAGGGGTGGGAATTTTTTTACCCACCAAGAAACTGCAGCAGATTTGGGGTAATTATTCAGTAAAGATTGTGGAACAAACCAGAGAACATTCTGGCAAGAAAGGGACTCTTTCAGGCAGTGCAGACAGACAGATGGAAGGACATACTGGGGGTACTGGGATGACCTTTCCCATGGTTCATGGTGGGATTTTTTCTGCCAGCTTTTCTGGAGATACACCCTCTGAACCCTCATGGATTGATCTATCCCTGTCACTGAGTTGCAGTATTTTACTTTTAATCCTAATGCAGAGGGGCAAAAATGCAGGATGGAGAGTTTTGCAGCCAAGTTTTCTGGTCATTTGGCTGCAAAAGATGGGAAAGAAAAAAGAAAAAAAAAAATAAAGCAGTAAATTTACATGCTTTAAAGATTTAAGTATTGATTAAGAATTACATGGTTTAATACCAGCACCCAGGAATCCTTTCTAAAAGCAGCAGTGCCAGCTGGGGGCTGCTCTCTGGAGCCTTAGGAATGGATTTCCTTCTTTCTGCCCATCTGATGCAGTCAGGCTGTGCTTGGTGCCCTTTAGCTGTGCCCATGGAGATGCTGAGTGACAGAGCTGTGAAATGCCCTGGGAAGGTGAGAACACAGATGTGTCAGCACTCAGCACTTTTCCTTTTAGTGGTGTGGGGGATCAGGCTGTAAACAGAAAGGTGACAGGACAGGTTTCCCATCTGATCTTTGGGATACCCAATGTGCTTGGCTGCTTTCCTATTCCTGTTCCTGGCTCAGACTGTTAGGGGGTCTTTGGTGGGCTCTGCTGGTGACGCCACTGTGTTTCCAGAAAAAAAAGTCACCCACTTGTAGCTGTTTAAAACCTGAAGTACCTGAACTTCCTGAAACCCATGAGACTTTAAGGGTGTGGGAGAGTGTGGGTATTGATCTCTTGTCCCAGAGCTGTGTCATTAGCAGTCACTGTGTCCTAGTACAGCCCTCCTGTCCTCAGCAAATCTGCTAAGTAATGAATCCCCTGCCACTAAACAGACCTGTGTACCAGAAGAAATCTGATTTTACCCCTGTGGCTGAGCTCTCACAAGCAGGGTTGTTGGATCAGAACCCTCTCCTGGTTCTCAGACAGAGCACACCTGAAGCACAGGCACTGAAAAGCCATCAGTGTGACCCTGTCACGGGCACACTGTGACCTTTTACCTGGGGGCTGCACATGCTGCAGCTCTGTGCCAGGGCTGGGACCCTGCCCAGGGGTCACTCAGAGCTGAGCCATGGCCCCACCTGCAGCTGTCCCCGTGTCTCAGCCACCCTCTGGCTCTGGCTGCACTTCAGGGTGGGTGTGGTGTGAAATACAGCTGCCTTGCTCTTCTCTTGGGGCATTTCTGAGGGACAGAGGTTTGGCTAATGCCAATGCACTGAGGTTCCAGTTGCAGGTCAGTTAATGTATGCTAAGTAAGAAATTTAATTAGCCAGTAGTCAGTCTGCAGGATAATTTCCTTGGTTTGATGTGCATCATTACCACTTCTTTCCTTTGTATGGGAATTATAAATTCTGCTTGGATGTGGATTTTTTTCCTCCCGATTTACAATTTCTTCTCCCTCCTTCCTGTCACTGCCATTTCTCCCCTACTTGCTAATGATAGCTTAAAGTGAGCTTTGAATTGTAATAAATCATATGATGGGATAAGATAGGGTAGGGTAGGGCAGGGCAGGGCAGGGCATGGCAGGGCAGGGCAGGGAAGGGCAGGGCAGGGAAGGGAAGGGAAGGGAGACTTATCAAGAGCTTAAAGAATGTTGTTAAGGGCATTATCCCTCTAAAGCACTGACCATCTTGGGGCATGGACCACTTCATATTCTTCCCTTTTGGATCTTTTTGATAAAACTTGTCCTCTCTGTGTGCCTCACACCTTGCATTTTTCAGGGTAGGGAAGAGATAAAGTCTCTGCTCCCTGACAGGGCCTTCCTCAGCCTCCTCTTCTTCCCATTACTGCTGGATGAAACTTCCCTGAGCAGAGGATGCCTGTGACTTTCGTGCTCTCTCCATATGATGGTATTTCTTACTGACCATGTTCACAGACCACATCCATCCATCCATCCATCCATTATCCATCCACCCATCCATCCACCATCCATCCATCCATCCATCATCCATCCATCATCCATCCATCCATCCATCCATCCATCCATCCATCCATCCATCCATCATCCATCCATCATCCATCCGTCCATCCATCCATCCATCCATCCATCCACCCATCCATCCATCTCCCCTCCCTCTCCATATCCTCTTTCCTCCTCTTGCCTGCTCCATGCCACTGCTTACTCATCCCTGCCACTTTGAAACCTTTTCAATTTTCCTGTTTGGTAACCAGAGGCTGCAGATGGGGGCTCATTTGTGGGCTATGTGCTGCCTCACCTGAAGTGGAATAAGAGGTCTCTTACCCAGAGATCAGAGACAAGTTGATAGGTGGTGTTTTACCTCTCTCTGAAACTCAGGGTCTGCTTTTTGGAGGCTTTTTCAGAAGCTATTCATGCACTCTTAGTTTGAAATTGTACTTGCAATAACTTATTTCTGGAGCTTTTCTATTGTGCTGTCTGTGCTGGCAATCAATTATTAAGGCAGCTTATTTACAGGCAGTGCTTACTTTTGTCTAGCACCTCCAGTGAGATGTGAATAGCAACATTTTTCGTTGCTGGCAGAGAGAGGCAGATTCATCCTCTTTCAGAGCAAGACTGTAATCCAAACAATAACTCTAAGAGAGTCAACCTTGTATTTAAGAAAAGAAACTTAGCCTTTGAAATCACATGAATAGGCCAGTAACCTTGGACTTGTTTGCTGTTGCTTTTTTGAAGTTTTTGTTTATTTGTTTGTTTAGAGCAAAGGCTGTTCTGTTATTCCCATGCTCCAAGGTTGTAGTCTTTGTAGCTCTAGCATTGGAGAAATTTACAGCAAATGATTGCAAATCTGGGAAATGTGAGTCCCTCTTCTCTCATCCCTGTCCCTGGGAAGATGTGCAGAGCTGTCACTTGGTGCTGACAGTTCAGCTTCTCTCCAAAAAGCTGCATCTTGTTGTGCAGTGCAGGCTGGGGACAGTGCTGGCTCCTTCATCACCCCCAGCACACAACAGAGGCTGGACAGAAAGTCCTTGTGGATGTTTTTAGCATCAGCCTTCTCTGTCCCAGGGCTTTGGGTGATCTCCTGTCCCAGGCTGGGGAAAAAGACAGGAGCTGCAGCCTCTGCTGCCTGAGCTCCAGTGGGAGAAGCCATCTGCAACTCCTTGTGAGCTTGTAAAAGCCAACATGATGAAGGTGTGGCCCATGGTTGGACTAAGACCTGGTTAATAGCCAAAACCACAATGGAGTTGTGAAACTTTTTTTTTCCTTTTTCCTTCGTGGTAAGTAGAAGCCACTCCATCAAAGGCAGGTCTGGACCACCAAAACCCAACCTGCATGAGTGCTGGCATTTTTCCTTACCCTTGTGTCTTTCTGCTTGAATTCTGCTTAGAAAGTTTAACCAAGAAGTCACAATCCATCCCTGTTTGAGACACCATCTCTGCTGTTTATTTGCATTTTTCCAGTCCTAGCAACAGTCACAATGCTGATGAGGCCATGGTGCTGGAGGGGCCTCTTTCTGTTCAGAGGGATTTAGGGGATGTCTCTGCCCATCACCTTCCCCCGACTCCAGGAATCCCTGGTGGGCGCAGTACCAGCATCTTACTTCCAAGTTTTGCTCCTGAAATTGCCATAGCTCCTCCATGGAGTTCCAGCTGGACACTGCATCTGCAGGAATGGGCTCAGGGACTGCTCTGCAAACTGCCCAGCCATTTATGCGCTCCCTTGAGCTTGTCTTGCACAGGGAGGCAACACAGAGATGCTCGTGGTGCTCACCTGGAGCCAGGGCTGTGCTTCCCAAGGCTCCTTTATTTTCCTTCAGACAGTGCCTTTGGCAATGACAGCACACTAAAGCAAGACCCCCATGGCTTTTCCTGCTCTGCTCTTCAAAATAACATCTGTGTCCTTGGAAGGCTCTTTCTCACTCAAAGAAACACCATCTTCTCCTCTTTTGCTCCCCCCAGCTGTGGCTCTGAGCTCTGGCTGAGCAGGACTGAGCAGGACCACAGGCACGAGTGTTTGCCCCCACTGGCACCAAGCCCAATGCTCTGCCTCTGGCACACAGCTTGACCCTCTGCTGAGGCACATCCAGGGCTGTTCTCTCTCCCTGAGCTTTGAAAATGTGCTTGAAAATAAAATGAATGCTGCCTGTGATGTTCCAGGGAGACAGATGCTGGAGAAAGTCCCCTGCTGGTTTTGGGCAAGCAGGAGGACATGAAAAATTGTTTCCAGTTTTTCCAGAAGCAAAAGATTCAAAGAAAGCATTTTCTGAGGAGAGAGGCTCAGCTTCCTCTCACAGCCTGCACATCTTCACAGCTCCCCTTGGATCAAAACCCCTCAGACCTGCAAGGACAGTGGATAAACAGAGCAGCAACACTGTGTGTGGGTTTCAGGCTCCTGGATTTTTACTGTTCTCTTCCCTCTCTCACCACTTGCTCCCCAGCACAGTGGAGATCATTCCTATCACCCAGTAATTTCACGATTATAAACTGCACTGAGTATATGCCGCATCTCCAGGTTTTGGCAACTTTTCATTCTTTGTCCATACATAAGCCGCACCTGATTATAAACCGCACGTTACAATGCAGAGTGTGATAAAAGGTATCTGTTCTATCACCATCTGTTGAGGGTGGGGGCAGTGATCCTTATCTCCATGAGAGATATTCTGCTAATGGGCCATCCATTGAAACCAGGCAGGGCATTGTTCTTTATCTTTTCACAACCCATCCTTCCTCCAGCCACTCATTTTCTGCTCATGGCCATTGAGTCCCACTGTGGGACTGATAAAATTACTGCATCCCATTGGGAGCTGCTCCAGCCAGGGGGAAGAGCCCAACATTTCTTACCAAGATAAAAACAGAGGTTTTGGGACACTAAGGGAGCCCCTTTGTCCACTGGACTCCAGAGGAAAACTGGATTTCTCCACATCACCACTGGAGCTCCGGAGGGAAACTGCACCTTGTACAGGAGCACTGCTCCAACTGAGCCACATCTGTCACTGCAGGAGGATGCAGCCACCATGGAATGGGACTGCTGCCAACACCCTGCCTGACAGGGTGTCAGGTTGTACTCTGACTGTGTCAGGGTTTGGGGTTTGTTTCTTTGTAGTACTGTATTTCTATTTTAATTTCCCTAGTAAAGAACTGTTATTCCTAATTCCCATATCTTTGCCTGAAAGCCCCTTGATTTCAAAATTCTAATAATTTGGAGGGAGGGGGTTTACATTCTCCATTTCAAAGAGAAGCTCCAGCCTTTCTCAGCAGACACCTGTCCTCCAAACTAAAACAGCAACTTTTTGTTCTCTGTTCATATATAAGCCGCACCTGATTATAAGCCGCACTTCCGGATTCAGACCAAAATTTTAGTCAAAATTTTGTGGCTTATAATTGTGAAATTACTGTACATTTCTGCTGTACTTCTCTTTTTTCACCCCCTCTCAAAGGCTGCCAAGCAGATGAAGAGCTCTGAAGGATTCAGTGACCTTGAACAGGGTTTTTTGTGTTGAATCTTGGTGCCCATCATGGGCTATAGCACTGGAGAGTTTTTTTGAACATGGTCCTGCAGTTGTTGTGCTGTTGTGAGTAACCTGCTCACCCCAGACTTGCCAGGACAGCCCAACTTAGTGCAAGTGGAATTCCTGGCTGTGAACTGTGCAGGGGGCTTTAACCTTGTCCTGTTGCTTCCCTGCCCATAGCAGGGAGATTCCCCAGCCTGCCAGGGCTGGGAGCTCCCAGAGCTGTGGGATGTGTGTGCAAAGAGACCTCACAGGACTCACAACATCCTCCTTCAGCCTCCCAAGCCAGGCTGCTCCTGGAGGTTAATCAGGACGCTCTGAGGCACTCACACAAAGCCCAGCTGTGGCACAGAGATGTGTCCATCTGGTGTCACTGCCTCTGGAACTCATTCCAGTGATTTATGCCCATGGGCAGGAGCAGCCTGACCTGGGGAAAGGGGTTTTTCATTCACACAGGCACAGGGATTTCGGTGTCTGTGGAGCTGCAGGTGTTCCAAACCCATGCTGGAAATGTTGACACAAACAAACAGCAGGGCTGGTGTTTTCCTTGTCCTAATAGATCCAGTCTGTGAGTGCTTCCCCAGAGCTGTGGGCTGTGCTCCAGCCAGGGAGGAGTGTGCTGGGCTGATCCAGCAGCTCCAGGAGCTCTGCACAGGACAGGGGAGACACTGACACCTTATTGCAGCTGATTAACACCATCCATCAATGCCTGATTAAAACCAGCAGAAATGGTTTTTCTTCCTCTGCAGCAGAAGAGCTCTCTTATGCAGAAAGTGCTTCTCTTAATTACCACTCTGTGAGCCCTCAGTGAGACTGAGCATCAGCATTACAGCTTAATTTCTCTCTGTGGTAATAACCTTCTCATTTCATAAGTGCATAAGGCAGGATAATACCTATGGGTTTTGGTGCTTTGCTTTTGGTTTGTTTTTATCCCCTGTCATTTGTTTCAGAGGTGTATTCCTTCTTTCAGTGATGGAATGGCAGAAGATGCAATAGGATGGCAATTCCTACAGCAGTTAGAGGCAGAGCCATGGTGAAACCTCATGTGGGGCAGGGGAGTTCAGGCTGAGATTGCAGATCCAGCTTTCACAGCTGGATTGTTTCTGTTACCTGCTCATCTGTGCTCACTCAGATTCTGGGTGGAACCCCAGCTTGGCTGACATCAGGGACAAAACTCCTCCATATTTAATCCAGTTTTTAATTTTTTTTAGTGCCATTTCATGCTTCATTTATATAGTTAAAGTTGTTTTTCAGCATTTTAAAGCACAAGTACCTCAGCCACTTAAAGAAGAGTGTCAGTGGGCTTGTGAGAAAGTGTAGCTTCATTGTGAAACCTGACTGTGGCAAAAAACTTGGGCATAGCTGGCACTCATGCACAGCAAACACAGCAAAAGGGTGTGTGTTGAACAGGGGTGTGTGCCCAACCCTGTGTGCTGAGACTGGGGCAGGATCATGCAAGGCAGAGAAAGGGGTGAGCAGATGTGCTGGGATGATGCTGCAGCCCTGAAATGCTGGCAAGCAAGCCCTGACAAAAAGGCACTGAGGAATTTTTGGAAATCTGAGCTAAAAGTGATTTTTGGCTGGGATAAATGCAAGAGAGTGAAGGTGAAATATAAAACAAAATCAAGAGAGGGTGGGTAAAATATAAAACAGTGCCAGTCACAGGAGGGGCTGTGAGGCAGGCACAGGGGCAGAGACAAGCAAGAGTCACGATGTGTGTATTCTTTGCCCTGCTGGTGTGTGTAGAAAGAGGGAAGAAGATTTTTTAATGGTTTTCCAGCTGCCTGCTGGGTTAAGAAGGGATTGTTCAGCTGAGCACATAGACTGGTGTGATGGCAGACAGGAAAATGCCATGGCACCTTGCACCTCAGCAGGGATATGCTGTACCCAACCCCTTCCCAAACATCAGGGCAAAACACAGCAAGTGAAATCCAGAAAATGCCTTTTGCACTAAAAAATTGTGCTTTTATGTGCTGGAGAGCCCAGTGTGAGGCAGGAATAAATGCTGAAAAAAACTTTGGGTGTCACAATCAGCAATTTGAGCTTTCCTGTGCTGTTGCTACAAGAGGGGAGGAAGCTCTACCTGTGCAAAGTGGTTTTACAAAGTGGGCTTTGACAAGGAGAATCAGTCCTGCTCTGCATATCTGTGGGCAGCAGTACCTGCACAAGCCAGAAAGTGGTCATGGAACCCCAAAAATTCAGGAACAAAGCTATAACCTTCACCTGGTTACCTGAATTACAGTCCAAAAAACTCACACCCAACTTTTTGCTGCATTTTCATTGTCCCTTCACCCTGGGTCTGCATCTGCTCCTCGTGATGAGCAGCAGAGCAGGGGAAAAGCTCTGTGGGGTTTGCTGGGGTAATCTTCATGAATTCTTTAACCCTTTCTCTTGCCTGGTGCACCCCAGATATTGAATTCTCCCTAAGGAAGAAGGGATTTTTTTCCTGTTTCCTCTCTGAACTCTCCACCAGCACACCCACCACAGCCCCACAAACAGTGTCCAGAGGTGGGGACAGCCAGGGCTCTGAGCTTTGTTCCATCTTCACCTTGAAAATCCTGAAATGACCAAATTGGCAGCCTGGAAAAAGCAAAGATCTGAAATGACTCTGCAATCAGTTTTGGTCAGTTTGTTCAGTTTCTGGCCAGCTCTGTGTAAGACACAAGAGACTCAAAAGTCCCGGGCAGACAAAGCAAATTGTAAAAATCCCCTGAAGAAGAACAGGCTGGTTCAGCCTGACAGGATATGTGGCTCTCCAGGGAGGTGCTGTTCTCCAAGTCCTGGGTCTGGCTTACCACAGCATCAAAATGTAAAGGTTGCAAAAAGTTTTAATGGCTCCAAAGCCCAAATAATGCATAACTGGTGCCCTCTGTAAGTTTTTGATTGTTGATTCTGATGAGCAAATACAATCACCTCAGAAATCACACGAATTCACCAGGGCAAATATTAATTTTTGTATGCCCTGCCCAAGACAAATTACCTTGCCTTCTGCCTTGTCCCCTTCTCTTATCTTCAGTATCTCTTTATCACTGCCATTTGAAAAACTTCCAGCAAGAATTTTCCTGTCTTCCCTTGTTCTTCACCCTCATTTCTAGACATAGCATCTTTTTAACATCTAATTGTTCTAATTGCCTAATTATCTATCGCACACAATTGTGATTCACAGCTGTAAAATTCTCTTTAGCTTCTGGATGAACATATCATTCAATTCCTCTCGTGGAAACCAAGATGGAAGTTGTTTTGCTGGGAGGAAAGGATGGTCAGGAGTCAGAGCACCATCTCCCACTGCAAATGGAGCTGGATCTGCTTTCTGTCCCCATGCAGATGTCCCCAAGACCTCATGGGCCACATCTCTGTGTGCCACCTCTGCAGGGTGGTGGAAATGTGCAGAGGGGAAAGTGCAAAATGCAGGAGACAATTCCAGCATTCATTTTTACCCCTGGCAGAGCCAGATCTCCCTGTGCTGTGCTTTGGGGTTCCACAGTTTGTGGCTTCTCAGGGTTTAAGGTCCTGGAGAAAATAATTCCAGAGGTGAAACAACATGAAACAGGCAGCAGATCTGTCCTTCCCCTGTCTTTTTAATAAAGTCAATGTCCATCTAAATATCCAGTGTTCCTCTTCAGCAGCTCCTGAGGGCTCCATCAGCTGTTTGGGAAGCTGTACTCATACAACTCAACTTTTTCCAGTGTCTGAGTCATGAGTTTCTGCTCCACAGCATGATGAGATAAGTTACTGTGGTGCTTTTACAAAAGCAGAAGTAGTGCCTGAATCTAAAATTTTGGGGATTTTTTGCTAACTCCAGATGTTCCTGTCTTGAAGAAAGCACTGTTGGGAGATGCTGGAAAGCAGGGCATCAGCAGCACAAACTGCAGCACAAACAGGGACTGGGAATGCTGAACAAGGCTTGTCCCACCACAGGGACACATCCCCAGGTATCCACAGGAGCTGAACAGTGAGACAAGGACAGTCCAGCAGCCAGGGATCAGCCTCTTTCCCTCTACACCCTGCTGAAGTTAAAGCTGTCAGAGGTGTGCACAGAAGGTGTCTGTTTACACCACTGCAGAATGAGAAAGTCATGAAGTTTAAAAAGCAGACACCTGCCATATGTTGATATATTCATACACTGACTGAAAGCCTGGAAACTGCCAGCCTGTATTTCTTGTAGGAAACTTTCCACAGTTACAGTAATTTCATGATTATAAGCCGCACTGAGTATAAGCCGCACTTCCGGGTGCCAGCAACATTTCATTCTTTGTCCATACATAAGCCGCACCTGATTATAAGCCGCACGTTACAATACAGAGTGTGATAAAAGGTATCTATTCTGTCACCATCTGTTGAGGGTGGGGCAGTGATCCTTATCTCCATGGGAGATATTCTGCTAATGGGCCATCCATTGAAACCAGGCAGGGCATTGTTCTTTATCTTTTCACAACCCATCCTTCCTCCAGCCAGTCATTTTCTGCTCATGGCCATTGAGTCCCACTGTGGGACTGATAAAATTACTGCATCCCATTGGAAGTTGCTCCAGCCAGGGGGAAGAGCCCAACATTTCTTACCAAGATAAAAACAGAGGTTTTGGGACACTAAGGGAGCCCCTTTCTCCACTGCACTCCAGAGGAAAACCGGATTTCTCCACATCACCACTGGAGCTCCAGAGGGAAACTGCACCTTGTACAGGAGCACTGCTCCAACTGAATCACATCTGTCACTGCAGGAGGATGCAGCCACCATGGAATGGGACTGCTACCAACACCCTGCCTGATGGGGTGTCAGGTCGTACTCTGACTGTGTCAGGGTTTGGAGTTTGTTTCTTTGTAGTGCTGTATTTCTATTTTAATTTCCCTAGAAAAGAACTGTTATTCCTGTTCCCATATCTTTGCCTGAAAGCCGCTTGATTTCAAAATTCTAATAATTTGGAGGGAGGGGGTTTCCATTCTCCATTTCACAGAGAAGTTCCCGCCTTTCTGAGCAGACACCTGTCTTCCAAACTAAAACAGTAACTTTTTGTTCTTTGTCCATATATAAGAAGCACCTGATTATAAGCCGCACTTTGGGTTTGGACCAGAATTTTAGTCAAAATGGTGCGGATGAAATCCTCATGAAATCCTCAACAGCAGCTAGTGGATATGCATTGAATTTCCCAAGCTTGTGCAGTAAGAAGGTGCTGAGAACCTCTGGCTCAAATCTGTGGGGTTTAAAGTGTGTGGCAGCGTGCCAGTGAATGTCCTTCTGGAAGTGTGAGCAAGGCAGGTTTTTCCATGTTTTCCAAGAACATTATTACTGGTAAGTTAAATAACCCACAGCACAAACACAGCAAGGCTCTGCCTCGTGGCTCCTGTGGACACCAAACCTTGAGACCTTTTAGCCTGGGAGTGCTCAGTGTACAAAACAGGAGAAAATTTAAAGCTGTCCCCTCAGTGACAGTGAGCTTCATTTGGAGGATTTGAAATTCCAGCAGGGATTTCCATGAGATTTCCTCAAAGTAGGCTGGTGTCCTGTGCAAATGAAATGCTGGAGTGCTGACCTGCCTTTCCCTGGGGTGGGGAGGGGAAGGCTGCACAAAAAGACTTTTGCTTCAAAACTAGTGCTTCCTTTTCTGCCTGGGAATATGCTGGATGGCTTCTTGGACACTTCATATGTCTTCCCACTCTTCAGGAGAGCCAGGCACATTCATATCCAGGAGCACCAGAGCTCTGCTCTTGAGCCAGCATCACTGATGCTGCTCCTCCCTCACTTAGCAGACCCCTGCAAGGACTGAGCTCAATTGATTTGTGTGGAGCCAAGGCTGGATTTGGAGCTGGAAATCCTTCTGCCCCATCCAAATTGCCTGGATAGGAGAATAAAACACCCAGGTGCTCTGTGATGTGGGTGAGCTCCAGAAAATTTACTTTTTATTTTATTAAAGGGAAAGGAGGGAGAAGGCAGAGCTGGAGGGAGAGCTGGATGTAATTGGGTACCCAGTTGGGTGCCATTAATGGGGATGGCAGAATTCCCCTTTAGCGATGCACCCTTGCTCTTGCAGCATTCCTGGCCCTGCTGGTGGAGCTCCCTGAAGCACGGCCCCAGCTCTGACAGGCTCCTGTGGCATTCTTGGGATGTGTTTCATGGGAAATGCTTGAGCCACTGGCCTTGCACAACCCCCCAGGACATATCTGTGCACAGGACACTGACCAAAGCACCTCTCATGCAGCACATCTGCCCCAGCAGCTGACGTATTTATATATATATTTATATTTCTGTAAAGGGACCCTTTTCAGAGCCCCTTCGTTTCTGCTGCTGTGCAAAAGCCCCCTCCAGACATACATTAAAGAGCTTCACTGCTCTCAAAATGGCTTGTTTGCCTATAAGGGAGGAAAAAACATCTCTGAAGTTGGCGCCTGAGCAGCACTTATATCTCAATTATCTGCACATTGCTTCTCTGTGCATGAGATTATGAGCTAACACAGTTTTCATGGCTTCATCAGCACCAGTTTAAGAGCAATATTTATCCCTGGTCATGTCAATCCTTTGGTCAACTCAGCAACAAAGGTGATGCTTGCTGCCCTCTTGCCAGAGACTCCACTAATGAGCTGAGTGATTTATTCATTAAGGGCAGGGAAATCTGGAGCTTTATTCCAGAGGCCCTGGTGGGAAATTTGCATGAAAATTTCATGCTGTTCGCTTGCAGGAGCCCTTCCCTGCTGTGCTGCCCTTCCCCTCACTGCAGGAAAAGGTCCTGCTGTGCTCCAGCAAGCCCTTTAATAGAAATACTGAATCCAAAGGGAGTTTTTTTTCTGCAGTTGTTGTTGTTTTGAAAAAGTCATGGGACCAGGAAGTTGTCTGTATTAAAAAAAAAAAAAAGTTGGACTTTGGAGTCCTGAGGGGCTTTTTGACAGCTCTGGCCATGTTGAAACACCAGAAGTTTGCTCTGGTCCCATTAAAGATCAGAAAAACAACCCCTTTAAAAAACTTTGGATATGCAGGAAAGCTGCTTCCCAGCTCTGGAGGAAAGGGTTACACCAAACTGGTCAGCAGGTCTCTAGTACTGGACATAACATTAAATTTGAGTTTATTTTAGAAGTCAGGATTCATAGCCTCAAATGGGATTGGCTGTAAGTCTAGTCACACTTGCATTTTGATTATTTCCTGCTTGCTTAGCTAAAGGCATTGCAGGCATGGGCCAGGCTATCTGATATCAAATCCAGATAATATCCTCTGCGATGTTTCATGCAGGATGTGGGGATCCCAAACCCATGTATACATCCAGGCTGTGTGCTGCTCTGTGCTGGGCTGGGCCCCTGGGACTTCCCTTTCCCCATTTCTTTGAAGAAGGAAGGAATAGGAAAGAAATAAAAATTAAATCAATATTTTATTTGTTCTTTTCAGTGGAGAAATGTATTGGCCCACAAAACACAACCAGCAACTTCCACATGGCCCAGCCTGGAACTTGGCTTTAAACAGAGGGGTTTGATGTCTGAACCCAGAGGAGGGGGGAACATGGACAGGGATGTGTGGGAGCTGATGCCACTGTCCCATCTGCTCACTGCAACCTGACCTCAAACCAACCAGCAGCTGGACACAGCCTGGTCTTGTCTCTGGCACCCAAATACCATTGGGAGAGGGAGATTTCTTTGGGAGGAAAAGCCTAGGGTGGCTTCAGGAGGGGATTCCTCGGTGGAGACGTGACTTGGTCAGCTGGACTTGGTCATTCAAGCAAGTCTGGGTCTGTCTGCATGGAGGGTCCTGTCCTGCATGAAGGGTGAATTTAGGAGTGCAGGCTTTGGGATTGCTGACTGTGACCATTTGGGCAGCCCCTCAGAGGCAGCTGCTGGAGCAGACAGGTCTCTGAAGGCTCTCAGGGACCACACACAGCCCCTCTGAGCGCTGCCACCAAGCGCCTGCGTCCCTTCCTGCGTGGGGCTCGAGGCTTTAGGCGATTTCTGAGGGAAAAGCAATTTTGTCCTCTTATTGTTGGTGCTCCCAGCACTCCCTGTACCAACTGCCTCAGGGGCCTGGGTGGCAACTGCTCTGCTGAAACTCCCAAGCAATAGATACCTTCTATAATTGCACCTTCCAAGCAGTCAACTGGCTCCTGCGATGAGCTCTTGAATAATTGAAGCAATATTTGCAGGGTTTGCACTGAAGTACTAACAGCTGTGGTATGTTTTGATATTTATGAAGCCAAATAAATTATGGATTAGTCAGTGCAGTGAGCCCAGCATGATGCTTATTACTTCTGGAGTGCTGGAGCTGATGGAGTGCTATTCATCCCCTTTTACTTCCATTGTGTGGCTGAGTAGGACTGGTGTCTATTACTGGACTTAATAGAGCTTGCTTGCAGGTTTAAGTTCCAGTCCCTGAGAGCTGATGGGGTGTTTTAATTTGTTCTTCACTCTACAGGCTTTAGAAAGACTTGCTGGGACCATATCTCAGGGTCACAGGCCGTGGCATCAGCTCACAGATGTGGAAGTGATTGTTTCTGTGGTAATGGGTGCTGGCAGAATTAGCAGCAGTTCTTGGCATCAAACTGGAAATTATACAAAATCCAATCTTCCTGGCAAGCTGGTCTGTGGGTAAATGTTGTGTGTGTTCTCTAGGATGCCTCATTCATTGCACAAACTTTTCTTCATAACTGAGCCAGCGCTCGTGAGATTGAACTCTTCATTTTCTATTATCTGAGAATGTACTTTTTAATGGATGAAAACATTTTCACTTCACAAATGCTCTGAATATATTCCAGATTTCTCCCCATCAGTGGGAGCTGCCTGCTGGGAAGGTATAAGGAGGGAGCAAGTAACCCTTTGGAGCAGCAGATGGCATCCTACCCCTCCAAAGCTCCCCGGCGCTGGAAAGTGAAATAAATAAATAACACAAGTGCCTGTGCTCTGCTCAGAGCTGCACTCAGCAACTTGGTAAACTGAGGGGCTAGGAGTCATTCCTTTACAAATCCAATACTTTGTTGTTGCCCCTGTTTTCTGGGATGGAAAGAGAACCCTGCAGCTGCTCTGCTCACCCAGATCTGCCGGGTCCATGCAGCCCTCACAGTGTGCCCTCACCAAGTGGGTACAGGGATAAATTTGGGCTGGAACCAGGTGATCTTTAAGGTCCCTTGCAGCCTGTCCTGATTCAGGGCAAATTTGGGAGGAAATTTCGAAAGGGGTCCCTCTAGAAAACAGATTAAAGCAGCCTCTCCCCAGCTGGTTCGGGAAAAGATTTCTCGGAGAAAAGCGGAAGAAACCTGTTTATTCAACAAGCAAAGTATTCACAAGCATAAAAATTGAATGATATTATGAGATAAATCCTCTCACTGTTCTGAAGAGATGGCAAACTGATGAAGTCCTTGTTGTGGGGTGCAGCCTGGCTCTGTCTCTTATCAGTCCCTCCTGTGTGGGAAATGTTGCATCCCAGCCCTGGTGGGCCACAGGTGCCAGCTCCAGGTGTTCTTCTGGGTTTTCAGTCCAGAGCAGGGCTCAACAGTTCCAAGAAAAAGAAAATTCGCAGTCCAGGGAACTGCTCTGCCTCAGCTGGCTAAAAAACCTGACTAAAATCAAAGGAGAGCTCTGTCCCACTGTGCTGCACACAACAGTCTGTGTGAAGGATGTGGGGAGCAAGGGCAGGTTCTGATAACAAACTCTGCACCTCTTCTCTCCCCCTTCACTCTCAGAACCAGTGGTAAAGTTGCAGAATTTAATATCCAGCATAAACAGAGGAGATGTGGGGATATAAGCATCATAAAGTCACCCAGGACAGAATCCAAACCATGATTCTATGAAATTGTGCCATAAAGTGCCTATTAGTCTGAATAAAAGGTTATGAAGTCTAGAATGGCTGTCTGAGCTGCAGAGATGTTCCATGTAGACACCTGCATTTTACTACACTCCTCCACAAAACTGGCTGACATCTGTCCTGAAAAACTTGTGTGTAAACTTTTCCTAAAAACATCTTTCTACAGGAGTTCCCAGATGAGGCAACCCAGGGCTACTGCAGATAGGGGAAGTCTTTGCACCCAATAAAGTGGGGATTAATTCCTCTTCTTTACCTTCTTTCCTGAAGATTCTGAGTGAGGGGATGAAGGATATTTTCTCATCCTGATATAGGTAAAGACTGTACTTTTTCAACTGTTATTGGTTGAGGCAGAGTTGCAGATATTTTAAAGGAAATTTGGGCTGAGTTTCTGGCTGCTTCTCATGTGTTGCAGATAAATTGTTTGCAGCCTGTCTCTAGGGACAAGTGAAAAAAATTTCTCCTATCCCAATTTCCTTTCAAATGATACAATTATCAGAATCATCACAGAGAAAACAAAAATCTACTGGATCACAGAGACACGAGCTTTGAATTTAAAATTTCTGGGGCTTCTACTTTCAAAAAATGCCACTTCAAGAAGAGCTGCAGCCCACTGTGCACAGATGATAAGGATTAAAACTAATTCCATAGCTCCAGTTTTATTTTTCCATTGAGAACTGGGACATTGTTTGCTCCTGTCCTTTCAACACCTTTATTATCATCATCAGACAAAAACCTTATCAGCAGCTGTTACTGATAGTCCTGCAGCAGTGATTTCTGCTCCTGTCACGGCACCAGCCCCTCTCTGTCTTCCAGCTCAGCACACCTGCTGGTGTGTGCTTACTGCTCACATTCCATGCTAATTCCCTCAGTGACCATTAACTTCCATGAGCACAGGGTGCAGGATAAAACTGGAGGCACAGCTGGTGGCTTTTGGGTGAGAATGTCCCCTCACCTGTTTCCCCCCAGCACTCTCAACATCATCATGGGTGCTTGTGCTTCTTGCTCCTGGCAGCTCTGAGGGTGTGATGAGCAGCTCCAAGGAAGAGCTGCAGCCAGATCTCAGCTGTCTTCAGCTCACACTGATTTCTAGACTCCTACAGGTTTCCCACAGAGGCTTGATAGCTAAGAATTTATGCTTACTGTGTTAGTCTTGCTTTTCTCATCTGCCTTTTGGTATCTGCCTTAGTGCACAGACTGGAAATGTCTGGAGAGTCTCTCTGTTTCTGATGATGGCACAAACCATGTCAGAGGAAGGACTGTGTCTCAGGATGGGCTCTCTCATCTATTTCCCCCTTGCTCTGTAATGATTTTTAATAGATGACAAATTTTTGTCACCATGTGCCAGGCTGGTGTGATGGCCACGTTTCCTCACGTGTGCCATGGCTCGTGTGATGGTAGCATTGCTCTGAGGATGAAGGAGCAGAGTACAGGCAAAAAATCCTCCTCAATTCCCTGATTTCTGCACATTCAAATGGGAATTTACAGGGAACAAAAGTCAACCAGGAAGTGTCACAGGCAGAATCCAGGCTCCTGACTCTCTGCACCCTTCTGCTGTGGTGTTTCAGAGCAGAACTTGGAGCAGAGGATTTGCTTTGTTCAATGCTTTGCTCTGGGTTTGGTTTTTTGGGTAAAGGACTAAGCCTCACTTTGAGTGCTCCCAAACAAGGTGGTGGGGAGCAGGTGCTCAGGATCTTCTGCAGGCAGGTTCCAAATACTCACTGGAAATTGGATGTCACTTCGAGTTACTGGAGCTGCTCAGCACAAACTGCAGGTCAGGACATCGACATCAGGCAAAGACACTGCAGGGATTCCTTTCCCAGCAAGGATGAGAGCATTCACATCAGCTCAGAGAGTTGTTTCTTGCTTTAAAATGACCCAAAAGGTAGAGTTAAAGTGAAAGAAGGAAAAAAAATCCAAACAACAGCCTGGAGGGAATCTTGCTATTCCACAGGAATTCTGGAGCACAGTTTACTTTTGTGTTTTGCTGAGGCCTTGCTCCATCTGTATTTGCTTTTTATTCTTCTTTGCTTTCAGTCATGGAAATGGACATCTTGATTAAAGCTGTTCTTCCAGTGAGGAGGCAGAATGTAGCATCATTTAATCTGAGATTTTCCATGAATGTCTCAAAGCAAAAAGAAAAAAATAAATTCATCATGGGTTAGCTATTAGAATAAAGAATTTATTTGGGTTATGGCTTATTGAGGGGGCTCACCATTGCTGGTTTTATATTTGCCTCTTCCTAGTTTCCAAAGGGGTGCTGGGTTTGCTTTCAAACTGTAACCATGTTGAATGGGGAGAGGATGGAAAGATGCAGAGGAGGAAAATCTCAGCAAGTGCCCTAAGCTCCACTCTGAGCCTCCAGCTGGGAGCTTTACTTTAGAGAGCAGAATAAAAATAACCAAACATTGGGCTCAGTAAGACAACGTGATCAAGGAATTGGCAACTGAGATCTTGAGCTTTTTCTGTTATTTTTCCCATTTCTGCTGTTTACTCTTCATTTGCCAGCGGAAAGCAGGTAAGAAGTCCAGAGAGGGAAGAGCAGCACAGGAGCCAGCATTTACTCAGGTCAAGGAAGAAAGTTATCCTCAGTCCAGCCCTCAGCCAGGCAGGTCTGGAGCTCTGTGCCAGCCCCAGCAAGGACTGCAGGGCAGAGGTGCCTGAGACCCAACACACACAGTTCAACATCCAGAGCCAGAGTGAGGTTTGGGACAGCAGGGGCATGACAGCAAATGCAGGAGCACGTCCCAGGTACCAGCACTGGCCTTGTGCCTTCAGCCATCCCCACTAAATGTCATTTTCCCCATTGCAAACTCCACTGGTCTTCCCATGGGAACATCCCACACACCCTTTCTCCTTCACTCCGTTTTTTCCTTCCCACCCTTCAAAGAAGCAGTGTTTATTTGGCTTGAGCCCCTAAGCAGAGCTTGGATGGGTTTATGAGCTCTATGCCTGAACCCACAGACAATTACAAACGTGGCTGGCTGCCTGGCTTTGTTAATTAGCCACCAGCAATGCTTCATTTTCCCCTCTGCGGTTTCCTTGTGAATTAGTAGGGCACTGCTCATTAGTTCTCTTCCTCTTTGGGATGCCACAGTTGAACATTATGGCATCCAGACATGCCAGTGAGCTGAGAGCATAAGTTTGATTTGTTTGGACAATAACAAAGTGCTAGTTGCATTTAGATAATTAAACAAAATAACAGCAAACCTATTTTGGACTGTTGCAATCTGCCCTTCCTTGTCCCAGTGCTCCATTTTCTTGTTTCCTGATTTGCTGGAAACAAAGATTGGAGTAAGTGTCCTCAATAATTTCTTGGTTTTGCTTTGAAATATTAAATTTCTCTTCCACTGAATCTGGTTTGGTCTAGTGGGTGTCAGCTGATGGGACAACACCCTGGCAGTGATGATGTGCAGCAAGTCAGCACATGCCAGTTTGGGCTCAGTTCAACCAGAAACAGCACTTCCAGCAACTTGATGCTTATTTAATAACACAAAATAACAGCAGTAGCAACCAGGGTGGTAAAATAATGTTTTATTCCATGAATGAACAAACACTACCATGCCACATCCTAAAGTTCTTTCTACAAAAGATTGTGGACAGAGCAGATTTTTACATTTCTCAGTTCAAGTTCATTTCAGGCTCTCAAGCCTGTTCAGCGTAGCAAAATCTGGGCACGCAGCATTCTCATGGTCTATTTGGCATTTTGCCAGATAAAGCAGATTTACACTGTAGTTCTTGTTCACACAATGTCGATGCACTGTAAATTAAAGGAGATAATCCCAACCAAACTAGGTAATTTCTGTGGTTTATCAATATATTTTTTTTCATGATGGTCAAAGTACAACCAACATTCAAAGCTTAAAATAAAGGTAAGAAAAAAGACACACTAAAGAACACAATGGAAACATCATCATTGCTGTCAGGGTGTGAGTTTACCCACAGTACTATGTAAAAAGTAGGAACTGGCATTGACATTCAAGCTGTTAAAACAAGAAAAGAAATTACAATAATTGTTATATTTCCAAGCTAGTGCTTCTAAGGAGTCCTGATCAGCAAAGAAGTGTTACCGCATGCATGTCGAACACAAGACTAATATTGGATTGGGGATCTGACAAAGAGCTGACTTACATTCCTTTATATACAACAAAATGAAATATACAGTATTAATACTGGCTGTACATTTGGTCAGAATATTTTACAAGGAGCGACACTGTCAAAATTGTGATGACGCAGAACGTGGAAGTGGATGGACGTTGGATTCCTTTCTGACAGCTGAATGTTTTCAGAAGTTTTAAAAGTTGCTTTCCACTGCTAAAATGAACAGTTATACCTTATAAGCAAAAAAAATCCTATTTTCTTCTTTTTTCTTTTCTTTTATGGTTGTCAAATCTAGTGCAAACAGAAGAGATAATTAAATGTGTTTGGAATATGCTAATCATTGACCTGGAATAAAACTAAGTCACTGACAGCATGTGCAATGAATCTCTGCACATTGTCTCTGTTTAAATGGCTTTATAAGATGATCTATGAGGTCTGTGGCACAAATTCCTGTACCACAGCCTCACCTAGCTGTTCCCTAGCAGGTTACCAACCATTTGTTCCAACACTAAAGAAAGAGGAAGAATAATCATGACTGTCGCATATTTTTCTACATCTCAATAAAAAATACTTCAATGTAAGCTGATTGAGCTTATTTATGTGCATATTTTTCAAGGCTGCCAAAGAAAATACTCAATCTTGCTGGCAAGAGATATTTTGGGAACTCAAGAGTGAGTTTTGCTTTGCTTTATTTCAATTTTAATGTCTGGGTAGCTCAAGTCCCATTGCCTCATTAGACCCCTGAAGTCTAAAGTGAGTTGGTTAATCTGTTTTATGTTTTTTCCCCATCCAGAACAAGCTGAGAAGCTAATAAGGTAAGCATGAGACCCAATGAACAACAGAAGTAAAAGCCATACAGAACGAACAAAACAATTACAGGAAGGTAAAGATCAGTGTAACTATAGCAATATTTCACACAATTGGATTTGTGTATCCTTCAGCAATGACAAACCTCCTGAAGATGGGAAAGAGCAGGCAAGTGTATGAATCTGTATCCTTTAAAATAATTGTGCTATAATCTTCTCCATGTATTAGATTAGATTTTTTTTTTCTGACACCGTGTGATGCTAACTATAGTAACCTTAATGTGGATGATGGATTTCACTGCTACTGCTTGACTGCTTGACTGCAAAGAGACATTAAATCTTCCAGTCCTCAAAGTGGTTTCTTGGGGTGCTCCTTCAAGTTCAACATCTCGTCATTTTCGCTCTAGAAGTCATTTTGTGGCAAACAAAAAACACACAAAAATAAAAAAGAAAAAAAAAGGAAAAAAAAAGAAAAAATCCCAAAGAAAAATAAGATGTTGGTTGTGATGGATTTACTTCAGACAGCAGTTTCTGCTGAGTTCACCATGCTTAATGTTCTTCCATTTAGGAAGGAGTTGCTGTCAAGTAAAGCAGAGGAGCTGCTTTCAGTTTTTGTTGGTTTTTTTGTTTTGTTTTTTTCTTTTTTTTTTAAATACATGCTAACAACATCTCTTTCTTCAGGAAAACGATCCAGTTGCATATTGTCAGAGAGATCTGCCTTGTGCTTAGCACGGACAAGTAGTGTTAATCATCCTCCTCCTCCTCTTTCAGTGGGGCGAGTGGCAGTTTGTCTGGAACCTGGAAACACTCCACAAAGAAGTTGACAATGGACTGGTACAAGTGCTGCTCAGATGCTGCATTGCTGAAGTAATGGCTTTGATCAGGGTAAATCTGAAAAAAACGAGGTAAATACACAGCTTTTAGAGCTTGAAATCTCAGGACTGAGCACCCACACCTGCAGCTTGAGCTGCGAACCCACTGCATCTGCTCAGCATCACAGGGCTTCCCATGGATGAGTTCCAGGGGAATTTGGGCACCACAGGGCTCTGAGTGCAGATTTGCACTTCCTTCACAAGTTATTTCTTGGGGCAGAGGATTTTCCAATTAATTCCATTCTGAACAGGTTCAGCCTAAGAAGAGCCAGCCCACAATTTCCTTGTGAAAACCAAAAAAAGTGCAGTTTTGGAAAGAAATGGCATCAGGTTAAATTGACTAAAATGAGGGCTTTAAAGGAAAAATGTCATTAGGTTAAAAAATTAATAAATATTGCTGGAGAAGTAGTTACATTGAAAAAACCAAATTATGAATCCAGAAATGAAATAGCTCAAACCCAACTTTTCATTTAAATGGAGCAGGTAACTTGAAGAAATGTGGGAGGATCATAATGGGTTGTCTGGGCAGGGATGCTAGGGTGGGGTCATTTTGAAAGATTTAATAGCTTGGACATGGACCATGAAAAACAGAGATATAATTTGGTGGAAAGTGCTGTGCCATTCTCAGTGGGATGTCAGATTTAAGTGACACATATCTTCGTAACTTTTCTGGTTGATTTAATTTAGAACCCTGCTTCCCAAAAATCCATCCTGAATTTCTTCTGTTGTTCCTAAAGAAAGCCAACAGGCATAAATTCCTTAGAGATATCTCTCACAACCTAATTTACTGTAATTCAATGATTGTTCTACAAATGTCCAGACCAAAACACTGATGTCACATATAACAGAAACATGTTATCTGCTGGTGCTATTTCTACTGCCAGGCTGAGTTTGAAAGTGGTTTTTCAAACCTTGCTTAATAACAGCAGTTTGAGTTCAAATAGGGAAATAACTGTTCAAACAGGAAAAAAAATATACTGTACCTGCAAGCTGTAATTAGCCTTTGCTCTAATTAGGTGTGTGATAAGGTCCGTAGTATGCTGAAAATGGATTTTTTCTGTAAAAACAGATTGCAATCATTAAAAAGACAAATTTAATTAACAAAAATCGAAGCTATCACAAACATAATGAGCTCAGATGATGGGCTAACTTACCATCAGCAGTAGCATGAATGATCAAAAATGTCTGTTCCTTTAGTAATGAGACTCTGTGTGATAATCTGCTGATCTGTGAAGGTAAAGGTTGCAATAAGATTAAAAAACTTGCTAGAAATTAGCAATTTATATGGAGGGAATAGAGCTGCTTATTTCCATTTAATACTTTATCACCTGGATAACAAGCAGACACCAGCACAGCATATTCTCCTGGCTGCTTCTATAAATCTAGAGGTAAAACAGACCCCCATCCTGTGCTGGCAGGGCAGTGTCAGCAGCAGGAACATGTTAGAGACCCTCCTCTGTTCTGATAATGTTCAATAAAAGCCTGAACTGTAGAATACATGGGAAATATCAAAGTGAATAAAAACACCAATGAAAAGAGTGCCCAGGTGTCTATGCCTGAGAACACTTCACGGATCTGGAGGGACTTTGGTGTGGTTTGAAAGTCAAACCTCAATGAGTTTTGACAGCTCTGATACAAAATTCAAGTGTCCACTGCTGAGAACACCTTTGCCCTCATCTGTCCTTCAGATGCACAATACAAATACAATTACTAAAAGAACAAAAAGCTTTTACATTAATGTTGAGCTTATGAGTGCAAAATTTGAGACAATGAACTCAGAGTTTAGGTCAGCAGGATGAACTTCCCTTCTGAGGGCACATCTGCTTTCTCCATGAGAACTTTGCTGCCTTCAGGTCTTCTGGCTGGAGACAAGGCTTAGAAGCTGACTTAAATTTTCTTTATAAAAGATTTTGTTTATGTGACTATTCCTTATGATCAGGTTCTGCCTCCAAGCAATTTCAGCACAGGACCCAACTGATCCCATCACGTGTATTAAACAATGTCTTTATTAACTGGTGCTGCGTCTCCTTTTCCATGCTCTGGCACAGAGTTCTGCCTATCTGAATATCACAAAGTTTGAGAAAGTCAATCTGAGTTTCTCTTGAATTTGTTTATCTCAGAGAGAATCAAAGTGGCAAGATCATTGGCAAGAACTTTCCAGGAGGTCATGACACCGTGTCCTCTTGGGCACATCTGAGTCACTCAGCTCTTCCAATCTCCAAAACTGTATTTACCCAATTTAGAGAGGCAGACACGAGGGCCAATCAATAAAAACTTTATCCATGATTACTATTAAGACAAGAAAAGCAGTAAGCAGGCTGAAGGACACCTTCACTAGTGAGTCCCTCTTGCATAACCTTGCTTCCAAAGCAGAGCCCATGGAGGGAGAGTTCAGCTCACATTTGATCAGGGAAATGCAGTGTCCATGCAGTTACCTCGTATGCTCTGTTATCAACCCCGAGCAAGCCCAAGTATCGTTCAGAAAAGGCTGAAGCTTGAAGAGAAAAAATGAAAATATCACTTTCAGTCATGAATACACCAGTGCTTCAGAGTCAAAAGAGAAAAAAGGGTTTATGGTCACTCCTAAAAACACACAGAATATAAACCAAACAGGATCTTGGGAAAGAAAGATGGTAAGTGGGAAAGGATAGGGAAGAAACATAATTTGTGTTCAGCAGGAGGGTCTGTGGGCTGAGGAATGGGATTTACCATATAGTCTGAAGTCTGTCACTGGGGAAAGAGCAGCTCCACAGGTGAACACCTGGTTGTCTTCACCAGCTGGAAGCATGTAAGTGCTCAGGTAACCACCATAATCCTGGAACAGAAAGGGAACAGGGTGTCAGTACTCCTGCTGCTTTTGGGTACAGAAACAGGGCAGCTGAGACCTTGCAGCAAACGCTTGGCAATTACAGAGCCTTGAACACCTTGCCCTGGAAAAACACAAAAACAAGGGATGTCTCCACATGGCTGCCACATGGTTGTGCTGGCCTTTTTAATCTCCCTTTATAGCTATAGCCCTAACCAGATATGTTACCTCTCCAAAATATTTACCCCAGACTTTCTCTACTTAAAATGAGCATCAGAGTTTCTGCAGTGTCTGCTGCCAGCCTGTTAACAATTCCCTGCAGAGATGCTGCTGTACGTGCAGATCTCTTCACACCCACTCCAAGCCTTTGTCTCCCACAGCAAACAATTTCTACTCTCATCTCAAACTGTGTGTACTTTACAGTGGCTGTTTCCCAGCCAGGTACACATGGCAAATCAGGCTCAGAAACCCACAGGGTTGTTGTACACGTGAGTTAGATGTACCCATGTTCCCTCAGGCTTTAGGAGAGAAGGTGAAAATGAAATGGAAGTTTGCAATGGGAGAAAATAATGAACTGTCTGATGACGTTTTCTGAGCAACAGTCACTTTTTGCACTTGGAAGTTAATTTTTAAAAAGTCATTGATGAATACATTGGTGAAATGAAAGCTTACACCTTTAACATCACTGAGCAAGGTGCAGTCTATCCCCAAAATAAATAATAATAAAGAAGTAATCACTGACATAGTCAATAAATCAGGATTTAGCACAGCTGTTTATCCATATCAGCCAGCTGGGACAGCATAGAGGAGCAATGGCAAAACATTACCTTCCCAAACACACCAACTCTTGTTTTATCAATGAAATGCTCCTGCAGCATTGTCCTAGAACATGAGAGAGGAAAAGCATGGGTTAAAAATATATTTCCCTTCAATAGCAAAACCAGTGTGATTTTCATCAGCTTTAAATTAAACTGGACCCAAAAAAATCACAGAATGGTTTGAGCTGAAAGGGACCTTAAAGATCATCCACTTCTAACCTCTCTGCCATGGGCAGGGACACTTCCACTATCCCAGGTTGCTCCAAGCCCCATCCCACCTGGCCTTGGACACTGCCAGGGATGGGGCAGCCACAGCTCCTCTGGGCAATCTGTTCCAGTTCTCACACCTTCACAGTTAAGAATTTCTTCCCAATATCCAATCTAAACCTGCCCTTTTTCAGTTTAGAGCCCTTTCCCCTTGATGCAGACAATCTAAATCACACCGGTCCAAGCTGCTTTCACCCAGGTCTGTCTGATTTAATCTTGCAAACTCATGTGTTGGATTTGACCAAGCAATGGCAACAAATAACCTGCACTACCTCTGCAAGCCATAACAAGCTATTGCACAGCTATTGCAATACTCTGATAGTGGTTTTAACGTGATTATGTGCAGAATAAATCTAACAATATGACGGGACTTGACATTTAGGGTTTTGCCCTGGTTATTCTGTTTAAAAAGTTTAAGGATTTAAAGATGGATTTTTTTCCCAACAACCAGGCAAGCAAAAGATTAATGTAGGAACAGATATTCAAGCTTGCTTGTTTGTAGCAGTATGACTGTACAGAGCTAAAAATAAATAGGCTTTGAGCATGTGATACAGATAAGTGTGCTCTAATTTAGCTCTGTTTAAGGCTTGTTTTCCTCCCTCTGCTCTGGCTGACATGAGCTCCCTCTCACACACAGCTCCAATCGTGCAGCTCCATTGCTCCCATCTCCTTGCTCCTCCTACCCACCATCACAGCAACCGGCACTAATGAGGTTAATTATCTCAATGAATTAATTCCTTCAATGACAGTGCCACTCACCGGACAGCTTCCAGCTGATCCTTCTCCTCCAAGAGGCCCAGCCTCCTCTTGACCTCGTGCAGCAGCTTGGCTCCCTGGAAGCCGCTGCCGCGGCCGTCGAACTTGAGCACGATGGCGTTGTGCGAGCTGACCATGACGCTCTCCCACGTCACCTCGAACCTCTCCGTCACGATCTGGCTGCCAGGAGTCCCATCCCTGCGACAGAAACGGACATCAAGGATGGACAATGGCACCAAACACCCTCCCCAGGGCTGGGGCATTGCTGTGGGATGGGTATCACCTTTTATCTTCTCTGTGCCAGGGTCGGGATTGAACGTGCGAGATGGTATTTCTTGTTCGGGCTCAGATTTTATTAATTCTTATCTCTGTTACAGTGAATTCTACAGCACTTCAAGCTCACAAGCTAAAAAATGGCTCTTATCTCTCTCTCTGTCCAATAAGGATAAACTGTCCAATTAAGAAATGACACCTAAATTATTTTTACTTTTAACCCAATAAACAACCATCTGTGGCCTGCGATGTGGGATTTTTTATCCAGTTACAGAATACCACCTAGACCCATGAGGAAGAAGATGAAAAAGAAGGAAATCACCACCCTAAAACCCTCATCTTGCTTTATATATATTACTATATTCTATATTCACCCTTCTGCTTAGGGTTTGATCCTGTACAGAGGAAACTGTTTTGAGAAATACAGACTCCAGCCACGGAGCTCAGAAGAAACAAGGCATTATGATGATAACTTTAAGCAATAATTTAGGGCTGGATTACTGTAGAGCCACTGAAATTTTTATCTACTTTTTTTGTAATTTTTGGGATTTTCAGAGACACCAGGCACTTCACTGCAGGACTTCAATGCACATGTGGCTCCAGTCATTTGCATTTATCCAAGAGAGACCCCAGCCCACCCAGCTCCAGAGGCAGCCTAATCAAGTGATGAGAACCAATCTTCCTCGAGCACTGGGATAATGAAGCACATTTTCTCCACAGTAATTCTGTGATGCAATGACAGCTCCCTGCAGTGGCTTTGCCCCTCACGGAGAGCTGTGCAGGGTGGCACAGGCATTCACCAGCATTCATCCCTGCTGCAGGAGGCTTTTCTCTCATGGGGCATTCCCTGGCAGGCAGCAATGGATGCACTGGGATGCAGCCAGGGCCAAATGGGTTCATCCAAGGTCAGCGAATTCCCTCCTGCAGTTTCCTTCCAAATTGCCAAAAAAAACCCCTCAGTAATGTGTATTGTGATTACTAAATGTTGCATAAAGAAATACCCATCTGTTCTGCCCGCCAGGAGAAAAACCTACCCATCTAATAGAAATGTTTACTTTGTGGAGATATTCAAAGGTTTCCAGCTCTGTCTTTACTGCCACTTCAGCAAACACCAGCACTTACAAGGGAATGATTTCTGCATAAGGGCACCTAAAATTTATGCTCTAGTAAGGCTGACTGAATTCCACTCTTAAATTACCTGTTAATCACAAAGTGGGTGCCCTAAGCACTGGGACAGAAAGTCAACATACTTCTTGTATTCCTCCTCCTCCCGTTTCTGCCCCACAAATGATTGAAGTGTACATGAGACACCCTCACAAAATCCACAATTTACTCTGCAGGATTTGAACAGGGTGCCCTCCTGGGAGCTGAAAACCCTGGCTCAAACATGGGAAAGAAGGGATGCACATCTGGCCTCTCCCAGCTGTGAAGCGAGACAGGGCAGGGACCAACGTGCTGGACTCTGGAATTCCTTATATAAAACATATCTTAAAAGTTCCTGACCATGGCCAAGGTTTCCAAGCTGCCCTGATAATGTGAACAGAAAAAAAGGACAAGCAAGAACTTACACAACCAAAAGCAGGGGGTAGTGTGCAGTGTCCGCAAAGGTCGCTGGCTTTAAGATCTGCATTGGCAATCCTAAGCAAAAAAAGAACAAATAACAACATATCTTCAATGTGGGAATGCTGACATGAGTCCCATAGATTTTTCTGGTGTTTTGGCCACAGATGAGTAGGAGCAAAATGGCTTTTCTTCAGAGGCTGTGGCAAACATCACCTAAAAACACAGATGTTGCCAAAGAAAAGGCCCATATTGTGATAGCTGAGGTGACAAGAAATGTAAATGGGGACTACAGTGAGAGCTGCTCAGTCATGCATCACTTTTACAGCATTCAATTAACATCTGTCAATAGCAATAATTTTCCTTTTTTGGCAGCTAGATGAGTGACGTAGAGAGAAATCAATATTTCAGGGCAGCAGAGAAAGGAGGAAAATTGGCAATGAAAATGGTAATTTAAAACCCAATTAAGTATGGTGGCTGGGGGAGAGAAGTAGAATTATTTTGCTGTAATGATGTGAAGACAAGGGAGAAACAAGTATTTTAATCCTAATTTCCAAATGGTTAAATTTTGTTGTAAACAGGAGGCAAAGCCCAAGTTGTTGTAGTGGTACAGAACCAATGTGAAATCACCAAAACTCCTTTTAACTGAATGTCATTTCTGTGGCTTGGTATCAGTATCCAAACTGCCTCCATACAAACACTCTCTGCATCAACGACAGCACGTTCATTTTTGAAATGCTAACTACAATCTAGATTAGCAAAGGCCCAGCAATTAAATCGGTATTAGGAGCATTTTCAGTAGATTAATACACAGATTAGCAGCTCGGTTTAAGTGGTTTGCTTTGCAATCGTTCCCTGACACTCTGCCTAATTAGTTATTCCATCTGAATGCTAATAGCTGCAAATTGGATCAATGGCCCAGGGACAGCCAAAAAGGCCATTGCTTGACTTTAAATATTACTAAGTGCTATGTGCAGTGTTCCTAAGGCTAAAAAGCTTTGGAAACACAGGCATGGCACAGCAGAATGGCCACGTGGCTGTGGCCAGTTTGCATTTACCACACACAAGTATATTTTTGGTTAAATAAGCAGAATTGCAATGAAGCCTGCATTTAAAAAATTTAGTATCAAGCTGAGTTATCCCTAATAAACTGCCAGTCTCACATGAGCTGGCTCATGGAGGGAAATATGGGCTCTTTACCCATCCTTTCCTGTCCATAAAAGCTGGAAGTGCCCGTCTGTTCCTGTTATTTTATGCACTGGTTTATGTTCCTTATGCCCATGTGGCAAACAGAACATTTTAGGGCCATTGTTATTCTTTTCAAATGGCAACCATCTCTCAGCCTTTGCTTCACATTTTATAACACATGGGAATGGCTGAAATCAGTAACCTGGCCCCAGCACAGCTCTCTGCTTTCACTTCACTGCCTGTGGCCTGAGAAATTCCCTCCTTCCTGCCATGGGAAACATTATGGGCCACACGTTGAACCCACAGTCTTTGGGGCTTTTTTCTAGAGCTGCCACCACACATGCAGGCTGGGATTTTGGGGAGCCTTTGTGCCTCTCTGAGTAGGTGGATTTTCCCCACATATGGGGAAGGTATCTGCTTACAGCCAGAGATGTTTTTTAGGTTGTTTCAGGTACAGCTACAGAGACAGGATTACATTTTGGCTGTTTACCACCAGGCTTTTCTCTCTCTCTTTTCTCGTCTCTCTCTCTCATATATATATGTATGAATGATTATACAAATGATAGAAATAACACACCAGCTCCAGGTGCAGACTGCTCCAAGAGTCTGCTTTCTTTGCTCCAGGTGGAATCTCCTTTGTCTTTTCTCATAAAGCTTTTTCTGTTTTTTAAACCCCCCCAAATCATATGGCATTTTTGAAGAATCTTGAGTGACTGCAATGGGCAGTCATGAGAGAGCCATCTTCATTCACTGCAGCTCAGATTGGGCACTGAGCCACAGTTGCAAGCAGCAAGAACACACATTATCCCACTCCAAACCCATTTCAAATGACACACACACACCCAGGGCAAATGCATCCAACAATGGGGCGCCCTACCATGTCATTTCCTAGAGTGGCTTTTTCTTCACAAAGAAAGTTTTAAGAGGAAAAAAATCTCCTACCCTATCATTTTGCTTTTCTTGAGCTGAATTCTCATCAAATTCTGCCTCTGTAATAACCTCCTCGTGTAGCACATTCCAGGAGAGTGCTTTGTAAACTGTGTGAGTTTATTGAGATTCAAAGTAATTTTTCCTCCTGCCAGTCTACCCAGGATGGCTCTATCATTTCACAGCTATAGCAGTGAAAGAGAGAAAAATAAGTGAGAAGAAAGGTGCTACTTACTGTAATCATCTATCTTGATTTCCATGTATTCTACCTTAGGCATTTGCCTGTCATTTACAGCCAGCTGCACATTTTCATTTACCTCCAGCTCAAAAATTTCTGAAAGAAGAAGGACAAGATCACAAAAACTTTTGACACAGTTTGTGAAAATGCTTTTTATGGTCACGTTGACATATATAAAACAAGTTTCCTTACAAACAGATGTCTAATTCAGTTAAATCTTCCAAGTTCTGCATAGGCAAAAAGCCATACTCCTGAAATCAGTGACATTCAGTGATTTGCAGGAGCAGGGAGGGGGACCTGCTGTGTTGGGACACTACCATGGGTCAGACATCCACCCACCATGCAAAGAGAGATCTCACATGAAGAGTCCTCAAGTCTGTGTCCAAGTCACAGATCATAAATAAGAAGGGGAGGAAACTATGGAGGGCTTCAGCCAAGGTTGTGCTGCTGTGCAAGACAGAATCCATGGGAAGGAAAGCCATGGGGAGAGGAGAGTGGACAAAGCTCATCAAACCTGCAGTGTCAGGTTTTAGAGCAGTCTTGACTTTTGGAGTGCTTCAAAAATTTTCATTTTGCTTGTGTGTCTTACCCAAGGACTGCCTGGGTCAGAAATAGAGGATTCTTCTCCTTGCTGGGATTTAACTTTATTCCCTATGCTGGCCATGTGCTCTACCTGCTGAGGCTCTTCTAGAAGCCACCTCCAGCACCAGAAAGAATCAGTCCTTCCCAGCTGGTAGGGAAAGGGCCCCTCTTCAGGAGACACTTTGGGTTGAGTGTCTGACACGGTGGGAAAAGATCCTGAGCCCCATGGGGGGGAATTCAAGGGCTGGGGTTAGTGAATCCTGGTCTGCAGCAGTGCTCATTCCCCTGGCATCAGTCTAGATGTGAACCAGGGGGATCCAGGGCACTTTCTCTGCCATGTGAACCCAAGGAGGGTGTGAGATTTCACAGCACATTGTGTTTGTCACTGACTCTAACTTCCCTTTCCAGGCACACTGATAAATAGATGTGTAACCCCTCTGGTACCTGATTATCCTGCTCTCACTGCCCATCCCTGCTGGGCAGGCAGACAAAAACTTGCCCTCCCAGTTAATGTATTTCTTTCAGCAGTAGTTATTGATTCAGTGACTATTCACCCTGCTGCAAAGCCTGGCTCTTTATCAAAGCCACAACCCCCACAAAAGTGGCAAAGCAACAGCCTATTACGTTTAGTTAAATATTAAGATTCTCATTTAATTATGGCACACACAAGTAGCTTTATCAGCAGAAAGGGGCTTGCCACGTAGGGGAATTTAGTCAAGCCTTTTTATTTGTTCATATAATTGCATTCACAGAAAGCCAGGAAGACTGTGAAGGAAATAAAAAAGATTGGCATATCTCCTAAAGGACTTTCCTTTTCGCTTTAGGACCACAGGGAGCTTGAGTCTGTAGAGCACAAATGGTCATTGCTTAATTAAATGTAAGCATTCTCTAATATTCAGTGCAACTCGCTATTATCAGATTATTGCAGAATACAGAGTCAAACTCCCTTTTATAGAGTAATGGGCTCATATTAAATAAGTAAATTCAGTAGCATGCAACTGTCAGCTGCCCATTATTCAAAAGCAAGAGAATGAGGGGGAAAAAAGAAAAGAACCAGGGGAAAATGCTAATTGTATGCAGAAGATCATGAATTTCAGTAGAGGATGTGTTCTGCACATGACTAGATTGAGTTCTCTGTGCAATAGATGTTACCCATATGCATCTGTCAAAGTAAAACTAGTCCTGTGTGTTTTGTTTCAGTTTTTAAAGCCCTTCATTTGCTGTTTCTGTTTTTTTATTCACCTAGAAGTATTTCATAAAGCTGTTCAGGAGGGTACAACACCACTCATGAGAGCACTGGTATAGCCAGGCAGACACCTCCATGTCTCCAGTAAAATTAAGGTGTTTTATTTAAAGTGGGGGAGAAAAAAAAGTGACTTTGGAGCTGCAGGTCAGGGTGAAGGATCTCTCCTGGCTGAAATCAGCTGGGCTGCTCTGGAGTTATCCCTGGGGAGGGCACTGCCAGCCTCAGGCTCTGCTGGGAACAAGGACCTGACACTTCCTTGTGCAAAGAGCCTTTCCTGTGACACTCACTACCTCCAGAGGGAAATGAAGCAGGTCAGCATTTCACAGTAAATCTTTAGCATGAATGCCAAGTTTCTTGGTTTGATTGCTCTATCTTTTTTTTTATTTTTATTTTCTTTTTTTTTTTTTTTTTTTTTTGAGACAAGAGCAGTGAGTTGCTGCAAATCCAGATAAGTAAAACTGATACTTGATAAACTGGTATTAACTGTGTATACAGCAAATAGAAACAGAAGAAGGTGTTGCTTAGTACTTGAGTCACATCAGTCCCTGTAGTCCCTGACTGCAGTTAAGGCTGGGTTAAATTCTTTGTTAAAATGAAATTTTCCCATCAAAATGATGGGAGCAGATAAATCTTGGTTTCACATGAGACCCAGTGGCCCACTCTGCCAGAGTGGAACCCCAGAAAATCCATGGATTTTTGGACTCTACAGTGCCAGTCTGCTGATGGCTATAGAGAGAGCCAAATATTTTGAGGGAAGAAACCTGGCTTTGGAATAATTCCAGCTTTGCACTGATGCAGATGCAAATCATTAGCATGACAAAGCTTTTACCAAACAATAAGTGCTACAATCTCCATGGACAGATCAGGGAACCAGGCAGAGGCACCACTTGTGGGGCTCACTCCTCAGCCTTATCTCTGATAATTCACATCAGGGTGATTTTATTAAAACCACAGATAAGGATAAATATTTCTTATATTTCTCTTATCTCGTTATCTTTTTTTCTTACATATGGGACGCAAAGCAAAATCAGTGGAACGAAAGGAGAGAGATTGGAATGATGCATTTTTTGAGATAGAGGATAACAAACATCATGCCCCAGCCGGTGTGTTTTCACAAACAGCAGCTGTTGTGGTGGCAGTACAACAGCTCTGCAAGCCCCTCTGCCTTGCAGCAAACTTGCATTTGGGCAGAGTCTGGGGTCCCCAGGAGTGCAGGATTAGCAAAGAGCAGCTACATCTCACTGTCCTGCCTGGCTGCTTTCCTCTGAAGAGTTGCAAAGCTCAAGCCCGTCCTTACTCTGTGCGTCCGTGGTGTTGTGAACAGTCACCATCGGGACACGGGGACCTGGAAAAGGAGAAGAAAAGAACTTGGTTAAATCTCTGTCAAAGCACACACAGACACACGTGAACCTGCTTCTGCATTCCATGGAGCTGAAAGCTCTTGAGACTCGCTTTTCATGCAAGAGTAATCTAAAAAGCAAATCACCCTGGTGTTAGAAAGAGTTTATGACTAAATGACAGTACTGCAGACTCAAAGACAAGTGAGGTTTCAAAGCTCTTTCCCAACAGACCACTAATTGCATCTTTCCCTAATTTGTAAACATTATAATTAGCACAAACACAATTAAATCACTTGCCTTTAAAATTATTCTAATGACATCCAAACATCACAGCACAAAGCATTTACATTTTGTATGCTATGGATAAATATTGCTGTTTTGTAGATTATTTTTTCTTAATGAATTAAACACCAGCTTGCCTCTCACACTAAAAAATGCCACATATTCTGCCTTAAAATGCAACATTTGGGTATTGAAATCAGTGTTATACAAAGAGGATTATCATTACTATGCAGTGTACATGAGTGAACCACACAATTCAGTGCCACAGGATGCTGCAGCATTCAGGATGCCACAATTTTTACCACAGGATGCTGCAGGGTGCTTTAGTCCTTAGCACAGTGATCTGGGCTCATCTTCTTTTACAGAAAGCCATCAGGTGGCTGATGGAAATATGGGATGGAACATGAGATTCATATTATGGTTGTCAGCTTCCTTCTCCCTGTTGTCATCTGGGGACTGCTCTTGGAGACAGGACCCTGGGCCAAGCTGGGCTGGCCAGGACAGCCACTCACATGCTGCCCATACCTGCTTGTAGATTTTTCCTTGAGCCTGACAGTATTGCTCAGGAAGGTGGAAGTAGCCCTGCAGTGATGAAATGGTGAATTATTCACCTCACAGGCAGTGGATATCTTACTTTCCTTCCCTTTCCCCATAACCTGGCACAACAGCAGCAAGTGTGAGCAGCTGGGGGAATCTGTGTGCCCAGCAAAGACCCCAGGTGCAGGGCCAGGAGGCTCCCAAGCCATGAGCGTGGGCAGATCCCAGAATCAGAGATGGAAGGAATCACCCAGGCTGGAAAACACCTCTGAGATCACTGAGTCCAACCATTAACCCAGCACAGCCCACACTAAACCTGTCCCTGTGCCACATTCCCTTGTCTTTTAAACACCTCCAGAGGTGGTGGCTCCATCACTTCCCCGGGTGCCTGTTCCAATGCTTGGGAAACCTATTGGGTAAGAAATTTTTCCTAACGTCCAATTTAAACCTCCTCTGGTGAAACTTGAGGCCATTTCCTCTTGTCCTATCACTTATTCCTTGGGAGGAGGGATCAACTCCACCTGGCTGCACCTTCCTTTCAGGAGGCTGTAGAGAGTGATAACATCTCCCTGGGTTTCTTCTTCTCCAGGCTAAACATCCCCAGCTCCCCCAGCTGCTCCTCACAGGACTTGTGCTCCAGACCCCTCCCCAGCTCCATTCCCCTTCCCTGGACAGGCTCCAGCACCTCAGTGTCTTTCCTCTTGTGAGGGACCCAAAACTGAACACTGAACATCAAAAAACCCAACATTCTTAAAGCTTCAAAAGTAAGCCAGCTTTAAGAGACTGACATTCACTGAGATTTCAACCCTTTTAAATTACCTTCTTAAGCCCTTCAACCTACAAGCAAATCTCGTGGGATCATCACTTGTGCAATGGCAATTTGGGTAGGGCTGAGAAAATTCCCCTGAAATGCTGTAACTGGGAGTGTGCACACAAAGGCAACAAAAGCAGGTTCTTGTGAGCCATTCAACTGGTTTGATACATGAAATAAGTTCTTGAGAGCAAGAAAAGCTTTAAGGTGCTGTAATTGTGTCAGTGTTTTCCCCTGTGCTGCCAAGAACCCATGTCCCATTGCAGGCAGTCAAGAGTGTTTGATCCAGACCTCAGCTACACAGAGAAAAGGTAGAAAAAGATTTCATTTATAATTAAGCTGACTAATATGGCAGCCTGATTTTATTTCCTTGTAATTGAGAATCTTCTCCCCTGACAATCCAATCCTTTTGTTAGCACCATTTTTAAAATGCAGGAAGGTGGATTATAATGCACTAAGGAAAACTGGTTTATTCACCAGGATTTAGCTGAATTTTCCTTTCTCCTACTGATATACATTGATATGCTGACCATATTTATTTATAAATCTGCCCTGCTTTTTTTCCTGCAGTCCCAGAAGCCAGACTGCTGGAAAAGCAACAATCCTAATAAACATGGGCATGATAAAATCATCACTGAAAATAAAAGGAATCCTCCCAAATGGCTTCAGTTGGAGCTGGAATAGTCTTTTAATTAACATCAAAATGCCAACAAAAAGAAAAGGATAAAGAGAGAAATACAATGCATATAATCCTTTTATTTTCTAATTTATTTTTCATTTTTTTTATTGGTAGTGAAAAAGCTGTGAGAAACTAATAAATAAAGAGAAATTCTAGTGTGTCATTTAGAAAGTAACATGTATTATATATTGTGTTAGTCTCTCACTGCTAACTACTGCTACTGCTACCATGTCATCCCCAAATCAATGTTTTAAGGCAAAGATATTCAGTGTGAGGTTATATGAAATTTAAAAAATAATTAAAAATTAATAAGTATCCTTGACAAAGTAGATTTTTGACTTGCCTAATTTTATTTTTTTTAACAACAAGGAAAATAGTAAAGACAGAAAACTGCAGAGTAGAATAATTTCTGTGAGAAGGATTACTCTTAATATTAAATGTTCTCAATGATAACGCTCCAGTTAAAGAACCTGTGAGTAGGCTGAAAGTCATCAAGAAGAAAAAGTCACTTTTTTATGGATGACATAAATTGCTTATTTCAATGTCAGTTTTTAAAGTAAAACAACCCAGTTACATGCTAGACTGTGTCTTTTAATGCACACACATCAGAAGTCTTTGAACACTCACAGGCTGAGTGCCTCATGCCTGACAGGGACAGAAAGAATTCCTTGAAAGGAGGATTGTATATTCATTAACTGCCTCCCCAGCTTTATTTTTAAACCTGTGTTGGTGTGACAGTCCCATTACACATGCCATCTGCTAAATGCCATCCACTGTCAGGTGTGGATCTGAGAGGGAAACCTAATTTGTTCAGTGAGCTGCTGGGAGCTGACAGGAGCAGGGCGAGGACATCCCTGCTCGTGGCTCTTCCTCCAGAGCCCCCAAAGGGGCTTTGATGGGGACTCCTGACCCCTTGGCACATTCTGCTGCTTCTGCTCTTTAATCTGCTCTGATGATCTCCCTGTGTCCCCTGACAATCAGGAGCCCTGTGGAAGCTCTGCCTCCTGCTCACACAGGTCCTGAGAGCGTGGGAGCATTGGGATCCTCGAAGGGTAAAACTCACTTGTGCTCCTTGAAGGATGAAACTCAAAGTGCCCCACTTCAGGATACTGATCTGCTTTGCCCTGATTTGCAGAGAGACCCATCCCACACCTTAAAACCTCAGGCAGCCACTTTCTGCATGACACAGTGAAGGTGATGCTGTTGGATCTCTCCCAGGGGGGAAGGAACAAGCAGGGCTGTGACAGTCCCCAAGGTGTGGGACCTGGCACTGATGTTCCCTGCCTCCTCCACCCAAATTTTCAGAGGTGGCCCCTGTTGTCCCTCTGTGCATCCCTGTGTCAGGAGTGGGATGGGGTGTGCTTGAATTCCATTGCAGGCTCCACTCCCCTCTCCTGCCTCCAGCATTGCACCAGCAACTCCAGCATCCTGACAGAAGTTTGAGTGCTGTTTCTTATTTATAGCTTCAGAGAAAGGAGCAAAACTATTGGCAGAACTTCTGTGTACAGACACACTGTACATCACAGATAGCTGCATGGTTAATAATGCTGCACAAGACTCTAGTTACATGAATTAGATTTTCAATTAATACAGCTGAAAGTCTGGGTTTATCAAGAGACCTCTGACTTTAAAACCATTACTGTAATTATCCATGCAAGAAATAAATTGAGCTATATCACTATAATGACACCAGGCAAATTTATCACCCAGGAAGTGATCTGAATGGGCACAGAAATTCAGTGTCTCAATAATTTGATAAGAAAAAGCACTGGTCATGGTTTTTCATCAATTTTAAAGCAGTTTTTATTATTATTTCCAAGAGGGTTTTGCTTAAACATTAATGGAAAGAAGCAACTCTAGATATTTATGTGATAAGGTATAGATTTCTAAAATAAAAATGGAAAATAATTTTACAGCCTTGAAGAAAATATTTGCCAGACATTTGTTTTGTAATACTTTTTCTATTCCTGATGTCTTCATGATCTAAACAGCATAGGGAATTATATCAGTTAATATAACTTTAAAATGAAAATAGTGATTATAAAAAGAATATTAAATAAAATTCAAGAAAAATTAATCAAAATTATAGAAGTGTTTAAAAAGGATAAAAAGAGGAGTTATCTTATTCTTCTCATCTATATTCTCAAAGGCTTCAATGTTGCAGATAATTTCGGACCAGAAGCTAAATTTACAGTGTGTAAACAATGGAAATTCAAATACTCTCTGCCAGCACCACCAGCATATCTCTTAAGCACTGATGAATGATTTAAAAGAGCAGCTGCAAGCGATGGGAGCTGAAAGGGTCTGGCTCTGCACAAGTGAGATAACTGGCAACAGCCATCTCTGTGTACAGATTCCAGATCTCTTTATTTGCTGATCCATGAATTATTTATGTGTGCTGCATAAAGTTCATATGTTGGGGTGATATTATCAGCCTAATAAATAAAGACATGGGGAGTTGTGTGAACCATTGCTCACAATTAAAATATTTCCCCATTTGCAGCATTTTCCAGCCAGTGCTGTGGACAGATGTTCATGCTGTTTGCTTTGGCAACCTTGTTGACATAAACATCAAACAGATTTATGCTGCTATTCACCCTCCCCAAGGCATTTAATTTTTTAATCAAATCTTTACTTCCTCAAATGTAACTTGTCTTGTAAAATAATCAATCCTGGCTTGTTCTCGGGCAACCACTCTGATGGTACTGCTTGTCTCTGCCCTGTGTGATACTGGTAATAAATTTCATGCTTACTTTATGTGGAGCAGAAGTAAATCTGGTTGCTCTGAGGTATCAGCTAGCAGTGACTAGAGGGAAAATGAACAAGAGATTTGCTCTTAATTCCACTACAGAGAACAGGCCTGATGGGTTTTTCAAAAGGCTGCTGGAATGAATAAGGTGGTCAGGTCCCCAGTCCACTCTATGGGATTTTGAGAGGCGCCTCAGCAGTGTGGGAAGCTGGGCTGGCACTGACCAGCTCATCCCACTCTCTGCCCCATGGCCACTGAAGGACACAGTCTGAGAAAATCCTCCCTTGCTGCTTCAGGAAAATGTGTTACAAAAGTATGGACAAACACCCTCTAAATATCATTGGGTTTGCTGATGTAATTCCTTCTGGTGTCTTGCTCTTCTGGTAGAGGCTGCTTCCAGCTGGAAGCTGTACTGGCTGTCACTCCCCTTTACACCTTCTTGGGGTTGTTCCAACACTGTTTTCAACTAAGCATGAGTATTTCCATTTTAGTCAGAGTAGTCATATCTCCCCAAAAGCTCTCATCCAGTCAGATAAATTAGATTATTTTAACTCCCTTTTGTAGGACAAAGTTTCTTTTCATCTTATTCTTTGATGCAAGAGTATTTTACATTCAGTTCCTCCTTCCTGAACAGAAATGATCAGAACTCTACTCCTGCTGTTGAGGATGTCCTAATTGGTTTTAATAGTGAAACTGTTGCTTGCCCATTCTATGGAAAATTCCTTGCCTGATCCATCCTAAAAGATCATTCACCTTTTCCATGACCCCACAGCAGGTAGGCAGTTTGCAGACATCCCGTGGTCAGCATTGTGTGCCCAGGCACCCATCAGCTCTGCTGAGGCATTTGTAACTTTTGAGCTTCAAACACACAAGACAAATTCTTGCCCTGAGTTGCCATGTGCCTAATTTTGCTCTTTGTACAATTAATTTCTCCCAGTGCTGCCCTGCAAGACATCCAGCATCTCTAGGATTTATCTCTGCCTTCTGATGATGCTCATCAGCTTTGTGTCTTGACAAATTCCACCAGCTTCATCCAGCTTTGGGTTCCCAGGCTGCCAGGGAACAATCTGGGCGAGGTCATTCCCCACACTAGCTCCTAATGAACCCTGCTGCTGATCTCTAATTAGCCTCTTATTGCTCTTCATCATAATCTACTTCCTGTTCGTTTTGCTGGTACTTAACCTTCGCTCACAATTCTTTCACTAATCTCCCTCTTCTCCTTCTTAATTAACACCAGCCAATGAGGTGTCACATTGAGAGGGCTGAGCATTTCCTCCCTTTCAGGAGGCTTTGGCTAAGGTTTTAAAAAGCATAATGCAATAATGTATGGGGATGGATCCAAAGGGGAACATGGAGAACATACAAACCCCAGGGCATGGAGCAGGTGTATTACCACTGTAGTTATAAGATCCACTGTAAAAAGGAGGTGGATTTAGGAAAATTTGTTTGCAGAGTTCATGAACCTGATAGTGCACCCCTAGAGTTGCAAGTACGAGGAGCAGGAGGGAAAAACTCCAGTTTACATGTGGGTAACTGATTTCCCCAAGCCCAGGGTATTTTGTTCCAGTATTCTGGTCCAAGATATGGAATCTGAATGGAAAAATCCCCATACTCAACTCCCTCTTTTTACCAGATTCTGTTCTATTTGAATACCTCAATTTAACCTCTTTTGATTCAGTTTTAATTCAGATTTTCTGCAAACTTTGGAAAGAGATTAAACAAAAAGTTAGCATCTGTCCCTATTTTTAAAGTATAGGTTTCTTATTGGGTTAGTACATGCTGGTCCCTTCCAACCCAAACCATTCCATGGGTCTATGATATTCAAGGAAAAAAGGATAATTCCTTATAATTGCAGCATGAAAGAAAATACTCTGTCTCAGTGCCATTTACACCTCATTAACAGACTGAATAAAACCCCATTTCATATTTTCTGTTTATTTCATTAAAACCTAGTATAAATTGATTTAGATAATCTTAATTTATTCTTTTCCATAAGTAAAATTCTCTTGCAACCAAATAATGATTTCCTAGTTAATTAAGTCATAACTGGTGCTGGATATTAACTTAAAAAGCACCACCAACAACCCATAAATACAATTGCTTCAAATTGTCTGGTTATTAAGCTGTTTTGCTCTCATGAGTTCTCAGGCTTTAATATACCCTTAATGTACTGACTGCATTAATAAAGGACTTAACAAGGACCATGCAAACAGAAAACAAAAGCCAGCAATAAACCTTACAGCAGGTCCAGCTGGCAAACAAGGTGAAAGAAGCAGTTTTCCTCAGAGGAAGCTTTAAATCTTGTAGGATGGTAACATCTGTACTGCCCTCTGCAGAATAATGAGTTCATCCAAGGTTGCTCATATGGCTGGAAATAATGCACATGCACCCTGGTCTCAGCATGCAGGACGCTCCTGCCTGATTTGTGAAGCTTCATTATTTGAAGCATCAGAGGAAGCCTGTTGTCATGGTCATTTATCTCCTGCGAGTGGAGCTCAGATAAAATTTTATATGTGTGGAATGACCAAGTGACAAGAACCCTGGCTGGAAGCAGATGATAGATCACCTTCCTCCGGGCAATGCCAGCCAGCTCATATTTACAAGCGAGAAAATGAAAACAGGATCAAAACATGGAAAAGCAAAGGACACATAGTGCTTTGCAGAATGGGGCCATTTCAAGGAGGAGAGGAGTTCCACATAATTCCACAATATTTTCTCAGGCATTGAAAATTACAGATATTTCCTATTAATTTTGTTGTTAAATATTCATGCATATTAGTTTGGGTTTTTGCCACCTGAGTATTTATGGGGAGTTTACAACACATTAAAGATGTATAAGAATAGAGTGAAATAGTTTATAACATAAATGAGGGATCTGCTTAAAGGAAGAAAAAATGTTCTGGAATAAAAGTCATCATCTCAGACTACAGAAACAACTAAAGCCATCATTTTAATTAGTCTCAAACTGTAGCCATAACTACAGACAGAGATAGAAAAGAAGTTCTCATCCAACTTCCAAACCAAGAATACCATCCTCTCTTTTCCTGCAGAAAAAACTCTGGTGGTACCTTCTGTTGGTGCAAAAGGGGGTTTTCATGCCAGCCTGCTGTTTTTCAGTTGTACAGCATGTGAGGGAGGGAGAGTGAGCATCCCCCACCCTGCCTTCAGCCATGGGATTTGTGACCCATGAACTGCGCACAAAGGATTGAGGAGTGAGAGCCAACCGCGGCTGTTAAGTAAGAAAAGGAGTCAAGTGAATGCAAACGTGAATTATATAGTAATTATAATATAAATAGGGCCCAGAGATTAAGTCTGGGCATGCTTTAAAACAGCAGAAACTAATTAAGGCTTCATAAGCCTCAGGAAAAGTTCCAGAAGGTCACAGTTTGCCTGGAAGCGCTAATTACAGCCTCGCGCTGCCGCTACACGAGAACCCGCGGTTGTGGTGATCACCCTTGTGTGGGAAACCATTCTGGTCACAGCAGATAACACTCACCCAGTGACCTGGGATGGGAGCAAGCCCCAGGAATGCCTCTCAGCCCCAGGAAAACCTCCCAGGCCCTGGGAATGGCTCCCAAGTCCCAGCACGCTGCCGTGCCCATTTCACATCCCGCCGGGTGGGAACCTGCAGGCACATGGCTATGGCACCAGCCTGGTTCCTGCAGCCCTGAGCACTTTGCAGGACATTCAGCTGTGCTTGATCATTCTCTCTGAGTTTCTGGTGCGTCCTGGCTTTTGTCAGACAGATATTTTGGGTATTTTGGCCAGGGTACCTGGCTTGTGAGGTCGCACAAGGATAGAAACTCTTGGGGGTTGCCTACCCAGCTCTACCTGGACAGACACCACCATGTTCAGACTCCAGAGCACACACTGACAAATTCTGGCTTTCTGTCCCTTGCTGTACACCCAGAACCCAGCCAAGGGCAGCTCAGATGGTTCAGAAAACCCAAACCCCCAAGACCTGCACATCAAGAACCAAGTAGCAAAAATTTATATTGAAGTATATTCTAAAACTCAGTGGGAGTTAAAAAAAATTACATCTGGGTGAACTGATGAAAAAAATGTTTAGTTTTTGAATGATATACAACATAGATACCATTCTACTCTGGAGTGCAGCAGTAATAGGCTGCAGTCATTAGGTGGCCCATAAAAAACTTCCAAATGATGCTTGGGGTGGTTCCTGTGCAGGGACAAGGGATTACTTTGATGAACCTTGTGGATCCCTTCCAGCTCAGGGTATTCTATATTTCTATGATGATGAAATCCTCTCTGAGGCCTCCCTAAGACATTGAATTTGGAATTGTCCATTCCCATTACCACCTCAGTCATTTGCTACCATGCCAGCACGTCCCACTCCCTTGCATGATCAGAAATATTTGTAAAATCGTACAGTAAAGCAGCACAGTAGCTTCTAGAACTTATGATCCCAGCAGAAAAAAAATAATTCTATTTAATTTTCCTTCAGTTCAGCTCCTGGGCCCAGCTCAGAGTGAGCCTGTTTGTGACAAAGGCAGCAGATTGGTGAAAAAGCTCCTGATGTGGGCAGAGAATGGATCTGCACTGACTTTGTCTTCCAGTCCTTGTGGACAGGCAGTGCTGTGTTCCTCTGAGATATCCTGAGAAAAATACAATAAGGGGGTATTGAATTTCACAGTGAGGTGAGGTGGGGCCAGGGAGGCACACCCTGTTGGGACACAGGTAGAAACAACCTTCCCCTGAGTTTCCTCCTCCCAGTCAATAACCTGGCAGTTATTGCTACGGTGTCAGCAGCAAAGAAAGTATTTAAAGTGGGCTCTCAGCCTTGCCTGAGGCCTTCAGACCTACTGGCATGGCTACATGGAGCTGTAGCCTCCAGCTGGTGCAAATGCCAGGAAAAAAATCCAGATATCAGCATTTCACATTTGTTTAAACTGAGGTGTGCCTACTGCACTTTTATATCCATAGGCTCTCGACTTGGTTAATAAAACCCATTTTCAGTGCTAATAGTTATTTCAGCATCCAATTAAGTCTCTTTAGATCTCAACAACTTAATTTATGATGATATTTGCCAAAGGTCACCTGCCAAGCTCTGGCCCTCTTAGCAGGACAAGCTGCACTTGGAAAGCATTTATTTGAATTCCAGTAGGAAGTGAGCTTTTCTAAGATGCTTTGCCTTTACCATGATGGGCAGTTTTATGACACTTTTAGTTGACACTAAATCCATATGCTTCAGAAATCTTTCTAGGCAGCAGGCTTTCTACCTAGCTAAATTAAAGTAGGGATTAAGTGAAGGTATTTCCTCCCTGTGCATTTAATATTGTTTTCAGGCCCTGGAGTGAGACATTTTTACCCACAAGCTTTGCCTGGATATCTGCCAGAGTGGTTACTTGGGGAGGTTAAATAGGACCTTCAGCTTTTCCATCTCTCAAAAGCAAGAAAAATAGTTTATATTTTTTTAATTTGGGCATTGTGGACAGAAAACTCTCCTAATGAAATATCACTCCAGTAGCATTTGAAAAGCAAATTGTTTGTTCATATCCTTCTAAGGAGCTCAGTAGCTCCATCACACCCACAAGAAGCAAGTAGCACACACCTACACGTCTGAGGATGCTCCAAGTGACAAAAAGCCACAGGAAGGAATTTCCCCTTGCAGCTGCACTGCATCTCCCAGATCCTGACACATTCACAGTGCTGTGAAAACACACCATGATGTGCTTTAAGCCAAAATGAGTTGTTGCATTTTCCATAACTGCTTTAGTGCTGCTACAGCTCAAACCCAAATCCCAAATGGTTCAAGAGATCCCTGGCTGTCTCTAAAGGCAGTGAGTGATGCTCTGGGGTCAGGGGAGGCTGGGCTTGCAGGACAGCACACCAAGGGCTCCTCTGCTGCTGTGGCTGCAGGGAGCACCCAGCACCTGGGAGGACTGGCCCTGCACTTATTAAGGCCCACGGTGTAATTACAGGCTCCTTACTGGATTGTGGTTGAGACACAGCAAGATCTGCAGCCATGCCTGGTTAACTCCTCACTCCAGCACCATTTAATCACTTTACATGCTGGTTCTGTCACAGGAGTGCTCTCCTGCATACTAATGGATGGGTTTCTGTGCTAGGAAGGTTTCTCTGCAGTGAACAGACTCAAGATTCACCGAAGCTTTCAAAACCATTCTGGAAATTTGTCTGTCTAGGAGCCTCTATGCCCCTTATTGGCACTGCAGTCAGTAATGGACTTTATTTTCACAACACCTCTAGGAAGCTGGAATTAGAAGACCTGCTTGAGTTCTCTAAAGGAGTTTGTGACAGCAAAAAAATCCCCCAAATCCTTGTGTCCTAACCAGCATTTGGCACTGGTTAGGACTTCTCAGAGCACTGTTACCAAATGTGTCTTTGAATTCTCCATGTTTGGATGTGGGTCAACGAATTAAGGCAGATATTGTAAAAACCACCTGTTTGTAAGTATATGTGTCATAAGTACCCACATCCAACTCAAGATTTAGAGACTCCAACAGTACAAAAAACATGATTATTTTGTAACAGAAAGGGGAATAAAGAAAGCAACCCACCTTTTTGCAGATATATTTGCCTGAATATGGAGCTGTTTTACAGCCCATAAATAGCCCAATATACTCAGGGAAGAGTTAAAGCTGTATACTTCCATTATGGCTTGCACTGATGTTTACCTGAGCATAACAACTGCTAATTACAATCTGGGTGCAGGAATGTTGTTGATGAGACTGTGACACAACATTTCTATGTGATATTTAAGGCAATACATGGGCAATGTAGAGAGGTTTAAAGCACAGCTTTATAGACTTGTGCTTCGCGAATCATTGATTTACATCTGCTTGTCCATGGTTAGTAAAAATATCCTCATCTCCAGATTTTCCATTGCTTTCCTGGGATGGCAGGTCTGGCCCAAATGGCACAGGTTAAAAGGTCTGATTAAATGAAGGAACTGAGGAAGACGTAGAAAGAGGTTCATTATTCTCCTGCCTGAAGGCATGAACCAACCTCTTATTGCAGGAGCTGGGCAGACACCTCCCTGATGGGTACATTATTGCAAAAATCCTGAGGAGGGTTAATTATCCACCATCCACCATGGAGACAGGCTGCAGAAGGAGTCATATTTCTGGTCTGTTCCAGGAGTCAGTGCTGTTTTTCCTTGGAGTACTGTCTTGCAATATGAGGAAGGAAATGGGGGTCATGGTGCTTGACTCAGATGTGTCCATAGGCAAGCCCCTAATTCTCTCTGTACCTCTGCTCCCCACTTGGTAAGAGCATGAAAATGATCATCTGGAGAAAGGCTGCAAAGGGATTTTCATACCTCTCCATAATTCAAATTAAAAACTAAGTGCAGCATTTATTTTGCCAACAATGAAACTTCTACTCCCTCTCCCTGTATCCTGATAAATACCAGTATAGGATTTTCCTGAGATATTAAATAATATTAAGCTCTTTCTGTTGAAGGAGCCATAAATATAAAAATTGTTGCCAAAAATATCTCAGTGACATGGCCCCCTGATTTTGATGGAGAAACTGAAGAAAAATGTGATTTGATTAATTCACAGTGAAAGACAAATGTTGTGATCTTCTATCCTGAGGCAGAAAGGATTCAGACACTTTTATTCACAAAGTAAGTCTTTATGAGTAGAATCCCTGTTTTTTTTGTTGAATATTACATTCAAAATTTTCACAAGAGTGACATTTTAAGTGATTTTCATGGGAAAAAAATCCCCAAAGCCACTTACAAGTGTAGATGAAAGCGACTGAATCCAGAAGTAGATGAGCAAAACAAAGCAAATGTTATTTGTTAGTGAAATTCATCAACAAATCCATGTGATTTGTTGATTTTAATTTAGCTTTTCTAGGGCACACATTCATGTCTGTCTAAATCAGCTGGTAATCCCATGAGAGAATAAAATACTAGGAGGTTTTCCAAAATATCCATCTCCTCAAAAAAGGTCAACATCTTTTCGCAGTAATGACATGAAGTATAGCCACAATATTAGAAACATTGCTTAGAAATTTATGTTTGCTGACATTAAGAAAAAAACCAAAAATCCTGGGTTTAACTCTGGAGCTGAGCCATGCCAGTGATGCTGGATGCTGGAAACTGGTGTTTCAAAGGTTTTTCCACCCCCCAGCTGCTGGCTCAGCTTATCTCACACTGTTCATGGGGTGTGCAGCACATTAGGCAGCATTAATGACCCAGTTTTCCCAGTTTTCTGACCACTTCCAGCCTCCTTGCCCAGGAGTGCTGGTCTGTGATTTTTAGCATAAAACCCTTCCCATGTTATTAAATAAAGTGGGAGAAACACTAGTGAGCAGTCACAGACTGGGTTTAGAGAGATGGCAGGGATCAAGGACACGAGCCTGGCTCTGGATCCTGGTCCCAACAAGCACAAATGCTCCTCCTAAAGCAGCCCTCATCATAAACCACTGATTCCACCCAATGCCTTTCATGACTTGGACTCACCCACACTAAAAATTTCCCTGTCTATGGCAAACTCCAGAAGCACCAAACATTTCACACTTCTCTCATCTGTGTGGGCAGGAGCTTGTGCTGTGTCCACATCAGTGGGCAGAACAACCTGGATGCCCAAAAGGATTTAGACATCCCCACAGTGGAAGGCTGAACCTTGTTAAATCGTGCTTTGGGCTCTGTGGTGTCAAAATGTTTAAAAGCAAAGTCAGGGCAACCTGCCACAAAGCAGAGCCAGATCATTTGATGAAATTTTCTAGTGAAAATCTTCACCAACCCCAGCAAAATTCTGGAAAATGAAACAAATGTGGAAGAACAAAAGGACTTTTCAAGGCTCAGCATAAACCTATTAAGTGAAAGCAGCAAGTGATGCTCCTAAGTGCTCCCATCTCCAGATGGTGTTTCCAAGTTTCACCAAGAGGGAGGAAAGAAGATAATTAAATTCTCAAGAAACAGTTTAAAGAGCTGAGAAGTTTATGGCTACCTGCTGCCTCTATAAAGTAAAAACTTGCAGCTCTTGTCTTTACCTCATAAAACCACAGACAGAATGAATGAATGTCCAATGGCAGGAGGAACTCGACTCAGATCATCACTAATTTGGTTGTGCTGCTCCTTCATTAGTATGAATCACCCTCAAAGGAGGTCCTTAAATTGCAGGTTTTTCTCTAATCAGTCTTTTGTACCACTTGTTATCTGTGAATGGGATTAAAACACGATTTTGTGTGGCAGGAAGTAAGAGCAGTAAATCCTATTTTTAAAGATTTCCCAGGCCTGTAGGCACCTCTCAGTGCCTCAGGGCCAGCAGGGCAGTTGCAGAGTTGTTGTCTTCACTGGCTCAGAGGACACACGTGGGGAAAAGCAGATATACCCACATAAATTCCTTTTGTACTTGTCCTTTAGGTATTTTATCAAGCACAGCTCAGTTAAAACACAACATTTTGCCCCATAGTTGCAGAGTTACCTGCTAGGAAAGGCAGAAATTATTTCATTTCTGTTACCTGTCATTACTGATCTAGGCTAAGCTGAGAACCACAGTTCCAGAGTGCCAGAGAGGAGCCAAATCCAGTGACAATATTTTAACACTTTCCTTGCATGAATCTGTTTTCTCCAAAGAGTGAGACAGCTTTAAAGTCATTTGGCCTTCACAAAACTGCACAAAACTGACAATAAACTCAGCCACAGCCACAGCTTCCAGCAGAGATAATCTTCAGAGAGACAGGGTAAACAATAGTGGTTTTATGGAATTCTGGAACGAAACAATCTTGCTGTGTGTGGGAAGAGGAGGAAGGGCTGTGGGGAAGATCCCTGTTCAGTTCACTGCTGTCCCTCCTCAGAGTGAAAGCTGCTCTTCCCTAACTGGTCACTGAATGAAGAATAACACAGGGTAGTGGTCAAGGCACTTCTCTATCACCAGCAACCATGCCAAAAATGAGACAATCCTTCCCTTAGCCCTTGTTACAGTCCTCTCCCCTCCAATTTTCTTTGTGACATCCCTAAAAATGATCAATCCCCTTTTGGTAATGCATGATTATGGAGAACTTTAATTAGCAGGCTGGTAGGCACCCCATGCACAACACTGCCCTCCTCCCATCATTTTCACTGTGTGTTAAATGTCATTAATTGCAGACATGAATGCACAGGCCAGGGTCTTCCCCTCTATTCCTTTTGCCTCACAGCCAGAAGGCATTAACCCTTTGTGGGGAAAATCCCACCTCCCTAGGGCCAGGATGAGCTTATGGACGAGGTCAGTTGATGGAGAAGGACCAGCTTATGTAAAGGATGCTGCAATGCCACAGTCTGCAACATCAGGGATTGAACTCCACATTCCAGGAAGCATTTTCCATTCTGTGACTCCAACTGAAACTCTCTGATTTCACAGATTTTTTATGAGAGTGAAGACTCTGCAGCCAAAGCACCTGAGAGTCAGAGAATCAATTATCCTGTGTCAGAAAGGGCTGCTTCCCCTGATTTCCTTGTGAACAGCCTCATTAGGAGTTGAGTTTTACTGGTTACACTGGGGAGAGACAGGAGCCACTGAAGACAAAGTGTACCTATGTACAGTGGAAATACTGAAACACTGCACAGTTGACTACAGTGGCAGTAATTGATAGGGCTTCATCCTTCAGAGGAGGAGCTATCACCTAAAAATGGGCTTTAGTGCCTTATTGGCTTGTGTCATTCATCCTTGCACCCTGTGTGTCTGAGTCCTACTCAAGAAACAGGAATAAATTGTTTCTCATAGCCAAAATTTGCAATTTCCTATCCTTTTCTCAATGAAATTGAAATTTGCATCCCATTTCAGATGAGTAAAATCTATCCTCAATTAAATTTATGTATAAAATACCAAACCACTTCCATCCAGATTTTATTTCTGTTTATCTTAGAGGGAATCAGTGGAGGTGCCTGTGCTGGTTTATGAGAAGAGGCAGAAGTGTAAACCCCTATTTTATGGTGACAATGACAGTAGGAGTGACCTTGGTCAAGCAGATATTGCTTTTTCAACCGTGTCTAGAGGAGATAATCTAACAGCAGCCTGCAAAGCATCATGTTTCCTTAGACCCTGCTACAGTAATTCAATCATGAGCATATAAAATTAGATGAAAAATAAGGTAACTAGCCTTCTGGGACCCACTAATTGCAATAAATGTTGCCTCCTGACAGTAAGCATTAGACTGTCCTCTTTCAGGAGAGGTTACTTTCTATCACAGCACACTGCTCTCATTTCAGCCTGTGCCAGGTGGCAATGCTGTTAAATGTATTCTGCAGGACAGCAAAAAATCTTTAAAGGAAATTATATGTTGCTCTTAAAGTACCAGAAGAATGAGTAAAACACTTCCAGCTCTTAACTTTTGGGATCAAATGAGCAATGCCAGACCTTTCTTTTTTTGGGGTTCTTTTAGGATAGATATTTTCCATTGTCCTTGCCTTTTATTCAAGTACCACAGAGTATTTCATAAGCACTGATTGATTGTTCAAGTCTTCCAAACCTTGCCATTGTAGAGAAGCTCAGCCGAGCCACAGTCGAGTCTGTGGCTCTAAACTCAATCAAATTTGCAACAGAAGGTCACAAGGGAAGGGACAGAGTGAAACTGAGGTATGGTGGAGGTTATTCTCTGTCAGTACAGAAATTGTTTACAAGCCATAAATATTTGTCCATGTGTTTTTCCTGTGTACAGTTGAGAAAATACAATTTTTTAAGCCATTACAGGCTTGATTACAGTAAAATAATTTAGTTTAGCTACCTCCCAAAATACATATGGGGCTGACATAGGGTACACCAGTGATCACTATGAACACACATTTTCATGTCACAGTTTCACAGAGTAGACAGCAAGACCTGAACTCTGGGTGCTTTTACACACATTGATGCATTTTATACAGATTATGGAGATTTATGTATTTTATAGATATTTAGATACAAATTTATGCATGTTAGACATATTATGGAGAAAAAAGCACTGAACAGCCACAGTACTGCCTGCCACTGTCTGGTCTTGAACATTGGCTCCAACTGTGAGGATTTTTTGGGGGGAAGCAGAGCTGGGAACTCTGAGCAGAAACCCTTGGGGAGCAGACAAACTCTTGTTCACCCTGGTGGGCTTGCTCTGTCTGCTTGATCAACTCCAGCTCTGCAGGGTGCCTTGATATATCCTCATTCAAGGAGCTTCTCCTTTTATGTGTTATATGTGAATATGAATAAATAAGATTTTCTGTTCATCTAGACTACACTAGAGCATGAATGCTTGTGAGCAATAACCCAAAACCTTGAACTGAGGCAGGGCCAAGCCTGAGGAGTGTGGGAAAGGAATTGTGCTATTGTGGATCCAGGTGATTCTCCATGAAACCACAACACCTATTTACATGACCAAAGTCTGACAGGATGATGCTTCTATCCAGAAATCTGTACTTCATCCAGAACAGAGGTTTCCACTGACCTGGCTCACATCAGCTGCAACAGGAACCAAAGGGAGCTGTCCCTGCTGCAAGTGCACCCATAGCACACATCTGAAGTTAGATGGATCCCACATGAAAAATGCCAAAAGAAATGTGGTTCCTGCAAAGTGCTTTAAAGCAAATAGGTTGAAAGACCTCTCACTTTCAGTCATGTAAATAAGGAATAACTACACCAAATGCAATGGACAGATATTTTTATAAAATCACTGAAAATGGAAATTCTACCATGATTTCTGTATTTTCTCATGTATGCATGTTTTTTTTAAAGGTATCTGAATGGAGACACTGAGAGGAGCTCCACAGATGAAGCTGTGCTGTATTTGTGCTACAGTGAGATTTGAGGATTTAGTCCTGAATAATGAAAATTCAGACAAAGATATATTCAGCAGATGTAAATATATCTAACCCTAATAACCTTATAATTCAGTTATTGTTTACAGCAGCTGAGAAACAGACCCATAGTTTATTATGCAAAATCATTATCTTGTGTACTGGATTAATGTACACTAATAAAACTCATTAATCTCTTCAGGTATCACTGCAGGTTTTTGTGGATGAGATATAATGTAATCAAAAACAAATCACCTCATAACTGTTGATAGGGCCCTTTAGAAACCTTAATCTTGTTATTCACAAATGCTTCTAACTACAGTAAAACAATTATCTTGGTGCAAAGGAAATGGATGCTGGTAGCTCCTGACAGCTGTTCTTGAAATTAAAACAAGAAGAAAAATAAATGAAGTTTTTCTTTTAAAGAGTGGAATTTTCTAAATATAATATTTACTAGAGAACTGAAAACTTATTGACAAATGACACTTCTCTGCATATGTCTGCCACAACTATAAATTCAAATTTACAGGTAAGTCCATTAAGTTAATTAGTTCATTAAATTAATTCGTGTATTGCCCTGTTAATGCTGGTTTTTTCTGTACTTTATTGCCACATATTATTTTTTTTAATGCCACTGGCATGAAGCCTATCATTCTCTTCCAGGGGAAAAATATGTTTTTACAATTGTCCTAGTCCAAGTATTTTACCTTATACTATGGTAACCATTCTACTTCTCCACTTTATCTTGTTTATTTCCCACTTTACCATCTCAAATATTCCTTCTTTACCCTTGTGTTCACCCCACACAGATAGTGGCAGCTTGGCAGTCAGAGAAGGGGCAGCCCCTGCCCCACAGAGACCCCTGATGTCCCCTGCCATGGCCACCACTGTCCCAGGCTGCTCAGAGCCCCATCCAGCCTGCCTTGAGCACTTCCAGGAATGGGACAGCCATAACTTTTCTGGACAACCTGTGCCCGGGCATCATCATGCTCACAGTAAAGAATTCCCTCCTAATATCCCTTCAAATCACTCCCTCCCTCCTGAGCTGTTGAAAATCAGGAATTTCTTGTTTGCTTGATGCTTTTCAAGCCTTTTTTCAGAGGACATTGCAGCCATTTGAGCAGTTTCAATCCCAGGAGCAGATGACTGGTGTGCATGCATTTTATCTGCAATTTTGGATAATTAAGCAGAATTAAATTATATAGGATTAAGTTTTGTGGAGTTCTGCATTTAGTCTTAAGAGAGCTGAAGAAAACTTCAATGACTCTTCTCCTGTAATGCATCCTTAGCCTCTTGGAGGCTCTCAGGGATTTTCAAAACAGAAAATCCCTGTTGGACCTGCAGATTATTCACTTTACCAAGTTAAAGTAGATCTATGATGAATGAGCAGGGAAGCACCAGATATTCTGCACTCACACTGTCCTTTAGGCAGATTTCTGTAAGCTGCCTTTTCCTGCCAAATTGTCTTCTTGTTGTGACTTACTTAAATCCTTCTGCTCACAGTATTGGTTGATGTATCTTGAACTTAGTCCCAGTGAACCCCACCTTGCTGGCTCCTCTCTCATAAGTTTTCTGATGTTTTATATCCTTCAGGTTTTGCTGTTACTTTCCTTTTAGGATGCTTGTGGTAGCTAGGGGAATCTGCATGTATGCACAGAAAAAGATGGCAAATATTTCCTTTCTAGCTACAAGCAAAAATACAAAAGAAAAGAAAAATGTCAAGAGTAAAGCTTTAAAAGCAGCGTGACCCAGATATTCACGGCCAGTCTTTCAAGGCTGACCACAGGTACTCAGGATGTCTGAAGATATCAGAGCTGGCTCTGAATCCTGCCCCTGAGGCACAAAACTGCAGTAACAGAACCCAACATACCTTCACATGTCAGGAGGAAGTATTCCAGGTTGTGGCTGAAGGATGCACTGAAATAAGTACAGTTTTCAATCAGATCACAGGACAGGCACCTCCTGTTGAAGTTCCCATTTGTGCTTGCACTGAAAAAGTTAATACAATTCCATGAAGGTCACTGAGCAAATGTTTTTTGAAAGCAGCATTACTTGAACCTTTCTTTAGAACAAGAATATAAATCTAATGTGTCCAACATTAGTAAGAGACAAAGTATTTCCATTTGGTTGAGTTTAAATAGCAGTAATGGATTTTTTTTTCCCTCCTGCTTGACTAGAGAATATATAAATGGATACTGATGTCATTCTGCAAGGTCAGGTGGTTATGAAGGAAGGTACAGTTTTCAAAAGAAAATGATGGTTGCAGTTCCACAGGAGGAAGTCATAATTTGGTGGATGAAGGCATGAAACAAAGGAGCAACATTTCAGCACTTATTTATATTGTAACAGACAATAAAGAGCTGGAATTGATTTCTCTAAGTTTCTTATTGGTTGCATCACTGGTTTGATTTGCTAGCTGCTGCCTCAGAGGCCAAAGCCCTTTGTACAGGTTTAAAAAGCTGTTCTCATAACCCCCAAGTGGAAATATTGTGTACAGGGATCTCTTGTTGAAGGAGGCAATGTGGCCTGTCCTCACAAGGTGGCTGCTGAGCCCACTGAAAGTTGAAGAATTACAGATTATTAGCAAATATTTATAGATAGCATTTTGCCCCATTACAGCATCTTGAAACTTCAAAAATATTAACCAAGAGATCTTTTCAGTATTACTGTAAATCAGATGGTTTTTGCCACCATTTCAAAAGATGAGGCTGAGCAAACTTTTTAGGATCACAGAGACTGAAATGAGTAGGTCATGGACTCTTGCTTGGGCTCAGATTTTATCTCTAGCTACAATCCTAATTAAATCTACTAAATAAAACACAAAAAAGGGGAGGGGAAAAAGCCCTAAACAGGTTTTCATCTGTTTTTTCTCAGTTGTCTATGTGGGGAGATGAGGCTGATGAGGCACCAGGATGAGAAGGATGCTGACAAGGAAGAGTGGGGAGTGGTTTCACACATGCCAGCAGCTCTTGAATTGTGCCTGGACTCAGTTTTTACAGTGAGTTTTTCTTCTCATTTCAATAGAAATGAAGGGTTAATATAATTTAAAAAATTTCTTAAAGGAAATAAACACTCTCAAAAAACAGTGGAGTCCAGTGAAAAAGAATATAAGTCTTGAAAGAAAAAAAAAAATTCAATCACAGGTAATTTACTTTGCTCCAGTTTCCTTCCCATTGAGGAAACAAAAGGTATGATGTGAGAGAAGGAAAATGTACTGACTGTCCCTTATCCAGTGATGCCTTCACCAGCTCTGCCCTTCATTGCAGATGTTGTGATGGCAGCAGGGTCACTGAGAATTAAAAAAGGAAAAATGGAATAATGATTCCAAAATGTTTATTTAAAAGTTTATGTTTCCTCCACTTTGTAATCTGCTTCCACACTATTTCACAATGGAAACACTACCAATAGCTTACAGTAAAATCAGCCTTTTACACAGCCTGTACTCAGGGAAGACTCTTAAATATTTTGAAACTGCAGAAAAAGGTGTGTAGACATAAAATATTGTTAATCCTTTTTGGTTTCATGAAGAGGTGAGCTACTATCAAATTTCTCAAAATCTCTGTTGGAAAGTATTAGACAGTTTATACCATTAGTTTATGTATTTCTGAATTCCTTCAAGTGCTAAGCAGTTCTGTGGAAAGTTTTGTGATAGTCAATCTTGACACCAATTTGAAATTTGCATTAATATGAGAAAATTGCTAAATATAAAACATTTCCAATTGTCAAGCATTTTGTTTGCTATGGTTACACTGTTCTGTCTCTTCCAGTGACACACTGAAAGATCTTGCAATCCCATTAAAGAAAAAAACTTAAGAAACTGCTTCTACTGCAGTTGCTTATTTGTGTAAAACTGAAGAAATGGGAAATTCTGCATGTGAAATTCTGTATATGTTACTAAAGCACATACCTGTATAAATGTCTCCTTCTGGGTGAATCTTCTGTGCTGTGGAAATAACTGGGGAAAACCAAAAGTGAATTGCACCATTAGAGGGGTGTTTTGAAGAGTCTCATGCAACAACATCTTCACTCATATTGTCATTTTCACAATCTTGTAAAAGCAAGGAAAGATTAAACTGAGCTAGAAAAGGGTACAGAGGGACAGCACTGAGAGGCTCAGTAAAGTACATTGCAGACTGCACTGAAATTAAAACAAGCATGGAAAGCTGTGGGTCCCACACTGGGCATGTCAGTGGATCAAAAAGGATCAAGTGATTGAGTGGAAGACATCCACCTTTTTACCTCAAGATTCATGGAATTTCTTTTAAAGACTTTCTTCTTTCTTTAGAGGAAGTTTTTTCGTTTTCTGGCTACATTATTTCTTTGCCCAGTTAATCAGGGTTAGATGGGAAGGCAGAGCATGAAGCTGGAGAACATTTTGTTGTTCCTTGTTTAGTGCTGGGACTGTGGTGAGCTCCATTCTGGATAAACAACACAAGCTCTGTTGTACAGTGGCACTTCTGGAGGTAAAAGAATGATGCTGCAGGAGGTGGCCAACCTCAGTCCCACCTGTGAGGTCTGAATTTATCCCCCAGATGCATTTTGTGTGGATAATGCTAGAGCACAGGAGCAAATGTAGCATCCGTGGGGTGAAGAGTGCCAGGAAGGATTTTCATCCCTGCTGGTCTGCTCCCAACAAGCTGCACTGCCTAGGCACACATCTTGATTGTACAGACTCTGTGCGGCAATTGCTGCTTGACTGGCTGTCAAAATGCCAATAAGACTTTGGTGCTATTTTGCTACTTAGACCACCCTGGAAGGGTTCAAGGCCAGGTTTGATGGGCAGCCTGGCCCATGGAAGGTCCAGTTCATCCTGGAACTGGATGCTCTTTTTCTTCCAGCCCAAGCCATTCTGTCATTCTATATTTCTATGATTTTATATTGTTCTGAAGTTTTTAGTACTTGAGAGCATTCACAAGCTTGAAGAAACACTATGCTCTAAATGATCACTCAAAGTTCATTATATTCATTATATTATATTATTTACTCAACTGTTCAGTAACCTTAAGTAAGTGAGAGGTGAGAACCTTGTATATACCTGAAAATTTTTCTGGAAAGAAATCTGTTATTTGATTTCAGAAAGTTATCTAAGTATTTTCTTATGTAATTTCTTGAAGTGTATTTGAAAAAGTGAACGTTTACAAAATTTGTTTTACAAGTTTAAAGAGCAAGCATGAAGACAGGTGGATTTGTTTTTATTTTTTTTTTCCTAATTCTAATGGAATACTTTTTTTTTTCCCCACTGCATTGGTATTTTTGCAGGTCAACAAAGGATTCATTCCAAACCTGACTAGGTGGTTGATGGAAACAGGCTGCTTTCCTACAGAGGCTAATATCAGAACTTGCGACAGGAAAAATTACTCATCTGCAAAATTTATTTAATAGTCATAGAAAGAGAGGCTTGAACAGTAGAGGTTAACCAAAATAACAGAAGATATTTAGGTAATGGTGTCAGAGGTTAAGTCAAAATGAAGACAGCTTCTCCTGCTTTCTCATGCCCACAGGTTTCAGTGCATGCACAACACCTTTGTAAATGACCCAGAGCCCAGGGCTAAACAAAGGAAATCTGATTTGTCAGGACAAAGTTCACTTACATTTTCTGCCTCTTTTCATCATATGCCAGTATCTTTGTCACATCCCAGTCCCCAGATGTAATAGCCTGTAAATCATCATTGCTGCTGTTGGGCTGCCACAAAGAGAAATAGATTTTATTGTTAAAACTTCTGAAAAACTGAGCTCTTCTGACTCCATTGCCCATGAAAAATAAACCAAAAGTCTGCAATTTCCACCACTACACCTGCCACTTCTGTGAATCTGCAGGCATAGAAATATCAGAGAGTCATAATCATCTTAACCATGACTCTACTGAAGATAATGAGGTGAATTCAGCACAGAGCAACTTCCAACTCCTTCCCCTAATCCAGGGTGCCCACATGCTTCGATTTAGTCCTTTAGGGCAGGGTGGAGATTCACTTATCTACGACTGAGGCAGCATTAAAAAACCAAAACAAACAAACAAACATTAAAAAACCAAACTAAACCAAAACAATACAATAATAATGTTTGGAAAAAGACAGTCAACTGACCTTTTTCTTCTAAGCATTTCATTTGGAAATTCACATTCTTTTATACCTAAATAAAGCATCGTTGGAGGTTTCCTTTCATGAACAAGACTTTTTTTACATCTGCACCTCCCCATCTCATTGCCACAAGCACAGACACCACTTTTTATTGCTGTCTGTCTCAGGTGGGAGCTGGAGTAGCAGCAGCAGGTCACCTGTGAGGATGACATGGCGATGTGGTAGAAATGGCCACGTCCTCCCTGCGGAATGGCGCGCACGAAGAAGAACTTCCGACCGTCCCTGGAAAAAACGGGCTCTTCATTCTGTGTGAGCAGCAAAATTAAGGGGTGCATTAGTGTTGGTTGGTTGTGTTTAGCATTGCTCAGCACTCCAACACCCTGTGAAATTATTTCACAGCAAAGCAGAAAGTGCTTTTTGACAGCAACCTGAGGCAAACAAAGCCCACTGAATACTGCAGAAAGTTTTGAGCATTATTGCTTCTTGCTCTTGGGAAAGCAGACACTTTCAGCTGTGGGAGGACAGGCAGCAAGGCGAGTTCCTTGGCTATAAAGTCAATTCTCATTTGCAAAGCCAAAGTGCACGTACACAACTGACTGCTCTGGGCACTTGGAGCCTTTAGAGCTGGTGTGACAAACCCTGTTTACCCTGCTGGAAGAACCTCTTTGCTCCTGTGCAGGAGGAAACACAACTGAACAACATCTAACTGCTGTCTTTTTCTACTGTCTTACACATGCTTATCTCACTGAATTATTTATCAAGGAAAGGAGCTTCTGCAGAACTCCCTTAGACACAGAGCTCCCAGGTGAAGGTGGTGATTGACTTTTATTGGGTGACTGGAACTTTCACTCAGAGATAGAAGAGACTCAGCAGAAGGAAAATCAAACACCACATGTGGCAAGCATCTCCTGGAAAGGAGTTTTCTTTTTGTGAACAAGAGCCCTGAGGCACATGAGAAGTCTCCACTACATGAAGTGGTTGAAGAGCAGATTTCCAGGGAGGGCAGTGGGTCCGTGTGGTGGGACACAGCCCTGTACTAACAGGAGTGGCTGCATGGAGATAACTCTAAATCCCAACTAGCTGGGAGTGAGTAATAAGCTGAACCTCTGCTGAAGCTGTCCTGTGCTATCAGGATTTTCTGTGGCTGGATGAGCCCTTCCTTGGCTGGGCTTTGTGAAACCTTTTTATCCAGGGCAATCACCAAGGAGATTGTTGCCAGCCTCTCCTGGGTCCTGTTCAGTTCAGTGCTAATCAAACCCCTTGACTTTCTGCTTGGCACGTGCCAAGACATCACACTGAACCAGCAGGAGTCTGATTGTACAGGGAGACTTATGGCACAGCAAAGGAATAAACTTTTTTATTTCCCATAAGCTAACACATAATTTTTACTCTGTGTTCCATTGCTCCTTTGTTCATTACTGATTAATTCTTTTTCGCTGTTTATCAGATTTGTCAGTGCTCTATTCGGTGTTCAAACGGTTCTTTTTGCCTTTTATTTTCCCCTGCTTAACTTTTCAGTGTATTTTAAAATGTACCCATTTGCAGCTTGTTGCAGCTCTATGAAATAATGGTTTCATTTGTTTCTGACACTGTTCTGGAAGCTGAAACACGAAACTCTGTATTATTTCCAAATGTCTTTCATGACAGCAGAAACCTCATTGAATAATGACTGTGATAGCTCAGGCAAACCTTCTGCTCGACAGGTTTTCCTTTCCTGAGGTAGGTAGCAATGAGTTCACCCTCCATTTCTATATCTGTGCCTCCTGCATTATACATTCCAGCAATATGTCTCTGCCAGCGAGAGCAGGCATTGTGCTGATGAGTCTGAGGTTCATTCAGAGCTGCAGAGAAGGAGGTTCGTGGCACAGGTGACAGATGTGAGGTTTCAGCACTGGGCTGATGACACAAGGCAGTGTGTTTGCATGTTCCACTGCTGGAAAGGCAACACAAGAATGCAGTCAGAGCTTTGTGACAGAGATGATGACTTACCCAGGTGGTAAATGGGGACACAGACTGAAATTCTCTTGGATTTTATAATTCAGGGAGTTACACTGGGCATGTGATATGAACTGTAAAATATTCTGCACGTTATATGAACTATCTGAGCCTTTTGTCAGCTATTGTTGACTGCATCCCACAATAATAGAGCAGAACAGCCCTCCTTGAAAACAATAGATCAGTTTAGTGCTAGAAAAAGACAATACTTGTACTATGGAGCAGGTATGGCATGTTTGGAAGTTTTTGCCACAGGAAGTTTATAAACACAGCTGGTATCAGTAGGTGCAAAAAGGGATTGAACAAATTCATATTTCATTACTACATCTTAAAGCATATGGGTATAGTCTCAAATGTTTGCATTTTTTTTGTTGTAGTGAAATATGAGAAAATTATGCCACCAAATACTTCAGCTTTACTGGAAAAGAGAGGGTAATGGGAGGCTGCTGGAAGGCTCTGAACCCCTGCAGGGTTCAGTGCTGGAGCTCAGAGCTGCACAACACAAATGGCCAGGAGAAAACAAGCCCTCAGGGCTTATCCCAAGTTTGGCAGAATCAGTGAGGTGAGGGGACAATGCTAAATGCAATCTGAGCTTCTGTAGGTCCTAGAGAGGAGCACAAAGTCCTGGTGTACAGAACAACAATTAAAAAGTAAAAGGCAGAGTGTATTCAGTTTGGAGAAGGATCACTGAGAATCCCTGGATCTGCAGCCACCTGAGGAAGGCTCCCCTGGTAAAACAAGGGAAGGAAGATAAGGTGCCTGCAGGATGGTGGGGAGTGCACAAGAGTCTCTGACCTGGAGGATTTGCATGATCAAACATGCACCAGGACAAATGTTTGAAAGATAAATTATCTGATTTATGCTGAGTTGGAATTTATGAAGGATTAGTGGACACAGAAGTACAGCCCCACCAAAACCACCCACACATTAACATGGGTCAAACAATTCTCATATTTCAGCACCACACATTGCAGCTCCAAACTGGTTTGTCTGTGCTCCACACACTTCCAGCCTCCTGCTCTTCTGCAGTGCCTCACATGCTCCTGGCTGGACTCCACTCATTTCCTCACAGAAATCTGTGGTAAAGCAATTCTTTGCATATTTGTTTTATTACTGACTGAGAGTTATACTTCCATAAGAACTATGATTTTCTGGTTCATCCTCAGGTTTTCAAAAGGAAACAAATTAATCTGAATAACTGAATCCTTTCCAATTGATTCTCTAATGCATCTTCCCTTCCCTTCCCTTCCCTCCTGCCCTCTCTGTCTGATCCACCTTTGCCCAGATCCCAGAATTAATGATGTTGTTGCATTGGCAATTATTCTTTCAGTGAAATGCTCCAGTACTTTCCATGTCACATAGCTCTGATAAACTGATGGGTGTGACATGAATTCTCTTAATCCCTTGCATATTGGTAAAGACTTTGTTTAAATTTAACAAAGAAAACACCCAATGTGCATTGATTCTAATGGGACAATGCAGTCATCTCTTTAGGGCACTTCTTTAGATCTCTTTCCATCTCCTGACACACTCAGTCCTCAGGGCAATGCTGAGCTTCATCCTCAGCCCTGTCCTCATCCTCCTCTGTGGCTGGGTGCTCCACACCTTTGGCCATCTCTGAGGCCAGGGCAGCTGCACCAAAATTGTGTCAACAACTGGAGAGGATCCCACGTCTCTGGGTACAGATCCTCTCCACTGGGTGAAATGGGAACTCTTCATTCAAGCACCAAAAATATTGTTTGCAGCCAGGAGCTGCTTTTTAATCTTTGAATTTGGGTATCTGAGTTATAGAACTCTAGGTCCTATTTCTGCTGCATCCTTTGTCTTTTTAGGCCAAAATGAGGTGAGTTATGGGGTAATTGCATGGCAAAAGGGTTTTACAGAGGGAAAAAGAGGGTCCTGTTTGTAAGTTCCTCTGAATGCTGTTTGTATTTTAAAAATCTCTTTTCATACTTCCTGTTAACTACATGTAAGAATTATTACTGGGTTATCATGCAGGATTAAAGCAAGGGAGTGGTAAAAGAAAAATGGTGCCAGGATTTCAACATCTCCACCTTTTGAGGGTGAGTCTTTAGCTTCAGACTGAGGTCATCTGAAACACTGGGGAAATAGGAGCACTGGAAAGAAAAATGCAACCCAAAGAAATTGTTATCAGGGGAGGGCAGCCAGCCCACAAAAGCAGTTTTGGTGGTTACAGGTCTCTAAACAATTTTATGGTAATTTCATGGTCCTGCCAATCTCAACGTCAAAGACTGCAGCCTTTGGTGGAGTTGCAATTGTAACCTGGTTTACAAATTATTTTTTTTTCAGGCCACATTCACAATTAAATAAATAAACCAGTTAAAATGCCAGTAAAGTTTATCCTCAGCAGGTGCTCAGAAGTTGTCTGATTTCTCCCTTGCTGACTCATTGCCTGTATATGACCATCCCCAGAACTACTGGAAATGGCTTCTTCACAAAAATGGAAACAAAATTGCTTACAGCTATAATTAGTGTTTCAAACAGTTTGTGTATTTAAGCAAAAATATGAGTGAAGTCCAGTCTGGCTCTTGTGCTCAGAAGTGCACAAGGAAGAATATAATTAGAAGAAACATAAATTTCCAAAGTCCCTGGACAGTTTCAATAAACATTTGCCACCTCATCCAACAAAAAGTGACAGAAACTTCCTAGCAAATCCTGTGTAAATACTGTGTATTCCCCATTAAACTTTAAGTAGATTATCCTATTTTTTAGCTGCACAGGGAGTGACTGCATTATTTCTCTTTGCCTGTGTTGGAGAGAGGCTCTCCAAAGATTTTGAACTTGCATAAAATGTATTCATGAACTTAAGCCCAGAAGGAAATATGAGATTGTTTACTATGACCTTCCATACACAGATTTTAAATGCCACTGAGTCACCACACTACTACAACAACAAAATTAAAATTCATGGCTTGTATGCTTTATCTCAGAGCTCCCAGGATTTCAGACAGCTGAAAAAAGTCAACCCTGTCATCCTTGGAGATCCCCTCATGTCCCTGGTGAGTATCTCATCTCCTACTTCCAGCTGACTCTTTGTCCTATTCAAGGATGCCCTTAAATTCCCAGGAATTTAAATTCCCAGGAAAAAGGTAAAGCCTGTGCATGTTTTTCAAACCATGCCTATGGAGAATTTTGAAGGAGAATTTTAAAGAACGAGGCAAGCAGTTGGATTCCTTGGTCCTAGTGATTTAAAGTTCTCAAAAGGAGGACTTTGGGGTGGGCTGAACCTGCCCAGGGTCCCTTGACTGTGTGACCCCACTGCCACCACCCTGGCTGTCTCCAGAGGGGACAGGGCACCTGGTTTATTTGAAAATACTCTATATTAAAAAGTCTCAACCAAGGAGTCCTCATCCTGAGCTCAGCCACACTCCTGAGCTCCTTCAGCAGCTGCCTGATGTGCAATTCATCTCCTTCTTGAAGAGGTTAGTGGACCCAAACTAGCATTTAACATTTTCATATTATCCTCATAGTCAGGCACACACACCATGAAAATACCTTTCCAGTTATCTAGATTAATGTGTCCCAGTATAAAAGGCAAATATAGAAAATACAATTATCCCAGTAATCATACTCAGTCAAAACTAGAATTTTAAGTAATTTTGTTGTCAGAAATACAGGCAAAAGAGCTATATAATTCTTCAGACTCCTACAAAAGCTTTTGAAGGATGCTATAAAATGTCTCCAAAGTCCATAGAAAATGTTATTTTAGTTTAGCACTGCGATGTCTGACTCATTTGGCTGTAATGAACATCCTCCCTAACATCAAACTAAGTGTGTCCTCTCAAAATAAGTATATGCTTTTGGAAGATGTAGTAAAATAAAATGTATTTCCCTGGAGCAGGCCCATTAGAAACTGAGAAATCATTTACTTCAGATATTGAAGATAAAGCACCATCTTTTAATGCCTGTCCACGTGGTAGGTGACTAAAGAACCACAGCAGTGTAAAAACACAAGGTTCACTATACTGTATTAATAATATAAAACACAACCTCTACTATACTGCAGTAAATAGCAATGAATGGATTATTTTACTGCTGTTGCCTTCAAACTTATAAAATAAATAAAGCCTGTTAAGTATTTTTTAGTTTTATTTTTAATATACAATATCTAAACAATTTGATTTTCCCTTGATTTGGCTTGTCTTTTAAGCTTTTGTTTCCTGCTCAAGCCAGGACAGTTCTTATGAATGTAAAGCACATTTCAGCACATTTTTACTGTATATCAGCAAAAGATTATTCAAAATGCTTGGAGCACAAAATCTATTTCCCCATACAATAAATTTTCATCTGTATCACACACAGCCCATTGCTGTAGGACAGCCACTGGAACAGAGGAGAGCATTGTTCTTGCTGTGAACTGATGTAGTGCCATTTTTACAGGGTCCTGGCTCCTCTGAACAGGCTGTGACAAAAATTTGAAACACTTTAAATCCAGACTTGGAAATTTATATCGAACAAGGTATTTAGTGACATGCTGCTCGTGGTCTGGAGTGCACACCAGGCTTGTAAAACAGTTCAGTGCTGTGGCTGAATTGAGATCACAGCTGCTCACTCAAGAACAGCTTCATCTAATCAGAGGTCCCTTCACAAACAGACTCCTGGGCAGGTGTTATAGATGATATTTAAGTGACTCAGCACTCTATCTGCATGATTTTGTCCCTGAATGGACAGAGGTCCCCTCAATAAAATTACCAGAAAAAAAACAGCACAGTATTTAAACCATCATCATCAGTGTTAGGGCAGGGTATGAAGGATTGCCTCTGAGGTTGATGAGTCCTATACAGACACTGCCATGAGTGATTTTCCACCCACATTAGCTTTTCATCTCTTTCAAACAGAAGTATATTTCAGGCTAAGGACTATGGGACCTATCAGAGTGGATGGCATCTTTACTAAGAACTTGTTTGTTACTGAGAAGCTCTTCTCTGTTATACAGATCATGTCTTTTTCCAAGTATCTCTCTCCAATCTGGAAATCAGTTTTTCTCTTTGGGGAAAAACTCAGTGAAGCAATGATTCTACCAAAAACTTGGCCACAAGGAGATCACTCACCTGTCGGTGCAGCCAGGCATCGCTCTCATCTTCATGTTTCTAAAACACAAAAAGATCATTAATACCACGCTTGTCATATATTATATTGTATTGGAGTTAAAAGGTTGCTCAGAAATACAAAGAAACTGTTTAAATATGTGCTTCTGGAGTGGAATCCAGTGGCTGTTTCTCTTGACTTTCCTCCCTGATGGATAAGCATTCACTAGATCAAGAAAGCATACAGACAAAACACATAAATCCACAAGATGTATTATTCCCCAAAGAAATAAATCTTCTTAAGAAATAAATAAAGCCTGAAATGAAAATTATTAATAAAAAAACTTCTCACCATGCTCTATGCACAGAATTGCACAATCTTTTTCAAGGGAGGGGTGTATTAGAGCAATTTTATACAGTGGAAACACATGCCAGTTCAGATGATGGAATCTGCTAATGGAATCTGCTGATCTTACATCAATACAACATTTGCATCAGTGCATTTATAGAAGGGATTAATTAACTACAATTGAGGTATGTGTAGATAAGCATGAGCTGTTTTTAATGCTATTAAATACATATAATGCAGCTAGAATGTTGTAAAGATATTTAGGCTGCAAACTGTGTGTGGATAAAGGTATTTCAAGACAGGAGGTGACTCTGCCTCAAACACACACAGAGTGTTCTTGGATTTCTAGGTATTAAAATAGAATTTAAAATTGTGAATATTATTTATATTCTGTCTGCCTAAATTAGTGTGTTCCAGCTGACTTTTCATCATGTAAAGTAAGTTAAATAGTTTCCCCCTGCATGGGTTATTGTCTTGGATTGCAATACAGGATGTAACCAAAAGTATCTATTCTATCACCATCTGCTGAAACCAGGTGGGGCAGTGATCCTTATCTCAGTGTGAGATATTCTGCTAATGGGCATCTGTTAAAACCGGTAGGGCAGTGTTCTTTATCTTTTCACAACCCATCCTTCCTTCAGGGAGATATCTCCTGTTAATGGCCATTGAGTCCCACTGCATGACTGATAAAATTACTGCATCCCATTGGGAGAGGCTCCAGCCAAGGGGAGAAGCCAAACATTTCCTACCTAGATAAAATCTGAGATTTGGAACATCAGAGCAGCCTTTTTCCACTGGATTCCAGAGGAAAACCAGACCCTTCTACATCATCACTGGACCTTGGGAGGGAAACTGCACCTTGTACAGGAGCACTGCTCCAACTGAGCCACATCTGTCACTGCAGGAGGATGCAGCCACCATGGAATGGGACTGCTACCAACACCCTGCCTGACGGGGTGTCAGGTTGTACTCTGACTTTGTCAGTGTTTTGGGTTTGTTCTTTGTAGACTGTATTTCTATTTTAATCTTCCTAGTAAAGAACTGTTATTCCTATTCCCAAATCTTTGCCTGAGAGCCGTTTGATTTCAAAATTCTAATAATTTGGAGGGAGGGGGTTTACATTCTCCATTTCTAGGAGAAGCTCCTGCCTTTTTCAGCAGACACCTGTCCTCCAAACCAGGACAGTTATGAGCAGTGATGCACTGTGTAAATCTCCCCTACCTTGGTGCAGACCCCCGTGGTGGCGTCGCAGAGCGTCAGGATGGACACGTTCTGGGCCCTGTTCAGCCAGTTCACTGCCACCTTGGTGCTGGTGGCCCATTTCACCATGGTGATGTAGTAATCCCTGCAAACACAGACACACACAAACCAGATCACAACGCTGCCATCCTAATGAATTGCCACATGGCTGAGCAGTCAGGGGCTGCTGCAGGCAAACCGCTCAGGAGAGAGCTGTGCCTTTGGAGAACATCGTGTCCTGCTGTCTCCAGGCTGCTTTATGTATGGATTTCAACCCTTAAAAACGATATTTTTAGGGCTGTGCAGGTGTTTTATCTGCTACTTCTGGAAGTTATTTTCAAAGAGACAAATATAGAGATAAAGAATCTTTCAAGCTATTCTGTCTTCCAAGAAGGATTGAACTGCCTGGAGCTACGAATTTATGCACAGGTGGAAAAGAAATTGCAAACCATTTCCATTCTGAGCACATTAACCTGAGCTGACTCAGACCAATCACTATCAATGGTTGGGTTCTTGATGCTTATAAAAAGCGGATGGCCTCTGAATATGCCTGCTACACACTAAAGTATCCAGGAGAGCTGCAATAAAAGACAAATAGTAAGAAGGATGGAGTTTGGAGTAACACAGGGTTTCTGCAAAGCAGATGGAGCTGGTTGCCATAAAGATATCAGTAGAGATAGTTTGCATGAGCAAAATCACCATCCTATACTCCCTGCACCATCTTATTGCTGGACATACTCAGGCTGTGATGATACTTGGAGTAAATTATGGGTGTGGGCTGCACACTCCTGCAGTTGATATCTTCAGGAAAACTCCCATGCAACAGTGATGACTGCAACCACTTAGGCTGGGCTGGAAAATGCATGTATAAATTCACTGATGGTTGTCTTAGAGCCAGGGCGTGGTGCAGCAATTCAGGGCTCCACCACTTCATTTGTAGGACACAACTCTGGCTGAACTGCCAAAGCTGGTGATGTTATAGTAAATACTGCTGGGCCATGTGGGCCAAGACATCTTTAAAGTATAATTTGACTTTTCACAGCATACAGTCTATAAAAAATTTATTAGTTCATTTGTTTGCTATAAAATATGTATAAGGAATTGTTGCTCTCACTGGAAATAAAGCACTGTGTTGCTGGAGAGCCCTTTGTGTTCTGGCAAGAGCTCCTGCATATGCTGAAGAGAAAGGGCAAAAGCACAAAGGTCTGTTTGTCCACAAAAGTAACAAGCTGGAAATTGATTTTGTACTTTTCAGTAATATTTAGTGCCTGAAACTGGCTGTGGGAAAAAGGAACAAAATGCTTGCATCCACTGCACTGGGGAGAAGGATATGCCCAGGTGAGACAACAGCAGTCTGAAAATTTACAGCCTGAAATAAAATTGTAATTTTACTCTTTATCAGCTATGGTGTAGGCCCTAAGAGGAAAAAACAACACAGCAAAATTAAACTGCATAACTGCCCCTTCTTTCTCTCCAAAATGAACTGAGCAGATTCAGTCTCCCCAGAAAAGGAATGTGATTTTAGTACTTATTGTGGCTTGGAGCATTTCTTCCATAAATCCAATTTAAAGTTTCGAGTACTTATATTCAATTTTTACATTCCTCTCACTGTTTGAACACAGAAGCCGCAGTTCTTTCTCAGGAAATTTTAATTATTATTTCAGGTGAATCATGGTCTTCCCTGTCACCCCAGAGAAGGGCATTTCTCTCTGAACCCTCTTCCAGCCATCAAGACCATGGATAACCCAGCCCACAGATAACTGCAGATACCTGGACAGTCATTATTCTGGTTTTTGAGTAGAGTGGAGTCTTTAATTTAATTTACTTCCCTTCATATCTCTTCTATAGGACACCCAAGTTTTATGGTACCCATTTGGCAGAGGAAAATGAGACAAGAAGTTGTGACTCATCTCTGCTAATTTTAAACATCTGCTGCTCCTGCAGCTGCACTGGTTGAGCAGCCAGTGCAGAGAAATGGGAAATAGTGCAATTCTCAAGGCCTCTCTGCCCGACCTGTCCCACATTTTACATGGAGCTGATTTAAGGGAGAACCTGTTTCTTGCACAGGACAAAATCTACACCAGCAGGTCCTTCACCACTGCATTTACAGACACCCACATCAGAGCAAAAGGGAAGGAACACCTTGTCTGAGCCCTGTCAGGAAGGGTGGAGCCATCCTGGGCTTTGCAATGGATTTCTACCTCCCAGTAAAAACATTGTTGGTTTGGTATTTGCAATCATCTGAGACTGAGATCATTGCCCAGCAGCCCCAGCTTTCCATGGCTGCTTCCTGGAGGCAGGAATCCCCAACATGAGGTGTGACTCTACACTATGAATACCCACAGTATGACCATGCTAATAAAGCCACAAACACCACACAGAACAGACTTATTGCAGGCAAGGGACAGGCAGCAGCCCAGCCCATGGTCCCTGAAGCACACACAGCTCCCCAAATCCAGACTGGAGCTGGCTGAGTTTTTCCATTATTTATTTGTTTCTGGCCCATGCAAGAGCCAGTGATGATTTCTGTACTCGAGGGAGATAATATCATCCCTCAGTTTGCCACCTGAGATGCAAATATGAGAAATAAGCTGGGTGATGAGCCAATTCTGACCATCTGCAGATGATGTTCTTGAGGTCCAGTGGTTTTCACCAAAATAAAAAAGGCCTGTCAGGCATTAAATTTTAAGTACTACTTTCCCCCCTTCAATATCAACCCCCTCCCTTCACTTTCTTTTTTTTCACAGAAGAGCATGGTATTGGAGAAAATGTGACAAAAATGTTCAGAATCAAAGATTTTTAAAAAGGACAAGTGGCCAATATTGGGCATTTCACCCCCAGTTATGTTTTCTCATCATCACCTTTGCTTTGTTTGGTTTTGTTTTTTTTTTCTTTTTCTTTTCTTTTTACTGAAAAATATCCAATTCCTGTGGAAAATTTCTGGCTTCTTTCAATTTTGAAAGAAAAAAGGCCATGGCATATCTCCACCTTATTATCAGCTTTATTAATTGTACTAAATCACTTTGCTCCAGATAAAAAGAACACGAAATACCACTCTGTCCATATATCATCTGCACTGAGCACACTGAAATGCTTCAGATAGGATGTGTCTGCTGGAAGATCCTTATCACCAGCCCTTCCTGCTTTCTTGAAACTCCCTTCTGTAACTGAGTGTACAGCACATCCCTCTCGCCTATTTTAATAAAGTTTTATCACATTAATCCCCTCATTTCAGAAAACATATGCATAATGAAAATGCACCCCTATTGCTCTGGCAGCACTACTTTTGTCATCCCCAGAGATGGCAATTGCCATGATTTTCATGAAATGTACAGGCACTAATTAGTTAGGATGTATTTTGCATCATTTTGCAATATTGATTGCAATCAAATAAATTATGGACACCCATAACCATATAGAAAAAATTTATGAATAACACTTGGATCCTGCAGTTGGAAGTTATTGCTGTAATTAAAACCTTTCTGAGTCTCTCTGTTTACAGAGAATGCTACCAAAGGGAAATTATTCTGATACAGTGATGGGGATACTGTGATCCTGAATTCCCACCTGCTGCACACAGGTCTGAAGTTGTTTTTTTTTTTGAAAGGCCATTTGGTTTGGCCACAGGTCATACATCTTTTGCATAAATGGATTTGGATTATTTTAGAGTTATTAACTGTAAACCTGTTCTAATATAATGTTTTATCAAAAGACAAGTAATTTGAAAAAAATACAGCAGATTTGCACAAAATTAAACTTTTTGATAGCAGCAGAGAAAGGTCCAGTGTTAAAAAACTGTAAAATTATCTTGAAAAAGACTCAAGAGAACTGGGGCCAGCATTCAAGGATGAGAAAGCACCTACCTCATTCTCTGATCATCTGGGGGAGTCATTTCCAGGTCATGAGTGGGTCCATTCAGACCAATCACATGCAAAGAAATAGTTGGATTTTCCATTCCTACCTGGATTTTAGAAAAGAAGAAATTACCATATCATATACAACACAAAATGGCTCTGATTTATTATATCCCCATGGATTCTAAAAAGCATTTCCACAGAACAGGATGTGGATTGGACTGCTGTGGTCTTTCACAGGGAGACTGCAGATCTAGGGATGAGGCACAGAGGTGTGGAGAGGTTGGTAGGCACAGAAAAGGGGAAATTTTACTCAGGATGCTTCTAACCTTAGCAAAAAAAATCTACTTTTCATGGCAACTAGAAATCTTGCTATTTCCTGCACCTTTTGACACAAGGTGTCTAATAGGATGATGGTTGATATAGTAAAATACTGATTCATTTTGTACTGTAGGAAAGGGCATCCCCTGCTGAACCATTGTGATTTCCACAAAACCTGCATATATGTGGGTATCTCTCCTGTTAAATTGTGGTTCAATTTGGACCAGCATGTGAGGCCTTGTGCAATCAGTGCTTAAAGCAAGAAACCCAGAAGGAATGACTGCAGCAGACACCCCTGTGCTGCTTTAGAGAGGAAATTACAGCAATAAGAGCAGCAGTGAGTCTGTGCTGGTGGAGAGTTGTGCCAGTGCTGTGCACTCACTGCAGGTCTCTGCAGTCAAGGGGAGATTGGCTCTTAAGAATTTTCTGTCTTTCAGGCACAGCAAACCTCTAAAACCAATCTATCCTCTGACATTAGGCCATCCTGGATATTCTGAGGAAGCCCAAACACTTCATTTTCCTTCTATATAAAAGTGAATCTATCTAAATATAGAATATATCTATCTATCTATCTATCTATCTATCTATCTATCTATCTATCTATCTATCTATCTAAAATCTAAATATAGAAACATGTCTAAATATAGAAACATATCCAAATATAGAAATACAGAAATTCCAAACCCCCAGACATCATCTGACCTCCACCCATCTCAGCATGGAAGCCCAAATGCTTTTGTGTGCCTAAAAAGCAAAGATTTTTAAATAATATTTTCTTTGTATATAGAATTACTAATTCTCATAGAACCAGAAAACTGCAGTTTTACAAATGCAGCTGAAGAAGAGAGGTGACTACCTTCACTGGGGAACAGATCTTCCCTTGGATCTGTTTATTTTCATTGCTTATTAGTGTGTATCATGAGTCTCCTGTCTGAGCCTACTGGAAATAAACAATTATTTATTTCTGATAGAGCAGCAGGACTGATTATTTTATTTTCCCTTACCTTTGGATAATGGTAAGTTTTAACAGTAGGGTAAAGGATGTTTGTGTATACGGGGATCTCCATGGTGGGGACTCTGGAGGCATTGATTGTTGCATATGCCAGCCTGGTGCCATCAGGAGACCACCAATGAGCAATGTGAGTCTTCAAGATCTCCTCTAATCAAAAAAAAAAAAAAAGACAGAGAGAGAGAACAGAAAAAGAAAGGCTATTAGAGGTAAATTACTAGTTAGCAATAAATGAAGCAGTGCAGATATGAAAATCCCAGTCTAATCACAGCACAGGGAGGATGCCACAGGAATATCAATCAAAAATACTCATCAAATTATGCCATATACACAAATGAACACAATTGATAACAATTACTCTGTATTTATAGGTTATTAGGCTTAATTACCTTTGCTGAAGAAACATCAAATTATTCATATTAGTACACAGACTGATGACAGCATAAATGGCCCTGCTGCTCCTGCCATGTGTCCTGCACATGACTGGGGTTCACAACATCAGGCTAGACACATGTCAGTCAATTCCAACAGTGTTTATACAAGTGCTTCAGCAACAATTTAAATATTCCTAAGTTCTGTTGCCAGTTGGGAATGAATAAATATAGAAATTTTCTGTAAGTTATGAAAGGCTGGAACTTCAAACCAGGATACCAGGCTGAGAGTCTGTGCCTTGGATACCAGCTTGACTTTTATCACTCTTTCATTTTTTAAATCACTTTTGCAAGGCAATTTGCTGTAGGTAGCCAAGGTTAGAGCCTGATCATTTATACCGCTGAATTTTGGGATTTTGAGATTTCAGTAATATAATTGCCATTGAAAAGGTGCTCAGAAAGATGTCAATGCAAACTTGTCAGAGTTCAAGTATGTAAGGAGAAAACAATATTGCCATCATGTGAAATTATTTTTAATACTGGCAAAACCTAGTTCTCATTATATTCAAGTTCAAATAACTTCTAATTTCTAATACTTTTCATATAATTTAATATCATTCATTGCAAAGACAAGTTCATCTCACAGATCTGCAGAAAAACTACAAAATTCACTCTTGGTCCAAAGTGTTTCCAGTCACTGACATTTGGAAGACATTAACTTGGCTTTTTAAACCTCCCATTTTGTGGAAGACAATAATGTAATACATTTTCATTAAGAGGCTTAATATCATGTGAGTCATTCCTTTTTAAACCACCAGAAGGGCTTGCATATGCTGGACAGATTGATGGGCAGGAAGATGGGTCCCATTACTTTAATGTGAGGATAAAATTTAAAGAGGCTGCAGAGTGTTTCTAAGCCTTCACCACCAAGTCCTGCTCCGTGGGTCCAAGCAGCTCCAATGCCTGCTGCCATCACTGCTTATTGGAAAAATGGATGAGGATTTTCTGAGTTCAGGTTTGGACACCACCCTCTGATGACCTCCCAGTCCAACCAGGACATCCCTCTGGTCTGAAGAGTAGAAACTCACCAGACACTGTTTAATTAAAAAAAAAATAAAAATTGGATGAGCAATCCTTGGAGAACAGACAATTATATTCATCACAGGGTAAATAAACACTTTGTTAATCAAGACTTGAATATGGCTTGGAATAAAACTCGAGGTAACATCAGAAAAGGTGCAAGGGAAAATTCACCCTCAATATTTACGATTTTGTTCAGAAATAGCAAATTAATTAATCAACGCTTAATGGCAGGATGTAAGTGGGGTTTTGGAAAGATATTTAGGAAGTTACAAACGTTTCATGGGAAAGCACATCTGGCAAATTTGCTTTGCTGCATTGTCCCACCTGTTATATGTACATTTAAAAGATGCTGCTTTTGACTTTTATATTGGTTACCCATTAAAGGGATAATGAAGAGCATAAAGGAAAAGGAGTAAAGATGGATGGCAGATGAATCCTTGACATTTTAACATTAATTAGGAATGACTTTATTCAGCAAACATTTTCTCCAGGATCTCAGACTTAATGAAGCAGTTCTGCTGAAGGTCACATACCCAGAAAGGTTTTAGTGCAGGTTTTGTGGTCCTCTGTTAATGAGATTTAATTGAGTGAACCTTTGCCTTGAAACAATGCCAGGACCTTGCTGTCATTAGAGAGATCAGTTAGTTTTAGCAAACCAGAGAATATTCTGGTGGACTATAGAATGGATTAGTACCAGAAAGTTCTTCCAGCTGAAAGAAAAAAATGATTTGCAATTTGTTCTTGGAGACAGTTTATTCCTTGTGTTTGCATTTAGCACATGCCCTGAAAAATCAGCTGCATTCAATTCTGCTGAGTCTTTCTAAAGTTAATTCAGATCCTGCCTTGTGTGTATGAAAAAGCAGATTCTCCTTCTACACTAAAGCCCCCCTACATATTTGGATCATGACCTCCTGACTGAGAGCATAAAGTGATAATTGATCAAAACTTTTGCCCTCCTCCCCAGAGCTTGATGTCAGGAAGCTGTGAATGAGCTGCTGAGATTCCTCAGTCAGATCCTGGTGGCTTTGTGCTCCATCTTTCTCCACAGCTTTGCTCGCCAGCCCCAACAGGGCTCACAAACTTGAAAAATGGAGAGAATAAAGTGTGTGGCTGCCTTGGCTGAACAAGGGCTGCTCAGAGCTGCTGGCTGGGTTTGAGACAAGTCAGTGCTTATTCCATCTCAGCACATTCAGTAATGAATCACTCTGAAACAGCTGGATGACCCCGCTCATGAGGAGTGACTCTTCAGTGGGGACATCTATTAGCCAGAGGCTTGTTAGTGCTCAGGGAATGTTACAGGATGTGTATTTTAATCCTTCTTTCTAGCTGAGTAGGGCCCAGTTGAATGATCATTTCAAAGCTGTGTGGAACAAAGAGTGTTCTAAGTTAACAGACCCTCAGGAAGAGAATTTGAAGTCCTAGATCAGAGCATACTCAGTGACAACTGGGTATATATCCCTCTTAGAGACTTCAACATCATTGGAGAGAAAAAGAAACTGGAGGGAATAACAGAGGTGTGAGGAGAGGAAGGCTCCCTGAGCTGAATTCAAGCTTTGTGCATTATGTGGGTGGATCTCTTTGGAATCAAGACCTGAGCAGCACCCAGATGGGCCATTCCCAAAGTGGGAATGCCATACCTTCTGAAGGATGTGTTTCCTGATAGCAGCTCTCCTGCTCACCATCAGGGAGCAGAATGAGAAGCCCCTTGAAGTGGTTCTCAGCTGCCAAGTTTCAGGCTGTGTTAATATGGGTTATGTGGTTAATTGGATGTAGTATTTGGCCATGATACATAGCCAAGGGTAATCCCTGGAAAGACTGATCAGTGCATCAGAAGTTGGGTGGACATTTCTAGCAGGTCTGTCATCAGAAATTAGCCCAGCATGTATAAAGTTAAGCTGCCACCAGATTGTCTCAGACTGTAAATTAATTTCAGCAGCACTTGCAAGAGCAGTGAAATGGGAGACTTTTATCTCACTTCAGGTAACAAACGTCTCAAGGAATCGTAGCAAATGAATCTGGAAGAGACCCCAAAGATCCTCTGGTTTGTTCCTTCATAGATAATATCCACCCCAATCCTGTAAGCATCTTCACAAATGTATTTTGCTATTCCTTTTAATACTTGTATAGCAACTTTGGCCATAGAACTCAACATTTATAATCATCATGTCCACGTCTGTCTAAGCACTGAGCAGTCCCAGGGAAGAGCATTCAGACCTCTCACTTCCTTGACAGACTCAACGCAGAGAAAAGCACCAGGCCTTTATCTTATGCAACCTCTGTGACAACCAGCAGGTTATGTAAAAAAAATCCAAAACTATTGTATGCACCACATTTGGAGATGGTTTTAATGTTCTGAACCATAATCTGACCCTGGGGCATTTCTAAAGACATTTCCATGACAAATCCACTTCCCAGGTTCTAGACTGGCAGAGTTCCTCTTTGCTAATAAACACACACATTTACATACATGTAAATGCCATGGAGGTTTCTTCATGTTTTTCTAAAATCCAACTAGTTCTGCAGCCTTTCTACATCCTGAGACATATTTGTGAATTTTGCCTTTCTGCTGAAGGTGGAGAAGTCCTGGTTTGCTGTTTGGAAAAGATGAAGCCTTCACCAATGACTGACTGAGAAATCCATTGGTAGCTTAGAGTATACTTCCAATGATATCAGGAGAAAAAAACTGAGAAAAAAGGTAATTTTCAAGTAAAACCCCCCCACCTTTTCCTTGTTAGAAGACACAGTAACTTGTAATTTTCAAGTGTGAGTTAACAAAAAAGAGAGACTTGCACAAGAAGATGAAGATGCTCAGACAGACCAGTCCTCTGACAGTCTGACCTGCACCATTGCAACTCTTTTCTATCACAAAAAAAAAAATCAAAAATAATTTGAAGACAGCAGCAATTTGAAGTTCAAAAGTTCTCAGGACCAGTGTTATTTATTGCTGATTTGGTAAAATACAGCAATTCTGGGGAGTGCAACCAATGGTTCTGTTTGTGTCATGTATTGTAGCTGATGCTCAGATCATGAAGTATTTGGTGTGCTGAAGACATTTTGCTGCTTTATTAAAACTGTTAATAAAAAGGAGTTTTAAGCAAAATGAAATTAAAGCCTGACATAAAGGCCATGGCTTACATTGGGAAAGAAAGCTCAAAAGAAATTGTCAGTAGGATGCATCAAAAGAACATGAGAGAAAGAGAGATCAGAGAACAGCAAGAGGGTCTAGGAAAGGAGAAAACAAAGACTACTGAGATGGTGAAACCCCAAGGGTTCTCATAGAAACATCAAATAAATACAAATGCTTATTTGACAGCTGCCATCTGTTTTAAAATCAATTACTAGATCATCTCAAAGCACCAACCACATGTCCAAATTGATTAGTATTGCAAAGTGTGAAAGCAAGTATTTTTAGCCAGTTAGGGAAAACTCATTGTTCATATTCACCTTTACTGACACATGTTTTAGGGATGGCTGTGGAAATGACCTTTTATTCTATTTTTATTCTAAAACCAAATATTTCTCTCAGTTGCTGTAGTGTAGATCTACACTGACTTCCATTAAATCATTGTAATAGATATAAAATGAGTGTAAAAAAGTAGTTATGTGCATGCAAATAGTATAAAACTGTTTTAGATTACCATACCCAATCTACATTTTCCTGTGTTGACATTATTTTGTGCTGATGTCAGCAATAGCTCTGCAGCATATTGATTTCAGAGCAATTAATCCTCTTTCACAGTTGTCTAATTGAGTCAGGTGGCGAAAAAAATGCAATTTCGCAGGGCTGCTGAACAATTCAACAACTTTTTGTAGAAAACATAAAAATTCATGTGGCTGAGGTCAAACTATGGGCTCAGCCCAACTCCACAATTTCTGGCACAGAGATTAGCTTAGTTGGTCAGAACATGGTGCTGACAACTCCAAGGGTGTGGGTTTGATCCCTGTGCAGGCAGTACTGAAGATTTGAACTCAATGATCCTTGTGCATCCCTTCCAATTCAGAATATTCTGTGAATCTGTATGCAATCAACAATCTCGAGCTGCTTGTGTTCTTGTCCAAGAGATCCTTAAGACAAATGAGCTGCAGTGCTCACCCCTGTGATGCTTTATTTCTTCTTGGAACACAGAGTCTCCTCTGCCATTGACAGGAAACAACCTTAGGAAGAATAAACTATTAATTGCTTTTATGGCATTCTTGAGGATGTGTTTTATAAACACCACTTAATAAACACCAAATCCGTGATCCAAAATCTCATGGTGGAGGGTGAGCAGCTCCCATGGGTTTGGTAGCCATGAGAAGGTGGCAGCCCCTCATCTCAGGGAAAGGAGTCCAGGAGTTCTGCATCTCCTCAGTCACAGGGAAGGTGAGGGTTGCAAGAGTCATTAATTTCTCTTGATCATCTGGTTTAATTGCTTGAACACAGGTTGTTTCTGTCTGGCAGCCCCTCACTGCTGCAGAACATCACATCGAGACAGCAGGAGAGGGTTTGGCCAATGCTTTTACCTCCCAGATGCTGAGGGCCAGGAGAGAAGCTCATTTCAGCAGGGTGGTTCATGCTGGGCACTGGGGAAAACCACTCTCCATGTGTTCTGTGTGGTCAGCAGGATCATGTCTTACCTCCACAGCTCTAATGTGTGAGCCAAGCCCTGGCAAACAGGCAAGCCCCACTAAATGTGGACAGGAATGGGCTGGGGTCCACCTTCACTTCTGGGAGTGGCTCTGGGGGATCACACCAGAGCTGCAATGCTCTGGAAACAGACAATTACTGTGGGATGCTCACTGATCCCTGGCCAGGGTCCCTGGGGAACACACAGGAATGAAGAGCAGTGTCCAGCAAAGCCAGAGTGTGCAAACCTGCCAGCCAGCCTGGCCAAATCCTGACCACTCCAACCTGCCCTTCTCATCCCTACTCCCAACTAAATCCTGACCACTCCAACCTGCCCCTCTCATCCATACTCCCAACTAATCCCCCCTCCATACTCCAACTAAATCCTGACCACTCCAACCTGCCCCTCTCATCCATACTCCCAACTACCAGCCACAACCACCAGTGTTTCTCCAGGACAATGTTTAGGACACCAATCCCCAAGAAGCAGGATGAGATCATGTTAGTTAGCATGGGACTGAGCTCCTGACAGACAGAAGAGATTTTCTGAGGCTACTAATTTCACCCTATTTAGAAACTGTCAATTTAATGTGGTTTGTTTTTGTTGTTGTTGTTGTTTTTTCCCTGACCCATTGATTCTTCTAATTTGTTGTGCTTGCCACACTAAAGGATTCTGTGTTTGCCATATGAGTCAGGGCATTAGGAGTGTTGTTTATGAGATTATTGGCAAGTAGCTGCCAGACCTATTTTACTGTTTGAGTGCTTGAGGGCTTCAAACGCTGGATTTATTGAACACCAGCCTGATCCTATCTTCAGGGACACCTCTACAGGCTCTACAAATACACACAGGAGGCCAAGCTCAGACTGTAATAACTAAGAAATCATGAATGTTTAAAATCTCCCTCAATCATACAAATGGATTTGTTGGAAAAAAGGCCCAACCAACCACAACAAAACAGATACACACAAGTATGAGACGCCATCTGAGACATGGAGGTGGATTATTACAAATAAAAGAAGAATTCAGCTGTTTGAAAATAGCCAGAATGTCTTCTCCAGGCCACCTTCACATCGTGACACATTGAGTGCACTCAGCTCTGCAAATCCCACTTGGGGTGCACAAAGCCATGGAGAGGAGCTGTCATCCAGGCTTCACATGGATCCTGGTGTCCAGCAGGAGTGAGAAGCAATTCCACAGGAGGTCAGGCACCTCTCCAGAGCAATCACAGCAGGCAGGGTTACCGTGTGTCATGTACAAAGCCATATTATCCTGTTGGCACATCAGCACTTTGGGGCCTGATTTTTAATAAAAGCTGTCCTCTTTCAAATAAACACACCAGAAAAATGTTGAGTTGCATCCACATCCTCCCTCTCCTCTTTTTAGAAGTTTATTTTTCTGTGCTTCTGGGTTTTTGTCACCTGTACCCCATCCTTAGGAATCCTTCATTTTCAAAAGCATTAATGATTAATGCTCACAACTGCTCCTAACAATCAGTAAGTGTCCTTTGGTTGTGTGAGTCAGTCTCTGTGTCAGTAACAACCTTTGGACCATGATGATAAGACAGACGTGCATGTCTGTGATTTGTCAGGATGTCCAGATGCAATAATGGAAATGGGGTTTGATTTATGAAAATAGAAATATTAGCAATCCTATCCTCAGCTATTCCTGGTTCTGGCACTCACTCCAAAGAGCAAATGCATCTAGGAATCCCCTCTGCAATGGCAAACTGCTGTCTGCCACTAATGTATAACAAGAATGTATTTTTCCATCACCTGGCACAAAGTTAAACCCACAGCCTGTTGTCAGCTCTTCATGAAAGTCTGTTAGGCAAAGGCACTAAATCTGTACAAACATTTCCTGGCAGAAGTGTGAGCAGTTTGCAGTGTAGCTCACTGATGTGGGTAAATACTCACTGCAAGGTCCTGTGGCACCTTCTCAGCTGCTGAGGACCCAGACCAGACAGGATTCACATGCCCCAAATGCAGCAGGGTTCCTTATAGACAAATCCTTTCCTTCCCCACCCCTCTGGTGCTGCTGAACAGGTTGCTATGGCTGGAAATGCAATTTGCTTATCTGTGCAATGCAGTGAGACAAATCAGGGCTTTCATTATATGCTGAATATTTCTCTATTCAAACATGCTCAAGCAGCTTCAACTTCACCTTTCCTTTAAATTAAAAGTTACAGGTTCTGTCTAACAAATCTGTGGGGTTTATGATAGGAGGAAGATGGACAGCCAGCCTTGACACAGGGGATCCATTTCAATAGCTGCAGATGTATCAAGAAAGTTAGTGATCACAAAGCCCTCTCAATCAAAAATTCATTAGACGATTGCAATAGTTCAAGAACACAAGTGCCCAAAAGCAATCTCTTTTAATGTTTCTAAAAAAATATGAGAGATAAGAAGACTGAAAAACCTGACATTGCTATTAAAGAACTTGATTCTTCAACCCCATGGACTTTTATCAGCACTTGCACAAGCTGTCTTTCATGTGAATTGCTTGCATGATTTATTCACCCTGAGCAGCACCTGCTAGTCACCTAGTCTGAGTGCTAATAAATGTCAGTTAATATTGCAAAATACAGCCCTGCTTTATGAAATGGGAACTGGAGCACATTGACTGAATTTAGTCTAGCTCCTAATTCCTCCCCCGGTTTAAACAGCCAAAGTCATTGAACAGCCATTAAAAAACCCCTCAGGGTATATATTGCCCTGTTATGGCAATATTCCCAGAGGTTTCAGCTCCAGCAGTGACTCAGGACCTGGCTAACTGAGAGATTTAGCACAATAATGACTCAGAGGATGAATCTGATTTTACAGGACTGAATAATCAGAACTACTGAGATCAATAGAATCACCAAGGAATAATAAAAAAAAAAGAGAGTTGGATAAAAGCAGAATTCAAATTAGCTTACAGGAAAATTTCAGAAAAAATGTTCTTATCAAATAACAGGAATATTTATTATTAATGAAGGTAATGGTATGTAATCAGGTTATGCCACTGATGGATCAGTTTGACTGTGTTTGTCAGAGTTGTGGCACTTGTATTTTGAGCAGAATTCTGATCTTTCCTAGGTGTGTGTCTTGAAGATCATCCACTCTGGACCCCAGTAAGCATAAAGAAAAGACAAACATCCTTGCAGGATAATGTCCAGACACCAAAAATCTCTTTCATCCTTGTTACCACGAAATACTTTCTTATATCAACATTTTTGATCCATGGACTCCAGTGCAGTAATCCTGAATCTCCTGACAAAACAAGGGGAAAGCAGAGCCCTTGGGGCAGGGCACCAAGCAGGTCTGTGAAAGTCTGGTCATCAGTGACAGCCTAGAAACTCCTGTAAATGAAATAGGAAATGAACCCCATGGGTCTGGTGTGCAGAATGGCCAGTGGGGAATTCCCAGTGGGTCCAGAGGAGACCAGGAGAGGATCAGAGGGCTGGAGCACCTCTGCCATGGGGGCTGAGCTGGGTTTGTTCAGCTCAGAGGAGAGAAGGCTCCAGGCAGAATTTATTGCACCTTTCAGTGCTTGGAGGGAGCCTGTAAGAAAGATGGGGACAAACATTTTTAGAAAACCAGTCATGATAGGAAAAGGGGTGATGATTTTAAATGGAAGAAGGGTAGATTAGGTATATGAAAGAAGTTTTTTACAATGAGTGTGGTGAAGCTCTGGCACAGGTACAGTAATTTCACGAATACAAGCCGCACCAATTTGACCAAAATTTTGGTGGAAACCCGGAAGTGCGGCCAATATTCCGGGGCGGCTAATACATTAACAAAATTCTAAAAGCTGCCAACACGGAAGTGAGAGCCCGCGGCAGCCCCAAGCCAAGCTGGAGCCCGGCCGGCCCCGGCTGAGGTTGGAAAGCCGGGCAGAGGCGGGGCCAGCAGTGTGGGGGGCGGGCGGCTGAGCCTGAGCCAGCAGGGCGGGGCAGGGAGGGCAGCAGAGCCCGGGCCAGCAGGGCGGGGAAGCCCGGGAGAACTGGGGCTAGCAGTGCAGGGGAGCCCGATTGCATAGGGGAAGATAGCAGAAGCAGGAAGCCCGGCGGCGCGGGGCTGCCCGGCGGCAGGGAAAAGCCCCCTAGAAGCAGGGCTGGCAGTGCACGGGAGCCACATTGCATAGGAGAGGACAGTTGAAGCAGGAAGCCCGGCGAGCAGGGCTGCCCGGCGGCGGGGAAAAGCCCCCTAGAAGCAGGGCTGGCAGTGCACGGGAGCCCAGGGGAACCAGGGCTAGCAGCGTGGGGGAGCCCGGCGGTGCGGCGGCCAGCAGTGCCGGCCAGGGCGAGCCAACATGGCAGCGGCGGTGCAGACGGGAGCGGGGAGCCAGGGAGTCTGGCAGCGGCGGCGGCAGCAGCACCGCCCGCAGGGCAAGCAAACGCAGCAGTGGCAGTGCAGACGGGAGCAGGGAGCCTGGCGGCGGCGGCGGCAGCAACACCGCCCGGCCGGCCCAGCCAAGCCGTAGCGCCGAGCCGGGCCATCCACCCCTGTCGGCAACCATGAGCGGGCCGAGCCTGCCTGGCCCCGCCCCGAGCCAGTAAAGCCCGCTATGCCGCGATCCTGTTACTAATTGGCCAATTTGTGAAAGCTGCGCACGGATTCTCGCTACGAACGAAAGTGCGGCTAATATTCGGGGTGCGGCTTATCTATTGACAAAGACAGCAACATTGTCGAGGCACCGGGGGTGCGGCTTATAATCCGTGCGGCTTGTATTCGTGAAACTACTGTACTCAGAGAGGTGGTGGGTGCCTCAGCTCTGGTCATTCAAGGTCAGGCTGCACAGGGTGGGCTTGGTCAGGCATGGGGTGCTCAGTGCCCACAGCATTATTCTCATCACAGGCACCACCCCCACGTACATCTGTATTTGATAAGATTTTTATTTTTGAATTTACGACCATCTGGACTTCTTCAGAGAGCCCAAAGTTTGTCTCTCTAATGATCGCTGGTTTTACTTTAAAGCTACAACAATTAGAATCTTCTAAGGAGAGTTTTAATTGGAGAGTGAATTAAATACCAAATGAGGTTGACTGTTCATAGTGGCAATGGAATTTCAGATATTTAACATTATTTTAAAATTTCATTGTATTGATTTTTATTTTCTATTCTCTGTTGTATCTTGTTTCTCTTGGCTGTACATTGCCTCCATTATTTTCAACTTTCTAATTTCATCCAACAAAATCTCTATCCATAAACCAGCATATAAAAATTTCTGAAAAAAAGGTTCCAAAATATATGGAAATATACATATAAACACACACAGGGCCATGCAGTAACAGTGACAAAAATTGCCTGTATAATTGGAACTAAAACTGGTAGGAGTAAAACTTATTAAAAATCAATATCATGGAAAGGCAATTAAGAATTTTGAGGGAAAAAAAAAAAAAGCCCTGATTAATTAACTGCAAATTATAAGTATTACTTTGAATTGCATTGTAGAGAACAGGTTCAAATTACCAATTATCCCTGGCCGCTTTGTTCAAAGATCATGAATGTGCATTTTAATTTACGCTGGAGAAAGCTAAATATGCTGAGAACCTGCATGCAGAATTTTGCAGAAATCACTGGGGATGAGGGTGAACTCCCCCATTACCATATAAATGACATGCACAGACTTATAAATGACATGCACTGGATCCAGCTCGCATTGTTCCTTTTGATGTAGCAGGAAAATACCGGAAATTAAAATACAGCTTATAACCTGCCAGATAATAAATGTAACCCATACTGCACAAATCCCCATCTACCAAAGATAATTTTGTCTGCTGTTTTTTGCTGATTAAGGGTGGCTTTGGAAAGAAATACCCTCCTTTCCCCTCCTTATCTGTTGCACTTATTGGCAGGATGGAGATGGCTCCATTTTTATCTACCCAACAGATCACAATACCTAACGCAGCATAATCTGAATTTCCAAGGTCATCATAGCTTGCTCTACCCTTAAAAAACTTCCTATTTAGCATTGAGGACAATTCCCACATAAAAAAAAAATAATTTAAAAATTAAAAAGTCTGATTATAGCAGCTCCTTTTCCACCAGTATATTTTTACCTCAACATCCATGACACTAACAGTGCTGCTGTGTTGAGGCCATGGCTGAGCAACATTTCACTATTCCCTGCAGTGTCTGGAGACTGGCTCTGGTTTTGTGAGGTGTTTGTTGAACACTAGGCACAGCCAGGCCACAGGACAGAGCAAGGTGGTGAAAACTGAGAACTTTCCCACCACCAGATTCTGAAACGTAGGTTTTGAAATGCCTCAAAATGTTCTGATGGTAAACATCATGAAATTGCAAAGAAAATGCCATTGTCCTTGCTGAGTAGGACCAGAAATGGTGATTTGTACTCTTTGCCATTTAATACTTATCACTAAAACCCAGTTTTCAAAGTCAGGTTATTCCTGGAATATTTGGATGTGGGTTACACTCAGAGGTGCCAATTTTAATACATATATTGTCCTTTCTTTCTAAGACTTCCTTGGCTGCCTTTCATCTTTTCTTGGTAACTTTCCTCCTGGAACACCCAGCAGCTCTGGGCTGGCTGATGCCTGGGGCCCAGCCCTGCTCCTGCAGGCACAAACTCTCCTTGTGGGAGGGTTGTGACTTCTCTGCAGGCTGTTTCCAAGTGATATTTCTCTGCCATGCCTCCAGTCCCTACAGACTGTGTGCTCCAGCCTGCAGCTATAAATCCCAATTATGCTGTTGGCATGTTGGGTGGAAGGTTTCATCTTCATCAGGCTTAGCAGGATTCCACCAGCATGGTTACATCATGATTACACAGATTTTTTTCTTTTTATTTATGGGGTGTTTTTTAGTGTGAAGAACTTTTTTTTAAGGAATGCTAACAGGATATCTGGTTTCTCTTTTGTAGATTTATGCTCCCAGACTGAAAATGGGACCATGATACACTGCTACCAACACAACCACCTGGCTGACTAATTGCCTGTAAATTACCTTTCTGTGCCTCCTGCACTTAGAGAGATGGTTTAATGTGGTTTTCAGTCCAAATTCATAACTGGTATAAATAGTAAAATGTACTTATTAAGGATCCAGTTCTTATTTTATAATTTATTTATAAAATGTATAAAGAAATTTAACTGTCAGGTTTGTCCACTAAGGACCAATGTGTTTGAAGAAGCCAAATCCACTCCATTAATTTCTGTGAATGCATTCATGGTTCATTGTCTTTTCCTTGAAATTAAAAATATACATTTACTTAGGAAAACTGTGCAGCCAAGTAACCATTTTCTGCTTTCTTTCCCTTTTTGAGTGGTCAGCAAAGTACAGTCTTTCCACTAAGTTAAACTAATGGCTTGCAAAGAAGTAAAGTCAGACTGAAGAAGCCATTCTCTATCTTCTTGCACAATTTAGCTGTTGTGTAGAAAACAAAGGGCTATTTCCCCTCTAAACCCATCCCAGCTGTGTTTTCTCCTGTAGGAAAAGATCAGGTCAAACAGGGGGCAGAGCAGGTCAGGGACCATCTCTGGATGTCCCAGAAAAGTTATTGTGCTGGAACCAAAACCAAATTCTTTGTGATCTGGTGTTTGCTGTACTCAGTGGACTTGCATTTGCGATTTCTACAAAGTCCAAGCAAGTAATTCATGCAGGTGAACATCAGTTCTGGGGGGGACAGAAGGCTGGCTGGTTTAAACCCAGTTTGCTCAGTCAGGGACAAGGCTGGGCTTTAAGCAATGTGGCTAGTCCATCATGTTGCTTTTTCCTTTTTCCTCTCCCAGGGAGAGAAGCTGTGCCAGGGCTGGATTCTGAAGTCTCAGAGGGATGAAGGAAAATCCACCTTTGGCTTCTCCACACTTCCTGCAACTTCCTCCAGCTGCAGTGCCATCCTGCACTGCTGTGCTGTGAGAGCTGCTCATTGAGGATAAACCTGGACCTCAGGAACTGGGAGATGCTGCACTACAACCCTTCAAATGGCACCTCAGTGTCAGGACTGCCCTTCTCTCTTGCTGCTCCCATCTCTCACCTGGAGCTGCAGTTTCTCTGCTAACACAGCCAGAACAACTCCACTAAAAGTCACTATTTCTGAAGTTAAATTTCTCCTTTTGGGGTTTATTATTCTGTCTTGAGTAATTTTAAATCTCACAAAAGCATTGAAACATTCCTGATGCATGCCCAGCTTTCCTGGTTCACTCTAGTTCAAATTACTCTCAGTTGCAAGGTCAAAATCAGATGTCCAAAATTCATATGCAAGCTCTTAAACAAGAGGTGTCCTATAAGCAGCCTTGTATTGTTCTTTCTCAAACAACATCATATTTTAGCTGGGTCATTCCCCAGAGCTTTAAAAGGATCCTGAGTTCCTGAGTGGGCAGAAGTGAGCTGCTGCTTTGTCCCAGTGTGTTGGCACCGGGGCCACAGGAGCAGGGTGACAGCTTCTCCCCCCAGGGCTCCAGTCTGGTGTTTATCAGCTCACAAGAGTCACAGCTCCACTGACTGCTGAAATGGGGAAACTCAGAGGGAAGGAAATCCCCAGATCTGCTCCCTGCTCCACAGAGCCAGACAATAATCACAGCTCACTTCACCTCCTGACCCTCCCATCTGCTCATCCTCAGTTGTTGCTGAGATATCCACAGTGGCAGCAGATTAAGGAAAAGGAATGAGAAAAACAAAATTATTCGAAAAGACCAACATTTAGCTGGAAAATGATTTATCCAGTGTGTCATCACACACAAGGCACTCTGGGCAAGGAGAGCCTTCAGACACACAGCCCCTTGGGCAACTCACAGCGTGTTGGGGGAGAAGGGTAGAGAGGAGGCAGAGGTAAAAACCAATTTAATTTCATTTAAAATTTCAAATTTCATTTCAAAGCACCATAATTAATCCTTTCCCTCCTCATGGACTTATGCAACTTTGTGCCTCCAAGGGGCAGCACAGCCTCAGCTATTGCTTCTGAAATCCATCAGCTGCTGGGGACAGCTCTTGCCTCCTGTCCTGTTCTCACAATTTTTAGCCTGCTGGTGATACTCCAAAATAAAACTGATAATTTGAGGGTTAGGATGGGTCAGTTCAATATACAAGTGAACTTTAATTTTTAAAATGAGGTATTGAATCTTTTAAGTCATTTCTATGCCTACAGTCTGAGTCAAAGGCTGGAAAATCAAAACAAATGTAATAAATACAATCATGTCCAGATAATTCCTTTTGAGTAAGATTTATTTTGATGCCTGTTTTCAGACTGTTGCCTTCAATTTTAAAAGCACAAAACCATGAAAACATAATGCTCTGTTTTTAGGAGCTGCTTTTCCTCAGCTCTATTTCTTACCAGTTTCCCTAATCTTTAATCTAGCTATTGTGAAAGCCTCCTTTAAGGAATTGCTTTTGATCGACTCTAGCTACTGATGGCTATTTTTTTTTTCTCCTGCTATTGTTGCTAAATCAAATACAAGACAATGACTCAACTTTGAGCAAAAGCAAAACTAATGTAGGAGGCAAATGCTTGTGAGTCATTTGTGTAAAAAGGGAAGGGCTAAAGTGATTTGCTCCTTTTTTCTGGGATTTGAAAGGCAGGTAAGAGTCCATCAGACCCTTCAGGATGCAGAGCAGTCTGACAGAGCTGGGGCAGCTCCAACAACAGGCATTTGCCTTCTACTCACAGGGTGCCCTGTGGGCTGGAAAGGTTCTGATTCCTGTGGAAATCATCACTCTGGACTAGCCCAGGCTTCCTGCAGAGTGACTCCCACAGACAAATCTCTCCAGCTGTGCCTCCCTCCTGCCCTGTGACCAAACCTGAAGGGCACCCACCCATCTGTGCTGAGAACTGCCAGGTCTGGGCTCTCACACAATGCCCTGCTCTTTATTTGGTTTCTACAGACTAAGGTGAAACTCTCACTTCAGTTTTGTGTCCTAATTTCTCTCATCTCATCTCAAACCAGGTCAATAATTGTGCCTCAGTTTGTCTGTTCCTAAAAAGATGGTAATGATTCCTGTTCTACCAGGACATTATGTGAAGTTTTATTAATTGATGCTTGCAAAAGGCATTAAGATCAAGACAGAATAATTGCCTCAGTGGAGGTCATAATTAGACTTGTACCAAGAGATACATCTGAGAGTCATCTGTGATGGTCATTTAATCTTTTCCTTGCACTTTAGCTACGAGTGTGGGAGTGCTCAGAGGGGAGCTGCTCTTAAATAGAGGCAGCCACTGTATTTAGGATGAATTCAAACCCTTTATAAAGCCAAAAGTGACCTGTGCAAGGGATATAGTGCACAGGTGGAGAGCAGGGAAAGGTTCACAGTGCAGGGAATACAAGAAACAGCCCTTGGAGTGGAGCAGGACAGAGCTGTGTGATGGGAATGCAGCAGCAATCCTGCCTCGGGAGGAGAGGCTCAGCCAGCTCCCTTTGGCTGAGGGTCAGCACTAATCTGATCAAAAAGGGGATTGGGAAAAGCTCATCCGACTCAGACTGTGAAATCATGCTCTTGAATCCTAATAATTTCTACAGCAAGCAGTTGTCACGCCATGAGGAATTACCAGCTGAAGTTGGGGGGCGGGGGAGACAGCGAGTTGACACACTTTTGTAAATCCCAAATTCTGCTCTAGGCAGAACTTCCATTAAAAAAAAAATTACATTTCCATATAGTCTGCTCTAAAAAGTACTTTTTGAAACACTAAGGCTCATGTTTCTAAATGTTATAGAGCTGGGAAGTATCCCAGGATTATCAGAAGAATTTAAAAAAAAATCGAAATTCATGGAGAAACTTTGGAGATGATTTCAAGAAGACATGCAACAGAATGATGGATTTTTGTACTCAAAAAAGCTTATAAATGACATCATTTTTAAAAGAGAACTTTTTTCCTATTCTTTTCTGCACTCTGCTCACTTTTCCACTGAATATTTTATGTAGCAGCATTTTGTATTAAAATTCAAGTCAAAACCCCCACAAACACCACCAAAAAGCCCAACTGCACACGCTAATCAAAAGCAAAGCAGGATTTAATCTCACATTGCTTCTTTCCAATCAGGATGCCATTTGCATACTATATTTTTTCCAGCAAATCATGCAGATTTCTGGCTGTTTGCAGCTCTCCTCTCGAATCCTGATGGAGACAGGAGCTGCTCCAGCTCTCCATATTTTTACCACATGGTGGCAATGTAACCTCCACCTTCCTGCTCAGGAGGTGAGCTGCCTCTGATTTCCTCCTTCATTACTTCTTATTCACTCTAATTATCATATTTGTAGGTGGCAATTAGAGTCTTCTGAGTTTCTGCTTTCCATTTCCTCAATAAATTTAATAGAGGCTTGTTGGGTTTATTTTTCAAGTAAACTCTGCAACATTTCTAAGGACATTAACCCTGTAGTATAAGAGTTTTTCCTGCAGTTAATGCAATATTGCATGTTTCTCTGATCTCTAATGAAGTTTTGAGGACCACTCTGGATCTGTTCCCTTTTGCCAACAAGCATTCATGTGCCCTCCAGTGTTAACCCCTTGCTTTCAAGATAGGAGTTCTCTTTAGGCTATGTTGCTTTTGTTGCCTCATTGGAATTGAGAAAAGTCTCAAATTATTTAAAAGCAACTTAAAAAGAATGCATGAAACATTTAGGAAAAGAAGAAAAATCAGGGATATGTGAAAAAGAATAACAACAACAGAAAACAGTGAAATATTCAGCCTGGAAAGGAATTACAGGTGCAGAAGAAAAGGGGATCCATGAGAAAACATGCTCTTAAAATCACACTAAGGAGTAAACTTGTGATCCTAATTTTAAATAACTGTGATACTGAGAAAATGAAAAAACAAGATTTATGTTACTACTTTTAAAATCAATATGCATCAAAAGTCTACATCTAAGCTAAAATTTAAATGTTTTTTTCTGCACTTCTGGAAAGAATGGATACTTCTCATATATAAACATAATATATAACTATACTAGGGCTCAGAAGAAAGGTTTTATTCTCTGGTTCACAGGCCAGGCACCACAGATTTAAGTCTTAATCGATGACAGCCAAGAATACAACACTATATAAATCAGTGAAAACACTCAAAAAATCTTGAAGCAAAACTCAGAGAACTTTAAGGCATATGTACATTTGTTAGAAGTATCAGCTTCTGCTCACCTGTATAATTCTGATCTGGATCTAATATATGAATCAGGGCATTGTACATACTGAATGAGATTGTAATTGGGAATTTTACATCTACATTTCTGGCAAATTTGTCTGAACTATGGGAAATATTTCTCAGCGAAGAGTTTGAAATTCAAATAATCTTCCTGGCAGAGTATTTGCAGTGGTCATCCTCTGCTGTACAATCAGTACCAGGTGGGATGAAGAGTGAATAATTTCTTGGTGTAGCTTTTACCCATATGGCCAGTACAGTTGCAAAACCATCTAGGACACCTCACTACATCACAGGAAATTTTATGAATAAAAACACAGAAAATTTAACAGTTTGCTTTGATATGATACTTCCACTCTCATTAAAATCTGAAATATACTTTAAAAGTGAAATGACATCCTTTCAAAATCTATAGTTAAAGAACTTGCTAAGAAGAACTATTTTAAATAGCTATAAATAAAACACAGTATTTATCTCCTAGCAGCATTTTTTGTTCCTGTGCTGTTTGATGTGACTCAAAGCAATAGAATAAATTTTTCCAGCTCATGCAAAGACTTTCACGGTCTTAAAACTTCTTATGGTTGGAGAATATGGCACAGCAGCTTTTCAGTTGTTAGAAATAAAATTAAAAAATAAAAAATAAAATGAACAAGGTATTATAATCACAGTTTTCTGTTAGGCAAACAGTAGCACAAACTGGCTGAGAGAGGGTTCATTCAGTACCAGAATGACACAGGCAAACACAGAAAAGACCACAATCCCTTTAGAAGAAAAGAACTGTGAAGAATGGCAGCAAATCCAGCTCTGCAAGGCTCAGCTGTGCTGTGGAGATGGTTGACAAAGTAAGAAACTATTTTCAATGGAAAGAGAGGAAAGCAGGCAAAGAGGTTGGGCAGCACAGAAATGGTTGGGGCTGCTCTTCCTGAAGGCTGTGGAGCTGAGCAGACACATGAACACGGCTTTATTTTGGTTTTACCCCTCTGCAGTGTCTGGCTCTGCCTTGGTGGGCCATGAAATCTGGCTCAATATCCATCCCCCACCTCCAGACTGAGAAATCCTGGTGGATGTGGGCAAGGACTGCAGGGATCCAGGGAACAGTGCAGGTCTGAGCAGTGCCTGCTGCTCCTTGCCATGCATCTGAAGGAAAACATCTCCTACATGTTCCTGTGAAGGAAAACATCTCCTACATATTCCTGCATTGCTTGGTCTCTGCAGTGCCCATCCCAGGAGAGCACTGCAGGTTTGTGCCATCCTTCTGGGTTTGGTCCCTGCTGTGCACCTGTGTGTGGTGTTTGCAGGCACCTGGCACACAGCAGCCAATGCAGCCCTGGCCACTTATATTTTACTGCTTAACCCATCCAAAAGCTTTAGGATCATCTTTAAAACCTGCCATTCCCCCCACTTTTCTAATTACTGTTAACTCTGTGCCACAGTTTCCCCTTAGACCTGTACTTGTTGAAGACTGGGAAGCAGCTGGTGCAGAAGCTGCACCATATGGTGGTTACTTATAGCAATGTAAACTAATTGAGTGTGGAGGGTGAAATATCCCTGGATGCTTTATCTTTCAGGAACTGCTGGTGTGTCACTGATAGCCTCAAAGATCTGCTCTAGCTCTTCAGTCCTCCTGACACAGAGCAGAACCCAGCCAGAGTCAGCTCCATGTCCTGGTTGGTGTCAACCCTGCAGTCACCACTGGGCTTTTTTGGCACAATTTGACAAATACCCTGCACTGTTTCACCCACATCCCTCATGTCTTCAAGGTCTGAGGCCCTGTGGAGAGCTGGGAGCACTGCTGGAGAAATCAGTGCCAGGATCTGAGCATGTTGGTCACCACACCTCACACCGTGCCAGGCACAGGCAGCATGTGGAAGGGTGTTCTTCACGTGCAAAGATTTCACCTCTTGATTATTTCACACACAAAGATTTAATCTCTGCTGGAGGAAAGCGTGGACCTGAGCTCTGTGGCACCTCCCAGGTCCCCAGCTGGCCCTTAGCACTGATGCACTTGCATTTCACATCATTAGTCCTCTGCTCTTCCAGTCACAGACCCACCCTGACCTCTGGTTGCTTCCAGATGGCATCAGGATTTGGAGCTGTGTATTTTAAACTGCATTTCAATTTGGTGCTTTTCTTTTTTTTTTTTCCCTTTAAATTAGGGAAGCTGATGTACACAAGTTATAAATGACTTGTGTCATAATTTTGGATATTCTTTTGATTCCCCTGCTATTATACAACAACAGACAGGCCAGCTCTCTAGTGAGAACCACATATCTCAGCAGAATTTTCATCCCTTTCATGTAGCTTTCTCTCATTCTAATTTGGACACAGTACATTCATTTTTGCTTTTTTTATTTCTTAAGGCAGATACTCTCTATTCAGGCCAGGGAGCAGTGAGACAAATAGGAAAGCTATTTAAACAGCCTGAAGATTTTGCACTGGTCCCTTAATTTCCACAAGTAAGGGCTGTACCAAGAAAAAAACCTACAGGAAATTACTTTTTAGGTCAAATTGATGGAATTACACACTAACATAAAATTTCTATGACTATCTTCCAATTTCTTTGTTCTTTCTGTAATCACTTCTTGATTGCAGCACTTTAAAAACATTAAGCTTTCTCTCTTTACAACATGTTTTTCAAATAAAACTTCATGGGCACCCTCAGAAAAAGAAAATGACCAATTTTCCTCAGGGAAATAACAAGGCACATATAAATTTATTGTGATAAAGAGCTCCATTCCCTACAGCCATCATGTACAAGCAGCTTGTGTGTATTTGCCCTGTTGCATAGAAAAACAGGCATTCTTTGTAATCTCAGAGCCAAAATGTCTAACTGCAAAGATATCAGAAAAACACATCCACACTGTACATAAGATCATAAAATTTTAGCTCTAGAAGAAGCCCAAAGAAGTCCTAATCCCCTCCTTGCACTGAAATAGGATGGATGTTTATCTCAACAAACCATGACAAAAAACTCTTTCATTCACTCTTAAAAATCCCCCAGGACAGAGATCCCTGCAGTATCCCTGGGAAACCTGCCTTAACAGCTATATTTCCATCCTATAATACTCTACATAATTTTTGTACAAATTCATTACATTCTTTTAATCTCTTACAACATTTTACAGCCTGGAAGACTCTTACATGTGTCACAGCCCCCCAGCTCAATTCTATCAACATAGAAATGATGCATTTTTTGTTTTACATGCAGAGAACCTCACCACCTAAATACATTTTTTTTAGTGTTTTATACTGTCAAACCACAGAAATTATTCTATGGAGGAAAAGCATGGCTTTTAAATATGACTGGATTTGAAAACAGTCTCTAATACACCACTCTTTATTTTCTGGGAATAATACTGTTTAAGATATTTCCTCTGACACCTTGATAGAGGACATAAAGCATGGACATTACAGGAAGACCCTCTCATTCAGCACCCTGGTGCAGATCCAGGGCATGAGGATTAACTTCCATGGAGTTATTCCAGACTTCAACTTAGCATGGCAGAGGTCAAAATCTGTTCTGCAGTATCTGAAGTGCTGGTATACTAATTAGTTATTAAAAATACCAGCATAATCAGAAAATGAGGACACAGCTCTCCAATAGGCAATTTAACCCAAGGCCACTGGAATAAAATTGGTGCAGAACTTGAGTGCAAGCAGAAAACCACAATAGCTCTGTTATACAACTCACAATACAGCATGTTTTGGGAAAAAAATGACTCTGGTGATACAACACCTATTTTGTGATACCTACCAGGGCTTCAGGGCAAACAAAAACAACTTCTCTCACTGAACACCTCTTAAGGTGCTGGCAGCTCTTGGCTGAGCTGAGACATCAGGATGAACACCTGGCTTCCTTCCACTGCCTCAAGGAGATCACTGACCACAGTAAATAATATTCTCTTTTCCTTCCAAAAGCCATCCTGAAGCCTGAGTGATGGTGATCCAAAAATTAGAGGATGACAGGTGTTGGTTTTGGCTGGCATCCTCCTTCCAAACAACCTTCTGCAGAAAGGGAAGGTTAAGGACTGGGCTAGAGCTGGCAGGGTTTCTCATGGTGCAGTGCTGGACTTTGAAGCCAGTCCAGGTAACAGCACATTTGAAAGTTTTTGGGAGCTTGCTGATTTCTAGGCAGGCATTCACAATGTGCACTGTAAATGGTTCCATTTTCCCTGACCTTTGCCAGCTGAGAAGGGCCAGAAGCCTGTTCCTGTAATGGGAGCTTCCTAGGAACAGGGGAACATCCACCAAAGCCAGGAGGGGATGGAACTTCTGCAGAACCCTTCATGACATCATCTGGTGAAATTTAAGAGTCTCTTTTCCTCTGCTTTAACTGCATAAGGCAAAATAATGTTGCATCTAGTTAATCTTCCTTGCAACAGAATTTTATAGGGTAGAAATATCCACTTCAAACACATGGCTGAGGTCAAGAACTGCTCTTCATCCTTTGGCTGCAATTAAACTGGGCAGGTTTTATGCACATTTGGTATAAATCAGTGTGCACATAACAGTGCACAAAAATCTAGTCATCTTCAACAGGCAGCTAAATAATGGCTCACTGAGACTTGGGTGGCCCCAAGTGCTGCATAGCAGCTGCATGCACTGAATGGGCAGCATGGAGTGATGGCCCAAATGCAAAACAGAGGAAAACTTCCTTTTTTACTGTGAGGACAATGTCACCAAAGAACCACGCTGCTTTTGCTGCCTCACCTGAGGGAAAAAATTCCATGCAGCTTCCCCCAAAACCCCTGAAAAACATCAGCATGTACTTGAGAGCAAACTAATGGTTTTTAGACTTGCTTTTCTGGCACTACCTGGTGTTATTTTCCAGTTCCAAATGTTCCCTAAATTACCTTTATCCCACAGCAGCTGTGTAGAACTGCAAATTTACCCATGGCCATGGAATATTTTCTTTGTGACTGAAAAGATGAAAGTTCTTAAAGAAAAATCAGTGTTCTCTGTCCCAATGATTCTTCTTGTATCTTGTCAAAATAAAATAATTTGTAGTCCCATTAGGGCTGGTTTCTTTCACTGTCTGCAGCAATGGCTTTTGTACAGTGAGAGATCTATTTATCCAGAGTATCTTAAAAAATGCAGTGATGAGTCAGTCTAATTCTTCATCTCATTCTCCCTCACCAGGCTTTGGAGCTTCTAATTACTGGCAAAGGTTAGCCCTGCCTGTGAAATATGAGGACATGTCATCTCCTTCTCTGGTGGCACTAAACAGGAACTTTAGCACATACTTGCTTTCAGGCTAATTATGAATGTTCCTTTTCACATTCAGGCATAATTTGATCATCAAAGTTCCTGCTTCCAAGCAGAAGTTCAGCATTCTCATGTTGTACAATGAAAAATTGAGCACACAGACAAATTAGGTGAGGCACTGCTTCAGCAGACTTACTGACTGTTTCCCAGTGCTAAGACCACTTCCAGAGTCTCAGAATTAATATTTCTAAACACAAGAAATATGCCTACTTCACTTGCTTAAAATGCTATAGGCATAAAAGATGCTGCTCAAAATAACTGATATTTGATTTGGCAGCTCCTGCCAGGCGCTGCACTTCCGAGACCAGTCATACATGTTCTAAATATACCCTCTGATATTTTTTGTGAGATGCTGATTAAATTATGGAAAGGATTTTTCTTTATTACTGTGTTCTCTTTCCTCTCTTTATAAAGCGTGCAAAAGGAACAGAAGCACTATTAACATGAATCAGCCAGCGGCTTTGGATGTGTAGTTCCCATAAGCTCAGAGAGAGTTTCAGGGAAATGCATGTGAGGGGAAATTGGGAGCCTTTCTTAGATCTTGCAGCAAAAAATTCTGCAGTTTCATTGTCTTAATGACGATGACATCCTGGCCTCTCCCACCAGGTGTCACTGCGAAGTCACACAAGAGGATCTGCTGGTGATCACACAACACACACACAAAATGAAGATTAATAAGGCATAGGAGTCATCTCTGAAAAAGAATCTTTTTTCCCCCATCCTCCTCTTGGCTCCTAGCCAAAAAAGAAACACAGCAACACCACTGTCTGTTGAGCTCAACAAAGCAGAGTACCTGTTTTAAAGGATGACTGTGTAAAGCTCAAACTACTCAAGAGATTTAAACGTGTGTTGTGGGAGCTGGGGCTGGGCTTGGCTGCCAGGAGTGGCTCCCTCTCGATGCCTGAGGATGAGGAGATGTCCAGATGAGATGTCCCAGCCAGGTATCAGACAAAGCCTGGAATGGGGATTCTCAATTTGAGATAATCTTGAGATTTAGAGACTTCCAAATTTAGAGACTACCTCTGATCCTCTGACAGTGACACGAGATAAGGGAGTAACTCACAAGCAATTCTTATTTTTTAACTCAGTTCTTACTTTTTAACTCACATGCTATTCTTACAAAATCCCTAATAACCACAGATATGCCCCACAGAACAAGCTGCAAAATTGTTCCTGTGTTTTTCTAGTTCCTACTCTAATATCTGAGGACACATGCAGCAAACTCCTCATGTCACACTTTATGCATGGCATAGGACCATCTATAGGTGAAAATCCTTCCATCCCCTCCCAGTAGTGACAGAAGCACCCCCCACTGTCACATCCTTCATTTCCAAGCATGCACTTGGAGCAGAACACCCCAAGTTACCCAGCTTTGTCTGTGAGCACAGACTTGCTCAGAGCAGAGCCCAGCAGGAGCTGCTGGCAGTGCAGCCCAGAGGAGGTCCCTGTCCTGCTGAGGGACCCTGACTCACCTTGCTGGGCTCTCCTGGTCTGGCAGCAACATGCCATCATGGAGGGAAGTCCTCCTGGTCCATTCCCCAGATTCAGCATCACATTATCCCAAAATCAACAAATTTCCAAACCGCAACACAGGGACAGACACCTCAAGCTTCTTTTGTCACTTATCAGAATCATGGAGGTGACCTCAGAGAGCCTTGCTGCCACCCTTCCTCACAACAGCTCAACAGCTTTTCTAAACAGCAAATTAAGGTGCTTTAATTACACCATGACAGAATTAACTTCTGTGAAAGAGTGCTCTAAAAAAAGCTTATAAATGAAATTAATTTTACCTGCGATTTACTTTTTAAATGCAGGTTATTTTTAAGATATTACTACTTATATACAGAACGTATAAATACTCTTATCTAATTGCTTTGGAAGCCCTTTTTGCTACACCAGCACTTGCTTTAAAATTATCTGTAAGACTTATCATTGCTAAAACATATTCTCAAACCAACAATGATCATACAGCAAACTGAAATAAAACCCACTCTTTGCTGCTGCTATGCATTTAAATGTGCAGCTGATTTCAGTGGTGGAACTTTAAGCTCTGTTTTATAGGATATCACTCGATTTTAGTACAAGCATTTATCAGGCACAGCTCTGAAAATGTTAAGTCAGACTATGAAAACATTGTCAATGCTTTTTTTAGTAATAAACCCCATGCTTAATCTATGCTTTCGTGTTACAGTAATCTATGTATCAATCTATAACCTTCCAGCTAAATGCACTAAGTAGATTAAGCTCTGATTGATTTGAAATGTTTTTCACTATATTATCAAAAGTCTACAGATCAGCATAAATACCTCGAAGAAATTTTTTCTCCTTTGGCAGATTTACAAAAGCAGAGCTTGAATTGAAATGAACTTCTGCATTTTTCCAGGGCAAAAAGCCTGCCAAATTTACTCAAGATCTGCTGTGCTCCTGGACTTTGGGAAAACCTGTGATTGTTGTTGTAACAGAGTGATGGCATTGTGAAGAACAGTGTCCCCCAGGCCTGCCATGCATGTGGAGTGCCAGGAGTGTCCCCAAAGGTGGCACTGCTGGGCTGCCATCTGCAGAGCTCACTGTGCAAACAGCTCTGAAAGGGGACGGGGGCATTGCTGTGCTCCTGCTACATGGACAAAAGTTGTTAAAAATCATCTTCCTCAACTAGCAAACACCGAGTTTAATTTGCTGTGCTGCATTTGGGGGAAGTGAGAAGCAGGTTGTGAGCTGTCACAGAGGAGCTCTGCCAGGGGTCACAGAACTTCAGCAACAAAAAGAGCATGGGAGGGAAGAGGAGTGTGCTGAGCTCTCAGAGATCCTGGTTGTCACAGCTCCTGTGCAGACTGTCTGCTGGAGCTGGCTGCACAGATGGAGGGAGATTCTGCATATGCTCAGCACTCATCCTGGTACAAACATGGGCCTGGGCATCCCACCCAGATCAGCTGGGGAGGTGGGGAAGGCACGGCTACAAACCACAGCAGCAGTGGGTGAAGGGCAAAAAATCAGTCTTGAGGTGGCACAGCTCAGTCTTTGCCAAGTTTTCAAGTATTTCCAGTCGGGTAAGCTTGGATTTAAAACGTTGTCCAGGTTTATTCCACTGAAGAGGTGGCATCCAAGAAAAGGAAAAACAAAGGTGATAGTGTGTTGGCAGAATATCCCAGGTTAAAGCTCACTGGCAACCATAACTGGATTCTCTTGGTCCCCTCTGGGGAGCTGTCTGTCATTTCTCAGTTGTCCTTATCCATTTATCCCCATGGAATATCCAGTTCTTCTGGATCCTGCTCCATCCATCCATGCCTGTAGACAGCTGGGCTCAGCACTGCAGACCCCACAGCTTGTTCCAGCCCCTGGCACAAATCCTCAGTGCTGACACCAGTCCCAGGTTCACCTCCAGGAGGATTGCACAAGTGATGGCAAGAGAAGGAGCTCAGCTCACACAGTTCAGCTCTGGATTTGATTTTGGATTCCCATTAACTGGGAATGTTTAAATCAAGCTTTCCTGTGGGATCTTCTACACCTTGCTTGTGAAATAAGAGAACATTTAGTTCAATATAAACTGCATTAGGACTCAAAGTGACATTTCCAAATCCTACTTTCTTTCAAACATACTCCCAGTGACCAGCAGGTTCAGTGGTCCTGATTTGCTTTGTGCCCCACAGGTTACAGAACCTGGCTTGGGATAACCAGACTGTACTCCATCACACATCCATTTCTTCCCCTAGCACATTAACATAAAGTTAACAAGCAAATTCATTACAGAGGGCAAACCTGAAAGTCAATGTCAGCCAAGAAATTGCCTGAGCAATCCTGTAATTGAATAAAAATATGTGTCAGCAAAACAAGTGTCATCCTGGGCTCGCTGGTGTGCTCTGGGTTCATGACAAACCCCTCTCAGTGTGGTGCTGTGTGTGACACTCTGCCAGGAGACCTGATGTACTAAATGATGTTTATCAGCCAAGTATGGGTAGTTGTAGCAGGCACATTTGACCTGCAGAGTCAAACAGCCTGCCCTCAACTTCACCAGCAAATTAATAAATAAAGCCAAAGGAAATTAGCATTTGGTAACTTCTTAGCCACTGCTCTGGTTACAAAATGCTTTCACTGCACAAGGAGGACATTTACTTGCAAACATGCTGTATTACAGTAGACACACATATATAAATATAAAATATAATAAACTCCTATCAGATTTTCTCACTGATGTGTTTGATGAGTTTGTACACTGATTTATGGGACCAGCATATTTAGGAAGTGAAAACAAACTCATTTGTTTTAATTCCCTCATTTCTGAGCCCAAGGCCCCAGTCTAGCTGTGATAAGGACCAATTTAAGTAGTGATTCCTATTTTTACACCAATTAACTGTTGATGGCATTTTGTAACCTACAGTAGTTTCACGAATACAAGCCGCACGGATTATAAGCCGCACCCCCGGTGCCTCGACAATGTTGCTGTCTTTGTCAATAGATAAGCCGCACCCCGAATATTAGCCGCACTTTCGTTCGTAGCGAGAATCCGTGCGCAGCTTTCACAAATTGGCCAATTAGTAACAGGATCGCGGCATAGCGGGCTTTACTGGCTCGGGGCGGGGCCAGGAAGGCTCGGCCCGCTCATGGTGGCCGACGGGGCCGGGTGGCCCAGCTCAGCGCCACGGCTCGGCGGGGCTGGCCGGGTGGTACTGCCGCCGCCGCCGGGCTCGCTGGCCCCCCTCTCCCGTCAGCACCGCCCCGCTGCCGCGTTCCCTAGCCCCGCCGGCGGGCTCGCCAGCCGCAGCGCGCCGCGTTCCCTAGCCCCGCCGCCGGGCTCGCCGGCCGCCCCCTCCCATCTGCACCACCGCCGCGTTTCCTCGCCCTGGCCGGCACTGCAGGCCCCCGCACCGCCGGGCTCCCCCACGCTGCTGGCCCCGATTCTGCTGGGCTTCCCCCGCTGCCAGGCAGCCCCACCCGCCGGCCTTCCTGCTTCTGCCATGCTCCCCTGCACTGCTAGCCCCAGTTCTCCCGGGCTCCCCCGCCCTGCTGGCTCAGGCTCTGCCGCCCGCCCCCACACTGCTGGCCCCGCCTCTGCCAGGCTTTCCCACCTCAGCCGGGGCCGGCCGGGCTCCAGCTTGGCTTGGGGCTGCCGCGGGCTCTCACTTCCGTGTTGGCAGCTTTTAGAATTTTGTTAATGTATTAGCCGCCCTGGAATATTGGCCGCACTTCCGGGTTTCCACCAAAATTTTGGTCAAATTGGTGCGGCTTGTATTCGTGAAATTACTGTACTCTGTTCTATTAAGCCTCAAGAAAACTGGGAGCAGCCAACAGGACACAGTTAACAGAAGTATCTGGAAACTTTCTCTCTGCAGAGGAGAGAAAACCTTGGGACTATGCTGGGACCTGTGGGAGAAAGTGTGACTTTAGAGGGGAGCTGTGTCACAGGAAGGAGACACTGCCAGGTCCAAAAGTCAGGATTCTTGTGACAAAGAACTGCTGGCAGCAGCATTAGCCAGCAACAGAGAGAGGAATGCATGATATGTACTTGTTTTAGTTATTTTTATATATATATTTTTTTTTTCACATATGTGTGTATATATTACAATTTTTATTCTGATATATTAGTTTAAAAGCCTACAGCAACCTCCCAAAGAGCTGGGGGTGGTGTGGATCCTCTCCTAAGCTAATGAGCAGTTGAGATCACTTTTCAAGCAGCTGCTCACAGACACCTAAATGGCCATTTGCCAGCTGAAAGCATCAAAGAAAAGCAGTGCTCCAGAGATGACCCTCCATCCTGTCAGGCCCATTTTCACAGGAAAGAAGCCAATTACTGGGGTCTGCTTTTGGAAATTTTTTTAGGTGGCAAGATCTGGGCAGCTTCCAAGGCCCACCTAGTTCTGTGGAAAACAGCTCATCAAGTAAAATCGTTTCCTCACTTTCTCCTTTAAGACAGAGCCCCTTTCCCTCCCCATTTCTGTCCTTTTCTGTGATTTGAAAACTGGCACGTCCATGAGTGATTGAAAGTGCCATTAAATAATGAAGCAGTTCTGTTCATTAAAGCTTAGTGATTGATTGCCTTTAGACTAAGGGAAAGAAAACAGCCTGAAAACAGAATTTTGCACCATTTCACATTATTTCCAGTCCAGCACATCAGGCAACTGTTAGAATAGCAGGTTTTCAGCTCCATGGCCCACCAGTGCCCAGAAATGCAATGCTGGATGTCTAATTCCAGCAAGGACTGTAATTCTAGAGTGTAACTTAAACTCATAACTAACTGCTGGCCGAAATGTTGTGTCCTACCTTCATAGAGCCAGTCGCTGAGCCCATTGAAAATAACACCTTCCTTTCCTGTGGAGACCACTCGGATGGCTTGTTTCCCCACATGGGCACAGTAATAGATGTTATTCTCAAAGATAAATATCTGATTTGAAGAGAAAAAAAAAAAAGAAGAAAAGAAAAAAGCATTAAGCAGTGGCTCCAGCATAAAATGTTGCATTTTGTTTTTACAATAATTGGCAGCACAAAATCACACATCACGATTTTATGGCATCTTTTGTCAAAAAAAGGATTTCCACAGCTTGCTTCCAATGCCACCAGTTAATAGAAAGATGCTAATTTACAACAAACTGAAGCTTTGGTGCTTTGATACAAGCTTTATTTCTCACTCCTGTCTTAATTTCAGAAATGGAACAGTTCAGTTAGAGGGCAGGAAATGAAGAATGTCATTGCTCAGGTTTTGAGAGTTGTTAGAGCTATTGCTGTGAAATGCTCCTGTGAATCAGGCTCTCTATTTATGAGTTTAAATGCTGATCAGGAAGTAAAGCTTTAGCCAGCCAATAACAGAAACATTGTTCCATGGCATCAGTGTTTATCATGTGGGGAAATTGTTCTGTATTCCTCTGACAGCACAATTCCCATCCCCTGACCCCAAAGTGAAACACATCTTGCTCTAAGTGGAGACACAGAATATCACATAGAATCACATTTGTTTGTAAACCATCCTTAAAGTCTTTAAGGTACCTTCCAACCCAAACCATCCTGTGATTCTAAGATCGCTGAGTCCAAGCATTGACCCAGCACTGCCAAGCCCAGCCTCCTTCAGGGACTTGTGGAGAGTGATGAGACTCCTTTTCTGCAGCTAAACCCCAGCTCCTGCAGCCACTCCTCGTAAGATTGGAGCTCCAGACCCTTCCCCAGCTCTGTTCCCTTCTCTGCACACAATTCAGCACCTCAAAGTCTCGTTGTGAGGGAACTGAACGCAGGATTTGGGTGCAGCTCAGCAGTGCCCAGTACAGGGGACAATCCCTGCCCTGTCCTGCTGGCCACACAATTTCTGATCCAAGCCTGGATGCCTTTGGCTTTCTTGGCCACCTGGGCACACCTGGCTCATGTTCAGCTGCTGTCAGCCATCACCCAGGTCCTTTCTCACAGGGCCACTTTCCAGCCACTCTGTCCCCAGCCTGTAGCACTGCCTGGGGTTGTTGTGACCCAAATGCAGGACCCAGCACTCGGCCTTGCTGAACCTCACACCACTGGCTCTTTCTGTAGCCCTCCAGGCACCTGGCCATCCCCAGCTAGCCAGGACTGCTGGTGAAGGGTGGGAAGTGGCTCAGTGAGAATTTCTGCCAGCTTCCAGCACCCCTGGATGGATCCCATGCAGTCCTGTAGATCTGGGTGTGACTCAGAGGTGTGGCAGGTCACCGAGCCTTTCACCTCATGGGAGCTTTACTCTGCTCCCCATCCCCATCTTTAACATATTTTAAAACTCCATTCAAACTGAAAAGATGTACTGAACATGTAAGTTATTTAGATTGAAATGCAAACTGCTAATATAATTCAGTAGACTTTTACAGATAGGTTTTTATACACTTGAAGATATTTGAATAAATGTTATATATCTTTATTGTGATACTAGAAAGTAATTTCTCATATTATAAAAAGACAGAATTGGGAAAAATATTTGCTTTCATCTTCTGTTTCACATCCTATTACAGTATATGTTTCAGCCAAAGATAAGCTGGAAAGATTCCAGAAGAAAGTATAGATCTTAATTTAATTTTGGCAGGAATTATAGCAGGTTTGCCTAAAAGTAAAAATTATTACTGAAAGTGTAGCTTGCTCTTCTTCCTTTTAAACTAGGAAGAGCTTCATTCAATGAATAGATTTGGAAAGTAAAAATACTTTGTGGAAGATACTACATTCTCTTTCCTACCTTGAATTTTAGTAAACAGAGCAGCCAGATAAGGGATTCCAAGTAAAGAATTTTATGTATTAGCTAATCTGCATATGGGTAGGTTATTGAAGTTTAAATGTGCATAAAAATTGTGAAGACTAAGCAAAATAAGATACTCAGGGTCCAAATAAATCCAAATCTCTCTGTCTGAGTACTAAATGTGCTAAGGGGTGCTTGGGTAAGAGCTCTTCTGTGACAGGCACACAATCAAGTGGATTTATTCAAGTGATGCAACCCTCCCCTTGCCCAGATTCTTCCAGCAAAATAAGGTTTGCAATATTTTGTACTATATTCAATGTTTTATGAGTTCACAGGGAAATAAAGAAAGTGAATTGACAACCTGTTCCCGCCCTTCCCTTTTAAAGTATTGCAACATTTCCATCTTCACTGTCTGGTCTTTCAAAGCTTCATTGCACTCATCAGGCTGTGTGAGGTATCTGGTAGCTGCAGTGGAAAAATTATATAGTGCTCTGACTTCAAACTGTCTCCCAGATAATTCAGAGCCAAACTGCAGCACCTCATGGAGATTTAAAAATTATCCTCCTAACTACAGTGCCTTGTACCCTAAAAACGTCAACCATAATCATGATAAAAGATAACTGAAGCAGCACAAGGAAGATTTCTGTGTAATGTATCTTATAAATTAAGAAATAGCATTTGGACTTCTGTTATTCATCAAGAGAGAAATGTCTTTGGATTACCTCACATCCCATGTTAGACATTTGAAGTTATTGTGAAATACCTGTGTAACAATGTTTACTGCTTTGTTTTCATGGCATCAAAGCAGTGCTTTCTATCAAATGATCAACCCTGTCAGCTAATTAGAGGGTAAGAAATTTTAGTAAAGAAAAATAGTCAAAATATGTACAGACATCACTTTTACATTACTTTATGTCAGCTTTGCATAGCACTTCTAGAGAAATTTAAAATGATGACAGAAGGGACCAAGCTCAGTTTTATGCCTCTCTGTGCAGGAGATAAAGAACAGAGCATAAATTTCTGGTGTCTTCTCTTTTGGTGTGCATATTAGAGCAAGACTTTACCCAGACATTCTTGCAACATGTGTGCCTTAAAATCCAACGCTGAACACAACTAGTGGCATGGAAACCCAAGCTGTGCAAAGTCAGGAAAAGCCCTGTGTTGAATCCCATGTCCCTTTTCATCATGTCACACTGAACACAGAGGAAAGAGAAGATATTCTGGAAGAAGTAAGAATGGAAACATCCATAAAAGATTGAAGAAACAGAAATTGCTAACACTACAGAAAAAAACAAGTAATACTTAAATTCTACAAAATAATGGACTGACACAGAATAAAAGGAAAAATGTATTTTCAACATTTTATTTCTGAAAACAACAGGCAAACCAATGAAACCTAGAATATTTTTCCTGATGAAATCAGAATTAACATACGGAATTTCTCGTCACTGAATCTACCAGAAGACCTCTCTCTCTGCTGGATGTTTTAACAGATGCCCAAAAGATTAAACACTCAACAAAAATAACTGGAACATCTGAGAGGATTAAGAACAAGTTTGGGGTTTTTCAAATGCATTCTCTTAATCCCAGGATAATAAAAATCAATGGAGATTTTGCTGTTGGTTTTATGTGGCTCAGGATGGAACTTTCAGCTCTAACCCCTTGAGCCTCAGGTATCAGCTCATCCCCAGCTCCTGTGGTCTGGGAAGGAATCTCTGCCCATTTGCAACTGGTGTCAGAATTCATTACCCCAAACCATTTGGCACTCTTGCATGACACAACTAAAATTGGAGAAAAATATATGAGGCTGCTTGGAACACAAGCCTGAGACAGGAAGGAAAGTCAAAGTTTAAGTATCCAGTAAGATAAATTTATACAGTAGGGCAAATATTTGATCTAACAACAAATTACACTTAATTCACTTTAAACATACAAGAGCCTTAATGACACCAATTGATTCAAGGATTTATTTAATTTTTTTTGCAACTGCTTAAGGGTCTCTAAAATAATACTCTCTACCAAACTGACCCAGAGTGGTATTAAGCTGCATTAATTACTTTTAAATGGATTAATTTGTGGATCTTTTCGGGAATATAATGAAAAAATCTCTTTAAGACTTAAAAAGTCTCAGTGACCAACTATTTTGAGTAGATGAACACTATAACTCCTTTTCCAGTTGCTCAACCCACCTTCCTTCCAGCCAAAGAGGTGAAGGAAATTCCTACTTCTCCATAGACCAAAAGAAAATAAATCCATGTGCACTAATCTGCATTTTTACTGCTCCTATTTATTTTCCATCTGTAGGGTGGCATCTAAGTTTATGTTCTCTTTACCCCAAAATTTCTAACATATAACTTGTCACCTGAATGAGCTGCATCACTCAAATTTCTCATAAAGTTAATGCCTGGATGGTTATTACTTTAAGTTTTTAGCACATTGAGAAGTGTAAATGCTTCCTACAAATTAAAAAGCACCTTTCCACACTAAGGAGAGCCCACAGGATTTATCTGTGAGAGAACAGGTAACATGGAAATGTTGGCACTTTGACATGGAGAGTTTGATCAACAAGAAGAGGCACAAAGTGTTTCCCTGACACTGAGAGCTGGGTTTGGCTGGGGTAGAGTTAATTCTCTTCCCAGTGGCTGCTACAGGGCTGTGCTTTGCATTTGTGCTGAGCACAGTGTAGATAATACAGAGATATTTTTGTTACTGCTGAGCAGGGCTTACACAGAATTTTCTGCTTTTTGTGCTTTTTGTGCTTTTGGTGCTTCCCACAAGATGGGAGAAGACACAGCCAGAACAGATGACCCAAACTGACCCAAGGGTTATCCCAGACCCTACAGCATCATGGTCAGTGTATAAAGAGGGGGAAGAAGGAGAGGAACTTTGGGAGTGATGGTGTTTGTCCTCCCAAGTCACTGACACTGTGATGGGGCCCTGCTGTCCTGAGCACCTGCCCAGCCATGGCAAGCAGGGAATTAATTCCTTGTTTTGCTTTGCTTGTGTGCACAGCTTTCCCTATTAAACTGTCTTTATATCCACCCATGAGTGCTCTGGGTTTTTACTTTTCTGGTTCTCTCCCTGATCCCACTGGAGCAAGCAGCTGTGTGGGGCTTGGCTGCTGGCTGGGGTTAAACCACAAACCCCTGCTTTAAATTCAAAATCAGTTCAATCTTCCTTTGAGGCTGAAAAAGACCATGTGCAAAGAGGAAGACACAGTGGGTAGGGAAATAGAACTACAAATAAAGACACTCTTGTCTCCTCATCCAACATGATGTATTTAACTGCTTTTTGGTTTTAATGTTAAACCTTCATTTTTTTCTCTTTCTGCTCTTTTGTTGGAAAACCAGTTCACCTCAGAGCATATTCTGAATAACTAAAAAAGAAAGAGAATAATTTTAAAACTTTTTGCACCTCTCAGAAGCACTTGTATTTATTTTGTAGAATCAGTAAACAAAAAAAGAAATCTATGAAAAGTTAGAGACCTGCCTCAAGCTGAGCCTATCAGGGACACTCCTAGTGCATCTGTGAAAATGTATTTATAAAACAGTAAAAATGCTGGGTTTATATGTATGTGAGAGGAGTGAGAAAACGTGAGAGAAGCATCCTTACAGACAGAGTGGTCAGTGATGAGGAGGAGGTAGGAAGGAAAGGTGTGGTCATTTTTGTTTTATTTCTCATTCTCACAATTTTGTTACAATTAATAGCAAATTATCAAATTTATTTCCCCAGATCTAGTCTGTTTTTCCCCGATGGCAACTGGCAAGTGATGCCCCTGTCCTTCACTCCACCCATGAGATTTTCAATGAATTTTCTCCCCCAGGCCCACTGGGGAAGGGGAGTGACAGAGCAGCTTGGTGGGGAACCCATCACAATAATCCCACAAGGGGATTTAAAGTCCCTTTAATCAAGGACTTTTTAAAAAACCTTTTCAGCAGAAGATATTTAGAATAGTCTGACTCCTGTTCATTTTCTTTTGGGTTTCAATGATAGGAAATGTTTTGTGCTGAACTGTATATTAACTATCATTATATTTATAGGGTGTTATTCATCACATTGACCAGAAAGTCCCTGGAAAACACACAGATTTATCTTACCAGTATGTCCAGCAAGTGGAAAAGTATTATGTCTTTATTTATATTCCAAGTAGCTGGCTGAGGTCTGTAACAGAACCACAGCTTGTAAATGGGGTTTGGAAATGTCAGATCATGGACACAGGAGTTTGGATTGTGATCAAACCCTTCCTGGAAATGCAAATACAGAAAGACTCCTCTCTCCTCTCCATCATTTCTAGTGCTCTCTAATTCCATCCAAATACTTCAGAAATGTCCCTTCTTAAGCTGGTTTTGTTTTTTTGCTGCCATATGAAACCTGGAAGCTGAGGAAAGTGAAAAGCTGCAAACAGAGATTCCCGCTATTTGTTTGAGTTAAAACCTGCCTGTAGCACCCAGAACAAGCCTGGGCATGTCCTCATGCATGCAGCATCTTCAAGCAGATACAATAATTGTGTTTTCATTTTGTGATATTAAGGAAGTGTGACAAGCATTGTACCAGAAAGGTCTTGGCACTTTGCAGTTACTGCTCTTACATCAACTTCAGCAGAAAAAATGTGTGATCAATTCAAAATCAGTTCTACAGCTTGTTGCTGATTGATTATGCATTATTTAATGAACACTCTGCCAATTTCTCCTTTTGAGCCTCATAAAATGCAAACTTTGATGTTCAAATAGCTGTCATTAATGTATTCTGTCATTAGTGTTTTTCCTAATGCACATGATGTGATTACACCAGCTCTTATCAGTTCTTCAAAAAGGGTGATAAAACCATGAACTGCTCCTCATCAGTGAGCTTGCATAATAAGATCTAGTATTTTAATTAGACTTTTCTTGTTGCCATTTAAATATAGTTTGATAGCAGGTAATAAAAGATACAAGACAAAAAGCTTTAAAATATTTTCATTCTCTCCATCAATTGGTTCATGTTCATAATTTAGGAAAGAGACAGATAACAATTATGATGGAGGAGTGAGATAAAGAATTTTTAAATCAACTTATTTTCTTCACAAAATGAAAATGTCATTATTAAGACTGGTTTAATTACACAATTAAACTCTTCCACCCAATCAGAACATTGCAGAGAATCACATCTTAATAAATAATTGACAGTTGCAGTTTTCCATACCAGGGTTTGTCTTTGTTTTACTTCAAGGTAAGAAGCTAACTCCTTAAGACACCAGAGATTTAGAAGACATAGCAGTTTCTGAAAGTATGCCACAAAGAGATAAAGCTTAGTTTAATTCAGATTGACCTTGCCCAGAAATAGGCAAAGGTAATGTTTACATCACAGAGAAGACTACACACATTCAGAATAATTCTGCAGGGAAGAGAAGCTGAAAAAACCCCAGAAGACCACTACAGCCAGAGAACACAGAAGTGAAGACTGATCCATGTAAGAATCATGCTGATCCATGAACACATCAAAACCAATATTCATGACTTGTAACTAGGGATGGAAGATTGAACACATGTGATTGCAGTGGTGTAAGAGCTCAGCTGCACGGAAATCAGAGAAATGAAAAGAAATGCAACTGCTTGTGCAAGGGAAACCAGCAGAGCCACTGCAAAAGTCAAACAAAAAATCTGCTGCCTCCAGTGGCCTTGATTGCATATTTGGGAAAGGAAGTGTAGAAGAGTCACCACCAGCAAATCCTGCAAATCTCCTGATTTTAGCCACATATACTTTGAAAAATAAACATTAAGAACTTCATTTTGCTCTCATCGCATTGATGAACAAACTGGCCAAAATGTCAGAGAGAATGGAAAAAGCATTCCTTCATGTCTTCAAACAAAGGAACACTTCCTATCTATGTGAACAGTGCCCAGAGCTCTAGAACTGAGTCTTAAGGGTTCCCCAGAGAGGATGTGGCTCTCCAGGGCTGAAGGTGACTTCTCTTGGGGCTGGGGCAAGCACCCTGTAGGACCTGGGTGTGGGTGGAGGAAGGAAAGGAGCAGTGGGAGCATCTGTTACCAGCTCTTTGGTCAAGAAGGAGATGTTCCCTTCCTCACACTCAAATTCCCTGATCCTCATGGGGGACCTTAACCTTTATCTCTGCAGGGTCAGCACATAGGCACAATAAACCAGGAGGTCTGGGGAGGGTGTTTCTCCTGGTGAAGGGAGATGCTCTGCTGGACCTCACACTTTCAAACCAGGAGAAATTGCAGGGCAAGGTGAAAGCTGGGAGCAGCTGATGCTGCACACATCATGAGGTGATGAAGTTCAGGATCACAAAAAGAAATATGGCAAAAAAAAGAAATAAAGCCCTGGAATTTAGGAGAGCAGACTTTGGCCTATTCAGGAACTTGCTTGGAAGTACCCCACATGGATTCTTTCTTAGAAAATCAGTAGATTTTTAAAGATGTTCTAGGTTTAAATGTCTTTAGACAATGCAAAATTGTCAAAACTATTACTGGAGATGAAGACCCACATAATGGACTATAGAACTTAAGGCAGATTTCTATGACACATTCCCAAAAGTTTTCCTTTTAAACTGGGTACATAAGAGATTTTTTTTTTCTTCTTGATTCTCCCAGCTTAAGTCCTTCAGTGCATTAATAATCTTCTCAGTTTTCTACAAGTTTTTGTTATATTTTTGACATTGCATCATTACAGATGCTGTGGATTTCCATTTGTACTCTGTGAGCAGGTTAGACCACAACATGCATGGATTCTAATCACACCCACAATCTGCCATAGTACAACCAAATAAACAGTTATCACAATTCTGGAGATTTAAAAATATATGCTTCAAGAGGAACGTGCTGTCCTATTTTCTGTTCTTCAGGGAAGAAAAGAGGGTTTGTTTCACCTCAACAAAGAGAAAGAACCATGTCTGCCTGTATTTCATTGCCCTGTATTCTAATGGGGTTATTTTAATTTATAACTGCCTTGTTATATAAAAGAATGTAATAGTAAATGTACCATTTAGTATGGAACTCTGCTTCTGCTTTTAAGTTCTGCTTGATGGATTATCGTGTATCCTATAACCTAATATCACTGATGGTTATGTAGGGCATGACTATAAATTAGATTATTTAATGTGAGATGATACAGTGTTCCATTTAAAATACTTTATTGTGTTACAGAAAGAACACCTGGCTAAGAAGAGCACAAAGATTATTTGTGTCAGCATAAAGAAACTGGCAGTTGGGATTTAGGAATCCTGCAGGTGCACACCCGGCCTTGGAGAGTGAGGCAGTCAGTGCAGCACTCTTTAATTAAAAGCTTGGTTGTAGAAACACTCTGCACCTATTCCAGCAGGTGAGGAGGAGTGCTAAGGGAATTTGTCATGAAGTTTCCTCATGGCAGCTTCTGGGGAAGGACAGACCAGCACCACAAGCCAAGGTGGGACACTCCATGGTCCCTTGGACTGCTCGGTCCTGCTTGTGGCATCCCAATATCTGGTACTCCACCACACTCAGCTATCTGCTGCTTCCTAAAGTAAAAGATCAATATTTTCATAGCAGTTTTCAAGAACAACACTTTTCATAAGCACATATTTCAAAGGCCATCATCCACCAACACTGATTTGTAAGATGCCAGGAACCCTTATGCACAGACAAAAAGATAATTTGGCAGTTAGATCTCTGAAGTGGAAACTGCCCTTAACAAAAAAGGGCAATATCTCATAAATCTCAACTGGAATTCAACAAATTTCTGTAAAAGGAGGGAATTACTTTCAGTGGTATTGACTCAATGCTGGAATGTTTTCCTGTTAGGAATATTGTACATTAGCAGGTGAGGAAGTGTGATAACATAAAAAGGAATTCAGAACTTTCCTTGTAGAGGAACAGGATAGTGAGTTCCTCTAAGCTGGTAAATCTATGGATATTTGAATTTCTTGTAAGAACACAGTTTCCTCAATGCAGACTGTGAATGTCAGTGACATTTAATGCATCAATTCTGTAAGTCCATTTGAAGGTAGGAATCTATTGCTAACTTCAGAAAACAAAGTGACATATAAGAAATCACAGAGGAAGCCTGTGGCAGTGTCTCACCCCCAGGGGAAATGCCTGCATCATCCTATGCCTCATATTTGGGTGTAAGGACAATTACTTTCTGATTTATTAGTGAAACTTCTCTGGCAAATTATCAATTTCATTTTCTCCTCTGAAATCTTTCACGCCCACAAAAAGAGCAACATCTTATTTGAAATAAAATTACCTACATCTTCCTTCAGTAACATTTATTGCAGCAGCTTCAGTTATCCTAAATACCTTGCTCTTTTGCCACCTGTGGAGAGGCAGTACCAAGGATGCTGAGAGGGGAAGAGATGTGACCATTTCCCAGCAAAGAACATAACAAAACCTCCCTTTGGGGAACAAGGACCCAACACTGAGCCCAGGGGTGACAAAGAAATGATAAGGATGTGCTGAGTTAAAAATAGGATACTGCTGCCACTCTAACCAAAGAGAGAGCATCAAAGGGATAAAACCCCAACAAACAAAACAAAACAAAACAAAACAAAACAAAACAAAACAAAACTATGTGTATACGAAATATATCTTATTGAAATTTTTCCCCAAAAAATCATATTCTGGCACTTGAGAAGGGGATGAGGAGATGGCACATTATTATGGTGAAATTTTTGCTTTTCCAGAATGCAGGGACCATGTAAAATCTGTCTCAATATCCCTCACTATGCTTAAATAAGGCTTACATAGACTTTGGGGATGTGGGGGAGAGGGAGAGAGGGCAGAAGTCTTTTTTCTTGCAACTAGCAAGATAAGCAAGCCAGAATAAATACATACAGTAGAACACAGCTAAATATTGATTCACATGTCATTGCAAAAAGAAAAGGTGAGGGAACAACAGCTTGAAAATAATGATGCAAAAATCTATGAAAGAATGGTAGAGACAAATAGATCTACAGCAATTATATACAGAGGAGTTCAAAAGCTCTGCTGGAATAAGAACAGCAGCAGATGATTCAGTGTCTCCTGTGAAAATGATCCTTTTCTCTTGATATCAGTGCAGCCCTTCTGCCTGGAACTAAGCTGGCACAGGCACAAATTCAGGCAGGGAAAAAAGTCCTAATTAGAGGAGTCACTCCAATTTGGTTCCAGGTGTCATCACTTAACCAGATTTTTTTTGCATCTAGATATCCTACTTGGAAAAACATTGTACTACAGCATTAAAAAATGGTAAGGGAGATGCATAGGTTCTGGTCATGTGCAGCAGGAGCTGTCATTCAAATGTTTTATATATGAAAAAGAATCCAATGGTTCCCTTAATTGTATGCACTTTTTAAACCACCAGTATTTATGACAATAAGATGTTTACCAGCATCAGCATTCACTGTTTGAAGGCACCTGCAAACTCCTAACATGGTAGAGGCTGAAAGAATCGCTCCATTTTTCCCCCTGGCATTTGAATTTCCCTGAAATAGAGATTTCTTATTGCATCTTCTGCACCTGCTGTGAAACTTAACTTCTGTTACCTTAGAACCAATTATAAACCTGATTGCAGCACAATCTACAAGAATAAGAGATGGCTCCTGCTCCAAAAGGAGCTGACACTGAAAAGGGCTTATTGCCTATGAATGCAGGAAAAAAACTTTTCTGACCCTTCTGTGGGGCTGCAGGAAATGCAAGGACATCCAAAACTTCAGCAACCCCAATCTGCTTTCTGTATGTTTTTGGTACTGTGTAAATAGTAATGGACTGACTGGTCAGGAGAATCTGAAAAAAACTGTTTCTCTTTGTAAAAGAATAAATAATATGAGAGATGTTTTTAGAATTATAACTGCTGCCTCTAAAGTTGTGCAACACTGCTTCTCCCAGCATCTGATGTGTCACCATTGCCATTAATATCTGTCAGGACAGTTACAGATTCTGATTTTGAAAAAAAAAAATAGCAGCACAACAGAAGTGCTTCTGCTTTTGATACTGGGGTTTAACAGCTCCTGTGAGCTGTATTTAGTGCTGTCAACACAGACAAATATTCACTGCATTTTATTAGAGCAGGCCTCCTGCTTCCTCCTTCCTTTTGGCAGCAGGGCCCATGGATATTCCTAACTTGTCCCTAATGCACGTACTTTGAACCTGGATGTGCTAATTTTGGGATAACTTAGGTAAAATCCTCCTGAAAGTTTTAGGTTTATTGGATTCCTCACAGACATGCACTGGACAGTCTCTTACTGCTGAAGCACTCCCTGACTTTGGCTGTGCTGCCAGGAAAAACAGCAAAGAAACCTCTTCACCCTGCACTTGCTTTTCTTGATGAATAGACAGGTCCAGGCCTGTCAGACACACAAGTTTTATGAAGCTGAGCTCAGGATCACAGACACTATTAACTTTTCTCTTTGATACTGTTGGGGCAAATGTGCCACAGGAGCATTATGTGAGCTCTCAGCATGTGGGCAGAGCCTTGGAACATGAGATGGAACATGATGAAACTGGTAAAATATTCCAATAAGATCAATTAACAGAAGGTTTTTATTTTTTTTGGGGAAAAACCAGAAGTGGGTAGCTGTTGAGTCATAGATGGCATGATCAGAAAAAGAGAAGAAATCCAAGGAGTGAAGATTCTTGTGCAGATAAGCACACCCGGAACAGGACAAAGGTACAGAATCACACTTTTTTGCAGTCCCTGTCATGCCACCCACAGCCTCATATTGCTGGAAAGTATCACACAAACTGAGGACAGTACAGTCTGTTCACTGAAAACCACCAAGCACCATGCTGAAGGCCAGTGGGCTGATGAGATGGAATGGTAAGTGTGGCTCTGGGCTGTCAGGTGCACCATGGAAAGGATGGATTTTTCCCACAGGCATTTTGCATAGTCATTCCCACCCACAAATAGTGAATATATCACAAGGCTATTCCAAGTTCACAGCGTTTTCACTTATTCTGTAAAGGCATAAATGATGACTCATGTGGTGGGACAAATGGGAGGAGTGAGCCCTTTATCAGCAGCCAGATTTAGGGGATGTGCTCCCTCTTGCACTGAAATTAGTGCCTCTCTTTCTGATGGCTCTGGAGCTCACACTGATGAGGACCCCATTCTTCCAACAGTTTTGTAAGACTTTATTTATCAAGACTTTGGCTGAGATCAGAGAAAAGCTGAAGCATTTTTCTGAGATGTCAGAAGTGAGAACTTTTTTGCATTCTGATCTTCTGACAGATTTCCTCTGATCCAATATCTGCCATTATTTAAACAGCTCAGTTGGCATGTGTGGAATTCTGCAGGCTAGTAAGAAGTCAAGAACCACGCTCTGAGGACTTAATAATCCAAAAATTGGCATATAATTTAATGAGAAAGGACAAAATAAAGCAAGATAAATAGAAAAAAGCTCCTGGGAATATTCCACTATATTTTTAATTGCAGAGAATGCAGATCATTCAGGCTCCTTCTATTTCAGATTTGTTTATTTTTCGAATGATTGAACATGCAAGAGAGAAAGGGGTCAGGCACAGCAACCCAAAGTTCCCCTAGGAAGGATGAAATAGAGGCTACAAAGAGAATAAAAATTTTGGAACCAAGCCCTCTTACTCTCCTGCCCTTCCTTTCCTTTCCATTGCCAAAAAAGAACAAACCAGGAGATTTCAAGGAGAAAGTTTTTTTATTTCCTGAAAATTGGGATATCTTCAAGGTGATGCAAAGCACACTTGGCTTTGGCTTGGCTCCCACCTTTCCTGGGACATGCAGGATGGAATTGGGCTGAGCTTGTGCCCCTGGGCTGACACACACTGGGGTGCTCCCTGTGCTGCAGGACCCCCCAAACTCTCTCAGGAACCTCCTGAACCAGGGCAGCTGACTCGTGGTTCTCAGGTACTCCTCTCCCTCCCACTCAACACATTTTCCCTCCTTCTCCTGCAAAACAACTCAGTGCACATTTAGCAAACACATTCCCACTATCAAATTTTAATAGACTTAATTTCTCTCTGTCTTTAAATCTCAAAGAAGGTGACACAGATTTCGCTGGCAATTATATTCTGAGTAACCCAATTAGTCCTGAAATACAGAAAAGTGAACATGGTGTGTTTCTAGATCACATTTATTATTCTTGTAGGGGTTTTTTTATTTTAAAAGCTTTTATTTTTTTTTCCTCTGGCAATTCTCTGCTGATTATTAGATATTAAAAAATCATATTGTTGTATGTAAAAGCATGTTGGTTTTATAAACTACAGCTACAATTTTATTTCAAGGTAAATGACTGGCAAACAAAAGGGCAAAAAGGCACACATGTTAGAAGTATGAAACAATAATGCTTAAACTACCAGTGAGTTGCTCCTCACCTACCCTGATTTCAAATGCAAGAGCAGGAAATAGAGTTCAATCACAGGACAATAATTTTATGTAATTCAAATTTAAAAAAATTAAGAAATATAAAGCACACAAAACAAATTCATGGTAGCAAGACATTTTTTAAGATTTATATGGACGTCAACAACCACAGGGATTTTTAAAGGTGCCAAAAATAAATATAGCATGTGCCCCACAGAAGGAACATGCATGAAACTTGATGTCTTCAGGAATTTCTTAGGGCTTTGAGCTTTCACTGTAAATTGCTTAAAAAAATATGGTGGAAATTGGCATCAGCCTCTTCAGCATTAAATGATAAAGTCTGGAGTAAAGAAGACTTTTGTACTCTCCTGTTGCAGATATGATTTGTCTATTTTGTAGGAACATTTTTCCTTTCTGTGTGGTTATTTTACTTTGGTACAGAAACAATGGAGGCAATAATTTCCCTCTTGGCTTTGGTGTAAGATCTCCTTAGATGTTCTTCCCAAGGTGGGAATGAGGTGCAGCCCTTGAGCTTGGTGAAATGAGCACAGATGTGTCAGCAGTGAGCTGTGACCAGAGGTGCTGGGGGCACATAAATTCACAGCAAAATTGTTAAAGAAAGAAGATTCACTTGTGGGTGGAGAATGTGGCTAATGCCACTCAATATTAGCTTTAATTAGCAAATGTAGTTTTGTTACACATTGTGAAACTCTGTTAGACTTCAAATAGAGCTTGTGAACAGTGTAGAAAAATTTTATTGTCTTTCTTTGCCACATCCTTAAGGTGTTCCCTACACATGGTGGGGGCATTGAACAATTATGTGTGAGGTCCCTCCCAGCTGAGTGCAGTGAAAGCAAAGAGCTCCTCAGAAGTCATTCTGCATGGAGGTAAAGGCTGCTGACTCCTCTCTGATCAGATTTGAGGTCAATGACTCTCAAACACAATTTTCCTGATGGAGCAGAGGGAAGAATTTCCTGTTCCTGTATCTGTTATGTTTTTTTTCAACCTGATTTTCAGACTTGCAATTATAATGACTCCTGTTGCTGTTTTTTTAAATCACAGCATTTAAAACAATCTAGTTAAGGACACAGACAAACAGTCCCCAAGAGAGGACTGGGAACAGGAGATATATGCCAGATTTTCTCTTATAATGAACTTTCAAAGCTCATTTCTTGGTATAAAGCTTCCATATCAAAAAAGATGTTGCCACTTTTTAGTTTCTTGTTATGGTAGAAAGAAATGTTTGGAATATGAAAAAACTCAATATTGGATTTGCACCAGGAAATGAAGCCAGGGGATCTGGCCAGGAAATACATGCTCTGAGAAATGGGCACATCCAGGATGGCAGTGGCTGAGGGGTAAAATACTGGGGATTTTAAGATTCTTGCAGTATGAATAGCTTCATGAAATATAATGAATCCCTGACAAATGGGGTGGTTGTTTTTTTTAAAGCAGCTCTGAAAACTTTCCAGGATCTACTTCTAATTCTGTCTATTTTGCAAACAACCACAGGGCAAATTCAGGGCAGCTCTGTTCTGGAGAGATGCATTCTCCAAACGGGGCTGCTAATATTAACATATCCCCAGTGCCAAGTTTGCAAGTCTGAAGATGCCCTTGTGAAGCAATGAGATGCTAAATAAATCAAACTATTATCTCTGTAATCTGTCCTGTGTCCAACACTGGGAGAAGCAGGTGCATCCTCTCAAAAAGCTTTCATGAAGTGTTCTTTCTCTGCATTTTTAGACACTATTGCTTTGCAGAGAACGGATATATTTGGGAATTTTATAAATAAATTTCATGATGGAACAATCATAAATAAATGCTAGAAGCTACCACACAGGCTTCAAGAAACTATTCAAAAAAGGAATTATTTTTTTTTTACTGCCAAGCAAAAGCAGCATGGTCTCTAAATGCATTTGCATACTTTTTTTTTCTCTTACCAGCTGTTGCCCTTTTGGACCCCAACCAGCATACTGAAGCTTTGCATTGCTGACCTCAGGGGGATACAAACTCTGGGGATCCCTGTGAAAAGAGAAAAATAAGATTTCAGCTTCAGAAATGTCCTTGTTTAAGGTGCTGCACACCTGCTTTGGAAATACACCACGAACTTGTAAGGTGCCCTTCAGCCAGCTTTCAGGAGACTTTTTTAAACAGTAAGGTAAACACTAGCAAGTGTTGGTAAGATCAAGCATTTAAATGACAATTTTTTTTTCTTATTAATAAGAAGCTAAACATATTAGTTTTACTGCTGACTTGCCTAAGCCTTTAGAGTTAGTTCAGGGATGGCAAACAATGTAATTGTATTTATCAAAACTGATGATGTCCACAAATTATTTTGTTTTTATTTAGTCAATAATTATATCTTTTAATCCTACTACCACAAGAAAAATAAAATTTTGTTTTCTGTACTCAATGCCTTTTTTGCCTCATAAATTTTTGCCTCATAAATTTCCTTTGAATATGATGGCAGAAAAGATTGGCAACTCTATGACTACTGATACAAAGCCTGGCTTCAAAGGGAAAAGCTCTTATTAACACAAAATATATATTTTTTTTTTAGAAAATAAAATCAAAATGCTTTTCTTGTTCTTTCATCCATTAACTTCATTTTGTAGCAGAACACAAGTGACACACAGCAAATGCAATATAGAAAAAGGAGGCCTTTTTGGTAAATGTCAAAGCAGCATAATGTCATTTTCTCCCAGCATAGATAGCATTGCCTTAACTGTATTTATACTCAGCACAAATAATTACATTACATATTCTGGAGTCACTTTGCTACAACCCTGTGTATCGTAATATCCTGCAAACAAGAGCTCTAATAAAGCCTGTATAAAATATGCCTCATTAGAAGATCTCAAACTGCTTGAAAAAGTAAGGGTGTTATCATCCCTGGTCTACAGACAGGAATAACAAGGCAATTTGAAGCCAAATCACTGAAAACCAGAGAAAAGAGCCAAACCCTGCTTGGCCTTTAAGCAAAAGGCCTTTTGGCACAGTGTTTTGCAGACCATGTTTTCAAAACAGAGCAGAACTGAATGCAATAATTAGCACTAAGTGAATTCCCTTTATTGCCTGTTTGGGCCAGGGCAGTGCCACAGCTTCCCCAGCTCTGCCTGCCAGTCCCTGGGCTGCAATTCCCTGGGCTGCAATTCCCTGGGCTGCAATTCCCTGGGCTGCAATTCCCTCTGCACTGGTGCAGCTGCAGCAGGGACAGACGCAGCAGCAGCAATGCTCAGAATTGAATCTGTGCAATCTCTCTGCTGTGAACATCTCTCATTTCTCTGAGCTGCTCAAAGGCCAGCCAGGATCAGGGCAGAGCCAAGGATGGCCACAGGTTCCCCTTCCCTTGCTCCTGCAGGTGGGACCTCACAGCAGAGCTGGCAGGTTTGGAGATGGGATGGACTGAAACTGGAGGGGGAAAAAGGGGTTGTAGAGACTCACATTTCAATTCTGACTCTGTCATAAGGTGCCCAAATAGCTTTTGTTTCTACATGCAAAATGTCATCCACAGCTGCTACCTGTAGAGCAAAATTGTATCTTTTATTCTGTTTTTTTTTAAATGTGTCTTTGTGAGCAGCCTAAAGTCATTTTTGTAACGTATGGATAAGAGAACACATAATGCTCATACTGAGAGCAGCCACAAAATTCCCTTTCCTGTAGAAAGATGAGCCACACAACTTGTTCTGGCTTGTGTGCTTTAGCTACTTAAGTTTCCAGTCAGCTCTGCCTGTTAGGAATCAATCTCTCTGGTCAGCAATCTTGATTATCTTAACAGACAGTAACCTCTGAGTGTAGAAGGAAAAGAGAAAAAACAGTGAATCAAATCAAAACCCCTTTTGGGAGAAAAAAAAATGGCACTTCTCTATTTGTCAAATGAACTATGTATTTCTTGGGTTATTTTACCCATGGTGAGAAGAGCAAGAAATTACAAATAGTGGGGGAAATATCATCCCTAAATAAACAGATTATACAAATTGTAAGAATTTAAAGCTGTAATGCTTCAGACAACACAGGTGGAGCTGAGGGACAGACATGCCAATTACAGCAAGTAATTCAGACCAGAGCACAGACAAGTCCTGTCAGTTCTGCTCACTGCATCATCTTTCAGAACAGAAAAACTCTAGTGCAATGAGAAATGCTGCATAAACCAGCTTGGGTAGCTGATAAGGCAGAAGGAAAAGCAAAAGGCTGTGCTGCAGACAGAAAAAAAAGCAAAGTCATCTTCTCATTCCTGGGTATAGCAAGGAAAAGCAGAATGGCATCTCCTGAGTTCTTTCTTAAGCTGTGTGGTGTGGTTGGGATGCTGCTTTTGTAGCAAAATCTTGTTTGCACCCATCCTCATGCTGTGAGCTATTCCTTTCACCCACAGGCTATAAAAGCAGACTAAGATCCTAATTTTCCCCCACAAATGCTCCTGAGATATGGACATATTCATCTTGGTATTATTGTGTTGTTTCTCATCTTTTGAGGAGAATCTTCTTCCCTGAAGTAGCCACACTCACTCACCCACCCACAGCAAACTTCAGCAAGGGGGTTGGGAAGAATTCTCCTTGCCAAGCCTGATGTCTCAGGCTTCAGAGAAACTGCAGGAGTCACCTGGAGCTGGGCTGCACCAGCAGTGGCCAGGGGAACCTGTGCTGTCACAAACCCAAAGGTGCTGTGGAAATGGAGTTCACTCACTTGTGAAGGATCAAACTCCCACAGACGTGTTTGGGTATGTTTGGTGTACAGTCCATGGTGGAACATGCATGGACTCCTGCTCTGGAAGCACCAGGCAACTCAACAAACCCATTATCCAATGTTCACAGATAGCTTTGGGCTGGAAAGGACCTTACAGATCATCTCACTCCAAGCCCCCTGCCATGGGCAGGGTGCTTCCCACTGTCCTAGGTTCCTTCAGGCCCCCTCCAGCCTGGCCTTGAACATAGGGATAGGGTGTTCTCTGGGCAAACTGTGTCCTAACTAACTACAAATTAACTTCTCTGGGCTATTTTATCAATTAGAGAAGGAGGAGGCAGAGTTTTTTACACAGCTGCTCTGGGCAGGATGGCCACAACTCTGTGACACTCTTTGAGAAAGCTCTTAGTGATCCTCAAACTGAAAAACCCTTCTGGAGAGCATTTATCAAACACATTTCTGATTAACTCGAGCTATTCTGGGCATTTAACTCTCCTTTGTTAAATTCCTGCAGGGGACTCAGGCCAAATGCACACCTGTGTCCCAGGAGCACTCTTCCATTTGATAGGTGCATAAATGGGATCTCATGCCAGTCAGCTTCTTCTGGGAAGTATATTCCTATTAATCTATAGTCCTCCATAGCTACACCCTTCCTTCTCCTCCAAAACAGCCTGCTTAAAATTCCTCTGTACTTTTTTTCCTGAATCAATCAATATTATGGGTCATCTCAGCCTCTCCAAAGAGCCAGGGCTCCTCACAGACCCTCATAATTAGGGCTTGTTTGGATTTGAGCCTGTCCCTTGTGAGCTCATTTGTGCAGGATGCTGGCTTGGAAATAGGCAATTCTGAAGGCAGTCTGTACATCTCTGGCTCCTGGATTGGATGAAGAAACAAGTTCACTTTGTCCTCACAATATTTTTCACTATTTCTTCAGAAAAAAGAACCTTAATCTTAATTTCCAGCCAAAGAAATGGCAAGGCCTTATTAAACTGTTGCCATTATTCCTTCCATCTTTTAAAATGATTGATCTTATAGCTGAGAAGAAAGGGAATAATACACTTTAGAGCAGACAGAAGATGGAGCAGGTGCTACATAAACTCTTCCACATTAAAATGACATTGTCTGGACCAGAGGCTGTTAAATTGCTCCAGACACATGGTGACTTCAGCACCACGTTCAAAAAACATTACTGAAGTAATAAATTGAAAAATTTGCCCATTTAAGTGAAGTTTTTTTGCCAGAAAGTCTCCCCTCAAAATTTCCAAACAAGGAAAGTTCCCGAGTGCTGATTGTCAGTAATCCTTGCTTACAATTGAGCTCAGAACAAGATGTAGAATAAAACAAACTAATCAATCATGTGTTACCTGCATTTGACTTTAAAAATTACTGTGATTAATGAGGAACTTGTTTGAAAGGATTTGTCCTGGTTTTAGCTGAAATTTTTATATCTGTGTGTTCCCTCTTCTCCTAAAGAAAGCAAATTTCCCTCAGACAATTCGAGGCACTGGCTCCTTCTGAGCATAAACATGATTAACTCTTCTTTATAAAGTTCTTCAAAAGAGACTTAAAAATACCCAGAAATTTTCCACTGTAATTGAGGGAGTGGCTGCCTTTACTTCAAGAAGAATATTTTACAGTGCCAGACTGAAAACATCTGAAACTGTTAAAAGCAGTCAAACTCTGGGGTATGGTATAAGCTGTTGTTCTAAGGTCTGTTTTCATAACTTCATTTGAATTTCAAATATTTCAAATACAGAACAACAGGATTGGTATGGAAATACTTTGAATATGCTGCCTCTGTGAATAAAAATGCAACAATTTTCACCACAGGTTGCTCTGATATGTCCATCCTCTAAAGAAATAATACAAACTATATCTATATATATGCTTTACTAGGGAAAAATTTGAACTTACTTCACTGTCATAATTCTGGAAAACATTTACTGTGTAATTAGTAGGCTAAATGTCAGTAGTTTATAAAAGTTGAAGAAATAAAGACAGCTATAAAAACATGTGGGGAAGGCAGAAATATCTCCTCTTGCTGTCTGCATCAAGCCAGCACTGACTATTTTGAAAGACAAGAGTCCTAAGGAAATCAGCTCACTGTACTTTAAGCATTTCTATGGTTAAGTATAAAAAACTATCTATCTAAACTGTCTCAGCACAGAACTCAATGTCTTCACATCTACCTCTAATAACGTAAAATCAGACAGCACTAAGACAGATTTCATCTTCCTTAGAAAGAGGGAAAGAATACAGAGAATAAAATAAACAAAAAATTCAGAAGGGCAATAAAGAACTGGAAACTTCTTAATATTTAAGAGTTTTTGATGCACAATGAGAAAAAAAAGCAAGCCGGAGAAAATTTGCAAAACCAAATAAAAGCATGTAAAACATACAGGTTAATTAATAAATGTACAAGGAAGCATAGATAAGGACATGGAGGAAGAGAGAAAGATTTCTAGGAGGCAGGAATTCAATTCCTTGAGTAGCAAACACACAATTTTAATGAGTTGTTTTTAATGATTTGACACAATTAAATGACTTGTTTACTTCAAAATTCACCAAGGAGAAGACAGGTGCCATTAAGAAAATTTCTCCCCAGGAGATATAGAGCCCTGCTGAGATAAAATAAAATATCATACAAATGGGAATAAAGACTTGCCAGAATAGATAATCAAGAAATCAAACTGTTAGAAGATGCAACTAAAAGAATCCTCCTGGAATTCTAATAAAAGTGCTTAATTAGATGGGAAAGGCTCTTCCATTCATCTAGACTCATCCACTATTAAATATTTAATTCTCACACACACACATATTTTCCTTACAGCATTTTCAATGAACAAAAATAGAAGGAGGTGATGAAAGCAGTTTGAAATTATTAATTTGAACTGCAGATGCACGTCAATTCATTCAACTGCTCTTAAAAACTTCAGTGCTCACCAACCATTTTTTCCAAAATGAAGGAATTCAATTGATTTAATGTATAAAAGCTAAAAAGTTAAAACATTTGTCTCTAATTTGGCAATTCTTTTGGATTCAGGCCAACAATATGAGCTCAGAGGTCTTTTCTTATTATAATTTTGGCTGTGTCTGAAACCCCTCATCAATGTAATATTTGGTACTGAGCCTACAAGACCTTGGACTTTACCAATACCATCTGAAAATCTTAGAATCATAGAATGGTTTGGGTTGGAGAGGACTTCAAAAGTCATTTAGTTCCAGCCCCACTGCCATGGACAGTGACACAAAAATCAATCACTTGTCAGAAAAGGAGCCACCAACTTCCATTGGTAACAGCATAAAATGATGATAGGGACTTGCCTTTCTAGTGTAAAAAAAAAAAAAAAGATTTGAAGGTGCATCAGAGACTGGTTCACAGCCCTGGGCTGCAGTGATGCAGGCTGGAGACTGTAAAACATTGATCCAAAATTCTGCATTTCCCCAAGGAAGCACAGTGGAAATGGACCTTGGATGCTGCTAACATTACTTTAAAACAATGACATTATCATGTTCTTCATTTGACCCCTCTAAATCATAGAAGACAGAGTGAATTTTTACAGTATTTTAAAGTGGAACTTTTGTTCCTGGAGTCATATTTTGTATCCTAAAGGGACAATGAGAGGCGACAGCACTCAGGTGATAAACACAACCACTTAAAAGCAATTTTCCTCTTACTCATGTAATTTTCTTTTATTCTGTAGATCTTTCTCAGCCAGCTCTGACCTCAAGGCATGAGGTTTACCAGGGTTTCATTAGTATGTATCTACAACAGAGACATGAAAAAATGAAAATCTAAATATTTGAATGCTGTGAAGAAGGCTAATCAGAATTGCAAAGATCAACTATTCAAAATATGATGGGAAAAATGCAGGCTGAGGAGAAACAACTTGATAAGCACTGAGATGTTTAAGAATGAACTGGGAAGATCTGGATGAGCCTGGGTTGAGTGTGGCTCTTCTGAGCAACTCTGCCAATCTACAGGAAAGGATGTTTGTGATGAAACCTGAGCATTTTCCATCCAGCTGACCTTGTCTGACTTTCAAATGCTAATAAATATATGGCACCATGAAGTGATGCCTGCAGAGAGCAATATGGGATTATTAGGACATAAAATGAGAAACAGAAATGATCTCCCACCACCAGAGACTGCAGAAGTGCCTCCTTACAATGACTTCACTGGCTGCTAGGTCACACTTCTAATTGGGCAAGACATTGATTCTTGGGCTTGTGCTCTAAAATAATTTAACAGCCTGTGTTATTTGGTTTCAAACCAAACGAGAATGACTCAGTATTCTCTGTTTTCTTTTTGAAAACTAAGTCTTTGAGCAAATCTTATTTCTTCTCATGTCAGCAGGATAAGGAGATCCTGGAGGTTTGTGGGTTTGTAGGTTCTCAGGAGTATTGAAACACCTTTCTGAACAGCCTCTCCCCACACAGACTGTGTCACCATCAATTAAAATCAACAAGGCATACATTTATTTGTGCCATAATTTCCATTTTTTATCAGCAGTGACGTGATCACTTTTAAACACCACCACTATTTGCCTGGTTTGGGGTATGGGTTAAAAGCAGGTGGTAAAACACTCTCCTTATTCAAGGACACAACCAGCACCCCAGCTCTGCCCTTCTGCCCCATAACAGAGGTGGACAAAGCTGAAGAACTCACACAAGAGGGAATACTTGCATTTGACAGGGGGTGTAACAGAGCCTCAGGGCTCTGCACATGGAAGATCCTTTCATTCCTCTGATCTCCTGCTCATGTGGGACATGGGAAAGCAATGTTTTCTATTCCAGCCTTATCTCCTCAAATTTCTAAGTGGAACATTCAGTAATGGTAGGGTAAGGGGTGAAGAGGCACCAGTGACACAGTCTGGGCTATCAGCCAGCTATTTTATCACCTTTGCCATGAAGAGACTTTCTCACTGCTCACTGTGCCAAAGAAAATTCTGGCTGCAGCATTCATTTTTCCACCCAGAGATCCCCTCTTGCTTTCCAAAACATCCCCATACCCTTCTCCTCCATATGTTTTGAGCTCCATAGGGGTTCAGGATGCCCATTTTGAGATAACAAGCATTTTTAGACTACTGAATTTGGTTAGTGACCTGTGGGGGGGTCAAGCACTGTGCAGCAAGGATAACAGGGAGCCCCAAGACATGGCTGGGGTGCAAGCTGTGCATGGATTGCTGCACATTTCTCAGAGATGGGGCACTGTACAGTCCTCAGGGCTGGCACAGGTCTCTATATAGCCCTGACTATGCGACTTGAGCCCAAGATCCATTAAACTCCACAACAGTGAGGAAATGCCCATAATCTTGCAGGTTTGGGTCCTCAAAACTGACTTTTTTTAGGACAATCACTCTTGGTGCTGTGTCATCAACCAGCAGTGCACTGAGAGTTTAGTGGGCTGAAAGTTTATCACCAAACCACAGCCAGGACTAATCAAGGCTCACCCTGCAGGGTGTCCCTGCAGTCCCACAGCAGAGGAGCAGAAACAGCTCCCTGGGGAAACCTGGGTTTCTTGTTTGTGTCCTAGTGGAAACCCCACCCAGGATCCTGAACGTTAGGGCAAAAATGCAAACAAAAATTCCTGATTCCCACTATGAAAATCCAGCTGCAGTTTCATTCCTGGGAAGGTGATGCATGGGAGCAACAATTGTACAGCTGTGGTTAGTCAGTGCTATGCACCATCATTTCATAAATTCTCTTTCATCCACCTTTATTTTCCATTTTCTGTCAAAACTCTGTACTGACTCAGCCTTCCTGAGTATGAAAAAGGAGGAATACCCATACAAGGAGCTGGTTTTTGGGGGTGGCAGTCAGGAAGGACATGAGCCCTCCAGCAGTGACTGTGGTTTGGAGGCTCAGCACAGCCTGGGCTCCAGAGGGGCTTCATTCATCCTGAGGCACAAATCATTTCCAAGTGCAGAGGTTTCTCACCAGTGAAACACATTTTATCCACAATTTAGACCTTAATAGGAACCCTGCCTTCATTTCAGGGGGTGCTGTCTCAGAAAAACACAATGGGAGAGTTTGCTTCAAACCTTTCTTCTTTTTTTTTTTCTTTTTGATGAGCGATAAGCTATTGACCTTTTCTGTAACATAAGGAGGTTGGTTGCTGGGCTTTTCTCTGCTAAAGTGCTAACATTTGTGTCTAACTATTAATTACCCAAGTGCCTTTTTTTTTTTTTAAGTCATTACTCTAATTCTTAATATCAAATCCTCCCCTCAGGGGACCATTCCTTATTATTATCGCTGTACATGGTTTCTAAGATGTCCACCCACATCACAACTGATTCTGGAAGAAAGAAGTGTGTGGTAGGAATTGCTTTGCCTACACAAGAAAGGAAAATTAATAATAAAAAAAAAAAAGCTGTGCAGTGACCAACACGGGTGAGAGAGTGGTAAATCCCCTGGGGAAATGATATGGTGTTGAGCTGCTGAAGTGGATTTCCTCCCACCAGCACAGCCAAGAGTCCTTCCTGAGCTGCCTTCCAGCCTGAGCTGCTTTCAACCTGCCACAGCTTGGAAGTGAGTGATGCTCAAATAGCAGCTTTGCTTAATGAAATGCTGGTTCTTTCTTTTCAAAGAGGCCCAAAACGTATTCATATGCAATAGGCTGGTATGTGATTTAACCACTATTCCAGTGATGAACAGAGAGTTTAATTCAGAAGATTATAAAAAGCAAGAAGCCAAACAGCTCCATCAGGGCTGGAGCCAAATGCCAGCAAACTCAGATGAAAAATTCCTGTCCACATCAGAGGATGTAAGGTCAGGTTCCACGATCAAGCTACCAAATGTATCCATTCCAAGGGCCAGTTTTGTGTTGTGAAAATGTTACTGAAAAAGCATCTGACATCATGAGGATGCTCTTATTTATAGTCTGGCATACAAGCCACCACACTGTGCAAAGTGCTTTAATTGACTATATAAACTATCTCAAAATGTGATAAATCTATAGAATGGTAATTGTTACAGAGGGAGGAGAGAGAAGGAGTAGAAATAGCAGGTTCTGTATGAACTGCAGGATACATTTTTTAGTTATTTAACAAATTTCACATTTTCATTTGGTTTTACATACCTTTTCATAAAGATTTTACTTCAAGCTCTACAGATCATTCTTGGGGGAAAATATTCATCTGCTCTAAGTAAAATTTAATTAGCTGAAAACGGGTTTTATTAAATACTATACTTTTTGCTCTTAAGATAAAATGTGGGCACTAGTACAAGTTTATAAGAGTGAAGTTGTGCAGCAGTCTGTACAAAAATTGTCACATTTTGCCTCCATTGGGTGGGTGCAATTTCTCTTCTTGCTTTGCAGATGGGGACACTGAGGCATAGGATTTTTTAGTGCTACAGAGATGATGTGTAACAGACCTGACCAAAATAAAATAGAGCAGACTTGATCAAATGGGCAGGTTTCGGCTCCTGAAGTTATCTATGATTTAAAATAATGAATCACAGTTTCTTTTTACTGCGAAAATGGAAATGGGAACATGTGCAAGGGTAAACTTACTGTCTTTGGAAATATACAACAGAATACATACAAAACTGATTGTTTTGTCTAATTAAAGTCCAGGTAGGAAGAACCGTGAGAGCTCTGCTAGGAGATCTGTAGACATCACTTTGAAAATTTACTCACAGTGAAGCACCAGCTCAGTTCCTCTCCCTGTTATCACTTCTGTGATCTCCAGCACGTTTTTTGCACTCACTGCACTCCTGGGGCTTCTCTTGAAGTTACTGGGGCTCAGCGTGGGGCACTCGTGCAGGGTTTTACTGAGCTGTAAAATCCCTGGCAGTGTGGGCAGGAGGAGCTGAACTCCTGTATGTGCTTACCATGTCCCAAGTAACTGTGCACAATTCCCTCCTTCTCAAATCCAAAACCAGTGAGGAGTGGGAATAACTGCTGATTTTCTCCCTGATCCTGGTAAGATCTGGAAGCTCCCACTGACATGTCCCAGCTGGATGTGCTAAGAGCTCCTACAATGGGGTGAGCACTAATCCCTGGCACTTGGCTGTGTCCAGAGGGAAATGGTTCATGCAGAGCTGGGTGGGCACTGGGAGGTCTGAAAAAACATTTTATTAGGGGGAGTGCAAACACAACTGTAATAAAATGTAACATTTCTGCTGGCCACAGCAAAACATTAAATACAGAATTACCCCCTTGGATATCCTATCCAAAATTAGCTCTTGCTTAGTACCTGCAGTGCCAGATCACAGCAGAGCTCCAGCAGCATGCACTGGTGTGAAAACACCTTAACATTGGTGAGGGAAATCCTGCAACTGGGTTAGGGAAACACTCTGCTCAGCCCCAGCCTGACATTAAAAACTCTGAAGTAACTAAGGTTTTTTCCCTTATTTCAGTGAAGTATGTGAATGACTAAGAGAATACATGTTGGAGCCACAAAATAATAAAACAATTTCCAGTGCCTAGTTTTCATAAGTAGGCTGTTGCCTGTACAGCTAAATTTTTATCTTCCAAAATTAGGAAAAATACGATTAGGAAGTAACTGTGTATGGTGCTGGAGTTCCACATTTCCCCAGCCCCTTGCAGGAGAGTTGCCTGTTCCACATCTGGGCGTGCAGATGTTATCTCAGTACCTATAAATTACAGATAACTGGCAACTGCAATGCTGCAAGTGCAGCTGTGGGGTTGTGAGGAGAGCCTTGCAAAAGCATTTCTAATGCAGTTATAATTGACAACTGCAGGCAGCTGTCAGCACATAGCTGTGCAAAGCAGCAGCGTTCGGGGGGAGCAGGTGGGACAGGACAGAGATGCTCGGGGAGCATTAGGGAGCATTCCACTAGATGGCACCAGGCTCCAGCATCGCGATTTTGGGCGAGCAGAGACGGTGACACAAAGGGAAGAGGAATGGAACAGAGCCCCCTGCACATCCCTGCCCAGGAAAACTGCACATCTCAGCCGGCTCCCCCTCTGCAAAGCATCAGCCACAGGCCGCTGAAAGCAGAAGGCAAATGAGTCAAAGCAGCAGGGGTTTCGAGCCCGAATTTACCAAGAGGATGTGAGAAAGCGTAAATAACAGAAGGGAGGTTCTGAATCTGTGTGATCTCTTTCTTCTGCCTCGGGGTTACAGTAATTTCACGATTACAAGCCACCCCCGATTATAAGCCGCACTTTCGTTCGCAGCAAGGATGCTTGCACAACTTTCACAAAGTTGCCAATTAGTAACAGAATCGCGGGATCGCGGGGTGTACTGGCTCGGCTCGAGGCTGTACAGGCTCAGATCAGTCCCGTTTTTCCCTGCCGGGGCTGGGCGGGCTCGGATCGGGGCCGGGCGGGCTTGGATCAGCACCGTGCAGGCTCGCATTTCTGGGTTGGCAGATTTCTGAACCTCATCAATACATAAGCCGCTCCTGATTATAAGCTGCACTTCCGGGTTCAGACCAAAATTTTAGTCAAAATGGTGCAGCTTATAATTGTGAAATTACTGTAATTTGATTTTTATGTCAGATCCTTTGAGACTATGAGTGGTATCTATTAGTTGTCCTATACAGATCCAGTGTGAGGAGTTTACTTTGACTACAGCTCTTGTAGAAAAATGTTGCAGTCCTGTATAAAACACCATTACGTACTGAGGACATTCCTAAATTGGTTTGTCAAACTTATTGAGAGCTCGAAATGAAATCTGGAAAACATTGCTATGAGCTCCTTTTGACATCAGGCACAGCCTGAATCTGGAGAGCCTGCAGAATGTGGCAAAAATAATTAGAAAATTCCCTTTAAAAAACAATTTATGCTGGCAGATTAATGGCATGTTATTTAAAAAGTGATGCCAGAGATTAGGTTAATTGGCTTCCTTATTAGTTATCCTCAGCAGGGGAGTAGCAAGGGCATGAGCGGGTGCAAATCCTAAATTGCCTGGCTTTCCTTCCTGATGAGGCAGATCATAGCTGAGGATGGGGAACAGGATAGAGAGAGGGAGCACAGGGAAAGTGCCCCAGCCTGCTTCCAGGAGTGACTGTGCTGAGCAGGAGGGACACTGGAGGCAGTGAGATTGTTCCCCTGCAGTCACTGCCTCGGCCACTGAGCTGCAGAGGTGCCACGGGCACACACCTGCAGGGTGCAAAGCTGTGCCTGCTTGCAGAAGAGGAAAAACTGAAAACAGTTTGAAAAAATGGCAAAAGGGTCATTGCTCAGAGCAGAATTTTGTCACTCCTGTTGTTGACAGGTGGAGGACAAGGATGGCTGCTTGTGGATGGCAAATTCAATCATCACCAAAGAACCTGGGATGTCAAACTGAACTGAAGCTTGTGCTGTGTCAGTGTGCTGTGTCCTGCCCTCAACAACCTTCATCCACAGATATCAGAGCAATATTCCTGTGTTAAATATTCAGTGGGTGAGGAAGAGGTTTTTATCCCTTCATCCAACAGAGGCTGTACTTTCAGCTGATGTATTTCACCACCTGTTACATCAGGTTCACTGTTCACCTCCTACACTGTCCTGTCTGTTCATGCACCACCCTAAAATATACACAGGAAGGATAAATGCCCATGTTCCATGGAAATGGCAGTGTGCTGTCCTTTCCACCACTCACGTGCACCATGATCACCTGGAAGGTCAATGAAATTGCCACAATATAGTTTACAATACCTGTGCATGTATCTAAAAGCCTAAACTCTGCAAACCACACCTTTACCACCATGAAATTCAGAGATCCTCCTCCCAGCCCTTCTTCAGCTCGTGGTCTCCTGATCCACCACCACATTGGGTCACCAATCCTGACACACCTCTGTGCCTTGTGCTGTGCTCTCACTTTCCAGATCCCCACTTTATGCTGGAAGCTTCTCCTCTGGCACATCCAGCCCTTCAGTCTCCTGCACCACTGCCCAACCAAACACAGGGCAAGGGGAACCACAGCTGGGTGCACAATGGAGTTGAAGCTGGGGGAATAAGGAGCTGGTTGTCAGGGACAAAAAAATGGCATGCAGTAGTAGAAAATTGCTTGGACCACTGTATTGTTATATTTTAGCATTTCTAGTACATGTTATGCATGGTACTTCTATTTTTTCCACCTGTGTTTTGTCTGGAATAGAACTGTGCTGTCAGTCAAGCCTTTTTTGCTCTTAGCCAGGTTTGCTGCAGTCACAAAGCTTATGTGCTCATGCTGTGTCTTCATCCTGTTGCTGAACACTTTCAGCCCACAAGCAACTACTCAGATACATTGCCAGAAAGATGGAGCTTTCAAAAACTAAGCATATTGAGTAAAGTACTGGGAAAAACCCAGCCCAACCAACTGACACAAACCAAAACATTACCAACCAAAACAAACTGAAACAAACCAAACCAAAACTAAACTAACAACAACAACAAAAAAAATCACACACACACACAAAAATCTACTCCCCCCCCCCAAAAAAAAAGGAAAGCAAAAAGCAAAGATTGTGGCAGGGAAGACACTGAAGAAGTCTGGAGTGTCACTTTGTTGATGGTGAGAAATCTCCTAATTTCCATTTCCAACCATACATGGAAGCAATTTAACATCAAGCTCATCACTTTTTGTGGTGAGTGGATCACAAGAAGCAAGCTGGAGGGAAGGAGGCTGCAGAAGCTCCAGGGCTCAAAGATTTTAAATCATACATGTCTCTAGTATTCACTTTTTTGTACTAAGCATTGTTTGTCTGTCGCTAAGTATAAGACAAAGAAGTTATTTTAGCTTTGTTGTTATTGTTGTTTGAGGGGGTTTTGGGGTTGCAGGTTTTTTGTGGGTTGGTTTGTTTGTTTTATCCTGTTAATTTTTTTGTTTTGTGGTATTGATATGTGTGGACTAGTATGCTGAGACAAATCCTTGAGGAGCACTGGAATGTAGTTAGGATTTTTATGCAGAAGAAATGAGAGAGGTCTTAATATCTGTACTTCTCCATTGTTAAACCCACTTGTTATGTATTAAAAAAAAAAAAAAAAAAAAAGATTGCAAAGTCCCCACCCCTGCAGGTTTTCAAAATCCATCTGGATAAACCTCTGAGTAACCTGGTTTGAGCAGGAGGATGGACCTTGGAAGAGTGTTTCCAGCCTGAGTTACCTGGTGACCCTATATCAATTCAGAGTTTTTTAAATCTTGCATGTTTTGCCAGCTATTTCAAAGATCCAAAACACCTACAGTCTGTTTAGCCATAATATATAGTAATGGCAACTAGGAGAATCTTGGCAAGTATTTAAGAGTGCAGTGCAGCACAGGAATGGCAGAGCACAACTACATTGTCCCTCTTTGTCATTTCTGCACAGTTATCACCTTTAAGAAACTTAAAACACACAACCTGGCAGCAGATTCCTGACTTTTCATATTTAGCAACAATGAATTGAGGAATTTTGCTGTGTAAGTTATGCATTTCCATTGGTGCTATTTGGCAATGTCACCCTGAAATGCTCTGGTCCAGCATATGCCTGTGGTGACTCTGGTATGGTGACATCCCATTCCTGACCAGCTGGGTCACTGCTTGGATTGCATATAGGAAAAGAACACATTTTTTAAGAGAAAATAAGGTAGACACTAAGAAAAACCCGAACACTAAACTCTAAAGAAACAAGGCAGGTGGCATGAGTGGTTGGGGGATGGAGCTGGAACCAGAGGCACCACAAAGAGTAAAGAGTAAAAAGGGGGATTTAAAAAAACTGCAACTAATCAAAGCTAAAGAATTAAAGAATAATAGAATGGTTTGGGTTGGAAGGGACCTTAAACTCATCCATTTCCAGCCCCTCTGCCCTGGGCAGGGACACCTCCCAGCAGACCAGGTTGCTCCAAGCCGCATCCAGCCTTACTGTGAGCACTCCCAGGGATGGGGCAGCCACAACTCCTCTGGGCATCCTGTGCCAGAGGAAAGAATTTATTCCCAATATAGGGTCTAAACCTGCCCTTTTTCAGTTTGAAACCTTGTCCTAACACTGCATGCCCTTGTAGAAAGTCCCTCTGCAGCTCCCTTCAGGCACTGAGAGGCTGCATCAGGGTGTCCCCAGAGCCTTCTCCTCTCCAGTGCTCTGGTGAGTGGCCAGCCATGGCTCTCAGCCAGACACCACCACATCTATATTCTAGACAAAACCCCTGAAATCTGGAATATGAAATTCATGTAGTCTGACTCTCTGGGGAAGCTGAGTACTTCTGTTTCCAGACTTATCTTTTGCACAGCACAGAGCTCAGTGGATGCTGCAGCTGAAAGCCAGGCCATTGCAAAGGGCTGTCACAGGAAACTGTTTGTCACAATACACATTATTTTGCAGGATTCTTAACGGCTGAGTTTTTAAATGAAGACATTGAAAAATTGCTTACCCATGAGGTATTTTGCTGAGGACATAATTTGCTGTATATGAATGCTGATACACCTGCAAAACAAAATTAAGAAAAAAACAAAAAAAACATGATTAGTAACTGTCACCTGTGTTAATAGGGCTGTTTTTTTTCAAAAATAGTCCAACATTTGTGGCTGAGAAGCTCTTCTAAACACTTCATAATCTGTAGTAGAAAAGAACAATGCATTAATCCACTTAGAGCTGTTGTGTGTTTTTCATGCTGCTTTATTTCGGTGTTTGGCAGATCGCACACACCCAGATGCTCGGTGTGGTTACCATGGCTACCAGGTCTTTGATTAAACTGGGGGCACAGGGCTCTGCAAAGGCTAAAAATAGAGCAGCCATTAATGAGGACACCTTGGTCAGCTGGAGACATTCTCCATCATTAGAACTAGACACGAGGCATGGCTATTTTAGCTTTATTTGCACGTAAATAAAACAGGGAGCAGTGCTGGGTGATATCAGAGCAGGTTGTCAGACCCCTGTCAGTCAGGAAATAAAACTGTATTGAGTCAAGGCATAAAGTTGACCTCGGTTTTCCATGACCTTCTAAGTTGCATCTTCATATTAATCTGTGCTCTGGGCCTTGGGGAGGAGCTGGCCAGCTTGCACAGCAGCTCATCTCACAGGGACACAGTTTATTACTTGTTCTCTAAGTAAATAATAACACCACAGTCAGTGCCAGTCATTTAAGAGGTGGTGATTTTCCACTGGTGACAGCAGTCCCTTACAGTGATCAGGAGTCAGCACACCAGTGTGAAAGGTCTAAATATGAGTCATTTAAAACAAATTTATACAGGGCATCACTTTTTGAAATTTTGTCCTGTTACTTTATGCAACAAAACAAATAAATCTCCTAGCAATCATTTCATTTGGCTTTTACTTAAACCTTTAAAACATTTTTGCTGTCCAGCAGCTCTCAGAAAGCAACCTGTCCCAGAGGACAAAGGAGAAATTCAGTACTTGCTTCACCAAGCAAGTTTGATCAAAATAATTTTTTCCTAGGTTACTCTGTTTTTGCACAAGTATTCTTTTTTTTGCTTATGCCAAGAAACCCTGAGATGTCCTGGATGGTGCTGCCAGCCCCAGCAGGGGCCATGCCAAGCCCATCATGAGTATTACAGGTAAGCATGATTCACTCCCTGTCACTCTGGAGGGCAAACCTGTGTCTAGAGCAGCCCTGCAGCTTCTGGGGTCTGAGTGAAGAGGCAGATAAACACCAGGCACATCAACAACCATGAGGCACAACATCCTGTAAATATCAAATCAAACTTCTCTGTTGCAATTTGAAACCATTGAATTCTTGCACTACTCCATGAGCTCCCTGAAAAACAGGCACAGAGGTGAAAGCACTGGATTTCTACCTATGAAATGCAGAGACTGATGCTGGATTGATGTGATTTCCTTCTTCCCTGTGCAATTCACTCCCTGTGTTACAAGGACATCATGAGGTCACATTCCCAAATCCTCTCTCCTTTCAGGCATTCAGATCCATAAGGACTCTTCATGCAAGGTGATTCTCTGCTCTGTTGGTATCAGGGAAGGTATTGGAAGACAAGTGAATTCACCACAAGCCAGCATTTATTTTAGTACAAGTGTCCTTTTTAGATCCACCTGTGTCAGATGATGTCAAACAAATTACCATTTTCTCATCCTTACCCAATCATAGCAAAGAGCTCTTGAATCTTCTGATGTTGATACCTGAGACCTGGCTGATGCATGCAGCCTTAGAGCTTATTCCAGCTTTGATGAAGTCCTAAAACTGGTACAATTCCTTAAAGAAAAAGCACTGGAAGACTGAATCTCCCTACAGATCTGAAAAACCTGGTAATACATTGTCATTAAATACTGAGACTCTTTTGTCTTCCAATATCCTAGCAGGTTGGAGAAAATGATGTAGATATATAAATTCTGATCTGGGATGGTTGTTCAAGGTTATAAGCCCTGCTGTGTTGTCAGGTAACAGAGACATAAGCCCCCCTAAATGAGTATGAACAGATGCCTTTGGGGAAAATCAAAAAATGTGGCAGACTGGAGGGAAAAGAAACAGCCAGGGAAGTTTTGAACAGGACACCTGCTGATGTCCTTGCTTGTGGTACTGAGTCCTACAGCCTTGCTGGAGAGTTCAGAGCTGCCTTGGAGGCATTAATGGAGACTGAAGCAAAACATTTTCTTTCCTGAGAGAGCTTAGGACTGAGGAAAACAAAAGTTGCAGGACACTCAAAGAGCTCTTTTATTTTCAGAATGTCATTTGTCATCATCTTGGGTCTTTGGCCAGCCTCTACAATATCTCACATCAGCTGTGCTGTACTATGAGGACTTCAAAGGCTTGCAGCTGGCAGAGTTCCCTCACAGGAACAACATTTTCTCAGATCAATCCTTACAATGCATAGTTTTGCTTATGTAAAAAAGAACTAGTTGTATGAGCAAAGATTTCAGGAGCAGGAATTTATTATTAATATTAAAATTGTAAAGGACACAAGCATGTGCAGCTCAAAAATTCCTCTCAACCCAACTATTTCAAACCTATTTGGACAATACTCTGCCAGCAGTGGTACTAAGCAGACAAGAATCCAAGAGAAAAATCACTTTATGTCTTTCTGAGAAATTAAATGGCAGCTTTCCTCAGATATGCAGACCAAATGAAGTTAACTGAACTTTTTGAGAAGATGGCTATGCTTGCTTAATACCTCTACTAAATTTTTTTCTGGGGTCAAGATGAATTTGGCTATTCGCTTAATAGTAGGAAAACCCCACAGCAGGGAAAAGTGTAGGGAAGAGATGAGCATTCTTCCAAAATCCAAAATAAGTCTCAGAAAATGGAAAGCTAATCCATTAGCTCCATTAACTAGTTAAAAGTTAGTATTCACTTCATGAATCCTGTCTGCTGCTGAGGCTTGGCCAACAATAATATCTGTATAAACTCTGTGTTCCCCTTTTCTATCAAAGAGTGTGGTAAAAGCCATTGATTGGCTGGTTTGATGCTCTCAGCCCTGATTTTCAGCTGGGTTCCATTACAGCTGCTCTCAGCAGAGAGGCACATTTGGGGGTAGCAGAGGTTTTGGCAATTGTTTTGCTCTGTAGACTCAGTGTGTCAAGCCATCCCACCAACATAGCAGGTTTTAGGGTGCTCTGAAGGGTTCCCATGCCAGCTGTCACCAACAAGAGCTGTAAAAGTCATTATGACAAAACCATTGGGCCAGAAACACTCTCCCACTGGGCTTCTCATCCCAGGTCACAGCACAGATCTTGTTTACTTTCAATCTAAATTGTGCTCTGCAACACGTGCATGTTTACACTGAAATCATAAAGGGACTGAGAGATGGATCTGTCTGTTCCATGGCAGTCTTGGGAAGGCAATTATCTCTCTGTAATTCAGAAGAATGCAGGGCTGACTGTATGTCACAACATCTTGTTGTGAAAACACTGACCTCGTTTTGTGCAACCAACAGGAGAAACCTGAACCTGCTCAGATGACAGCAGAAATGGAAACACTGCAGCACATGGAGCAGCAGAGAAGGACATGTGCCTCTCCCACACCACCAAATTCCAAAGGAACAGGGAATTTGTGGTTCCAACAATGTATAGAAACAAAATGGAGAAGCAATTTCTGTGCTCTGTCACTACAAAGTATGGTGTGAATGTTAAAGTCTCCTTGTTGAAGTGTTGTATCCTACAGGTTTTCATTCTGTAACAACAAAGTTTATCAACAGGTGTCCTACAGGTCCTTTTCCTGCAGGGCTTACTGAAATAGAAACTAGGTGCTATTTAAGCATAGAGTGGATTTGGACTCATTTACTCATTGCAACTCTTCATATACCTTAAATTAGCTCTTGTTTTTGCCCCAGAGTAACTGCAGAGATATGTGACATGCATCCAAGAAATTTGAGAAATGGGTTTTCAGCACTGTATGGCCGGTATGAAAGATTGCACTACCTGCTGAGTGTTTATCACAAGCAACAGAAAAAAAGAAAGAGTTTAGTTTACACTTCCATCTCCTCTGTCTGTTGGTTTCTGTCTCACTTTGTGGGCTGATGCCAGGCCAGCACCAGCAGTAATCAGCATTTATGGAAGACTTTCTTTAATGTTTGCATGACAAGGTGCTGAATCAATACAAAAAGAGACACACCTCATTTCAAGGAGGTTTACAACAAAGAAAGGGGGGGAAAAGCCATTAGAAGAAGGCTCCCCAAATCAGCCCAATCCATTCATCTTCCAACAAGCTTTTCTACCAAAACAGCTGATTTAGGGACTTAAACACCCAGAATATAAAACAGCTCATGGATCTGGGATTACACCCAGGGGGATGCCCTGAGCTCATGACTGTTACTTGATAAATGCAGGAATAAAACATGCTTTGCATCCATTTTCTAAATGGCTCCATAGAGCCACCTGGCCCTTCGTATGGTAGTGTTATTTACATTAAAGAATTACCCAGAAAACTCACAAAAAAATCCCATAAAACTTAGAGCTCACAAAGGACCCATACAGGGCACAGCAGAAGTGCTAAATACAAAATTTCCAGTGTTTAGTGTCTTCCTTTTTCAGGAATTAGACATTTAATGCAAAAAGCCATCCCAGCGGTCACAAATAAAAATGAACACACCTAACAGTCATCAGAAAGTGTACAACAGTTTGCTAAAGCCTGAAAACAGCAAGAATATATTTTAAATGTAATTAATCATAAGGCACTCAGGATTTATCTGGGTAAAATGACTCATTTTTTATTCTGTAACAATAAAATATATCAACAAATAATAGATCCCTTCAAGATTCTTAACAGACCCCGGTTGTCTCGAGAATGTATCTGCTTTTACACTGTGTAGTAAGACAGTAAAAATATATCACAAGTGGCTGGTGAAACAGGAACTGGCAGATCCATTAAAAGGGTTTCCCACAAAGAGTCTCTAAAAAGACGTTTGCTGGAAATAGATTATGCAGCCCATTTTCCTACTTATGCTATGAGCAGACAAATCCCCAAATGCACAAATGAATGTCAAACCAATTGAATAATCCCAAACATTTGACATAATTGCATATTCCACCTTTCAAAATGGTCGTGGTGCCCTTAAACACTAACTAACACTGTGATGCAAAATATGCAGGTAAAAGATGATTTGCCATTTGACCTTTAGTATCTGTGATATTTAACCAGGCTCTGAAGCTGACAGATTAACAGGGAAAAGAGAATAAAGTAGAATGCAGGAAGGCTGCTACTATGCATTGGCAAATAGCTCATGTATTTTGTATCTTGTTTTCTCACAGTGGCATGAAAGAGAGGGGAAAACAAGTTCAGGAGGAAAATACCAAGCAAATATTAACCAGAGGTTGTGTTTCCTTCTCCTGCATGGACATACCATGTGTAAAGGATACCACACTGTCACATGGATTCTTCTGTTGGTCAGTCACCAATAAACAAATCTGATGATCACTTCACAGGGTAACTCTGTTGTTCATAAAGATCTTCCAGTAGAGGAAAGGGTAATTATTTGACTAAAAATACCTCACTGCCATAATCTGTTATGGTAGTCTGTGGAGGATTAAAGCAAGTCGCTGTACCTGTTTGAAGAATATTTTGTGAATGTTTTTATGAAAGTCAACATTAAAACATGAATTTTTACTTAATGTCTCAAGAATCAAAATTCTTTATGACACCATTTCATTGAACCCTTCTGTTGAATGCTTCCTTTGCCATTGCATGTTGAACTGGGCCTCCAAAGGGATGAAAACTCCATTGCTGTACCTGACCACCAACTTGTGTGTAATGTTTTGTTCAATTTTTGTACTTTCATTCTCCCCTCTATTTGTGATTTAGAGCACAAGGGGTTGCCTCTGGCTGAGGCATGGTTGGTTAATGGTGTTCTCATTTTTTCCCTCTGTGGAGGCAGAGCGATCAGCAGTGCTCTCCTCAGCCCAAATATTTTTGCAAAGGATTTTATTTTACTGCTAATAGGCACTCCATAGTAACCAGCTTGGAATTAGATTCTCTCAGAAACATCATGCTGTCTTTCCCTTTTGTGTCACTGCAATAAAAAAAAAAAGAAAAACTACCGAAATCCATACTGGTGTTTTGTACCCTGCACTCACTGAATCTCGATTGCTTGCAAGAACAAAACAAATCAATAAAACCATATAATTCGAGGAGTCTTCAACATTCTCACCTTTCAGATGCATTGTGATACTGACCTATTTTGCTTTCTTCTGAGACAGCATATTCTCTTTTGTCCCTGCATTGAATTATCCCTTTATATTTTATCACTTCTCCAGTAATGCACCTCCAGTAGTCTCATGCTGTGTGTCAACCTGCTTGCACAGCCCTCTAAGGAACTCTGCCCATTTCTCTTCGTGCTTCTAATAAATTAGAAAACCCATAATGAAATGCTATCAACGAGCATTTCCTGAGCATTGGTTCAGCTGGCAGCCAGTAACCCACAGCTGTCATCAAACACCTGATTTGGGATGCTCTTACCCACTGTGTGGTATCCAGCTGATCAGCCACATGTGTGATGTGCTCACAGCCACAGCAAGGGCACTCTGGCACTGCTGGGACACTCCAGGACAGTCTGGGGAGCTCAGGATGGGGGAAATGGGTCTGAGCAACAGAGGTGATGAGAAAAAGGAGATCTCTGAATCAATCAACATATGGAGAATTTGACAATTGGTTGCCTGTGCTATAATCGTCTGTGAATTCCAGAGGAATTAATTTAACATTTATGCAAAAGGAGGAAGATATATACTTGAGGAATGCAAGTATTAGAGTTGTTAAGGGAAGTAAACCTTTTTGTTGCAAAGAGGAGGGAAGGATCCTGACCCAGCAGTGTATCTGTGCCAACACCAGCCAACATCAACCTCAGAGACAGCAGCAGGTTCGTGCCTCATCTCAGTCACACCAGGGAGCGACAGGAGCTGCTCCACTCATACTCAATGTCAGAAAATCAGCAACTGGGTGTCTCCAGAGCCAGCAAGAAACTTTAGCATTTGATTTGGAAGAAGGAAGTAATAGAAGAGGCAGTGGAACAACAAGATATGTCTGTATTTTGCTAATATTTTTGCACTTTTATCTCTTAAGATTGAAAATTAAATCATTGTCCTTGTTTAAAGGACAACCAGGACAGCTCTCCAGCCATGCAGGGCTGTGAATGCCCTGCCACCCACACCAGAGAGGCTTCCTTAGAGAACAATCTCACACCAAGGTGACATCAGGGAGGGACAGCACGCTCCTGCCATGGGGACATGCATTTTGGAAGCATTTATAGTACAAGCTGAAGCTGATTGTGGCGGGGCCATGCACCACAGGCAGCACGCACAGTTAATATGTAAATCTCTCCTACAAACATACAGAGGCTGTGCTGGGATTAGAAACTGATTTTCCAAGCACCAAGCCAAAGGTCTCTGAAACATCAAAGCCAAGGAATTATTCCTTTGCAAATAATCTCATCTCAAGTTTGCAAAACAACCGTAAATGAAGTGTGGTGGCAGCATCCTGCACAGTAACGCATGGACTGCCGTGTTGTGAGAGAATTCACCTTCCACAAACTGATTATCCATCTCAGTTGTTTCATGATAATAATTCTTTATTAAAAGATTAGCTTTCAAATTACACTTTTGAGAGCCTTACACTGCTGACAGGGCCAAAAGGGAATTTCGAGGCCGGCTTGAGGATTTCTGCCTGTGTGATGGCAGCAGAGAGGAGTGGATGCTCTTTTTGTTGCTAATGCAGCTCCAGAAGCAAGTGAGGCTGCAGGTATTAACATCCAGCTCGTGTGCCAGCTCTCACCCCTCGGAGAGCGTTAATCCAATCTGCCAACTGCTGCTGCTCTCTAACACAGCTCTGCCCTGCCAGGCAATTACAAAAGGCTCCTTCTGCTCCCGAGCCACCTGTCCCTCACAGCGCTTCCCTGGCACCACAAAGCCCTTGCAGACACTGCCTTAAAGCACCACTGCTCCATTTTCAGCTGCTAAATCAAGTGGGAGCTGCAAAGCACTCTGCAGGATTTTTGCACCTGCCTTTGTGATGCTCAGGGAAGCAGCTGTGATGAAGTTACAAAGAATTGTGAATGAGGGTTATCAATAATTTGCTCATTTTTTGTTGATATTCTTAAACTTTTATCAATATTCACATTACAGATGTAAACTTCCAGGTTTCCCCTCCCATCCTCTATTCAGAAACTTGGAAATGAGAATTAAATGATCTATTATGTAGTTGTGATTCTAACACACCAAACAATATATCTAAGGAAAAGAAGATGAACAAAACATTATTATGTATTACAAGTTCAAAAGTAGCCTGAGACCAAATAAAAGTTTTAGAAGGAAATAGCAATTATACAAAATCCAGGAAACATAGAGCACCTTCAGATCCATACAAATACACCCAGAGAAACACACAGCCAGGATTCTCTGGGAATATTTGAGATCATAACAATCACTGTGTTGGGCCAGACCTTGGCTCAGCAGCCCAAAGCCAGTTCAGACAGAAGACTGGAGTTACCTGATTTACAGACATCCCTTCCCAAAATACTTTCCCAGGCTCTTGCACTTTGCAACTTGGAGTGCCTCTCCTTGCAGCTGTCTGCCTTGAGGGATGTCCCTGCCACTGACCTCTGCAGTCATTCTTCACAAGCATTTACCCTTTTTGCACCTACAAACTCATGCAGAAACTCCCTTTTCCCAGCCAACGGTGCCAAAAGCTTGTGTGGGGTATGATTCCTCTCAGCAGTGATTCTCTCTCCTTTGGTGTTTATTTTAGCCTTACAATGACACCCTGAATTACTCTGTTTATGGAGGCAGCCCGGATAGCTGGTGGAGCTGGGAGTTTACAGAGCTCACATCCACATTGAGCTGACTCTCACCTTCATTGTCTGCTGCAAGTCTGAGGGCTGAAGGACAGCATGAGAAATCAATGCTTAATACAGCTTTTAATGGAACATTAGATAATGCCTTCTTTCAGAGAAGCATTTCTTCAGCTGTGTGGACACTGACTGTGGAAATATTCTAAAAGCCTCTTTTTTGTGAAGTTTACAATGCAAATGGTAAAGCTTTGTAGCAATTATGTGAGAACCAAGACATGAAAATGCGCTGAATGCTTAGTATATCTAATTAATTTATTCATTTTTAAATAATTCACTTTAGAGGCAGAAATTAACAACTACAGAACTACAGCCTGTGTTCTTTCTATTGCAATTTACTCTTACCATGTAAAAATTACTTTTTCTGCTGTAGCAATTGAGAATGTGAATACTACAAAGAAGTTAGCACTGGCATTGAAACTTTTAGGCTCAGGGCACTTTTAGAAGACTCAAAGAAAAGAATGTGAAACAAGAAAAATGAGCCCATTAGAAAGCATTAGAGAGCAACAGTTTAAAATGTGATGTGAAATAAATGAAAATATTCAGATGTATGCAAGGAACCTTGGTCAAAAATCCTTTCCCCATTCAGTGAAAGATTCATTTTCCAGTTCCATATGAGATCAGAAGACTCAGAGCTGTATCTCAATGTACACACAGACCTAATTCATTGGAGGAGACAATTCTGTATTCTGACATAAAGAAAACAAACTGAAATCACACAGAAGGCAGGAGACACTGTATGTGTTATCTTTGTGATGCTGTGGGCAGCTCCCATGGGGTAAAGGGGCTGTGGTGATGATGAGCATCCCTTTGGAGAGCAGGGGGAGAGCAAAGGGGACAGGAAGGAGCACAGAACCTGCCCTGCTGCAGAGCCCTGCCAGCAACAGCAGCACTCCTCCACTCCTGCACACCAAATGTGAGCACTCATGCATTTAAAGACATGGCTAAAGCCCAGTGATTCCTCGCCCTTTTCAAGAAAGAGCTTCTTTTGAGCAGAGAATAGAAGAAAAAAGAAGATTCCATTTTCAAATCTGGGTCATTAGCTGCCCAAGGAGAAACTTTAATTATTGGTTTTAACATCAAGCTGGTAAAAGCAGAGTTCTGCAGGCAGTTAAAGAGATAAAAGGCATTTGTTCAGGGAAAATACAGAGAGCCACACACTCCTTGGATTTAGGCATGTAACTTGGCTAAAGAGGAGAACATTTACGTCAGAAGACTTGCATTTCTGAGTACAGGAACTTCATTGGGGTGCCCTGCATAGCAAGAGCTGTTTTTCCAGAAGAGGGCACTAAATATATATTTTTTTACTATTTCAGTGATTTAAAAATTAAAAGGACAGGAAATCAGAAGAATTAGATTATAGGCTGCTTCATATGTTTCTACAGAGACACCAGAATTAAATTCTTTCTAGTTTTGCTTTCTGAAGCTTTTTAAATCATGGTTGTTTTCTCATTTTGTATGCTATTCCTAATATACTTCTTTCCTGAACCACCTATACTTACTATGATCCAGCAACATTGTCCCTAAAAATTTAGGAAGCAAATTTATGCTAAAAAGCAGGAACACATCTCTAATTTAATTCTGAAGTCTGTCTATGTTGCAAGGAATCTAATTATTTGTTAGTTTTGTTTTTTATTTTTTTCCCCCAATAGTTTCCATACTGATATTTATTTCATTCCTCGTAAAGCAAAGTTACCCCATATTTCACTAAGACAGATTCCCATACAGGTGCAAGAAAGAAAACTGTGATTATTTTACAGCTGTCCATCTGAATTTGACTATCTAGGAAACCTTGTACATTATCTAATGAAGGCTTTATTCACAAACAAATTGCAATTTATTTTTATGACATTTTGTGAATCTTATTAGGAGATTACTCTCTACCGGTTTGTTCAAGTTAGCTCATCCATACATTTTATATTTCCTTCAGAAAAGGAAGCAGAATGAGAAATATAACCTTATGCAAGCTAAGAAAAATTGGTTATTTTTATATCATAGTGTTTTGCCTTGAGGCTTTTTTATTTTCCTTCCCTGCTTGATGAAAATCTCATTTACTAAAGGAAATATTTACAGAGGAAGACTGCTGATAGCTAGTACTGGTACATAACACACCTATGTACTTTTGCATGACAAGCTAATTATTTCTGAGTTTTGATGCTCCTCTAGTCTTCCCTGGAACTGTGGATTTGCTTTTCAGTTTTCTGATGTGTATCTGTGCCTGTGAATAAATGCAGGATACAGTTTATTGGCCTTTGCTACATGAGCAAGGCTGTCCAACTTAGTCTGAAAAACAATTTTGTACTCAGTCATGTTTGTGCAATTTCTGTTGAAGTCTCCCAGCTCAATTCAGGAGGCTTTGGGTTTAGTTCTAATTCAATTTATCTACATTATTAGGAGAACAGCAAGGGTTTTAAGCCATTGTTTTTAATAGGAAAGCAGTTAAAGCTCAGCAGCTGAAGTCAGCAGACTCAGTTTTTAATGCTCTGCATTTCAAGTTTTTAATGCATTTTGTTGCAATGATCAGACTAAACAGTCCCTGGAGCTGAGATAATGGAGACTTGGTAAGAAATTGGGGTTTGGTGCAATTTTACCAAAACCATTGCTGTGCAGGGAGCAGGAACCAGCAAATCTGGAATGTGGGGATGGAGGATGCAGGCTGTGCTGAGCTTTGCTTCCCAGCTCAGGCAAACACATCCTGTTGTGTTTTATGAAGGCACCCAGACCATCATTCCAGAAGCACAGACTTCCCCCTGGAAACATCCCCCAAAACCAATGGAGTTAAGATCTGGTATCCACTGTGGTTTATTGTTGGCCCAGGAAGGAGCTGCAGGTCCAAAGTCACCTTGTGCTGCCAATGATAAATCATGGAATAGTTTGGGTTGGAGATCATCCAGTTCTAACCCCTCTGCCATGGCCAGAACACCTTCTCCTAGACCAGGTTCCTCCAATGGTGAGATGATCCCATTCCAAAAATACCTGCTGAGGATGAGGAGAGCGCCCATTCTTTGCATTTTAGGGTGCAAACATATTTTCCATATTTTCCAAGCAGCCCCCACCCAGACATTCATCCTTGCTGACACTCAGTGCCTATCCTTTCCCTTTTATTAAGGGTGGAAAACAAAGACAAAGTATCCAGACTTGGGATGTGTCTTTTGATTCCACTTCTTTTTTTTAATTCCAATTTCTACTGGGTTACAATTACAGACCCTTAATTTTAAATAAGAATCCATTGCCCCATGGCTCAAGGATCCTACCTACCAAAATGTCCCTACAGTATATTTGTTTGAATTCCTAACCCCCTCTAGCTTCCTGTTTAAACTATTTTTTTTCCTCATTAAATCAAGCTGTTCCAAAGCAGAAGAATTGCTGTCAAAAGCAAAGAAGCATTCAGGCTACGTAAAGCAGCACAGTTTCTCCTGGAACTTTGTCAGGATTTCAAATGAACAAGGAGGGTCCTCCAAACCAAATAAAGACTAGGTTTCACTTGTTTTCTTCTTCTGTGTTAGTCCAAAATTGGCCCTGAAATTTAGCAACATGAAATTAGTTTCTGTAGTTTCTCCCTCAAAAGGAAACTCTAGGATTAAACTTGTCAGTAATTGTTGTTCCAGTGGTCTGTAACTGTGTCCAAGAATTTCTATTCTAAAGAAACAATGGGACAGAAATTGGTTGACTGCTGAGCAGGGAGAACAAATACTCTCACCATTTAACAACATGTTTACTCAATTAAAGTGGATATCCATGCTCCTGTGGTAAGAACTTTTAATTTTGTAAGCATGTGCAGCCTGGAAGATTTGGCATCAGGAGGGCCCTGCTGCTGAAGGCACGGCTGAGGACACCTGAGAAGGCAATGTTTGCTCAGCTCTGTAATAGAGTTTTGAAAACCCATGAATCCCTCGAGAGCTGTGTGGCAAACTTCCCTCTCTCTCTGTGCCACTGCAGATATCAAATATTAATTAGCCTGAAACAATTACTGATACCAGCACAGGACAGCACGTTGGTACTGACAGAGTTATTGCTGCTTCTGCCTCGCTGAGAGTCACTGGTAGGAAAACCTCCCAGCTCTGAGGTTTCATGCATTAGCAGCTTTGGTTTATTCAATGAAAGGTGACCATGGAGAGCTGATCTCCTGCCTTAGACAGACTCCCCCAGGTCAGACAAAAGCAAATGGGAGTGTGGAAATGTTTTTGAATCAACCTTCTTTGATGCCTTTGAAAATGTCTATCTTGTTGAAAACAGCAGCTGAGGGAATTGGTTCATAGTGGGTTCGAGATTGGAAAAGATAGGCTGCCTTTCAGAAAGACCAGATTCATAATTAAAAATTACCACAACAATCTCATTTCAAAAGAAAATATTGCCTTTCAGTGTTGTGAAACAAAACCTGCTGTTTCAGCTTCAAATCCAAAGTAAACTATTACCCACAAAATTAACCTCTTCTATACCCTTAGCACATTCTTGTTAATGCAGCGCTTCTGGGGACACAGGCCTCAGCTTTAGTCATGTAAATGCAGCTGGAGCACTGCTGTTCTACCAGGAAGGGGTTAAACAGCACTTATTAAACAAGGTTATTCACACTGCTATCCTGGCTGTTAAAATAACGTCACTCAAAACAGGATCTGTAAGAAGAAGGAGGAAGAAAAGTGCTCCCCACCTTCAGCCCTGAAGCTCCAGAACAACCTCACTGAAAGCCCACACAGGCACACACATAAAAACTGCTGCCTTTTATTGAAATTAATTAAAGATTAGCTGAATGGTATTAATAATATTTATTCCATGGGAAGTGACTGAAGATGCTGCTTTCCTGAAAGTCAATTCATTAATAACTTTACTAATTTAAAAGCACTAAATGACTACAGTCATACAACTCATTCTTCATTCACAACTTGGTGAATGAAGTTTAGTTGGTGAATTGAGAAAAGATACTTTGCCTGAATATAGACACATGCACAAATGTAATAACAGAAATATTTTAACTAATATGAACAGTATTTGGATTGAATCCTTTTCTTCTTTTTATTTAGGAAGTGCTTTATCCTAATCCATTATTTATCCTAATAACAGTAACTGTTACTCACAGGTATATGAAGTTACAGTGCTTTAGGCTTGAAAATGTTGGAAAAAATAACTTTAGCCACTAGGCTTTGATATAAGTGAGCAATGCCTTTATATTGTGCAGCTTTCCAATACAGGAGTCCTTCTGATTTATGTACAACAGTGATTCAAAACTGTATTCACATGAAAAAGAGGATATGGAAAACCATAAGTGTAAGCTTTTTACCTCAAAAACTAATAATTTACGACAAACCCCCAAAATTAAACAACAATCAATAAAACAGATAGCATTATTTTATGACAGAAATACTCTATCTGTGCTCAGTTTATCATGAAATCACTAAACATTTTCAGCGTTCCTGAAAACAACATTAGGTGAAAATGAAAAAAATAAATTTGAAATATATTTATTGCCATAGAAAGAAAACAGATTTATGTAAGCCTATTTCTAGGCCTGGTAAATCCATTTCAATTAAGCAATAAATATCATGACTACAGTCTGAGCAGTATTACTGATGATAGTTATGACAGTGTTCAATTTTCAGAGGTATATTTATCTTAATAATGTTTATCACCAAGCTCAAAAGGATGTTGTGAGGATTCATTAATATTTATATCCATTAGTGTTTTGGAAATAACAAGCATTATGATATTTTAAATTTTACACAACTAATTAAATTAGTATGAGGTTGTAATTGGACCATAAGCCCAAAACTTATTCATTCCACATAACCACCAGACTTGGAGAAATAATACAAAATAGTAACAACAACATATGTTGCTTTCTATAAATAATGCTTTTTTACTTCATTCACAGGGTAAATACCAAGTCTGAGGTTTGGTCTGGGTCTTTCTGAGCTCTCTTTGGTCCCACCCCTCGTGTTAGAGGTACAGGCAGGGAGAACAGAAATATTGAACTCACCACATGGACTGGGCTGAAAAATAATAATTGAGTGTACTTTAATTACAACAATGATTAATTCTTTCCAGCCTTTGGGATTAAAAAAGAGCATTTCTTTTACTGCAAAATAGGTAACAGCATCTGTTGTATCAGCTGTGAAAGCCTCTGAGCCCCAACTTTGTTCAGAAGCCTTTGCAGTTTGGTCCATGCTAATCAGCCAGGATTCCTGAGTGTAATTGCCCTTCACTGGCACAAACACAATCACAAACACACACAGCCAGTAATGGGCTGATGAAATTGGGGACAAAGAGCAAAAGTTTTAAGAAGAATCTTGGCAGCTTTAATTCCTCTCTTGTACGATGGCAACAGTGATTCCTAATAAAGGCAATTAAATATTCACTATTTAACATCTCACTCCAGAAAATAAGTTTCCTTCTCACATATTTCCTCTTTCTTTTATTCCACTACACAAACTCCACTGGTTACTGACTGCCACAGAGAGCTGCACAAGCTTGAGTTACTCATCTTTACTCTTCCTCAATCACAGAAACGCCGCTAGATTGAAGGGTTGCTTTGTCATGGGCTATTTAGGAAACCCTTTTGGAGAGCAGGGATACCCACAGAGGTGGTTCCAGCCCCTGTGTGTCCCCAGGAGGGAGCACAGAGCTTGTCCATCAGTGCTGGTGGAGCTGGAGAGGTGTCCAGGTTTGGCAGAGCTGTGAGCCCCTGGTGCTGAGCTGCTGTGGCCAAACCCCATTTGTTTGGGGGTTATTAAACCCTACATCACAGCCCCACACCCTTGATTTGGTGAAGGATGATTTGAAATCCAAGTTTCTCCATGGAGGTGTTTATTCCACAGTGCTCTCCTGAAATTTCACTCTGCTGTTTCGGCCTCACCCTGTTTTGGTGTAAAGAAACTAAAAACAGACAGCAGAAAAGCTGTGGGAGTATTCTAAGACAAAGAAGCCTGGTGCCTTTCCTGTGACCTTTCCAGAAAAAGAACAAATCTTCTGTGTTCAAGGTTAGAAAAGCTCCCTATTAGCACAAGGCTTACCCAGAATATTGCTGCCTGAAAGATTAAACTTCTGTAAATATAAGCACTGCAAAAAAAGGATTTGCAATGAAACCTGACAGCCAGAGTATCCACCCCAGCCTCACAGCTGTCTGCCAAGCTTCCTGGGAGAAATATATTTTAAGGAATGTGCCTTAATTCATTATCCTTTAAAATGATGAAGTGATACAACAGGAAAACACACATTAGCTGCCTCAGTATCTTTGCAAAAGAAGTGTCTGGCAGTTCAGAGCTGTGTTGTTCCAGTGTGGGTGTCAGTGCTGTCACCCAGACCAACACTGAGCAGAGATGCTTCTGTGCAAATAAATAGAAAAATACAGAAGCAGCTATTACTGGAAGGAAATGACTTTGTGGCACTTTTCTTAAAAAATATTCCGCTTCACTGGAGTGACACATTGTGCTCCTCTATTTTGATGTTTATTCCTGACTGGTAATAAACATAGAGGCTGAATCCATTCATTTCAGAATTCAGATAAATGATTAATTCATACTATGCATATTAAAATATTATATACATATTTTAAAGCAGAAAAACTGTACTGTGTAAAAGAAAAGATTAAAATATCTATACTCACAATTAAAAGGCAACACATCACAATTGCAAATGCAAAAAAAACAAAAAAAAAGAGAAACAATTTCTGATAGCTACAAAATAAGTACTCAATAATTCCAAAAAGCTCCTCTTTTGAAATTGTAGAATTAAATTTTAAAGACATGTCCTCTGCCAATACATCTCCCGAAATTTCCTTTTGACTTTGCAACAAGGACAACTGCCCAAGGCTGTGCTAATCAATTTCTTGTGTTACAGAAAACAGCGTAATTTGAATTTTGTCCAAGAATATAGTCTGAAATGCAGAAAATGTGAAGAGCTAACTAGCATGCAATTATTTGTAGCCACAGTCTGCATACCAAGGGAGAAGAAGCTGAAGAAGTAATTTAACAGTTATTGCCATTTTAATACACAGAGCCACCCATCATGGCTTAAGGCTGCAATAACCTCTATTAGAATGCTTCAAAACAGAACAAAAAAAAAACCCAAAACAAAACAAAACAAAACAAACCCAACAAAATTTCTCCATAAACATGGATCTTAAAAGAATAAAAGAGGGGAATTTGTTTTGTTTTGTTTTGCTTCAGGAACCCTTGCTCTGTGAATACCTGAACGATTTGCAATGTTCTCTTACAGGGAGTGTATGCCACATCCTGAAATGTCCCCAAAGGTCATGCTCAGCTTTCCACCCTGGCTTTTCCTTTCTAGCAGAAGCTGTGGTGTGAAGCAGGGAGCACCTGGCTGTGTGCTGCTCTCTCTTCTCCAGACAGGCACCTTGAGAGCCACAAGCTCAGTGTTTTACCTGGCATGCAGAGAGGAGGAAGCACATCCAGCACATCCAGCCCATCCCTTTCCATTCCCATGCCACACTGCCCACATCAAGCACTCCTCCACAGACTGAGCACAAAGTCTGGGCTGTAACAGCTCCCCCTAACTCTGCTTCTTTCAGATCTTGAGTGTGCAGTCCTTTCAGTGGACAAAGTTGAGAATAAAGAAGTTAATTTCTCGTTACTGTTTTTCAGAAATTAAACTTCTTCTCTGTTTTTGTTTTGTTTTGTTTAGGGTTTTTTAAAAGTTTTTTTGTTTTGTTTTGTCACTAGAGGCGTTTTTCTGTCATTCTCAGAGGGACTGAGGAAGCTCTCCCTCCTCAGGGCTCTTCCAGCTTGCACAGTGCATCTGAGCAGAGTTGGCACAGGGCTTCCACAGACAAAGGCTGATTTCCACTGAAAGAGCTGAATTTTACAAAACATCTCTGGCTCAGGGAAATTTGTGAGAAAGGCTTTGCTTGCCCAGTGACCCTTAGGCTGTCTTTCCCATGTTTAGAATAAACTTAACACTTCCCCATCCTTCTCTGTCTAGAACTCAGCTAAGCTTCAGATAAGTGAAGTCACACCACCAGTAATTTCCCAGGCAAAATCATTATGAATTACTCCTAAAGTTTCTGATACAGTTTTATTTTCCCTTCTTCTAAAACCAGGCATGCTTCTTCTGAATTTCACAGCACCAAGTCAGGAATAACTCCAAAGATGATAGCAGAGAAATCAGATGAGCAACAGAGCTACAATCTCCACTACCTAAAGAACTCACAAATTTCCTTTGGTTAGCAGCTGAAATGTTATTTACATTATGGAAAAGCAATTACAGCTGTCAGAGAATTAATTATTTTCATTTTGAAGAATTGGTGGTGTTCTAGACTATGGAAACAAAACATAAAGGGATTATAGTTCATCCAAGTAGTACAGCACAGCTATCACTCAAACATTTCAGGCCTTATACCAACAGAATTGAGAAAGACAAAAATATTATTCATGCAGAAGAATTGCTTCCCCCACGTTTGATTCTTTGGTCATCATTTAAAAATGACTCATTACACTTTTCCATTTTGAAGTTTGGTAAAAAAATTGCTGTAATCCAGAACTTAGTAGCAACCTAATGGTGATTTTTTACAAATGATTTATACCTAACCCTCTGAAGAAAAGGATTTATAATGAAAGTGATAGCTCAAGCCTAACTGCAGCACTGGGAATGGTGACACCATAATTAATGTATTATTTCAGTTGTGGGAGACACTGACAGTAGCTTTTTGTTCTGGGAAAGAAATTTATAGGGTGACAGAAAAAGGCATCGAGGAAAAAAAAAAATCAGAGAAGAGGAATAGAAATCCTAGTAGCAAAGACATGTCCTTACAATCCCTCTCCCAAAGGCTATAAAATCCTGGCAATGACAGTGTTTCCTCTATGGTCTAATTTATACCTTTCTCCTCTACTAGATGGCAGTGTGACATGCTCTCAGAATTGCTAAGTGAGGGGGTTTCTTGCTTTGTTTCATAGGAAGCAATTAATTTAAAATATCATCTTGCTGACATAAAAGTAAAAAAAAAAAAATAATTGTTTACCACTGGCTGTGTATTTTAAAATCAAATCTGTTTACTTACAGGTTCAACATCGAAGGCAAATAGTGCATATTCCCGGTCAGGTGACACTTCATACCGGATAGCCTTTAAGGAAACCTGGAAATAAAGACAGTTTTCAAACAAATGCTCTTCAGTTTTCAAGCTAATGACACCTAGAATTAATTGTTGTGATCATCTCTCTAAGGAGGAAGAATACTGCCAGAATTAAATTTCTTGAAAAATAGAATATATATATTTTTTTCAAACACCAGAAATGTTACGTGGGCACCCATAAGAGAAAGAATAAATGCATTATGACTCAGAGCAGGCAGCTATATAAAAAACCACAGAATTTTCCTTACAATCTTACTGAACAGAGGCTGGTGAGGTGGCAGATGTAGGTACTAGTTAGTAGAAAACTCTGATAAATGGCAATTTATTAATTCCCTCTCATTATCTGTATTCACTGGCCAGTGCAGGAGATCAAAAACTGTAAATAGCTTCTGGAGCAAATTAGTAATAGAGATACCACTACATCCCTCAATTAAGATAACCCAGAGGAAAACTATCCCATTTTCCCCAGTTAAAAGTCTTTGGGATGCTGCAGCGACCCAGTGCACCCTGACCTGGGTTCTGCAAAAATCAGCGCTGTAAATCTTGCTAACAAGAAGAAATGTCAGGGAATCTCAGACTTGCCAGGAATTACCTTTTTCCAGCTCCACTTTTCATTTGTGTAGTGAAGCCATTTCTCCTTCCCAATATGTTTCAGTGTAATGCATTTCTGGCACAGATGGCACCAAGGTCAAAGAGAGGTGCCACTAACACATCACTCATCCACTGCCTTTTAAATCTCACCCTCTCACCTAACAAATGAGATGTAAGTCCTTGAGAGACTCCCACAGAGCACAACTGGAAGGGGAATTGGGGAAGGACAGAGCATCTCACTGGGGAGAGTCCTCCCCAAGGCCAGTGAGGATGGATGTGCTGTGGGGACAGCCAGAAGCAGAGGGGACAGTCACTCCATCACAGAGCAATTTGGGTTGGAAGGGACATTTAAAGCTGACTGGTCCAACCCTGCAGTGAGCAGGGACATCTTCACCCAGACCTGGCTGCTCAGAGTCCCATCCAACCTGATCCTGAGCATTTCCAGGGGAGGCACCCAGCACCTCTCTGGGACAGGCTGAGACCCAGTGTACATCAGGGTGGGGGAGCCTGGCAGCCAGCAGGGCCAGCATGAACACAGATTGTATTTACTGTTAGGTTAATAACATGGGGAAGGGAAAACATGACCAAGTAGCATGACAAAACATGACCAAAAGTTTTCTGTCCCAGGGCTGGGAAGGAAAAAGACAATTTATCTGAATAAAGTGTAATGTCAGCCCTTGCACTGGGACTTTCTGGATTAATGTGGAGGTGAGCTGCAGATGTGTTTACTGAGAGGGCAGAGGAACAAAGGTAGAACAGTAGGGTGGCAATGGCATGAAAATGTAGGATTATCTTGTAGCACTGTGCTTTTTGTACACATAGCAAAAATTGAAAACCAGTGGACTAAACAGAGGTCAAATGGAAGTAACTTGATTCAGAGACCTTGATAAGACACCCCAGGCCCTTAGAATTGTAAATAAAGAGGTTACACTCTGCTAAAAGAGGATTGCTCATGTGACACACCATAAAGGCTAAATGCAGCATGTAAAGTTTCATTTTGGGCCCTGCTATAATAATTCAGTGATAAATTCTTTGTCTCATTAAAAAATAATTAATATGATTGATGTATGAACTTCTGCCACAATGCTGGTTTCATCTACTACAAAAAACAATGCTGCAGAACACTTCTATCACTATGAGCAATACTCTGTATCAGATGTGACTTTGTTTTCTTTACATTCATTTTAATAGTCACCTACTGACTTCTTCCCACAACAATTTCTTTGGATTTCTCTCAGATACAACTCCACTCCTATTCCTCAACACTACTCATAAAAACCACTGAAGTTACATTCCAACCATTAGGCAAGAAAAATCAGGAAATGCACAAATCAAAAATAAGTATTTGCCTGGAGGAATGTAGAGAATGACAACAGACAGTAAATGATATCAATTGTCCTTTTTATTAAGCATGCAGAGATGAGAATTAGGCATCTTTCAATTATATATGATATGCAAGACTAGCTGCAAATCTCTATATGATACTTTCCAGAAGTATGAGAGAAACTGAGCTTGCAGAATAATAACAAAAGCTGGAGTTCAATCTCACATTATCCATCACTGCATAGCCCATTGTATTACCAGTGAATTGCTTCTCCTTGACAATACATGAAGTTGAAACCCAAGTCATTTTCTGCTTTACTGATCCAACTGCAACAAAGCTGTGAAATTCAGCTACTTGTCATAGAAAATACTTACAATTTTTTTGTTTTCTATTAATATTGTTGAACTGTTGGTTTCGACATTCCTCAGAATCACTGTGCCATTCTGGTTTCTATAAATGAATTCTTTATCTGCAGGGAGGAAAACAAAAGGTCATTAAGGAAATCTGAAATTGTCTGTTTGTGTGGAACCTAATTATGGACTTAAACCAAAAGTACTGCTGGGAACTTCTTTCTGAAGAACACAGATAATTTTTAACACAGCCATTGCTAAAGTGGCTTTGAGGACAGCCATAAAATGTGGTCAGTGTTTGTCACAGGTTTGTTGTGCCACACTTTCCCTTAGATGAATGCAATGTTTTGAATGTACATACACAGCTTGCTGTATAGTTAGTGTAGAAAACAAGGTCAAAACCTCCCATTCCTCATGATTAAAAGTTTCTGAGTTCCACCATCTCTGCAGGAGTTTAATAAGCCTGGAAAGTCGCTGAAAGTGAAAGGCAAATGGGTCTCTAACAAAGCAGATTCTGGAACCTAATTTTGTGCTCCAACTTTGGCATTTGTTCTGCAGACTTACACCAGAAGGAGAAACATGCAGAGAAATCACCATTTTCACATGAAACAAGGCAAAGCAGCTTGTCTCTGTGCACTTTGGGACTACTCCAGCTCTCAAGACAAGTGGACAAGGACAAAAATACTGGAGACAGTGTCCATCTCTCAAAGCACACAACCTGCCTGACAGAAAGGCTGGGGGAGACATGAGAAAGGGACTCCAAATGGGGGTTAGGTAGCAGGTCAGAAGTTCAGGATGAAAAACATTACAACAACAAAGGAATGTCATAAACTGAAGTTCAAGTCTGATCAGTGCTTACATGCACTGCCCTGCAGATAAAACATAAAACAGAAGTCCAAGCACTCTGCCATTAAAAGGAATCAGCCGTTTTTCTTGGCACAGGACTAGGGTTATGGTTTTTTTGCAGCTTGGCTGAACTAAGATCTGATGGATCCTACCAAACATCTGCTTCCAGTTTCAATTGGGGAAACAATTCCTCATCAGCTCCCCAGCAGTGTCACCCTGATGCAACAAGGGCTAGGGACATGTGGATGGTTCAGCATTATCCATGGGCTGCCCTGGAATGGCTCAAAGGTGAGTTTAAATCCTCCAGGGTACACACAAGCACAAACCCAGCTCACTGTACCTACAGAGGTGTGCTCTGCCCAGCTGGGGTGACCTGCTAAAGGCAGCACCGGGTTTTGAGACTTGGTTCTTTCAAAACTTCGATGTACAGACCTAGCACACTCCTTATCATGTTCCAGTCTTTTATTTGCAACCTGGTGATGATAATCCTCAACACAGTCACTAACCAGCTTTATAAAATGCTCTGAAGGTGCAGATGAGAAGCTTCTACACCTTACTTATTGCTGTCAATAAAAAAAATCTCATCTGTATCTCAGATTTACACATAAGTGGAAGAAGAAGAAATCTTCTCTGAAATTGGGATGAATCAGATTCTGTAAGAGCAAATGGTTGCTGCAATACAGTTGATCCTCTCAAAACCACAGGGTTTTAGAGATTTTAAGATTCTCAGAGTCCAAATCATAGCAGCATCCCTTCAGACTCACAGGCAAAGTTCTCAAAGCATAACTTTTTTTTAAAATCATGAAATGAATTTTATCAGCAACTTCTATCTTGGATTAAAAAAAAAATAAAAGGATCTGAATTAGATTGACTTGCATTTATCTTTAAAGCATTCCTTCATACAATTTATGACTGAACAAGCTAAGAAACTTCAACTTGAGAAAGAACTGATTGGAGAGAGCTAGGACAGAAGTCAAAAAAGTCATAAGCAGTATGGAAAAGATAAAGGATGCTTATTCCCTGCCTTTTCCAAAATAAATACTGGAAGGCACCAGATGACACCAGTCAGTGTCAGGTTCAACACAAATAAAAGGGATTATTTCTTCATGCTAAGGCAAACAAATTGTGGAAGTCACAGTCCCAAAACAGAGCAGGTGCCAGGGCTGCAGGTGGATCCAAGCTACAGTTAGAAAAATGGAAGAAAAATCCATCAAAGATTGTATGTCTTGAAGGGGAATCCTCAACTTTGCCTCTTTTTAGAATCTCCCCTAAGCATTTGTCCTAGACCTGGGCCATAAACCAGAAGAGACAATCCCTGGAGTCTGAGCCAGCAGAACTTATTTACAACTCTAACTTCCAACTTCTGTGTCCAGATCCTTAAGAAAAGTGTTCATACCAACAATTTAGGAAGCAAGGCAATAAAAGATTTAATGCTTTGTAAACACCTGGTCTTTATATATTCAGGCCACAAAGTCTGAAGTGTTATTCTTTATAAGAGGAAAGTATGCAGTCTAATTTTTTATTTTCCAAAAATATTTCAAGCATTCCAGAAATATCAGGAAAAACTAAACTCAGAGAAAGACTATTACCCAATCATCAGACATGCTGAAAAATATTGCTGCTTTAATAATCACTTTCTGTCAAAAACACAGTGTTTTCCAACTACACAATAAGTTCCAGACAGAAAAATCTTGGTTTTTATATGGCCAGCAAAACATTTGGATAATTTTAATGCTTTCAGGATATTTCCTAATTGCAGAAAAAACCAAAAAAAACAATGAAATTCAGCTCCAAGTTTGGAATATAGGTAAAGTAGCTTATAAATCTAATGAGTCTGTGAAGCTGTTGCTTGAACATTGCAGGAAGTCACATTACTGCCCATAATGACATTGCTACCAAATTTTATTGCTCCTTATGCTCCAAAAAACCCCATAACACTTTAATAAACTATGAAACTTCAAGATTACATAGAAGTTGCTCCATGGTTGGAAGTAGGAGATAACAGACTTTCCTATTATTTGTTAAACCGTAACAAGTTTAAAATCAGGTGTTAATCCAGTGCATGCACTTTTAGAATGCATAAAAAAAGAATAAATGGAGCAGTGCTGATTTCTTAGGGCTGTAAATCTTGCCATTATATTCAATACCACTGCCTAAGTTAATGAACAGAAAATTGTTCTGCTTAAGAGAAGAACAATCTGATCTGTGTTACATCCAAACAAAACACTGTGGGGTTTAACTGGGTCTTAGTCCTCAAAAGATGAATAATATTCCTGGACTTCTGTTTTGAAATGTGTGATTTGTTCCAGTGCAAGAGCACTTACTTAAATGGGACATGCCTCAATCAAAGGCAGAAAGCAATGCAGTGGCCTCTTCTGTAATGAATTCTGTCCAGCAGGCTGATGAGAATTTGCAGCCTGATTTATAGTTGTCACCAGAGCTGATAAAGGTCATCACTGCATCTCATTTTTTATATCTGCCTTTCTTTGGGGCTGGTGTTCAGTATAAATGAAGCCAAAAACTATAATTTTCAGGCATGAAGCCATTTATTCCATTTCTTCAATCTTTCTTGCAATTTTTTCCATCTGTTCTTCACCAAAGAAGTCGTGGATTCCTCATCCCTGGAGGTGTTCAAGGCCAGGATGGTTGGAGCTCTGAGCAGTCTGGTTTAGTGAAAGGTGTCCAGAGGGTTGGAACTGGGTGATCTTTGAGGTTCCTTCAACCCAAACCTCTCTCTGATTCAATGATTCAACAGCAAAGTTCCCTTTTCCAACCCCTCACCCCTCTTTCAACTTGCAGAAATTGTCTGGGTGGTAGATAACATTTTCTGACTGAGAGTGTAGACACAGATATGTAGTCACACTTGAAAAAATGGAACTGATTGCAAAAAGCAATGGATCAGCCTTGGGGCTGTACAATCAGTGCAGAGGAATGGGGATGCCTGGGGAGAAACTTTTAAAAACCTGCTAAGCAGAACAGGTGAAATCATAAACCCCATCTGCTTCTCTGTCTTGAATTCAGTCAGAAAATGCAGAGGCAGAGAAAACAGACCCAGTGAGAGGGAGCTCATGTTCCTTAAAGTCACTGAGTCCTCACAAAAGCAGCACTGGGCACCAGACAAAACACCTGGAACAGAGGACAAGAAAGTTTGGGACAACTTTACTTCTAGAAGGAGTGAGTTTGAGTGCTGGCAGTGCAAAGAATTTGAAGGAATTACATCAATTGACAGGAACCTAACATCAGTTCCCAAAAATTTAGTGCAGTAAAGCTTCTCTGAAGTCCACATTACCAGGAAGGAGAGACTGGTTTAAAAGGTACTAGCAGGACCATGCTTGTGAGGGAAACTTTCATTATTTGTCAGAGGTTATGGAAAGCAGAAAGCAAAACTGAGTGATAAAATATGAGAACAAAAAAAAAAATTCAAATCCAGCTCTAGAAAATATTTTAATGAAATTGTAATTTTCTATCATTTTAATAACTGATGAATGAAAAGTAGACAAAAAAAGGTTTGAAATTCACATACAGCAAGTCAGCAGCAGGAGACAGTGAAAGAGAGAAGGTAGAGTCAGGACTGCTAGGGACATTCCAGTCTTTTTGAGCCACAGATTTGGAGGAAAAAGCAACTTCTTAAGTCCTGATCAACAGACATGAAAGATAATCGAATGAGTCTCAGTCTGATGAAAGCCAGCATCGAGGGAATCATCATTTTCAATCCCTAAGATTAAGGAAAATTGGTGCATAAAGGAAATTTAAGTCCTGAAGTTGTTCTAAGGCATTTCAGATAAATGAGCCTCCAGATACCAGCAAGGTTGGCAAATATCTTGCACAGTGTCAGGGCAGCAGCCAGCAGCAGTCCTGTGGGATGAGCCCTCATCCCTGCCAAGGGACAGAGCTCCCTTTGCCCCAGGTCACGAGCAGGGATGCTGGGATGGAGCTCTGCACTGGCACAGCAAATGTCACAGGGCCACCAAGACACCACTGGCACTCTTCTGTTATTCCTCATGGGGGAAAAAAAAAAATTTGGGGGGATTTTAATGACGCCAAGCAGTCAGACCTTTGGTGTTTCATCTAAATCTGAAGGATGAGTCTTGCAGGAGCCCTGCAGTGCTGCCCACTGTGGTGCCCAGCATCACCTCACTGAGGTGACAGCAACACCTGAACCAGCCAGGGATTCCTTGGAGTCCTCCCAGGCAGACACTGATCACACACATCTGGATAGCCCTCACCATCTAACAAGATAACAGGCAATTGTGGGACAGATGTTTCCTCAGACAACTGGTATTTTCAACAGGATGTAGTACAGTTGTATTCCTTTGGACAGACACATGAGGATCAGGCAGTGGAGTTAAAATTTTAATAAAATGTTCTGCTTGTTTAGCATCTCAGCAAATTTTCTGAAGGGCCAGGTGAGCCCCAGAACAGTGACTGGAGACCAGAGTGGGGAGAGAGTGTCTGTGCCCTGTGACTTGGGCATGTCCCAGCTCTCACCCCAGCACACACACACCTGGGCCAGGGAGAAGGGTCCAGCTGGAGAAAGCAAACCCAGGCTATCCACAGGAAAAACCCAGTGGCTTGCAGTGATTGTGATTTCAGAACTGGGGGAGGCTGAAATAGAGTGGGAACAGCACCCTGGCTGAGCTGGGGCTCAGCTGAGACTCTCAACATTCACACCCCAAGCCAGGCACACAGCAGAGCCAAGGGGAGACAGCAGCTCATCAGCAGCATCACCAGGCATGGATGTTCATACAGCCATCCCCACAGCTCAGGTGAGCAGCTCACAGGGAAAGAGAACTGGGGGCACTCTGAATTCCCTGTAAAAATGTGCTTTCTGAGTGTCACAGGTGAGGGAATAGCCCAGGCTGTGGTTAACAGGTTGCTGTGTCAGGGGCAAGACCCTGGAAAAACTCTCAATCCTGCCAGATGCAGCAGAAGCCTCTACCTTCAGAGACATTCTGCTCTCTTCAGGGACTGGTTTTGAGAGAGAGGGGCCTGAGGCTTTTGGATGTAATGGAAGCAGAGTGGAAAACAACAGAAAAGGGTAAATTCACAGAGGAAATATAAACTGTCAGAAAAAATGCCCAAAACAGCAAACATTAAGAAGGACCAAACAAGAGGAATAAAGTGCAGCATGGTGTGAGCAGGGAGAAGGATGAACACAGGCAGGTTTATGGAAATATTTATTTTACTTTGCTTTCATGAAAGGGGAAATCACATCTTATTTACCAGGCCTGCAGGATTACTGACTCTCTTAGGACATCTGCCTGTCAGGAGTCAGGTAGGGGAATGGCCCCCCCAAGACCTACACCCCTTGGGGCAGGTGGAATTTACTCCTCAGAAAAGCACTGAGAAAAGAGGCTGAACAAGTACCAGGACTGTGCATGCTCACTAAGTGCTGCAAAACTTCCCCACATAGATCCTAATGCAAAATAAAAGCACAATCAGTCCCCAATGGAAGCCTATTCAGGGGTCCAGAGAGATGCAATCACAAACTCTGGTGGAAATAAGGCTGTTGTGATGATGCATTTAATACTGTGATCTGTTGTTCTTTCAGGACATGCTGCAGTGCATCTATTTGATATTTACAGCATGTACCCAACAAACAACTGACTCTGAAATTCCCTCCCCACAGCAGAAGCAAAGACTGATTTGATAGTGAGCTGCTTCCCAGAGAGAAAATGCAGGGAAGGTGTCCCATCCCCTGTGCCCTGGTGCCTGCAGGAGGCTGGGAGAGCTGGAGGGAGGCAAGGATCATGGATAGGGAATAGGGAATAGGGAATAGCAGCAAAACCCCATTTCCATCCCATTTCCATCCCATTTCCATCCCACAGCATGGTGCCCTCAGTGAGCTGCTCCTGAAGGATGGGACAGTCCTACAGCTGCTCCTGAAGCCTTTGGCATTTGCAGTTTTTCACAGCCCTGCCACCACCCTGCCTCTGTTTCAACCCCCCTACCCCACCAGTGACTGACTCCTCTTTCCTCTGCCTTGCTACTTTGCCTGGCAGAAATAAATAAGATTTTCTTAGACTTTGTGATGCTGCTACAAGGAGCAACAGGGGACAGAGAACAGCTTGCCTTTAACAACATTGCTACAACCTTCAATTCCAGGAGACAACTGGAATCCCATTTTTAGCTTTCTGCCATTATGGGTCATTATCCTTTTACTGCTCCCAGCACTTTTTTTCCTACATGCAAAGCTGAAAGAAAAATTCCTTTAAATAGGTGATTTACTGTAATTTAGCTAAATGCTGTATAACACTTTGCATTGATATATTAAGTGCAACATGATAGAATGTGCTTTATTATGCAAGAAGTGGTTTTAATTGCTCATCATCTCAATACAGTTGCACTTGGTGCACCAATATAGTGCTTTTACAGTAGTACCAGTAAAATAAAACACAATTATAGCCCAGGAAAATTCCCACATCAACATGCACCTCTAGCAGGATTGTAAATTAACTTGTCAAAAGCTCAAAGACTGAGTCATGGGAAAACTTAAAACTGTTAAAATCAGCAATGCCAGTCTGCTTCTCTTTTTTATCTAATCCCAACTCTTTCAAGATTCTAGCCAAAAAAAAAACCAAACAAAAAAAAGCCTGAAATACAGGCAGAGCACACCTTTGAAATTTGGGTCCCAAATTTGAAACCAGGTAAAATTCTGCTCCTGCCTAAGTCATTTGTGAGGCTGTACTCCTCAAAGAGGAACTCTGTGGGCACAGATCACAACTCAGTGGCACAGGCATGAAAAGCTGAAATGCATGTGAGAAACCAAGAACTCATTTCAGCTTCAAATTGCTCCCTTCCCAACTTCCATCTGCTTTTATAACATGTGGAGGGGGAAAAAGAGAGACACTACAATTAGGAAAAAATGAATTAGAAATTCTCTGGTCTAAATCTGTTTTTATTGCATCTGGGGCAAACCATCTTGATCACAAAACTGCTGCAAAACCCTAATAACAGCAGTGAAACCTCACACCTTGTTCCTGCTGCCCTCCATTTATCTTTCTAATGACTGGGGGGAGGAGGGGAGTGCACCACCCTGAGATGACTTTGGTGTGTTCCAGACCCAAGAAATCTCCCTCAAAAATTTTCTGCCATCTTTCTGTTCTCTTCAGGTGTGCTTGTGCCATGTGCTCTGCAAATCCTAGATGTTGTAGGAGCAGAAGTGTCCTGGGTTAATGGACAGCTGCAGACAGCAGATTACACTCATCCCTTTGATTCCCTGCTGGAAACACTTCACATTCAACACAGGCCAGAAACAATTTAACCCCAAGCAACTATTTTCCCAGAAAATGGTCCTTCATGCTTTTATCCACACCCTTCATATTTTTCACAGTCACATCATGCAACTGAAGAGAAAAAAGTGAAAAAAATAAGTGCAGCCAACAGGTAGCAGGAGTCAGCTTATCCCAGCTCCATGAAGTGATGGGGTGGGTGTGCATCCCCAAGTACACAATGGCAGAGATTTCAGGGAATATAAAAACTCCAGGGCTTTTTCCACTGTAGCTGCTAGCTCAGATGAGAGCTCAAGTTACCACCCCTGCTTGGAGATAACCCAAACTTGCCTGTCCCATGCAGGGATCCCTGCTCCGAGCACTCCCTGGCTGTGCCCCTGGCCAGGGCAGCATCACTCAGTGACCTCCCTCTTCTCTGCCAAGTGCACCAGGTCTTATCTGCCTCATCTGGTTTGGCTTCACACAAGGGAGTGCATAATCCAGTGTTACACCTAAATGTAATAATCCATTTGACACTGAGGAAAAAAAGGAATCCATGAATAAATTTTCATTAAAATGTGACCCCACAGCTCACTTATTTAATTTCTCTTTGCATTCCCTTGCCTCCTTCTCTTTGCCTCTAAACAAACTGCACTTGTTAATGGCCATGATGGGCAAAAAGAAAACAGAAAGTGGTTTTGTTTTGCTTTTCATTATTATTATCATGGGACGATTACAGTAATTTCACAATTATAAGCTGCACTGAATATAAGCCGCACTTCCGGGTGTCAGCAACTTTTCCTTCTTTGTCCATATATAAGGCGCACCTGATTATAAGCCGCACGTTACAATCCAGAGTGTGATAAAAGATATCTGTTCTATCACCATCTGTTGAGGGTGGGGGCAGTGATCCTTATCTCAACGGCAGATACTCTGCTAATGGGCCATCCATTGAAACCAGGCAGGGCATTGTTCTTTATCTTTTCACAACCCATCCTTCCTCCAGCCAGTCATTTTCTGCTCATGGCCATTGAGTCCCACTGTGGGACTGATAAAATTACTGCATCCCATTGGGAGTTGCTCCAGCCAGGGGGAAGAGCCCAACATTTCTTACCAAGATAAAAACAGAGGTTTTGGGACACTAAGGGAGCCCCTTTCTCCACTGGACTCCAGAGGAAAACCGGATTTCTCCACATCACCACTGGAGCTCCGGAGGGAAACTGCACCTTGTACAGGAGCACTGCTCCAACTGAGCCACATCTGTCACTGCAGGAGGATGCAGCCACCATGGAATGGGACTGCTGCCAACACCCTGCCTGACGGGTGTCAGGCTGTACTCTGACTGTGTCAGGGTTTGGGGTTTGTTTCTTTGTAGTACTGTATTTCTATTTTAATTTCCCTAGAAAAGAACTGTTATTCCTAATTCCCGTATCTTTGCCTGAAAACCCCTTGATTTCAAAATTATAATAATTTGGAGGGAGGGGGTTTACATTCTCCATTTCAAAGAGAAGCTCCTGCCTTTCTCAGCAGACACCTGTCCTCCAAACTAAAACAGCAACTTTTTGTTCTTTGTCCATATATAAGCCACACCTGATTATAAGCTGCACTTTGGGTTCGGACCAAAATTTTAGTCAAAATGGTGTGGCTTATAATCGTGAAATTACTGTACTTAAATTTCAGGGCAGACCGAATGACTCTGTTGTATATTAGCAAGAAGATATGTTTTGTGTGCAGCTTCAGGTAAAGTTTCAATTATCTTTGTGTGCAATATTTCACAATCCCTCTTATGTCACCCTGTCATTTCAGATGTGTCTGGTGAGGTACAGCTGAGATGAAGTGTAACTGTGTGAGGATCTGTCAGAGTCATGGCCATCACCCTGACCTCAGGCTTCTGAAAATCAAGGCAGACAAGAGATGAAATCCAAGCCCCCAAGACACGTTTTGGTTTTGGAGTGGTCACAAGAGGGCACCCTGCTACAGAGCCAATGGAAACACTTTCAAAGAACCATTAATAAATTAGATCCGATGCTGGGCAGGAGACTGGTGTCCTGGGTGAGATGGCACTGGGGTTAGGAAATGGGGAAGGAAGTGAGAACAGTCTTCATGCACCCAGCTGCAAGGGAGCCACTAGTGGAGGAACTTTGCAATTATATGTAAAATCCCATTGTTTTTAAACCAACTGATGAGGGAATGAAAAAATTAATGTCAGCTAAGGAGCTGACAATAGAAGAGGCTGCCCAGACTAGAAGTGTTTAAGGGTGGATTGGTTGGAGCTCTGAGGAACTTGGTTTAGTGAATATGTCCCTGCCCATGGTAGGGAGTTGGAAATGGATGATTTTTCATCTCCCCTCCAACCCAAACCATTCTGTGATTCCATGATGAGTGAGGAGCTTTTCCTTAGCATTGCACATTGATTTGGTTTGCTTGCAGTGACTGGGTCAGCTCCTACAGAGTCCTCACCAAACCCCAGAAAAGATTCCTGAATTCCTTATTTCACTTTTTCTCATTCCTTTTCCTCTCTCTACCATGGAACCAACATCATCCACCTGTTACTGCCTGTTCTGTTGGACTTGAAGCACGAGAACCTGCTGAAGAAGACAACAGTGCTGGTGCTGGTGCAGAAGCAAAAGGGCTGATATTTTTTTTTCACCTGATTTAAGTGCAGTGGGTGAAAAATAGTTACATCAAAAGAATGAATTCTCCTCCCTTCCAATTCTCATCAACCTTCTGTCCAATAATACCTTCTCAATGGGTTAAGAACTTTCAGCAGATGAGATTAAATCCAAAGAACGCCCTTAATGGAAAGTGCTTGACTTCTTCATATTTTTTCTTTTTTTTCTATCCTTACATAATTTCTTTATAACTCAGGGCAATTCTTTTTATCGTGCATTCCCATGCTTCTGTCATGGTCTTAATCTTTCTCTGGACCATTTCTATTCCCATTACAATCTGTCTTTTTTGGATGGAGCATCCCAAGCTCACTGCAGTGATCAAGGTGATGATGTCCCTCAAACCAGATTAGAACAGGCTGTTTTCAGTATTTTTCTCTCCCAAGTATAGTTCAATATTGCTTCTCCTAAAAAAGTTGATTGCAACAGAAAATTGATTATGCTCTCAGTTTCCTGCCCTAGAAGAAGAAAAGCAAATATAAACAATGGGGTTCTAACAATCTCTCTCCTGTTTTCTTATTCATGGTCTTCTGGCTTGATAATGTAGCTATATTAGCCATTCTGTTCCAATTAAAAATCAGGAAAGTTATAATTATTGATGTATATTTTTAAAAATACCTTCCTTTGTGAGGCATTAAAATTAGAAAATAAGTAAAGAAAATGCATACTAATGCATTTTTATGCTAAAGGTTAGTTTGGTTTAAGGCCATACCTTATGCCTGCTGCTGTGTTTGGTACCAGCTTCAAGGCAAAAGGTAATGGCAAACTCTTAAAAATGCTGCCCCTGACACCTGAAAGAAAAGAAATATGAAGCACATGGAATAAATAAATAAATAAATAAATAAATAAATAAATAGAGAAATAAATGTGTGTGTGTATATGTGTGTGTGTGTGTATATATGTACTCTTGGGCATGTTTTAAGTAAGTGTTATAACACGTTTTTTATGTCACAGTTCACAGCCTGCTCCCCCTGGCAAGGAGAACAAGGAAGGAAAAGATACCTCCAAATTATTAATGAGCATCTTGGCTTATGCATGAACATTCCAAGCAATTTGTCTTGTGAAATGAGTCAGTCCATCAGCTGCAGCAGTGGAAAGTGCTGCACATGGCCCAGCATATGTGCACTAACCCCTGTGAGGGGCAGCCCAGCCCTGCTGGCTCTGCTCCTGCTGCTGCTGCCAGAGGCTGAGCTTCCAGAGCCAGCTGCAGGAGCAGCCCTGGGCATGGGCTCCTGTCCACCAGGAAATGGGAAAATTGCCTGCTGAGCAGAGAATAAGTGTTTATTAGGGTGGTAACAAATTAGAGTGCTGGAAACATTTCCGGACACTGTCCAGAAATGGTGGATTTTAGATGTTTGTCCAAGTGCTGAAGGTTCTTCTCAGCCTGCCTGAAGGTTCCATGTTACTCAGATATTCCCACTGTGAATGCATGGCAAGGCCAAGATTCCCAGCCAGACCCTGCACTGGTTTACTCTGCATAAATGACCACATTTATGGAACATAACTGCAACAAGAGCAAAATCTCTCTGGACTGCTGCAGTCACCACCATTCATTGTAGAGTCAATTTTTACAGAGTCAAGCAAATGCCAATATAATAATAATTTATCTAATAGATCCAGACTTTTGCCCATTATGGAGGAAATCCTTCTGAGCTGGTACTTTTTTCACTTTTCTTGGCATGAACATTGACATTTCCTCCTGCCTTACAAGACTTTGTTTACATTTTTTCTACCCCTGCCATTCTACCTCCCCTAAAATGCCTTGAAGATGATTACTCAGATTTTGTCAATTATTATGAAACCTAAGCATTGGAAGACAGGTATAAGCCTTCAAAAGAACCTGATTTTTTATAAACATCTTTTTTTAATGCAATTAAATGGATTCGTCTCCATTTACCTTCAGATAAGTTTAACATTTGAAGGACCATTTAGAAATAATTATGATAATATCTCTGAGTACTAAAAATGTTTTTATTTTTGTGTATTTTTTGTGCTACCTGTCCCCAGAGGCTGGGACTTTAAGTCAAGTAGCAAAATGAAATATTTGCATTATATCCAGCTGACCCAGTACAGATTACACATGAAGCTGTGAAGCCCTGCTGGGGACCTGGATCACACAATTTATGATATCATGATTACTTTGTATGATTTGGTATAGGGACCTGAAGGTTTTAACTCTAACACACATCAGAATCATCTGGCTTTTCTTTAAGGTCAAACAAATTATACTGCATGCATACATTTGTCTTCAAGTGGCATGAAACTCAAATAATTTGAACATTTTTGAGGAGTTAACCCAGACACTTCTGTGCACTGCTTGTGTGTAGTTCCCATGCCATCCTCTCTAAAATGATACACTAGAGGTGGAAAACATTTGTCCAAAGTCCTGATCTAAGATCTTTGCTGACCAAGCAAAGCAAACAGGAACAAGCTCCCAAGAACCCTTCCTCTTGCAACAGGTCTTAGGTCAGTGAAACTCATTGATGAAAGAAATGCTGGATGCAACAGGCTCTGGAGGGAGCTTGGAAAATGCCTTAGAAGAGAAAACTATTTCTGGCAACTAAACAGCAAATATACAAGAGGATCTGAGAATTCTCTGAGCTAAAAAGTGAGAGAGGTTCACTGCCCTCTTGCTCATGCTTGTGCACACACATCTCACCTCTCATGGAAACTGGATTTTGGGCTGGGCAAACCTTTGGTCTCCTGTGCTCTTAATTGAATTTCCACTGATGTGAGGTTTTAAAGTATAATTACATTCCCTTGATCAATGATAATTATCTCATTCTAAATTTCTTGTAATGAATTATATAAGTCTGGTTCTATTTCCTGTTTTTTAAAAAAAAGTGTTTTTCATACATTCAACAGCTTAATCCAGTCAGGAGATCCAAGCTCACCAGGGACTTTTTTCTTAGATAAGTAAATCTTTGCCTGTTAAATTTTCAGTTACACAGACTTGATGTAAAGTTTAATCACCAGAAATACAGTATTTCCTGCCTTCAAATTATTTAATTATGGTCTCTCAGCATATATTTATTTAATGTTCATTAAAAGGAACAAGTAGAATATATACTGTTCCAATTAATACTTGGTAAGCATTCCATGTTCAACAAGTGTCCAAGAGCAGTGGAGCAAGCTCTGGGAAAGCTACTGAGTCAGGAAAATGTTCTTTGCACCAAGGAAAAATCTCCAAGAAGGGATAAAAGTTTGGCAGGGCAGCATGAAAAACAGAAAATTGCCTCGATTAAAATATATATTAAAAAAAATTAAAAGTAAGCAAATTGCATCCTAGAGAAAAAAAGATGCCCAGGGATGGACCGTGTCAAAAGACAAATATTTCTGGAAATCAATACTGAAGGTATCAGCAGTGTGCAGTAATTAAGATCAATAGTTTAACAAGAGGCCTGAGCACCCCAAAGAATTCTCCTTTCTCCATCACCCCTTACAATCCTCCCTTGAATGTGCTTTTGCTCAGTGTGTCCTGCAATTATGCACCTCATTTCTTCCATCTGTGCTTTCCTGGGTGCTTATCTCTGAAGTGCCTCTTTCCTACCATTCTTCCATCCTTAAATCAGCCTGATTGTTTGCAAAACCTTCAGCAAGTTCATGCAAATCCTCTTTCTTCACCTTCTTTTCCTACAGTTCAAAACTGAGTCTCCTTTGTATCTACCCACATCTTCTAAGCAGTGCTGGATCCAAGCAAAATAAAGTTTCTTACTCTCTCCAAAAACAATCCTCCTCATGGTGAAACTGCTGAGCTCCTGGGGAAGGGAGACCATCACCCTCTGCTGTGCCCAGCTTGCTCCATCACCAGGAGCAGAGCACAGCTCTTGTTTCTCTCCCTCCTCTTGCCTGTGCTACCTTCCTCTGAAGAGGCAAAGGAAAAAAACCCAGCAACTTAATTTTAGTACAAATTCAACCAGCAGGAATGCAATAATGGCCATCCTTTTTAAGACTTAGCACAGACAATTTTTGTCACTGCAGTGTCCCCTTCCCCAAGGGCTGGGGACAGCTGGGAGCTCACCCTTACCTGGTTCACAGGTGCCAGCTGGGGAAGAGCATCTCTTGGTGTCACACTCTACTGGCAGCTATTCACATGGATTTTTAACTAACACCCACTGAGAGAACACCTAATCCCTCTCCCAGTTAAACTCTTGAAAAACCAGTGCCTTTCCTTCGGCTCTGAGAGCAGCAGGGTTTGGATTTCAAGCCACTTTGAACAGGATGAGAAAAACCTGATCCTTTTCCTGACTGGATTTAAACTGTTCAGCACACAGGCAGGACTGTGCCTGTGGTTCTGTGTCTGTGGTGCAGAAACCCCTCTGCTGTGAGCCACGTTCTTCAAAGTCCCCCACAGATGCTGCCACTCCCTGTGGCAGCATTTCCTTCCCACTTCCATCCCTGCTGCTCTCCTTTTTTATTTATTTGTTTTTTAATCAAAAGGCTCCCCACTGTGAATCCAGTGTCACTGCAGTATGTCTGCCTGGCTGGCAGGTAAAAGGACCCAGCAGTGAATTTATCAGCTTTGAATTCACCACCAGGAACGCTGAGCAGTGCATCCTAGAGCAACACACTGATGGGGAGGAGGGAAGGAAGGCAGCTTCTACAGGATTCCCAGGGATTTCTACCTCAAATCTACAAATTTAACACACAAAAGAGCCCAAATTGTTCAAGGTTTCACACACCTTTTAGAACTTCAAATTATTCCCTGAAGCTGCAAACACAGTCACAACAGGAGGCATTGCCTTGCTTCTGATAATTTGAGGGAGAAGCATGAATTTGAAATGGAAATGGGGAATCTGTTTTTGTTAATGGCTGTAGAAAGTCTAGGGAAGCCTGCTGGTCCAACATGTGAGAGTGGGATGTTTCCTGTTGGGGTAAAGTCTATTTTTCTTCTTTTGTTTTAAAAAAGTTGGTGGGAACAGAATTAGGCAGTTATGGGCAGTAGGCATTAACAGAACCTAGATAAGAAGAAATGAAACCCAAAGAGTTCTCCTGCCTCTTCCTATCATCTTTGATGCACTAATTGTTCTCTTTGATACTGCCATAGCAACTGCATGTATTTTCCAGCCCTTCGTCATAGGCCACTAAGCCACTTCTCAGCAGTGCTGACTTCCAGACTCATTTTCACTCTTCACACAACTCCAGTTCCTGCTCCACCTGGAACACCCCAGATGCTCCCCTGCTTCTCTCCTGAGTGACTGTGCAGCATCACATTGTCCCCACCCTCCTCATCACTCATTCCTTGCACCTCACTTCTCCCAGGTGACCTTCATGCCACCAGCCCTGTCCCTGGGCCAGACCCTTCACTCAGCCTGGCAAGATGCAGAGCTGTAACAAACAGAAAGCTATGGCACTGAATGCCTGAGGCCACTTTTTAATGCATGTCGGTTTTTAGATGTTCTCTAACTAAAGCCATATGTTGATACCTCGGGAGGACGTTTGACTCAGAGGCTCAACAGCAATCATGACAAGCAGGGGAATGATTGAGTTCAGCAGGCTTTGGAGAAATTAGGTTACCTGTGGAGGCTTCCAAATATAGGCTTAAGCTCTTATGGAAATGCTGTCCTTCTCAAGACATCAAACTACTCAAAAACACCACACACACACACAAAACCCCTTTTGACCACTACTATGTTACTTCTGCTTTTCCAGGGTGTGATATTTTTCCCAAACATGACTTTATGCAACACATTTCTCCTTCTAAACTCAGAAGGTGCTGTAAACACCAAAGGATTATTTTCTCAGTGCAAAAGCAGCACATGTGTCCCAGCAGCACTCCAGCACTGCAGAGAAGAGTGCACTGTGCACTGCCCAATCCTTGGCACCACGCTCCTCCCCAGCCTGCTCCTGCAGACTGTATTAATTTTTGAAAGAGCCAAATTGATTTCCCATTTCATTCTCTCTAGCAGTAATGAACAAAACAGCTACATGGCAGGAATGCTCTCCTCCATGGCCTATTATAGTCTCTTAAAAAGCCATTAATTCCCAAGTTTCCTGTCTTTAGTGAACAGGTTACTGTCGCCGCTGAACTCGGGCAGCTGCCCAGAAGCTGAAAGGCAGGAGCAGGACAAATTCTCTCCAGTGCTCTCAGATCACAGATCCCCAGGAATCTCTGAAGAACATGATCTAGGATGAGACCTAAAATCAAAATTATGATTCAAATGGTTTAACATGTTCCTCACTTCTTCCTCAGTGTGGCAGTGGTGACAGAGCAAGATCTCCTACCTACCCTGCTTTGGCAACACAGGATGTCACTTCATGAAGGCATTTAGAACAGGAATAGTGATCAACCAGCTCTAAAGTGCATGGACACTTCCACTGGCACCAACACTACCCAAAAGTTCATTTCACAAACATCCATGTCTTTATGAATCACAGCAGAGGGTTTCTGAAGGCTGTCCCCAGCAAAACCACGCTATGTTACACCAGAAGAGTCCTCTTAGTCCTTCCCCTGTATTTTCTTCTGGCCCATACAGCATTTTCCTTTAGTGAGGGTGTCTTTACCTCAGCATAAAGTCATCCTTATAGGCTGTGGGGTTCTTTGTAACGGGGCCTGAAAGTTCACTGAACCTCAGGCACCACAAACCAATGTGCTGTGCACCAGGTATCTTGCTGTGTGTTTCAGAAAGCATTCCAAAGACATTTCAAAAGAAAAAACATTCATAAAAATACTGCAGAAAGAAGCTGCCATGAGCTTGGATATGAGGTTTGAACTGAGAGTGGAGAAAGTTTTCTTTGAATCATTAAGACCAAATAATTTCAGTCTTTTTAACACATATTTAAAACAAATTGAAATTAATGAGCTAATATTACTAATTAACAAGGTGGGCAAATATTCTGATAGAGTAACCCAGTTTTCTTCATGCTTTCTCCAGATTTGCACAAACAAAACCAGCTGTGAGCATTTCCTACGTCACATTCGTTTGACATAAGACAGGAACTGGGATGGCACTGGGGATCAAAGATTCCTGCACGGGGAACTCCTTCCTCACACACATCCCAAACTGCACAAGACTGCAAGATGCAGTACCCAAGGAAGGCAACTTTGTCCCTTGGATGGCAAGCAGAAAGATGGGATGGCTGCTGACAGGCCAGCTTTGCCAAGAGGAAGGCTCCTGCTGCCTTTCAGTTTGGATGGTCTTTGCAAGCCGCTAATTGCTCTCTGCACTACCTGACAAAAGGCTGTAGCATGGGGAGTTGGGCTCCTCTGCTGAGTAACAGGTGATAGGACAAGAGGAAATAACTGTGAGTCGTGCCAGGTTTAGGAAAAAATTCTTCACTGGTCAAAGACTGGAACTGGGTGTCAGGGAAATGGTGGAATCCTTGGAACACCATCCTTGGAAGTGCTCAACACCCATGTCAATGTGGAGCTTAGGGACATGGTTTAGTGGTGGACTTGGCAGTGCTGGGTTAATGGTTGGACTCAGAGGTCTTTTCCAATCTTAATGATTCTATTTTGGCCCATGGAGAAGCAGACCAGAGGAACCTGCACTCCAGTCAACCATGCTGTAGCTTCCAGGAGGGCAATTTTAGTCTAAAGAGCTGTCAAAGCAGCACCTTAGCACAAGCCTTTTCCATAATGAAAAATATTAGCACTTACAAAGTTCTTAATATCTATGCAAAGCAACCTATAAATAATTCATTTACTCCACACGCATCTGGATCATTTGAAATGCATCAGTGCTTTTATCAATACAGTGCAATGGATTTACACTGCAGAGAAGAAGCTTGAGGGCATTTGGGCTGTCTAAGTATTGTTGATCTGTGCATTATTACTAAAGGTAAACTGAAATAAATTACCTCAGACACTACACTATGCTTTTTTCAGCATGGTAAATAAAACCTATTAGTTCTAGGTCATTAAATTCAATATTAGACTTTTAAAGAGCCCAGAAATTCTACGATATTATTAGAGAAACATGCAACAAAACATATGTGCTTCAATATTAAAGATAAAAGAATTACTTCATTATATCTAGATAATAATTATTAGTGCATTTTTCAAAGGGACTTTTGAAGTAAAAGCCCAGCTGCCTTTTTCAGAGGCGAGCTGGGCACACCATGATCCTGGCTCTCACTGAGTGGCAGATTTCCAAATAACTGGGACATTTCTGAAAATGTCATTTGAAGCCTCTTGCTAATTTACTCATTATTCCTCTTCTCATAAGAATAAATATTATTTTCCAAATGTTGCAGGTGAAGTGAGTGGGCAGGGACCTTAGAGAGAAGGGCTTGATTTTCACATTTTTAAAGTTCCTGTAACCCTGAACATGTCCTTTGCTGTCCTGTACCTCAGTGCTCTTCACTGCTTGAATATATTGTGCTCTTTATTTCAACCTTTATTCTTCCCATTTGGCTACAACCCCTCTGCAAGTGTTGCCTCCCCAGGTCTGGCCAGTGTCTAGCCCCAGGAAAATGCTCTCCTAATTAAAACCTCCAGTCACTTAGCCACAGACTGAAATCCTGACAAGAGCCACTGCTAAATACAGTGTCTTGGAAGATGCCTACAGCAAGGCTGGAAAAACTTCCTCTTAAAAGTAAGGACTGACATGTTGCACCCAATCCCTTGAAATAACCTCTGTCAGGATATTAGAGGCTGCTCTGATGTTTTTCTGACTGAAACAGCATCCAAGTGCTTTCAAAGTGGGCAAAATCTATTTGCCATTTAAGTAAGAAGAAGATTAATGTAAGTCTCCACTGCTTTCTGTTATTACATGATGCTCCTTCCCCATGAGGGAGTGCTCTCAGGATGCTGGGGGTCAGACTCACAGCTGGCAGGAATCACTGCAGCTCAAAAGGGCCACAAAAAACAGAATGCATGGCTCAACTGGCTTCTCAGGTCAGGTCTAAATATGAATTATTGTTTAAAGAAGAAATCAGATGACTGAGCTGCTCTTCAGCACAAAATGACAACAAATTTCTTTATCCCATTTTTTGTCAAACATTAAAAGAACATTGCACCATCACAAGCTTTTCAGAAACCTGAGCTAAACTATGTGAGAGAGAAATTACAGGAAAAGCCCAGTAATTGTGAAGCCTAATTACAAGGTAATGTGGTGCTCATGAGCAGAACTGCTAAACAATTAGGGACCAGACTAACTATCAGGCCACCTGTCAGCTGGGAGAGGGCTGGCACAGGGCTGGCACAGCACACTCCTGACAGGCTGTGGAGGGGATATGAAAACAAGGAAATGCTCAAATACTACATTTAAGATACACAGTATGAAAAGAGCCGCTGATTGGAGCTCATGTGCTTGTTAAGTGTACGGACAATGTAACTGTAGTTGTACAGGAAAGGGAAGTTCAGCTCAGAGTGCAAAACATGGAGTGATGAGAAGAGCACAGGAGGTGTGGGATGAATGGTGCTGGAACAGACAGCTCAAATTATTTCCACTTGGAATGCTGGATGGGGGGATGCCAATTAATCACCAGCAGAACCCCAAATTCTTGTACTTAACTCCTTTACACCTACTACAGTATGACATATTTGCTACGTTGTCCTGGAAAATGAAACTTTCACCATAAAAAGTCAGCATTTACCCACACTACAGGGAAAACCTGACCAATAGCAGTCCCTGGAAGTGGATTTAGAAATAAACTCTGGAGCAGTCCATTCTAGTCACAGAGTCATAGAATCACAGAATGGCCTGGGTTAGAAGAGATCTAAAGCTCATCCAGTTCCAATCCCCTGCCATGGGCAGGGACACCTTCCACTATCCCAGGCTCATCCAGCCTGGACTTGAACACTTCCAGGGATGGGGTATCCACAGCTTTTCTGGGCAACCTGTTCCTGTGCCCCACCAGCCTCACAGTAAAGAATTTATTGCTAATATCCAGTCTAAACCTGCCCTCAGTCAGTCTGAAGCCATCCCCCTTGGCCTGTCACTGTGTGCTCTATAAATGCATCACTCCTCCCTGCATCACTCTTAGCAGAGCCAAAGACAACAGTGGTCAGGGCAGAACAGGAGAAGACAGATCCAAATTAAACAAAGTATCCTTTCCTTTCCCTAAACCAGTGGATAAAAATGCAAACTGGAATTTGAAGTTAGGGTGGCATCACAAAACTTGTAAAATGTTCAAATTTACAACTTTGCCACACCTCTTACTTTGTGCAAGTGAATTTAATTGCAATTCCAATTCCAATTAAAAACAATGCAAATATATCCACAAATGAGCCACAAGTTGTGACTGAAAGCTGAGACAAAGCCTGTAATCTTTACAGTGGAAGTGTTTTTATGTCAGCTTTGAGACTGGTTCTTTTCTCTTTTTCCTAGGTCCCTTAAAATCAATAGAATGACACAAAGCTATTGATTAGAAAGATGTTATTTTTCCACATGCCCACTGATAATCAAGAAAGCATTAAAACATGAGCTCATCACATCAATTTCATGGAACTTTCAACATATTTTTAAATGTGACCCTGAACATAAATACTTTATTTATTGAAACACTTGGTCTAAGACTCATTCCAGATAAAGGAAAGACCTTCCTCATTCAGTGTTTGAATCAGCCCCTTGCTTACTGGGAAGAACATAGTTATTTTACTGACTGAATTATTTTGGGAGATGATTCAAGTACTCCTAAACGTGCAGCATGCTTCATCTCTGGCCACCAGCCTCCTCTCTTCTGCATTAATGTAGAGGGAAAGGAAGGAAATAGAGCTTTGATGAGCCTGGAGGACTGAATTTTGCAGAGCTCTGAGTGGTACTTTGCTGTATGATTAACAGGAGAGGAAAGGGAAGAAGGACCCACAACAGCTACTCATTTATTTAATATTTATATACTTCTATTTTAACAACTGTGTGGATCCCCGTAAAGCATCAGCTAGGTTTGTAAGCTGTCATTCACTTTTAATATGCTATTTTAAAATATGCAATTTTTCCTTTAGTTAAGGCATTCCAGCAATCTTGTTATACTAAGGCAATTAGTTTGGCTTTGACATTTTTGGAGTCTTTCATTTCTGAAACATAAGAGACCAATAACGACATGTGCTTAAGAATCTGGCTACTGGTCTTTCATCTTAATCCCAATTTCACCACTTAGCCAGCTAGAGAAAGCTGTGAAAAATCCAACAGAAATAATACAGGAAAGCAATTCATGTTGTAAACCTTGGATGAATGACATTATTGATCAGCATCTTGCCCTTAAATGCAAAGTCATCTTTGGGTAAATCCACAGGGATTCCTAAAGTTCCATTAGATGTATTAAAATCAGTGTGAGTGTTTGTCCATATCAAAATAATAGAGTAAGTAATTCTAAAATTTCTGTGTATGCTTTCACAATATGTCTTTGTGTTTTGTCTTTTACAGAAACTACATTTTAATAATTTCAGAGACAAGATGGCACTGGAGTCATTAAGGGTACCTGAAAGGACAGAGGTGGATTTTAAAACACTCAAGATCAGAATCTTGATATTAATAAAAGTTTATATGACTTTAGTATTTGACCACAACTGAAAGACCAAGGGAAATGCTGTTTTTTCACAGCAGACTGCAGTAGTAGAAAACAAACCTTATCAGTGGGGGGATATTATACCAGCTCTATGGCAATACTTCATTCTCTGTTCCTGCAAAGTTTAGTTAATTCATTGTCATTCCCTCCACTATGTTCTATTTGCTATACTCCAGCAAATAAAAAAATAGCTGTCAAGGTCTCAGTAAAACACCTTTTCTTCATTAGGGCCATCAGGATATCTGTGTTAAAAGGAAAAGCAAGCCAGACAAAAGCCCCTGAACTACAATGCAGTGAATATTTCCATCATCATCATTCCCAGAAAGTGAGCACCATTGCCATGGAGAACACAGGCTGGAAAAGAGCTCCTGACTCTGGCAGGAGTGTTTGTGAAGGTGTTTATTGTCTGCAACAGCTTTCCCCTCTACTTGAGTGGGGGGCAGAACTTGCAGCAGGGGAATGTGGTAATTCAGCACTACCCTTTAACACTCTCACTTTTCATTACTGGTATTAAAATTCTGTTCCCAACGGGCACAGCAGACAAGGAAATCTAAACACGAGGAAGGACTTGATCCAGTTCCCCATTAAATTAAAAAGAAAAGCTAATAACTTCCATGATAATAGGAGCTGGACTAGAACTCACATGAACAGCACACCATAAATCATTTTATTCTTGCCAAATCTTGTTCTGACTGCAGCAATTTCCGGTGAGAGCTGGAATCTACATCCCCCAGAAAAGCTCCACTCCAGCAAATCCAACATGCATTAATTCAAGTATTATTTGGTTTTCCCCTGACTGGAAAATGTAAGGCAGCAGAAGATAAAAGAACCACATGGTTTGTGTGCAAGCCCCAGCCCAGCTGCTGCTGGACCACTATTTGCATTGCTTCTCCTCTCTGCCAGGAAAATCACAGATTTGATGAGGGAATATAAACCTCCAGTTTTGTTTATGGTGAAATAATCACTGATAGTGCTCCAACCACTTTTCCCAATCATGTGTTACCTCACTTACTAAGTCTTGGATACTCTTGGAGAAAGAAGCTGCAATTTTCCATGCCTATCTATGAGCCCACTGATAAAAAGTCGTGTTTGCATGTTTTACAGGAGGAAAACTGGAATAGGAATTTGAAGGTTGAAAACAGGAATTTGAGGACATGATTCTGGGCAAAACAGCTCTCACTGCTGGAGCTAGGAGTTGGACAAGATGATCTCCAGAGGTCTCTTCCAACCCCAACCAGTCCTTGATATTCCAGGAGAAACATAAAGAACTGGAGGAATTAAGAATAAAATAAAAAAGGCAATGGCCATGGAGAAAAGCAGCAAAGCAAAGATGCTACAAAGTGCTCAACACTCACCAGTGATCCATTTAGCCTCTGGGTCATGAATCTTGAAATCATCACTGAAGAGATCTTCCACTGTTATCTTCTTCTTCTGAGACAAGCTGTTATCTTCCACTGTAAAACATTCAAAAACAATCTACCATTATTTCAGCTTTGAAATGCATCTGAAAGCATTTTGAAATGGTGAATAGTGACGTGTCATATCTCATTTGGAAACAGTTACATTAAGCTTTGTGTCACAGAAATCCTTTCCCACTGTTGGCATTATAGAAGGAGCACCCAATGGATCACTAACAGAACCCTCCTCGATATATATGCCAGGTCTTAGCAAATACAAAAAGACCAAGAAATGTCCCCAAACACACATTTTCAGACATAACATGATCAAAAAAGAATCTAAGTCATGCAAACACATATATCAGTGTAATACTGATATATAATGCTTTTATTCAACACCTAAACCCTAAAATACTTCTGAAATTATGAGCTACATTTTTAAAAGTAGTTAAAACAACGCATTTTTTACAGCTTGTACTTTTATTTCCTTAAAAATTTTAACATAAAACCATAGCTGGAAATGTGTTAAACCTTATAAGGGCTCATACAAATTACTTCAGAAATTCACAAAAGATATTCCATGGGAATCAGACATTTGGTTGCAGAAATATTTTTGAAAAGTCTATGAGACATAACCCTTAATCCTTAGGTGTTGCATAGCTGGCCCATACTAATTTTAATTTTTAGTGAAGGGATATACAGTTCCATTTGTAAACACGGCAATATCAAAGCTGAAAATTTTCGAGAAAAAACAATAACTTTGAAAACCCAACAATTTTGATTAATATTTCCTCTTTCCTTTTCTCCCATCAGCTGTAATTTTTTTTTGTTTTGACAAGCAGTCACCCTCTATGAATAATTTGTTGTCAACATTCAATTTTTTGCTGAAATAATATTTTCATGGAAATATTTCAGTCAGCTTTAAATACATTTGCTCTTTTAAAGAAAAGAGGAGGCCACATTCTGAGTATTTCCATGGTAGGAATGTGTGTTTCAGCATCTTTCCTCACTGTATCCTCACACCTAAGGTTTATTGGGAACCTTAGATATCTTTAATATTGTTTGTGCTAAACTTACACTGAACACTTATGGTTAGAAAAGTGGAATCAGACCCTGAAGGGGTTATTTGTGGGGAAAAAAGGCTTCTTTGCTGTACTAAATTGAAGCCCCTGAGCTGCCTGAGATGACAGAAAAATACCTATGAACAGTGTTTTGATCCACTAAAAGGTGTTTCAGAGCAAACTCTCACTTTTACCAAATTAAATTATATTCTTCAATGCTCATGTTTTTCCCTAGTCTGGCTGAGACTTCAACCACACTGTTCACTGTGGCTTCCAAATAGCAGAACCCATCAATTCAAGTCCTCGGCCAAATCCCTGTGTGTGACAGCCTTATGCCAAGTCATTCTGCATCACTTTATTTATTAAAATGGAAAATATAGGAGACAAGGACCCCAGGAAATGGTCCCAATTAATTCCACCATGGTGCTAGTCCTCAGAACTGGATACCCAGGGAGCTCAGGTGGGGCAGGAGACCACACACAGCCCTAGGCTGTGCCTGTTCCAGGAGATGGGGACAGGACATAAGGACAGGCACAAGCTCTGTGCTGGAGATTTGGGAAGAATCAGGATGGGGACAGCTGGTGTGAGAGCTGCACCATCTCTGTTCCACAGCACTCCAGCTCCTTGTGAGGGACAGCAGGCAGAGGGAGAGGCAGCAGCTGGGCTTTGCTCACTTGGGAGCCTCTCTAAGGGATGAGGTGAGATTCCCTTCCTGCCCCCTGCCCTGGGCTGGGGGAAAAAAACCAATAAACTAAATAAATCCATCAATGAATTTCAGCAATACCAAAAAAAAAAAAAATAAATTTACAGACCTCTCCTCTAACAGACAGACAGGTAGGTCAGAGAGCTTTTTAACAACATCTGGCCCTGATGGAGATATTTCTGGAGGAAGAAATGCAACTGTGGGATCTCAGATCTCAGGTAGCCTACCCTGTTCTGAGCAGCAGATCCTAAGTGTGCCTAAGTGTGTCTAAACCAGCTGGTGGACAGGTTGTGCTGCAGGGACCTGGAGGCCTCTTGGGACAGGACTAAGCATGAGCCACCTTTTTTTTTTGTTTTGTTTTGTTTTCTCTATTGCATTCACATCCACAGCCCAGCAGATCAGGTGGCAGTGTGGCAGCCAAGCAAGTGGCATTCAGTATTAGAAGCATGACAGGAACCCAGTGTTTGGGCTCCTCTGCCTGCTCTTCATCCCTGCATCAGTGCACCCAAACCAGCCTGGGCTGAACTGACATCACACAGCTCTCCAGAGCACAAAACCAACAGAGATCCTCCACAAATCCAGAAAACTCAAACAAAAAGAAGCAAGGAGCTGACCTCACTGTTTTGCTTATTCTCTTTCCAAGGTTTTTCTCTACTCCAGCCATGCTCAGAGGCTGCTTGATAGGTCAAAAAGCTACAGCCACCTTTGGGTGCCCACCTTTCTCTCCACCACTGCTGGTGCTCAGCCCCAGGCTGGTGTCAGATGCTTTCCTCACACACCCCCTGGCCTGTTGTGCATTGGATATGAGGGACAGTGTTTCCATCTCCCTGTGGCCAGCACAGCAGGAGCTCCATTCCCACCTCAGCACACCTGCTTGATCCCTGGGCAGACCTAATCCCTCTTTTCCCCCAGATGACCTCTCTGTACCCTAAAGGCAGTGGCCAGACAAGGCAAACAGGCAGCCTTTCTCCTTCTGTGATATCCCACCTGTTTGCAATGGTGTAAAATACACATTTATATATAACTATGGTTACCAATTGCTCTCCTGCATAGCTGGTCAAAGGATAGTGCCCTGCTCTGAGTATCACAAGAGCTACAAAGCTTTCTAGGCAATGCCTTTGACTGTCAAACACCAAGCTGTGAATTAATGCAATGCAATGACTAGCTCAGTACCACTTCTGAGAAATGTTTTTTATGGATTTTGCAAAAATTTTAATATGGATTAGGGTGTACTTTCTTTTTTTTTTTTTTTTAGCTAAAAGGTCAGATTTGAAAGGAGAAAATGTGATGTATATCTCCAGAAAGCTTTAAATATCAGGAACAGATGTATGAGAAATCAGCCTGCTCCTAAGCACAATGTCTAATGGAATTTGGAAAGGCCCTATTTCACTCAAAATTTCTGTAGGACTGGGTCCTCTTTTCAGCTTTACTCTGTGTGAGTGTGCACTTCTAGAAAGATTTGCATGTCTTTATATTAACACACAAACCATGGAATGGACCTGCACAGGTGCCACATGCTGTGACAAGTGAGGAGCTGCCCATTAGGAAAGCCTCAGGACAACACTGTTATCATTTGTATAAAGAGTTTAACATTTTTCAGAGGTGGGTGAAATGGCAGGACTCACACACCTGAAACTGGAGACGCTCAGCATAGGTAATGGTGTGCATGTGGTGTTCTACAGTGTAATTTAATGTCAACTTCCACCAATTATTGCTTCTTTTGAGAATATATAGAGAGGATATACAAATCACAGAAATGCTGAGATGTTTTTAGGATTTTTTTAAAATAAGACATAAGCATTAGCTAGTAATAGAGCACTGCCACTGTAATTCCAGTGCCTGCTGAATGCAAAGTCCACTGCTCCCAGTTTTTGTGCTAATCTTGGAGCAGGGTGAGTGACCTGCCCCTGAGAAAGCCAAACCAGAGGGGATTTCAGCCCAACTGAATCCAGAGTTAAGAGCTTTAAAGGTTTGGGCTGATTTGAAAGACAATCTGGAAGAGACATACAAATCCTCCTTTTACCAGTTGTTAAATACCTTAATCATTATCTGCCCTCCTAAGCAAATTTTCCCCACTTCTCACTTTACCTGTTGTTCTCGACTTTGCAGGACACTGCCTGAGAGATCACCCAGGCTCTCCCAGTATTAGACCAAGTTAGGGTGCAGGTACCCACTTTTCTTTGTCTGAGCATGGACTACATGCCTGCATGCTGCCCTCTACCCCACCTGTGTGCATGAAAGCACCAGGGCAAGGAGACTCAGCCATTAAAGCTTGGTTGGGAATGCAAAGATGTGCCCAAACCAGCCTCTTCTGGGTTGGAAGGGACCTTGAAATCATCTCATTCCACCCCCTGCCATGGCAGGGACACTTTCCACTACCCCAGGTTACTCCAAGCCCTGTCCAACCCAGCCTTGGGCATTTCCAGGGATGTGGCAGCCACAGCCTGTGCCAGGGCCTCCCCACCCTCACAGGGATGGATTTCCACCTGACATCTCATCTAAACTTCTCGCCTGCCAGTTTAAAGGCATTGCCCCTTGTCCTGTTTCTTTATGCTCTTGTCAAAAGCCCCTCTCCAGCTCCCTTGGATCCCTCTTTACTGACAGAGCCTGACAGCCTCTCCTTTGGGCTTGTCCCCCTTTTCCTCATGAGAGCAGAGTCTGGATCCTCAAACCTGATTTCATATCATGGCTGGGTAACCCACACTGTTGATCAAGGGGAGCAGTGGGTTTGGTGCTTTTGGATTTTGATGGAAGTGACACGCATGGTCTCATCGAGGCAGTGCTTTAGCTTCAAGAGACTTGTTGAGGTTCATGGGTGTGGATTTAGTAATCTAATAAATTGTGCCTGATTTAAGGGTAGTCCACACACCACGCCCCAAAGCATCTCAGAGATGAACAGCACTGTCCATAGATGTTGAATTTGAACACTAGCAAAATTAATTTAACAAATTATCTTTAGTTAAGTTTAACCTTAATTAGTTTAATTACAGTAATTTCACAGTTATAAGCCGCACTTCCGGGTGTTGGCAACTGTCTTGGGGTACAATACAGAGTGTGATAAAAGGTATCTGCTCTATCACCATCTGTTGAGGGTGGGGGCAGTGATCCTTATCTCAATGGCAGATATTCTGCTAATGGGCCATCCATTGAAACCAGTCAGGGCATTGTTCTTTATCTTTTCACAACCCACCCTTCCTCCAGCCAGTCATTTTCTGCTCATGGCCATTGAGTCCCACTGTGGGACTGATAAAATTACTGCATCCCATTGGGAGTTGCTCCAGCCAGGGGGAAGAGCCCAACATTTCTTACCAAGATAAAAACAGAGGTTTTGGGACACTAAGGGAGCCCCTTTCTCCACTGGACTCCAGAGGAAAACCGGATTTCTCCACATCACCACTGGAGCTCCGGAGGGAAACTGCACCATGTACAGGAGCACTGCTCCAACTGAGCCACATCTGTCACTGCAGGAGGATGCAGCCACCATGGAATGGGACTGCTGCCAACACCCTGCCTGACGGGTGTCAGGTTGTACTCTGACTTTGTCAGGGTTTGGGGTTTGTTTCTTTGTAGTACTGTATTTCTATTTTAATTTCCCTAGAAAAGAACTGTTATTCCTGATTCCTATATCTCTGCCTGAGAGCACCTTGATTTCAAAATTCTAATAATTTGGAGGGAGGGGGTTTCCATTCTCCATTTCAAAGAGAAGTTCCTGCCTTTCTCAGCAGACACCTGTCCTCCAAACTAAAAAAGAAACTTTTCGTTCTTGGTTCATATATAAGCCACACCTGATTATAAGCCGCACTTCAGACCAAAATTTTAGTCAAAATGGTGTGGCTTATAATTGTGAAATTACTGTACATAATTATACTGGCATGGCCATATGTACTTAAATTTGCATTGAAAACTTCCAGATAACATGAAATAAACTGAATATGACATGGCAATAAATAACTAAAAAAATAATGTACTGATTGTTTCACTCATTTTCAAATTAACTTAATGCACTCCTGCATTTCTTGGTTTGTCACTGTCTCCAGTTCCTCACACAGCAGGACTGTGGGATAAGAATTTGTCAGGGAAGGTGGCCTAGACGTGTTGGACTGAAGGCACTTTGCATGTAATGAGCTGGAAATTTTTGCCCCACAATTTCTGTCTCACTTTTCCGCTTCACTGCCCTGTGCTCTTCCACTTCCTGGGGTTTCATTTCTTTTTTGCCTCCATTCTGCTCCTCAGCTCTGTGTCCTCCTGGTGTCCCTGGATTCTACCACTCACATGTACTCATCCAAGAAGGAGTCCCTGTTCTTCTCCTCTACATCCCTAAGCAGGGAACCTTTGCCTCCTCCTGTGTTTTGTAGCTCCTCACCCTTTCTGACTCTGAATTCTTTTTTCTATGTTTTGTCTCTCATTTTGTTTGTCTTTTCATATTCAGTTCACAATCTTGTCAGTGCTGCAAAAGCGCTTTATTTCTACTCCCTAAGTAGACATGGAAATTTACAGGGCTGTATAAATACATAATAATCAATAATCATAATGATACCACATTAAAATTCAAGCTACAACCTCAGCAGCAGTAAGAGAAGTAATTTGCAGAGGTTACGTGCACAGAACTTTGCTGAAACTTGGTAAGGGGATTAACTTAAAGAATTCCTTTCTGGGAAGTTACTAATTGCTGTGGATAAGTACTATCTGGTATATCATTATCTGAAATTGCTTTGTAAACACTGTGGTCTGAACAAAAAATCAGTCCAGCTGAATGGGATGAGATTTAGGTGCCAAGGCATAGGCATCTAATGATATTTCCAATGCTCCAGGACAGGACACTCAACTGGCAACTGCTGCTCCTTGTGGACATGAATTTCTGGAGCTCCTGTGCCCTCACTGACTGCCCCATGTGGGTTTCTCTCCTACCCTGGCATATTTTAAATTACATTCTCCATCCATGTTTAGAAAATCAAGTTCCAGGCTCGTGCCCTCAGGTCAGCAGCCCTGATTTCTGAACTGAAATGTAAAACTCTAAAACAATCTACCTAAGAATGGCCTTGAGCTCAGCATCACACTGAGATAAAGTGAGGAGGCAGGATTCCTTTGATGTCGATTTTGCAGTTGGTTTGCAATCCCTTCACTCTTGGAAGTGTAAAATTACAGAAGGAAAACAGACTGGAAGTGAGTTAAAGGTTATAAATACCTGGCGTCAGGAGTATGACAGAGGTGACAATCAGCGAGCAGATAACGAGAATAACAAGTAAGGCAATTGCAATTCCTTTCCAGTTCCTTTGAGGAGGATTACTCCCCACCAGCTCCTAGAAACATCAAAAGAAGATGAACATTTAGAAAAGGGCACTAAGGCAAGGAAACAAGCACAGAACCCAGACAGCAGTGAAAGTCTGCAGGACTTCACCCTGCGACCGCGGTGGGTGACGCCCCTGAGCCAAGCACAGTTCACGCTGCTGTAATTGACAGTGCCATTAATTGAGTTCATCCCAAATAATTGCACAGTGAATAAATGCAGTGCACCCACCGATGGCTCAGCAGTGGAACCCACACTGCCCATTACCTCCTGGCAAATGGGCTCCAGCCCCCATCCCAGCACTCATCCAAACTCACTCATCAGGGCTGGTTTCCTACCAACCCTCATTAAGTCTGGGAATGAGGAGCTTTACAGTAACCTTCAAGAGACTCTCATAATAAGATGTCAGAGAAGCATACAGGAAGATAAATAATTCACAGGGGCATGCACAGAGATAAAAATCAATAAGGATATCCCCCAGGTGAAGTTTCCTGCCTTTCCAGAAAACATGACATCTCCTCAGGGCATACTGCGTGCACTCCTAGGTTGGTAGGTCTCAGGAATTGAAGACAGGCTTCTTGTCTAGCATATACATTAAATTTAATCACATCCTTAAAACTTCAGAATGAAAGCTCCATCACCACGCACTGATTAGCTCTGACTGCACTCTGGTTGCACCATATGTTCTGCCTACCATGTACACAGCACCCCTGCTCTCAGGACTGAGGATTTTATGAAGTGCTCTGTTCGCATCCACGAGATCTTAAAAATTTATTGCACTTTCATGTGTTTTGCTGGATTCCTCTTAGCATTTTGCACTGCATGTGGTTTCATGCACGCATTGAAATCCTGCACCCACAGGAACTGTATGAAATATTAGTGCACTCTGCTTTTCTGGGAGGCTGAATTCACTCAAGGGATCTGGTCTCAGAGCCAGAACATCTCTGGATGCTCCTTTTCCTTGTGAAACTCATCTATTTAGGTTTTTTGCCTCATTTCCTTTATTATGAGGGATGGTGTGTCTAAACCAGAGCTGCTGCTACTTCTTTGAAAGACTATTTTTTTCCATTTTAAATTTTTTACGGAAACAAAAAGGTTTCTAGTAGACTAAGTTCTTATGTAATTCAGAGTTTGCTTTACTTCTGTTTCTTACACACAGCAACAAGACTGGAAGAGGCAAGTCAGGCAAACCTCACAGTTTTGTTTTCAGAAGATGCTGGGAAACATTTTTCAACCTTTCCCTGGAATTCATTTTACAGAAAGAGATAATGTCTAGACTCACTTTCTATATATTTGGGGATCTAGCCACTACAAAACCTATAAAATCTGCAATGGAAAGCCAAGTTTGTGGCATTAAACACCTGATGCACTCCATCATTTGTTCTGATTTTGGAAAAGACACAAGACTTCTCTTCCTTCTGGCAAAGAGTGGTAGAGGTGAGCACACCCTCCCCTCCTTGTCTCCCCCTTGTTTGTACTTGGCTTTCTATTTGAAATGAAAAATCATTGGAAGAAACAAATTTATAGTTTACTATCCTTACTGGAAAAATTTGAAAAGTAGGTCAGGAGCTTTGAGAAATTTAATTTTGGCAACAAACAAGGAGAATAAATACTTACATTTCTACAGATTCTTTACCCTAAATATGAATACAAGTGTTAATCAATTTAGTCTTCTAACACAATTTTTAGGAAACTGTTATGGGCTCCAGTTTCCAGGTGATGCAGAAAGGCACGAGAGACAGTCTGCAGCTTTCCAAGGGGAGGAAATTTATAAATAAGCCAGAGAAATAATGCAAGGCTTCTTAGTAAGTGGCAGAAATAATCTTTCTTTCACAGCAGGGTACAGGGGAGTCTAGAGAGAAATGGGAGAGCTGAAACCCAGCCAAGCCCTCAGAGTGTGTTGGGACAGAGGTAAAACACTGACAGTGTTACAGAACCGATGGGAACAGCCACAGTCCTGAAAATAATACAGCAACATTCTCACCACAAATGATCAGTAGTTCTAAAATTGAAGAAAAAATTAGCTCATGGACTTTACTAACATCTAAGAACCCAGATGTAGTTCAAGAGCTTAATAACACCTTGCATTAAGTGTGATTTCCCCATCCATGAGTCCCAGAGTGATAGAAATACACACAGATACTTGAGCATTCAGGACAGCTGTACTTGCACTGAATCCATTATCAAGTCAATCCCATTAATTCTCCAGGCATTCAATCAATATTTGAGCAAAATCTCAACAAAAAAAGACTGTGATTTTCTAGTATATCAAGAGGAGGAAAACTATTCATAAGCAACATATTGGGGTTTAATATACCACAAGGAAGTAGAAAAGAACATTTTCATTTTCTGTTCAAAATTCCATCAGGAAATTTCCCCTGGTAAAAAAAAAGCAAGGACAGATAAATGACTTTTCAAAGAAAGACAAACAGCTTTATTCAGCACAGGTTTGGAAAGCTGCTCCTTCATTCTCAGTCATTTGAAGTCTCTTTTGATAGAATCACTTACAGCAAAACTGCAGACACATCACACCATATTCATGACAGCATTGCCACCTCAGATTATTCCTGTCTGTGTTTCTGTTAATTCCACAGGGATGCTGCTGTGTCACTGTGACTATCTTTTACCTCCAGGGGATGGCAGCCCCACCAGCCTGTGATACCCCTGCCCTTGGCAGCAAACCCCCAGCCTTCACTGGGCTTCCCTGCCTGTTCACACTGCCCAGGGGAGCCTCTGCCCTGGGGACTGGAGCTAGGAAGGTGTTTCATTCACCCCTAGGCAGGGGCTGATTCCAGCACACAAACGATCTTGTAGTGGCAGCTCCAAGGGTGCACCAGCACAGAGCTCAGAGCTGGGATTTCCTGCTCCTGACAGACCCAGCTTGCAGAGATAAACATGGAGATCTAAACCAACCAGCAAGCAGATGCCCTTTGTGTCAATCCCAAAGATACCAAATTTGGGTGTCATGCTGAAATCTGAGCACATGACACAAAGGGAAATAAATCAAGCACACGGTTTCTGCTCTGATGAAAAGAACAAGAAAGAAAACATTGAAGTCTCTCATCAGTAGGAGCCTCCTCCTCTCTGCCTCACATGAAACACTAACACAGCATCCTCATGACCTCTGCAAGCAAGCTAAAGCCCTTCAGCCTGGTTTTCTCCTTCATTTTCTTTGCTGCTTGTTTTTCACCTCCTTCTTCCTATTACATGAAAACTAAATTGATTTTGGATTTGGAAAGTAAACCAGATGTTTCCGCAGGTTTTTACATAAGCACACTTCATTGATGCTGCATATTAAAAACTGCAAATGTTATCACTTAAATCTTTATTTGTGATTGAAAAACGTCACTAGCCACCTGTGAAGTTAGTTTTGGAGCCATTAATCTAGACATCTACAGTATTTTAAGACTCTAAAATACAAATCTACGGTGACATATTTTTCTGCCTGTGAAAGAATCACTGTGTTGACATGTTATGGATGAAGGCTGGATGTGCTCCAACCCAAGATGCTGTCAACAAAATTATTTCTGGCATGTTTATTTGAAACCTGCCAAAAGCCTGCCAGCACAGTGGTCATAATACAATAATATAATAGCTTCTTAAAACAACTCATCAAGCACAACTTCTTTTTTTCTTTTTTTAATAACCATGTCTATACATCTGAAGGACAATATAGACATCACTTGTCAAGTATGGGTTTTATTTAATAAAACTTATACACCCTGCACCAAAATCTTTGAAGTATCAGCAGTGAGACAGTCATGGTTGGCCTCTTAGTCTTTTTCAACACAGAGCTGCCACTTTTGTGCAATAACAATAAATCCCAGATGTGTTATATGAAATATATACATTCCAGATACAGGTGCTGTATTTAGAGGTTCCTTGCAGAAGCAGGTGGCACTGGGCCATGGAGACTGAGCTCTGGACTCAGTTACACTAGTGTAAATCTGAAGCAAAAAGATAAAAGAAAATCCAAAAATTTAATAGCATTAAATAAAAGCAGGAGCTAGATGTTTTGTTGGCCTCAGAGGTGCCAGGATGAGGATTTATAGCACTAATTTTGTCATGGCCATACTCCCTATTCTTGCAAGCTCTTTTTCTTGCCTCTTTTTGATTTATTTCTAATTTTTGACCTTAAATATAACACTTATAAACACAACAAAGAAAAAATTCTTCTAACAAGCTTGTTAACTCTGTTAATTGAAAAATGTGTATTATACCTTTCACTCATGCCACCTGGCTCTGAATTAGGATTTCTGCCTGATGAAATGTGGGTGAATGTGGTGTCTCTGACAACTCAGCTTAGCAAGTCCAGAACATGGCACAGAATAAAAAGGTATGGGAACACTGTTGTCCAAGACAAAAACTCCTGTGAAGTTCAGTGGAAAAATAATCTTGCTGCTAATTAGTTCCTTATAATACAAAAGTGCAGCAAATTATACCTGCTGAATAGCACAACAAATGAGCTGAGGAGTGGGTAACTCATACAGTTATTAGATTATTAACCTTATGTTGCAGAAAAAGAAACACTAATTGTGATGGTAATGGCAGTAAACTAGATGAATGGCGGTGGTTACAGCAGGAGGTTCACCGAGACTCCTGGTTATTCTGCTGATTGATATTGCATTAGTGCCTCATCACAATCCTCCTGCCTGGATCCTCCTCTGCTCCCTTGCCTGAAACCTGGGATGGAGGCTCTTCGTGGGCAGGAATCATTTTTGATACCCTGCTTGGCACAGAGGAAACCTCAGTCACTACAGAATTTAGGAGGTATCATAACACAGATAAACAATAATAAGCATGTAACTCCATCATTCTCACCTCTGAAGTCAAGCTGAGTTACTTTTGCTTGGGGATATTTAATTTTCTTTCCTTCTCTTCCCCTGCTCCCCCCCCTCCCCTCTGCTGCTGCAGACCACCCTGAGCTGTGCTCCAGCTGCAGTGTGATGCTGAATAACAACCAGTTTCCAGACAGACACAGAGCCTGAGCCCGGGGCTACTGCAAACTCAGTTGTTCAGGTGCTAAGGGTGACACTTCAGAGTGAGAGGAATGAAAACCTGCTCTGTTTTTACAAATGAGGCATGGCATGTACGTGGGCTTTCCTGCAAAACCCCGACAGAAATAAGAGGGATAAAACCATCTGCCTGTTGTGGTGATGAAAGACAACTATGTTATGTTTTTCTTCATCTTCTGTTGATGCTTTTACTAATAGAGAGCAATGACTTCAGTAACAGGGAACATCTTTACTGCCTACTCCCCAGCACTGTGAGACAACCCTTTTACCCTGCACACAATGCAGCACATTCTCCTGCCCTGCACTTCTGGGAGGCTCTTTTATGAATGCCCTAAAGCCATTCTGTTTGGTTCCATCTCCTCCCACCATTATCTGCAAAGTGCACACAGGCCAATGTTCAGAGGCTGGGCACTAATGGTGTGTTTGAAAGAGAGTGAGGAAAAGGCTGTACCCATAACACTCAGCTCCTGTAAAATTAAACCTTGCATGTTTTATGCTTTGGTAGAGCTTCCAGTCTTACATGTTTCTATTACAAAGCCAACAGGAGAAAATGAATGCCATCTGCATCCCACTCACCTAAGAGTAGCTTTAACAGATGACAAGTCTTCCACAGTTTAGAGCAGAAGGCACCAGATCCTCAGTTGGCATTGACTGACACAGATCACTGGCTCCCCTGGAGACAAGCCAGTCTGTGTCAGCTACAAAAGAAACCCAGTGCTGTTACTAAGTTAAAAGAAAAATAAATCGGTAAAACGATTGAAATGCAGTAATATCTGGAATTCCTAGCTGTTCTGGATTGCAGAAATAGATATTTAATAGCTTCCCATCATTTTTATAGGCATTATGATGAAATGGTTTTGGATCACCTCCAGACCTTGCAGTACTAAAAGATTAATTTAGCATCTCTGTGTTTTGAACTGGCATTTCACATGACTTTTGTACCCAAGCAGAGTAACCACGCCGCAACACCCTCCTATGCCCTTCCAGCACATATAAATAAACACCACTGCCATTTGAAACATTCCCAAATTATTCCTAGTGCTTAGGGACTGAGTGACTCCATGGAACTTTCAAAATAAATTAGAACCTTGGAATGTGGGCTCTGAAATGCTGCCAGAAGCCTGTTCTCAAGGTGACAAAATTCAAGCTGCAAACACCATCTGGACCTGTTGCACTGCGAGTGGTTCCAGCCAAAGGCTCAGTCATGTTCTGACCACAGCCAGGAGAAAGGAGAAGGCAATGCTGTACCTGTGTATGGCACAGGACATATGTGTCTGCAGACACTTTTAGCCAAGAACTGTGTTGGCCTTGATTTAATGTCATTTTATTAATCTCCTCCACTTCCCCCCATTAGTTTGGTTCATTCTGGTGCTGTAACCCAGATGTTCTTATAGCACCTGGCACAGTGGGACTGTGAATCCTCTCAGGGGCCCTTAGCTGCTACTGTAATTCAAGTCATAAAATTTCATAATTAAAGGCCCATTCCCAATACTGACAGAGCCCATAAAATCAACAGCACTTCTTTGATTTTATTTCAGTGTTTGATATAAGCACACACATTCACTCGCTAAAACGGAAGCAAATCATCTCCTGGAGTGAAATATGTGCCACAGCACCAGTAAAACTTGGTTTGGTGCTCAGGATTTTATTCCAGAGGAGTCTGTATGTTCACCAAATCCATGAAAAGCCCAAATGCCATGGATTACATTACTTTTCCCAGGAATCCTCCATGCCACAGCTCCAGTTTTCCCACTACAATGCACTCACAGCCTGACTCTCCAAACAGAACCACAACACACAGGAGCCCTGAGACATTCACAGCCATGCAGAAAGCATCTGCAAAGAGTGGTGCTGCCAAGGCATGCCAGGATGGCATCTCCCCACTCTGTTCCTTGAAGAATTATCATCTCAAGAAACAGCAAAAGAAGCTCTCCTGAAAGATTTGAGAGCTTGGTAAAACAACCTCTCAGCGTTTTTGTCTCCCCTAATTCTAACAAAATGGTATTCTGCTTACATTTTTAAAAAGGTAATTGTAATTTTTAGTGATCCTGTATTTCAGTTAAAAAAATCATTCAATTTATCACTCTCAACACCAAGAAAGAATTTGTGATAAGCAAAATAGTGAGGTGTTTAATCTTCCTAGGTAGAAAGACAGCATTAAAAATCTTGTTCAATGCTACATTTTATAAATTCCTAGGCTTTTTTATAATTTAGTTTACAAATAATTTGTTTCTAAATGGTACAGGAAGGAAGACATGAGGCAAACAAAGTTTAATTCCTAAATAATTTGCTTGGTAGCAATGTGAGGAAGAGCTGTGGAGACAGCCAAGGTTTGAGGTCAGTGTGCTGCAGAGACAGTGGGAAGAGGAATATGAAATCCATACGTAGAGTGGGGAGGGAGAAAATGGATTTCACGCAATTATTTTCAAGCACCACTCATTTACAGTTTTGAAAAAGACAAATTGTTTCATGCAGGGATGTTTCAAAGACAATGCAATTGCATAGTTCATCATTGTACTAATATTTATACGAAAATGATACTTATATTAAAATTTTCCTTTAAGGGATAATTTTGCCATTAATTTTCTGTTTTCCTAGGATGAGGTAATTTTTGCTATGCAGGTCTCTAATGTTACATTATTTAGCCAAGATTTCAAATAAAATTATGGACATAATATTCTTTGATCCAAATTTTAACTGAATCAAACAATGGAAGAAGAATGTGTAAGTGTGGGCCTGCATTTTGCACAATTCTTTTAGATGAAAAGACATTAGAAGCCAAACCCTCTGATACTGGAGTGAGCACAACCCTACCACAACTTCTTTAGCAAAACAGCAGAATTCCTGTGACAGTCCTGCTCTGATGGGCCAAAACCACCCCTGGGAGCAGCTGACGAACCACAGCAGGGGTCACCTGTGTTTGGTCCCCTCATAGAAATGTGCCCTAAACTCCATCAGGATCCCAAATCCAAACCCTTAGCATTACCCCCCAACTCTCCCCCAATTTTAATTATACTCAATGAAAATAATTTGCTTGAGCCCACATTGCTACTCATACATAGGTGAAGAGAAAGGGACACAACAGCAAAAGAACAGATGGTTTTCATATATTTTATACAGCTGATTATTTCTTTCTGGCTAGCAGCAACCTGTGCTGACATCCATGGGCATCACTTGGATGATGGGGCAGGAGGCAGAGTCCACAGGCTGGGAAACTCTCCTCAAAATAGCTGGGAAACATCTCACTTCTCCCAGCGGGATTTGTTTGGGCATTTCTCAGATATTCTTGAACCACAAACCACTACATGGATATCCTGATTTGATGCTCATGAAGGTTTTTTTTGTTTTATTAAAGTTTTAATATCCCCAGGCCCTTGTCCAGCACAATGTTAGGACAACAGTGTTTGAAGAATTACTGCTCTTTGAAGGGTGCTCAGGCTCTTGGCAGGAAATGCCAGCAGCTGGCTCAGCACCGATGCTGCTGTCAGGAAAAGCGACTCTGAGGACTCCAAAGGTTGGGAGTCTTATGCTTGGTCTGTTTTAATTGATTTATGTTTTTGCTAGGGTTCTCACAGCACACTGCAAGGCTTTGCAAAGTCGTTTATTTTAATTTTCAAAACTTTCTGGTTGACAGGAAACACAACCAACAAACATTAAGTCATTTTTCCTCGGGAAAGCAAGATGCCAAATTTCTCATACTGAGTTGTGCTAACTGTGGCACAACACCACAGCAGCGTGACTCCTGGTATAGAAAGCACAACTTTTGTTGCTCATTTTTCCTTTGAAGAAGTTATCCTTAACACAGTTCTGAGATTCAGTAAGTTAATTACAGAATGAAATGGAAACATCCACATTCCCACTCAAAACAGAAATTAAATAAAAGGAAGCAAAACTGATTGAGACATAAATTGCAATTTTTTTTCCTCTTGATGATCATCTTTCATTTTATGAGGACCACTGCTACCAGGGCCACTTGCAGTAAAAACACTGAGTTATCATGATCACTTCTATTCTCCCTGAACAATTAATGTAACCATCTCAGGAGAACTGGCAAAAACACCTCCTTAGTCACGAAGATGGCTTTTTCAAAAATGCAGGGGTATTACACTGGAATAAACATGCTGTAGGATTCAAAAATAGAAAAATCACTCATGCAGACACAATGACTTGTGTGTGACAGGTTTGTTGCATCCCATGGAAAAATTCCCCAGAGATGGTAAGGAAAAAGTGCCCAAGAAAGAAGTTTCTTCTGCACACCTCACCAACCTGTTATTCTCACAAGAAGCAGGGTTTGGATTCTGAAATGGAAGGGTTTATCAAACCCAGCAGGCAGAGCCACCCACATTTCCCTACAGAGACCAGCACAGCTTTGGATCAATCTGTGATCTGAACACACATTTTAAAGGTCCTCTGTCTTCATCTCCCTCCCCATCTCCCTCCCTGTGCAAGACTTAAAGACATCCTGAACTTGTGATGCTGCAGTGAACCTTCCAGCACAGCCCTCCCTGCCCAGCAGCCACTCTCAATTGCACCGTGCATGTGCCAGGGTCCTCTGAGCTGCTCAGCTCCCTGATTCCCTGTGGCTTCCCCAGGATCCAGGCACATGAACACTCCTGAGGACCTTTGCCTTGCTGCCCTTCTCCACCTGATCTAAGGCAAAAGATAAAACTCTTCCACAACTAATAAAAGAGTTCAGAAGTGATCAGACACAGTGAGACAGTAAATGACAGTGGTATGTATATTATATATCTATCTATATTTATACACTTATACATACACCCCTGCATTTTATACTGTTATTTTTAAAGATAAATGAGCATTAGCACAGCCAGGAATTCATTTACCACGTGAAAAATCTATTCAGAGCAGAATGGGAGCTCTACCAATTAATACACTTCACAGATGCATCTCTTCAATGAGCAGAGTTACAGGGATCATTTTTCTTTGACACACACCATAAGGGAATGAAAAGGTTAATGCAGTGTATGTGAGAGCATTTTTAAAAATCAATTTAAGGGAATTTTGTCTGCTGTAAATTATGCTCTGGCACCAGGGAAAGCCATCAAACTCAAATTAACAAAAGGAACAAAAGAATTTAATCTAAAACTACATTGTGATTGTATTGCTCATTGGCGCACACAAAGAAGTCAGCAACATACATTTCATTTTTACCTCCTTTGATTACAAAAAGTCCATTATCAGTGAAAAATTATGTTGAATCATAATTAAAAGCAGGACTCTCCCTCCTACAAGCCTGCAAAGCACAACATTTTCTGTAATGCAATATAAAGTCATTTTGGTTAGGAAACCCATTTGTCAGCTCTCCTCACATTCACCAGGCTGTGACCCCTCTATCTCCCCTTGTGCACACTTCTGTAATCTCAGAAAAATCTCAGAAGAGAAAAAGGGTTTGACTTCTGTACTCCAGACTTCCCATTCAGCCAGACCTGACGTTGGCCTTGCTGCAGCTGAAGGTGTGAAGGTGGCATCTGTCTACAAAATCTGAAACAGTTTTCAGATTTCCACTAATTTTAACAGGCTCTCCACTCCCCATTATCTGACTTGCAAACTGTGGACTCCTCCTCACAACTACACACAGGGTGTCTTCTCTATGCACAGGACACAGAGCAGGACAGTGACATTCACTCTCAAAGCCACAATCAGCACAGCCCCACACTGTCTTTCCCAAAATTATCACCCATCACAGCCCTTGTGCTTTTCTCCAGTGACATTTGCTGTCACCAGGCTCAGGAATTGAAAGGCAGCCCTGAGCACTGCAAGATTTTATGGCATGTTGTGTGTCATGAATGAAGGGAGAGCAGGACACAGCTGATCTGTGCTCTTGTGTTGGCTGCCAGAAGATTCCACAGTACCCTGAAGGAACAGACACATCCTGTGGGCTGCCCAGGATAAATCAGCTGTATTATTTTCCCTCCATGGCATTGGCATAAATACCTGCTTTTTTCCCCCTTTATATTCAACAGCTTTCCACCACTGAAACTTCCCTCTGTAGAGAGCAGATAATGGAAAGAAAGATGTAAAAAATCTCAGTTATTGGGTCTTCATGCATTGCCAAATGAAGAACAGAGGCCATGGTGGTTTTGCTCTTGGCATTTTTCACCCCTGGAGTGTCCCCCACATTGAGTATCAGACTCCACATTTCCCTGCCTGTGTCTTCACAGTACCACGGGATTTTGCTACTTCTACCTCCAGAAATTCTTCATCTCTTGGTAAATAATGGCAAGACTATATGACCATACATAACTGTGGTTTTTATGTCTGATGAGGTTGCTGTGGACCATTTATTCCCTACTCTTGGTTGCCAAGATAAAACACAAGGTTAAAGCCAACATTTCACCTAAAAATTGAACTTAGAAAAGGAAGTGAGCTATGGTACCAGAAAATTTGCAGTAATTTTTATTACATTAATTTGGACAAGGAGCAAAGGAGTGAGGATCAAAGAAACCCAGCCAAAACCAACTTGGCTTGCACAGATTCATTCATTGTTTTGTATTACTACAGTAGTGAAGTATATATGCATATATATGTGTATATATACACTAATATACAGCTTTTTCTCTCCATGTCTTGTCATGGGAAAACAGAGACTCACCCTTTACACACTTAGCTTTGTAAAAGAAATTATTTCTCTTTCACTCATTATTTTTTATCTCCCTTGAAATGTGAAATAAACTGTCCTTCCATATGCTGAGTGGAGCTGGGCTTTGGCTCCTCTGAAGGAACAGCTCACAAGTCAATATCTGCAGCCTCCTCCTCATTTTCATCACCTCACCTAATCCCCTCCCCATATGGTCAGGGACTGTGATATGAATAATTAATTAAAATATGTCTGATCACAAGTTCAAAAGAATCAGAGGAATTGATGTAAAAGCCAATGACTTATTTTTATTTTTTCTTCCAATTTTCTTTGTTTTTATGCCATGGGCTTCATTGTGTTCAATGAATAAAAAGGTCCTTAGAGGGTCTGGACTCAAAATCCCTGGAGGTATTCAATACCAGGGCTCTGAGTAATTTGGCTTAGTGGAAGATGCTCCTGCCCATGGAAAGGGGTTTGGAACAAGATGGTCTTTAAGGTCCCTCCCAACCCAAACCATACTGTAAATCTGAGAGCTCACCCCATCCCCATTTGTGCTCCTGGGGGCTGCTGGGGTCGTGTACCTGCCCTGTGCCTCCCAAAGCTCACGAGGGCACCTGGAGCTGAGCTGTGTTTGTGTTTGTTTGTGTTTGTGTTTGTGTTTGTGTTTCTGAGAGCTGGGAGAGGGGCTGGGTTAGGGTTATTTAGCCAGTGCAGCCATGTGGCTCTGGGACCCCATAAGATAATTTACAGCTATGACTTGTGACAGTGACTGTAAAACTTTCATTTACTTTTCAGTAGTAGTTTTATGACGTCTCCTTTTTAATAAGAACTATGTTAAGACTGTGCCTTAGTGCCCAGTTGGGTTTTTGGAATAGCAAAGAAGCAGCACTGGTTTTTTTGTATGCAGCATTTTGCCTTTTAAAATATTGCCTTATAATGTGAAATGAAAATGTCATCTTATGTACAGGAAAACTCACAGCTAAGTAATGGGGCACTACAAAGCTAGGATTGTTCTTTTTTTCTCATTTTATTGAAATGAATTCAAAAACATAATAATCAGAATCTAGTTCATTCTCTTACATAACCCTTTGTGAAGGACTCTTAAAATTCACATCAACAGCATCTCATTCCCACTTTCCCCTTAATTTCCATTTTGTTTAATGGCTTCATCACCATTTATTTGTGATTTTGGTATTCTTTTCCCCCTCTTGTGAGAGAAAATAATCTCTCCTGGGTAATAGGACAAAGAGTTGGATGTTGTTTGCTTCTGTTGTGCTTCTGTAAAAAATACATTAAAAAATTCCTTTACAGGGAATAAGCCCAGTTCTACTTTTTTTTTTTTTTTTTTTCCCCTGGGGTCTGGTGACACAATTCCAGCAATACCAAGTCCAGCTGTAAGTGCCACGTGAGGAGGTGCTGAGTGCAAGTTCCACCTCTGCACAGCCCATCCCTTGGCAGGCTGAAGACGTGGACTGCAAAATAATCAATCTTCCAAGGCCCTAATGAGCCCCTGTGCTACAGCCTCTACCTTGCCATCAGCTCCTAGAACAACAAAAAATGCTCAGCACAGACAGAAAAAAAATAGTTGGAGGCTTCTATCAAATTTCTTTCTGAAATTACAGGAGGTACTTGACATTTGTCCTATAACTTCTCAAGGGAAATGGGAACATTTGCCATCCAGACAGGAAGTCATTATCTCCCATGGGAATGAAAGACTTCTTGATATAATCCTGATCCTTTAACAACAAAATTTCTGAACTCAGAAAATCTCAAAAGATGGGTTTTGAAACTTCTGTGCTTGGGTTCGTGCTCAGCATGGACTTCACAAGAGCCTCTCATACTCCATAGCATCCACATTTACATATCTCTTAATTATAACACTACTACATTTTCACTTACATTAAGCCTTATAATAAATAAAAATTAAAATTCCTAAACCAGAAAATGCACCTCCTGAAAAAAAAAAAAAAATTGAAAGAGAAAATGAGAGAAATGGTTGAAAAAGTTTAATTTTTACAAACTGTAAAATGCTGTACGAGTTAATTTTCCTGAGTTTGAATTAATCCCTCCCCTATCAGTTGGTCACTCCATGGGAGGAGTGAACCATGGTGTGGATTCAGGTTTTGATTCAGTAATGGACAACTCATTAACCTCCCTCAGCATCGATGCTGATCCCCAAATCTGCCTCTCCCTGCTTCCTTGCTGGTTTGTGGCTTTTGCTGCCACTGTTTGGCCAATAATTTTCCTTTCCATAGTAGGAGGAGATGAAACAACCTCACTCTCAGAACAGAATTTTTGGGAAATATGGAGGGTTTGCTAGGTCATCTTTGCAAGTTATTTGGGCAATTGCATCAAAGGCAGGGTGAGGTTGTTAAAAGTCATTTAGATTCTCGACTGCCCTCAGTTTCCCTGCAGGCAAGGCTCCCAAATATCTGTGAAGAATGATGCTCAGTGCCTAAGCACCTCTGCATTTGAGTATCATTTAAAAACCATCTTCCTTTCTTTTCATAGACCAAAGAAACCCCACAATAGTTTTGAGGTAGGAGAGCAGCCTTGAAGCTGAGCCTAACACACAAGAGGTTGGCTGGGCAGGGCACAGAGGAGGGTTCAGCTCCCCTTAATTCTGCTCAGCAGGACAGGCCAGAGCTCTCTGCTGCCTGCTCAGCTCTCCCTTGCCAGCAACACCCTCCCTGAAGCTGTGCCAGGCAACAAAACATCCCTGAGCTGCAGCTGGTCCTGCATCCGTGCCCACGGGCAGCACATCTGTGCTGTGAGCAGCAAGGGGGGATGTAAGGGCAGAATTCCGAGCAGGAGGAGCAGGAGGTAACATCTGATCAGCTGTTCCCATCACCTTGGCAGGACAGGAGCATTTGAACTTGGCTCAGGGAGCAGCAGGGTGTGCTGTGTGTTGTCTGCTGCTCTGCACAGGTAGATGCAATCCCCGTGTGTTTTATTAACTCCTGTTATGCTGTATGAATGGATGCCACATATAGTTCCAGCTTGCTGCTTTCACTTCAAATTATTAATATATTTGATGCAGAGGGAAGAAGAATCCCATTTCCCTCACAGCAAAACTGCCTGAGCATCTTTCACAGAGCCTGATTTGGCAGAGAACGCTGCCCTGGGCAGACAAGGGATCAACAAGAGGTGGGGATGCTTGGTTTGCCAGCTAATGGGGAGCACTCTTGGAATCAGCCTCTGGAAAAACGCTTCCCATGTCCATTAGGGATGACATTTACCTTAGTGCAGATGGCTCTCATCACCCTTTGTGCACCAGTTCAGCTCTGAGCTCAGAGGGATGCTGTGTGGTGTATGGGGATGATGTGTGCACTTCCAAACTGCAAGTGTCAGCCATGTGTGCATGTAGGCAATTTTTAATCTACATATCTATTTTAAGGGGATTAAGCAAAGGAACAGAAAACAGGTAACTTCCAGAAAAAGTAAAATATCTATTGTAATTAGGCTTTTGTTGTCAATCAAAGTTTCATTAAGTAACTGTACAATGTGCCTCAGAGTATTGTTGATTTCTTCCTCCAAATATAAATTTAACACTGCACATTATGGGCTGCTCCTAAAATCACTGCCTGTAATTATTACTTTACTAAATATTTTTGGTACAAATAGAGAAATGCTGTTTTCAGTTAATCATCATGCATTAATGATCCTGCACTGTGGCTTTTCTCTCTCCTTTCTCACAGGACACTGTCCTACATCTACAGGGAAATTATTGCCAGGAAAGGGCAGTGGTTTCCTTTGGCCCCACATGCCCACAGGTTCAGATGTAGATGAATTCATGAAAAGCATTTAATAGGATACTTTTCTGTAACACCAATTGTGTTCAAGTCCCACATACTTCAGTGGGATGCAGATATGAGTATTTCAGCCCTTCTACACATGTTGGTGTAGGGCTTCCCAACACAAATAGCTGCTCTGCAGAGAAAGACCCAAGATCCAACATAGTGTCTAAACAAGGATACCCTTTCCCTGTGCACAAACTCCTGCAGCAGCTCCCTTCAGCACCCAACCCTCTCTGCACAGAGCTGGGAGATGAGCCCACCCTTGGGGGGTGTCTCAGAGAGGATCTGGCCCTTAATAAGGAAAGGAAATGAAATACTGTGGTGTTTCACATGTGTGGTGGGTTGATCCTGGCTGGATGCCAGGCACCCAAAGCAACTCTATCATTCCCCTCCAAGCTGGACAGGGGACAGAAAATATAACAAAGGGTTAATGAGTTGAGCTATGGATGGGGAGAGGTCACTCACCAAACACCATAGTGGGCAAAGCAGACTCAGCTTGAGGATATAAATTGAATTTATGACAAAAAAAATCAGAGCAGGATAATAAGAAGTAAAATAAATCTTTAACTATTAAAACCTCCCTGCAGGCAGCACAGGGAGGTGCCTGGCCAGTGGTGGGGCTGCCCTGGAGCTAATTGGCTCTGCTGGACATAGGAAAATAGAAACCACGCCTGCAGCCCCCCACTAACCAAACCCGGCCTCTCAAACCTACACAACACCAATGGCTCAGGAATATAAATTGTATTTGACACAACATATTAAACAGCTCATAAAACTTCATCAACATGGCAGTATATATCCTGTGTTTTCCTGCTTTTTAATAATTCTAATAAATCAGATAAAAACTATGCCACAATAAACCATTACAAGAAAAGATTATCAGGAGTGTAGAAATGAGAAAAACAGGGTGTTACAACCAACTTTACAAGACAAAACACAACAAGGTGTTTACAGAAAACAAAAACTACTATTAAATTTCTATATGATTGATGGTGTAGATTTAACCACTCCATTACAGAAGCAAACCAATGTCACAATTTCCTTGCCTTGCTTTAGCCTGCATCTCAAGGGGGCTTATAAATAGTTAAACAGTTATATCAGAATTCATCAGTTTTTAGAGAAAAATTAAACCTCAACGTTGATGTCTATGATATAATGACTTACAAGTCACTGCATAATTAATCTTGATATTAACTGTGTGCACTTGTGATATATGATTTATTATGGGTTATTCATCTAAATTCTTCTCAGGGTATTGCTTCATGTACACACAATCTAATAACTTCCGATGCAGAAGCAGGTGCTACTTTATAATAAAGACATTAACATATTTGGAAAAAATACTTCTATATCAATTGCTCATGCTGTGTTTTCACTTCTCCAGTGGACTTGATAGTGATTAAAAACTAAACTGGAAATATAGATCTTGCACTTCTGTCTTCATCCTTGCTGCCCTTTTCATCGTTTCTCATACAGAGTTTTTCTTGTTTCAGAACCATTTATATAACTGCAGTTTCACATACCTACACCCTTCTTAAAGGTATTCAGGGAGGATAACATATGACATTCTCTACTGCTGCTGTGTTTAGATTGGGAGTGCTCAGAGAGGATTAAGCATTTCAAGAGGCAGCTCACTCAGTTTGACTAACAAGGCTCTTCTGGACGATGCTGTAATACATTGTAGGATACAACCATTAGTTTTATTTTGGTTTGTAGCTCTAAATTGTCTTTCCCCCTACTTGAATGCCAGCTGCTCTCAGACAGATGGTTCCTTCCTCATCAAGGCAGCTATCAGAGATACAGTGCCTGAGATAGACAGGGAGGTCCTTACTTGTCTTTGAGGAATGTTTCCAGAAAGAGCTCAAAGGGAAAGCCCAACACACATCAAATAATTTGAAAAATGCTTGAAAATAAATGCAAAAGTAAAAGCATTCCTGCAGCAGCCAAGAAGCATATGTGGGAACTAAATGTAATAACTGACCACAAATGACCACAACAGAAACAAAACTATTCAAAAAGGATATTTCCTATACTAACATCACTTCTTTACTCCTTTCTCAGATATTATTTCTCCTCAGACTATTCAATCATTTACAGATTCCTCTAAATTTAGCCAGTCTCCCAGTAATGGAATGATTGGTTAAACTAGCAGTTACCAGGATTTGCTGCAGCTTCCAGAGAAGATGGTGATACTTGGGTTGGCATTGCCACAAGAGGGTGAGATGCAGGCATTAGATACACTCATATACCCACCACAAATAAAAGAGAATTTACCACTAGTGACTATTGCTCTGTTTAATGACCAGATTTTCAATCTCTGCAGTCTTTGCAGTAGACAGTAAATTTTTTCATCATAACGATGACCTCCCTGTGTTAGAAATTGTCCTGACATTACTGGTAAAAGGCTTAATTAGAAGAGGCAATGTTGACCCTAAAGCCCCTGTTAAGCAAGTCACTGCTGACAACCTGGAATGTTTTAGCATCATTAGTGCACCTCTGACACAGCCAGCAGACAAAACCCATGACATTCTCGGAATTTTTTCAGGTCATTCTACCAACCTTGTACCTATGAAAGGGCTTTTGGAGTCTTCCTCTACATATTTCCACAGTGTCAAAGAGTTAATTTGTTAATATGAACCAAATTCATGTGAATTAGGATCTATTTCAGGAAGCTCTGTCTTTTGCTACCTCATCCTGCCTCAAGGCAATGCCCTGCAGCAGATTCACACCTAAAAATCCAGTATTCTGGCCACAGCAAAAAGCAGCTATGCTCACCATATGTTTACTGGTTAAAATAAGATCCTTGCACACATGTGGTGGGTCTCTCCTTTGAAACAGGCAATGGGTTACCACAGGGATACAGAAGCTGGTAGCAAACAGTGCAGCACCCAGGTCCAAGCAGGTGGCACTGCCTCCCTTTGCCCCCCTCCCCAGCAGTGTGTGTTCACACACAAAAACTGGGCTCTGTGTCCCACAGTCCCTCTTTCAGGTGAAAACCCACGAGCTTTCCAAATTTCTGGCAAGTCCAAAGCCAGATCCATGCTAAGTTAACAGCTGTTTGCATGACACCCTTAGGAAGGAGCTTGCTGTGCTGTCACTGTGAATAACAGACAATTGCTTTAGTTTGGTCTTCCATAATCATTCCCATCAATGCCTCAGAGTTTAAAGATCTAATCCTGTCTGCAAAATTCAATTAGACTTTGCAAGGAAAAAAAAAAAAAAGAAGATTAGTCACTAAAGTTTTAGATAAACAGATCCCAGCTAAGGACAAATCGGCATCACTACTGCTGTGAATTTCAGCATGAAAGAAAATCAATATACTGTGTCATATTCCTGTAAAATATCATCTGCAGTACCACTCGTTTTCTCATTTGTGCATGAAGTTAAAATTTAAGTCCAATTTTCAGTGACTGCTGATTTGCTATAAAATTAAATAAAATAGTAAAAGGACAATCACTTTCTATACCTGAATGTTTCTTTTTGGAGTAGGTGGCCAAGTAATGCCCTGACTTTAGAGTGACACAGGAGGCAGAAGGTTCTGAACAGCCACCCAAAGTGGAGGCAGCCCAGTAGCACCTGCCTTTTATTAATCTAACATAGCAGTGCAATGACAATTTGCATTTGCTGTCAAATCAAAATTATCCAAGCTACATTTCTACTTTCTGTATTTCCTTTGCTGCTTTTTCTGCTTTCAGGCTTACCTCGGTGTGGGGGGCAAAGAAGTAGTTTTGGGGGAAGGGGAGAGTTGCAAATGGTGATGTCCTGACTCCTTTGACTGGTGGTATCTTACAAACCCCAAGTGCAGAGGAGGCACAACTGGGTTTTTCTCTCTCTTCTAAAGCCTGTACGTTAATAAATGTTAATTTTATCAGATTGTGTCTACAAGGTGATTTTCAAATTGATTTAGTAAAGAACTTAGGTGTTCAGCACTTGCAAAAACACTGCTGTTTCGATAGACACCTTCAGACAGATTTAGGTATTTAACCTGAAGAGTCAACATTTGCAGTTCTCCAGCAGGATTACCTGGGCTTTCAGGGCAAATTTCTACATGGTCATGGCTCTGCATGTTGTGCTAGCCTGGCTCTGTGCCTGGCCCTATAAATGTACCTATATGAAGTCTGTTGGTAGAGATGTGAGGTTTCTGCAAACTCAGGAACAAATCCTTAATGAGCAAGGAAGAAAGGAAAAATCTCTTTTTTGCTTCTATTTTATTGAACGTTCTCTCTCCTCTCAAATGTTTCTGGGATGCATGCTTTTCCAGAATCAATGTGAACTTTACTCCAAGAGCAATCTCATAAATTCCTACAGAACTGACAAGAAAATCTTGGGGAAAAGAATAAAAACCAGCTTCGTTTTTTCTAAGATATTTAATACCTGGAACCTATAAAGAATTGTTGAAGATCTGCCAACATTTCCAATGATGTTCAAAGTCAGAGCGTTTTCAGTTGCTCCAGAACTGCTGATATCAGCAAGCATGCCCTTCTAAATAATTTATTGGCATTTCTACATAAATTAGATACTTAAAGGTGAAGATGCCATGAACCTTGTGGAGGCTGAGTGCTCACTACATGGACTATAATCCATCAACCCAACAGACAGATTTCCAAACTGGCTTAAACCTCAGCAGGCTCACTGCTTGGAAATAGTTCAAGGACTCCAGAGACTGCAATACTCTCTTGAAATGTCACTTGCAGTAAAAGTACATTCTACACAAAAATAAATCACCATAAAATAAGGTAGAAACCTCAGAGAGTTGTAAATTCGTCATTTAAATCACAAGTTAGTTACTGCTCACAAAAATAAGCAATGCAAAAAATATGTTAACTTCAGCTAAGGACAATGTATTAAAAATTCAGGGCAAAACCATCATCTAAAATACACATTTGCATAAAGTTAAATTCTTTAGTAAAACCCTTTAATCCTGTCTATTGGTTTCTAAAGTCATCATGGACCTTTTTTTTTTCCCCAAAACCTATATAATTCTGGTTTACAAAATTTATTTATTGGAAAATGTGAAGTTGGCATTTCACTTGTAATTACTGTATTTATAAAGGCTCCAGACTGCAAAGAAGGAAATCATCTGAAGAAGAGGGTGGATGATATTTCTAGCAGAATGCTGAGGGTGAGAAACTGGTGAACAAAAAATGCTTCCCCTAGCAAGTAGCAGATAAAAATCTTAAATCTTCAGAATTTGTTGTTAAATGAAAAAGGGGGGAAGTTATCAAAGAAAGAAATCTCCCATCCTGGCCAGAGAATCACTGCAGCCAGGGGTGTGTTGGATCCATCATTTGAGTGGATCCTTGAAATACATTTTTATGAAGGGGTAAGAAAAGTAAGTGATGAATTAAATGCTAAAAAGGATGTAAAGATGATAAAAGCAGTATTTTCACCAGAAAACATGACAGTAGGGGAAAGAGCAGGAATTCCTGCTTGAATACAAATCCTGGCTGCATTTGTTAAACAGCCTGATGTTCTCATCCTTGGAATTCACAGGAACGCACACAAAGGAAAATGCCAGCATAGTGAACTTTACAGCTCTTAATTATTTGCAAGTGTATTTTTTTTTGGTTGGTTGGTTTTTTTAAAAAATCTAGTTCATAGCACAAATTCACACTATGTGGGGGCACAAACAAAAGGAATAAATTAAGTGAATGATGATTACAAACTAGGGAAATTCCAAGAACAAAAAGAATTAGTAGATTCTGGTGTTTTCCCTATTTGTTCTTTAAAAGTCTATTTTGACAATTAATTATAAATTATTTTTTTGACTGTTCTTATTCTGTTACTATCAAAAAAAGGAGAAGACTAGACATTTGTGTACTTGCTGCAAACCCTGAGTTTTGCCTTGCTCCCCAGCTCTGTGTTCTTTTCAGTGTTTGGTTTTGACTCTGATAAATCAGCTCTCCTGGCACTAACCAAATCATGGTTTTGAGGCCTAAAATAAGGTTTGGCATCATCCTTGTGAGAAGAGACACAGAAAATCTGTTAATCAGAATTCAGTCACTACAGCAATTTTTACCATGCCTGACTTCCCGCCTTGCTACTTTGCCATTCCTGCCTGTTTGAGATGAGACACCCTGAGGAAATTTGGTTTTCTCTCACATTTACACAACACCATTACTTTGCCTTAATGACCAACACTCCCTGATTAATAAAACCCCAGCACCAAGTTTATTCCATCCTGCACTGCTAATGATTTGGTAGTCACCTACCACATTAATCTTGATTCATGGCTCACTTGAAATATTTATATAGTACAAAATGCTTAAGTGGAGGTCAGTTGCATGCAAAGCTTCAAAGAATAAATTGCAAGAGTTTGTGTTGCCTCTGGCTCCTCCTCAGCAGGAGAACATGCCTTCATCCAGCCTGGCTAGGGAGCCAGCTTTAGGAAATGATCCAGCAACTGTGGGCAGCAAAATCTGCCATATGGCCACAAGCATAAGATTTTATTACTAAAGAAAGGACTTTATTTTCACAGAGTTTTACATTATAAAGGAACAAATGCTTTCAGATGGTTTCATCCTAATTCCCTTGATATTAAAATTATGTGCTGGCCCATGGAAATCCAAGCTTCAGGACACAATGCAGACAGCATGAGGCCTGGAATAAAGGCAGACAGATGAATCTCTGAAATAACTAGAGAGGCCTTTAGAAACATAGAATCATCAAGGCTGGAAAAGATCTTTAAGATCATCAAGTCCAACCTTCAACCAAACACCACCATGCCCACTAAACCATGTGGTGAAGTATCAATTCTACTCTTTTTTTGAACACTTCCAGGAATGCTGACTGTGCCCTCTCTAAGCACAAAGCAGTCCCTAAACCCCAGACAGAGCTGATTCTGCAGCTGTTCCCCAGCCAGGAGAGGCCAGGCAGTGTCAGACTGCTTAGCCTGTAACTTTTTGCCCCTTTTCCAGTCCATACCTCAAAGGAAAAGTCAGCAGTGCTTCCAGCAGCACTCACATTATCTGCTCATCCTGCAGGTGCTAGGTGGTTTTCTGCTGGAGCATTTCACCTTGCTGGCTCCAAGGTGCTGCTGAGGCTGAGATGTCTGTGAAAGCTGGGGTTGATGAGGAAGAATCTGACACAACCCTCATTTTCTACACTTTGTTCTCTTTGCAGCTGTTTTTTTGCTCCCTGTGCACTGTCTGGTGACATGAATCATGGAACAGAAGGAACAGTTTAATCAATAACATGCTTAATTGCTAAAAATTATTCCACAACCACAAACTCACAGCCAAGAGACCGCACTATCTGTCACTGAAGATGCATTATGAGGGAGAAACAAAGGGGTTTAAGTGTCATTAGCAAAACAATAATAAAATAACCCATAAAAATTGAAAATATGGCTTAGTGAGAGCATATAAACATAAAACAGCGAGGTTCCTAAGATGAAATCATATTGCATTACAGATAATTCCATGTAATGTGCTTCAAGATGGAAAACTGCATTTGTGTTTTAAGGTGTGCAGACATATTTATTATGAGAAGCCAGTTTACTCTATTGCTTTGTGAACTCAAGGAAAAATGTAGCTTCCATCAAATTGAATTGCATTAAGTGGTCACTGCACATTGAGAAGAAAATATTCTGTTGCTCTCAAGGGGCAGAACTATCTGCAAATGTAAATGAGAATAGGAATTTCTGAATATTGGACACTGTGTCATATGGCAGTGATTGCAGTGAGTCTTTCAGCTCTGATCCTTAAATGCAATGCTTCCTTGAGCACTTACTCACTTTGCTAGAAGATATATGTGAAGAGCCCAGTGAAATAATCTGCCTCAGCACTTCTGTTGTAATTAAATGCAGTTGCATGTTGGCACAAGTAATGACCACCATCTGCTCAGATCCACGGCTGGGCTGTCCTTCACCACAAATCACATCTCCACATGCCCAGCAAAATACCCCTTACCAGCTGATTCTCCACAGCACCACACGAATAATCTGAATATGCAGCAGGTTTGTTACAGATCAGTGCTGATATATTTGGCCTGCAAAAATGCTTATCCAGTTTTGGATGCTTTAATACCAATACTGTTAAATGCTTAAAAGAAAACATACTAAATGGCCCAGGTTGCAAAGTCTCAGGAATTAGAAAAAGCCAAGACTTATACTGTCTCTTCAGGCTGTGAGCATTTGGATACACTACCACGTTCCTGAGTTTAGCATATCCTTGCCTAAAACTCTTTTATTTCACAAAAACTGTTTCACACTGTGGGCATGCTCAATGCTACTATTTAATTGATTATTTTTATTCTATTTGTATATCTCATCTTTTCATAACTCACCACTCAAATCTCATTACATTTAAAGGTTATTAACTCCCTTGAGAGTTTTCCATTAGCATTTCTGCACCCTCAGATGAAGTCTGAGTACTTTGTGAAGTCTGGGCTCTTTCACTGTTCTCATGGTGGATTTGCACATCCTCTGCAGCATCCTCCAGGACAAACTCAGCCCTTCAGAAATGCTCCAAGCTCCCATTCCTGCCTGGAAGGACTGGGCATGGTCTGTCACCAGCCTGCCTGGACACCACCTCTCCTGAGACTTGCAGTCTCTTATGGAATCTTTCTTCCTAACAACTGTTTTTAAGGAAGTAAGAATTATTACCCTGGCTTTACAAACGTATCATTAAGGCTAGACAGATGAATGTCCAAATTTACTTCTAATCTGAGATGACTGATCCAAAATTCCCTAAGTCAGTCTCACCTTCTGCAACCAGTCTTGAAGAAAACTTCACTACACAAGTTCCGCTTAATCTGTGAAGTCATCAAACTTGGAGAATGAATAGGATAGAGGATCCAGTGAAAAAACAGCCTGGGGTAAGCATTAAAGACTGTGCAAGGGACACTTTATCCTTGCATGCAGCCTGATTCTGCTGATCAATGTACAGGCAGCTTTTAAGTGAACACTGCTAATGATGGGAGTGTCTCTCATACACCTGAGTCATCTTCTTTTTGCTTTTATGGACCTTTGTTGAACAGAAAAAGATTTCTTGGTAGTCCTCTCATGGACAGCAAAGTCCAAGAGCAAAGGCCATGAGCTGTAACATGGGAAATTCTGATAAGACATGAAAAAACCATCATAACAGGAGTGGTAAATTTTTATAATGAGGGTTAGAGAGGCTGTCATTCCCACCCTTGAAGAGTTTCACAGCTGGACTGCATGAGGCCCTGGGTAACATGGTGTAACTGCAATTCTGCCCTGCTTGGAGTGGGTTTGGGTCACCTTTCTGCAGCAGAACCTCTCACCTGAGGTTTTCTGTGGCTGTCCTGTGGTGTCACTGTCCTCCCTGCACTGCTTGTTGCACTTTGGGCTACGGGAGCAGCTAAAACAATGCAGCAACAAGTTTCTTTATGTAATGGAGAAGTAAAAAAGCATTTATTTAAAGAACAGTTCGTGGAGAGAGCCCAGGCACAATTTGATTGGTGTGAGGAAGGCAACACCTCTTGAAAACACGTTTTTATGAAAATATTACATCTCTCAGGTCTCCAGCAGGTGTTTAATCATTGTTATCATTTCTTGTCCTTGAGCAGCCTGAGAACAAGGCTGCTTTCTTGGTTCCCAGCAGTATCCTAACAACACTCAGATGGGAAGGAAATAAATGGATCACACTCATGATCCACTTCATTTTGAAGATAGCATTTGTACAATCATATGATTGGTTATTGAGGCATGACCCCTTCTAGATCTCCCCATGACTGAGCAGCCATCACACAAATCTGTGCTCCCAGTGAGGTGACACAGTCTGGCTGAGGCAATTAGATCATCATTATCAGAAATAGAGCTGAGCTATATATTGTCTGACATTAGTAAATTCATGGGAATGAAATACCTTGTTCCAAATTATAATGTCATCCATCTAGACTTTCTGATAGTCCTGAAAGACAGATGGTCCAGCAAATGGCTGTAATCATCATATGGCTACAGTTTAACTCCCTAAGACATGTTAAAAGAGAAATATTTGCAGAAATATCAACCTGAAAATGTGAACAGGGCCTTCTGACTGGGTAGGTTCAGTGAAACATTTCAGTAAAATTTCAGAAGATATTTCCTTTGGATATGTTTTCTCTTTCAAAAAGTAATTTAACAAAGAACTTAAAGATGACCACAATTAACAGATTTACCATTAGTAATAACGAATATGTCAAGCTGACTTCAAGATCCTTAGTTTCAAACAACTCTTCTCTGAGACAGCTGAGAAGCCTTTTCTTACGAAAAGCATAGGACCAACATGCACCTCAGTAAATGATGTTGAAAAACTACTTTTGGTTCAGTAAAAGAGGCCAGAACTTATTCTCTATGATGATTTTTGGAAGGGTCATAGCCCTGTGTGCCCCAAACCGTCCCTCTCATGTTCCTGGGAGAGCACTGGCTACCATGAGCCAAATAAAAGTGCTGAGGAGAAGCCAAGGGGAGCAGTAAGGGCAGTGCTCAGTTCTCTGTCCATGCTGATATCAGCTCATTAATTCATGTATGTGCTGCAGTGGGGAGGTTATGAATATGCCTGAGACATTTTTTGCTGCTGCACAAAGACCTCGCCAGTGCAGGGTGTTATTTATATCTGGCAAGGTTTTGTGTGTGGTACACAAGTGCAAAACACGATTCTTGACATTCACAAAGCATCATCTGAATTTATCACCCAACAACTCCTACAGCAAATAATCCCAATTAGTTCTCAAGAAAAACCTCTGGACTGTACTTGTTGTAAAGGAGAGGAGTTTCTAGAAGCACATACTGTCTCAAAAAAAATGAAAACCAAGAAGTTAATTCTGACATGATTTTTTACCCCTTTCACCTCCTGCAATACTTCAGTTGTTCTGTGTGTCATGGTCTGATCCCTTAGTCCTTTCTCTTCTAAATCTCCCTGTTTTTAGCAAAGGGAGAAAGGTCTGAAGCATTAGGTCCTGATCTTCAACCAATATTTTCCTCAAAGGAAAATGATGCATTCTGTCTGCTCAAATTGCCATGATAGTAGGTGGCATAAGAAAACATAAATTTTATTTACTTTTTTTTTGTAAATAAGGTTAAGTTATTAATTCAGTTTTTCATTTGAAGAGAGTAGAGAATTTCCTCCACCCAATTTTGGTGGATTCAGTAATTCAGCCATGAATAGAACACGTGGAGAGGGGATGCAGTGTCTGTGGGAAGATCCATATGAAACATGCAGATGGGATTAATCTACTCATTCCCTAGTTGTAATTGCAGTTTCACAGAAATTCTGCTAAAAAACACATTTATTTGGCAGTAAATACGATGACTAATTGCAAAGGATAGCTGCACATAAATTCCAGACTGAATTTTTTGGCACACTTCTAATTGTCATATAAAAGAAAATGACACAATCTCTACTCATTTTTCCTAATTAAATGCAAAATATGAAATTATTCCTACTACTCTTATTGGTGGAAATGTAGGCTGTTTCAGTTTAACTATGAAATATAACATATGGTTCCCTGATTATTGGTAAGCTGTGCAGCAGAAGTCCTGGGAGATGATTCCAGAGGAGGATCTGGCCATGCCTGCACTAAGACCCAAATAAGAGCTCTCAATCCAGACTTAAGAATTGTTCTCAAAGAGTTCTGTGAAGGATATGTGGCCCTAAATTAATGCCCACAGGATTAGGGTTATTTGGTTGGGTTTTTCCCCCCAAAATTCTCTACATAAATGTCACATAAGTTTCAAACACACATTTTGCATGGTAGTCAAGGTGCTAGAGCAATCCTTACTTGCCTGTGACCTGTTTACACAAAAGGCTCTTGCAAACACTCAGCACCCAAAGTCATAGGAGAAATTTGGCAGCAGAGGATGAAATCAAATTTTTTGTGTCCCAAACCAATGACAAAACTGACTTGCCATATAGGATTGCTAATACTAGAAAGAAAGGGTAAGATAAATTATGTAAAAATCATTTCCTAACAGCTTTGAATAATGAAACAAAAAATCCTTTATAGCAGCATGCCATGTAAGATGCTCCAATATATGTGGCATTAAAAAACCTCAATCCTGCAGCAGCAGTACAATACAAGTCTAGCACAGACCAGACATGTTTCAGAGGGAATTAAATGTTGCTGCCTTTATCTGCACACACAAGAAGAGCTCTGTCATTCTTTCCACATAATGGGATGCAAAATATGCCAGTTTATTAATTGCTTAACATCTACCAAACAGCGTAGAATTTCCCAAGTGGGAAAACACGTGCTAAGAGGGGAAAAAAGCCCCAAACCCCACAACCAAACTACAATTTAAAGTGTGGCAATTCTTAGCACTGGATATAAAAGAGATTCAATAGGAATGCAGTTGGTGGAACACTGTCACATGCCCTGACTGTGAGCCCTTCTTTATGCATGAGGATTTTGAAGTCTAATGAGTATGCACAGAGCATTCCCACTGATTCACCACCACAGAGAAGAGATTTGGCTGGGATTTGATCCAGAAAACAGCTAAGAAAATAGAAAAATACAGGTAGGAGAAAAGCTCTGCTATGCTCAAGGATTCTGCCTTCTTTTCATGACACATCTACCTCGTATGACTGCAGATATTTTCCCTGCCTTGCTGCACATGAACCCTCTGTAAGCACACTTTTGACATTTTTCTCTTGGGAAGTTCTCCCATATCAAAGAAAAACATGCTGCAAACCAGGGCTCTGACTTGCACATCTCATACATTGAACCCCTCTGCCCTGCACAGGACACTCAAATGTCAATGTCATATCAAAGGTAAATAGACAAGAACCATTCTCAGCTTCTTTTACTAACTGATTTCTGCAAACTTTTCAATAATTAAGATCATCAATCAGACTCAAGCACGAAGCAAATGATGATATTCCTTGCAAAGCCATGGATATTTTCAAACAGGAAACCTAAAACTGATCATTAGTTTTCTGAATTTGATCTTTCCTACACATTTATTTCAAGAGTTTTTTTGTTCACCTGTTTGATTGCTCCAGGTTGAGGTCTGCATGTAGCCACTTGCCTCCTGGAGTGGGGACATGAGGAGAAATGCCAAATATTGTGAAGAACTGTGATAAAAGCTGTGGCTCACAACCCAGTTGAGCCTCCTCCTCCACTCATGTTTTGCCAGAGGGAGAGAGATGAGCCCAGATGTGCCACACTGCAATTCTCATGGGAAACTTGTGGCTATTTTGGTGGCTACAGAACATCCTTGGAAGTGGGAGAGAAGGCTGCAGCCTTTGTAGTAGCAGTGTGTGGCCAGGATTTTAGTGGCATGGGTCGGGAACACAAGCACTGGGGAATTGATGAGAAACACAGGGACTGCTGAGAGCACAATCTTCTATTGCTTTTCCATCCTCATGAACACATCTCAGCACCAGGCTGAGACTCATCAGTGCCAAAGACAAAATTTTGGATCACGAGATCCACGTGGTTATAGTGACAATGGTGAGATGCTGGAAATTGTAATGTCAAACCAAGTCTCTTCAGCTCAGAGATACTAATCTCCTTTCATTTTCTGCTGCTTAAGGAGTGTCAGTGATGATAGGAATGCAGGAGACAAACCTTAGATGTCATTTTTTAGGGGAAAACATCAGCAAGGTATAGCAACCATATGCGCAGCTCTACCAGCCAGAAATGTTTTATATCTAAACCTCAAATTCTTTAGAGAAATCTTCAGAGTCAAAGAAATAGCAAACCACTGTAAAATTCATCTTCATAATCTTGGGGCTTGATTCTTATCACTGACATACTTCTCCACTCCTGGCTTTTATTGTAGTCTGACTCCTGTTAAAGGTGTCCATTTGGTCTCATTGAGGGATGATGCAATAAAATCACCTTTACCTGTTTATTTCCTTTGGAGTCAGGGAGGGACTCAGTGACATTCTCCAAGTGGGAAGCCAGAAGCTACATCTTATATTTGTTTCAGCAGTGTAAATCTATTGTAGTACCACTGATTTCAGTGACATAACATGTGGTTATATCTAGAGAAAGCTCTATTTGATAGTGCAAACCCTTCTCCATCTATAACTGGAAACCAGGAAAATTTGTTTTGAGAAAATACAGTTGTGCATTTGCCCTTTTTTATACTCTTGTACAAATATCTGTGAGTGACCACTGCCTGAGACAAGGCACTAGACTAGATGGGTCCCCTGTCTGCTCTCCTCAGGTCATTCCTGTGTTCTTTGCAGAGCAAATATCTCCAGGAGTGCATCTAACCTTCTCATTTAGCCTGTAGAGCTATATCTCAGAACCCATTTCTTTAATGGCATAAGATATTTGGGTCTTTTTGTTTAAGTGGAGATCATAAATAATGCACTGTATAAGACATTTTAAAAATCACCTGGTATTGAACAAAACATTTAATTTAACTTGGCTAATCTAGAATCAATATTATAATTAATTTTCTACTTCATCTGTCTTTTAAAGTGGTGGAACAAACCAGTTTGTGTCAGTTCTGTCCTGCAGGATTGTGTGAAATGCTAGGGGTGTATTCTTGTTTACCCCTGCTAACTAACACTGATCAGTGGAAGGGTTCCTTGCTTCTGGGAATGCTTTATAGAAGCAATTCATGCCAAATGAAAACAAAGTTTTGCAACTTCGTTTATTTGATTTAGTGTCTGATTTGATTTTTAAATCATTAGTCAGACTGTACTAGCTTCACTTTAGGCAAATCAGAAGGAATTGCCTGCCCTTTGTTCCTGTGGAATGCTGAGGCACCCCTGGGCTGACTTTGCTTGAAGGAGGCTCAAGGTTCAGAGATAAACAATAAAAAAATCCTAGTCCCACTGGGTCCAGTGAAGGAAGAGTGACCTGCCCAGCTCCTCCCAGCACAGCACCCAGGTCTCCAGCAGTGTCACAGCCACCAGACACAGCCTCCCTCACCTTTGTGGAGAAAGGAAACCTCTTGGATTTACTCCTCAGTGCACATTTTACATGTCAGCTAGGGCAGCAAGTCTCCTAGAAAAGCAGATTGTCACCAATCCTGCCACCCTCTTGTCTGTTAATGACCCCCAAGCTGAAGGATCACCAGAAATCCTGCTCACAATTCAAAGGTTTTTCCCAATTACTGGTCAGCCAGGCTCAGGAGCAGGGGGAATGTCCTTGGCTGAGAGCTCACAAAAAGCCCACACTGCAAAAAGACCAACTGCTGCAGAGGTTAAATCTTCCTCCTGCAGATTCTCCTTTCAATTCCCTGGGATGTCCAATCCAAACATGCTACAGGTGTGTTTTTTAAATCAAAAAGTGTTTATTTTATCTGTCTCTCTCTTAGCAGAATGACTTTCCCATGCCATGGGAGCTGTGCAGTGAAATGGGAATCAGGACATGCTGGGAAAATCTGCTTTTCACTTCTACCCTAAGAGCAGTTTTACAGGTCCAGTGCCCAGCCAGGGGCACAGGTCCCTTGGTTTGGTGTGATATCAAGCACCACGTGAAAACTTGTGATGTGTAAAAGGGCCAGAAAGCTCTAAATGAAATAGAAAATGCAGGCCCTCATAGAGATATCAGAATGATTTAATGACTTAAAACTTCCTTTCCAGAGTCTTCTAATTCCCACAACTCTTATTTAGCTTAATAAGAGCTGTGAGCATGCAGATTTACTCACTAGTATTGGGAAACTCTGCTTCCTTTAGCCTTGTGATGAATAAAAAATACTTCTTTTTAGGGGAAAGGAAAATAAAGGCTTTTATGGTCCAGGGAGTTTATTAACACGATTTGAGTGATCCCTTAGAGATTCAGAAAGCCAAGCAGTAATTCAAGACAGCAAAACTGATTAAATTTCCAGATTTCTAGGGCAAACAGCAATTTCTTGAGAACTCAGACTGCGAGGCACTGGCACAGGTTGCCCAGAGAATTGTGGATATCCAGTCCCTGGAATTGTTCAAGGCCAGGCTGGATGGAGCTCTGAGCAGCCTGGTTTGTTGGAAGGTCCCTGCCTGTGATTTATAAACACCTGAGGCCAACATCTCTGCCAGATTAAACCTCCCTGATGCTTTACCTGAGCAGCAGTCAACACATGTTGGTACCTCAAGGCAAATACCAGGAACACTGTCCTGGCAGCTGGGCTTGCTTTGGAGGGGCAAAAATACCTGAGATCCCTGCTCTGGTCCCTGCCCCAGCAGGATTTGCCAGGGCACTCCAGGAGCTGCAATGCACTGCCCACAGTGCAAGCTGGGCAAGGGAAAAACAAATGTGCAGCTGAGTGACTTGGAGATCTTTGTCCTTAGCATTGTGCTGGTGGCAAAGTCACACTCTTCTAAAGCAGGAGACCATCAGAAATGACAAAATCAGAACAGAGCCCTGATTAATACAGCTTGCCTCCTTGCCCTTTACTGTATCTGCAGTGACAAAAGCTGGAGATGGCTTTGGGAGCAACTTTGAGCCCAGACTGCATTAAGAAATACATTTCCCCTTCCCCTGAATTTCCTACTTGCATGTCTCAAACCCTTTAATGATAATTTTCCTCCTCCCATAACATTCCCCTGTAATACATGTGCTACTGCAGATTTACTGACTAAAACAACTCAAAGAAAAGTCTGTATGACTTGGCCTCTAGTAATTTCATTTAATAAGAAAGCAAAAAACAACAAAACAAAAAACTCCACGTATTTTATCTATTTGCCTCACTGGATAGCTTTGGGAAGTGTTACCCAGCTGAATTTAGCAGCACACTAAGCTGCTGCACCACTGACAAATAGGGAGCACACTTGTTATAACAGTGGTAAAACTGATGGCAACGAGAACCCAAGCTCTTCTCTGGGAATTACTGGGGACCTTATTTCCATTTGACAACTGAGATCTCCAGAGAAATCCCCTTGTGCCTTACCCAGTTTAAAATTTTAAGAGGAGCTGCAGCAGGCAGCAAAAGCAGTAGTCAAATGATCTTCCCACACCAGCCCTGCTAACTTCAAAGGAGATTCACAGGGTACAGAGAACAATGAAGACTGGTTCTCAGAACATTCTGACTCAATACAGAGCATCATTACTAAATCTTGTCCAGTAGCTGGTGTATAATCTCAGTTACAGAAATTTTGAGAGATTTATGAGAAGCAAGTAGGGGACATGTGATAATTAACCTTTCTGGGACCAAAAGAGATCAAATTGAATGCTGAAAAAACCACTAAAAAATAAATATATAAGCTAAGAGTTTTCTGTGAGCAATATTCTTAGTGCAGTTTCTACTCCACTGGGAATGCAAAGTGCAGGGTAGCCTGAATACACATCAAAAGTTATGGCATAAAAGTGTTTTGGTACATGGTACAAAACCAGAACTTTGTTCCATCCTCTGTGCAACCATAATGTATAACCATCTCTGGGGCCTATTTTGGACATCTGGTCTTAGCTTCCTTTTTTAATTAGGTATGATATTTTCATCACACTAAATTCCTCACTTTAGCCTTTTTTTTTGCACTACATGTGTTGATAAAATACAGGGGATTTTGAGCACTTTTGAGGCAACAAATGCAGTATTTGAATATCCAGAAACTACTGTATGTGGGCAGAGAAATAGCACGTGCTCTGCCTTGTGCTAAGAAAACATCTCACAACTTGCAAAAGGTAACAGAATATTTATCCTCCCAGTAAAAGGGACAGAATAAGTTAACAGGCACATGTTTTTCATCCTTCATCTTCCAAGGTTCATCTGGGAAACAAAACAAAACAAAACACAAACTGTGGCAGAAGATCTGTTTAAATAAATATTTCTAACACTTTGGAGCTTGTCAAATTTTTTGAAACAGAAGTGTTGAACCTGCCACAATCTAGTCCCAGAAAGTAACACTTCTGCTGGGAATGTGCTAATTTTGATGAAATCTTTAGAAAAGGTGTTTTGTGCTTAGAATGGTCTGAACATGAGAGACACCATGGGCAAGAGCAGCAAAGAAAGGTAAATTTATTCAGGTGACTGAGGCCAGCAACTCAGAGGTAGGTCAGAAAAATTTACTTTACCAGTTTCAGAGTTGAGAGCTGAACTTGGCCACTCATGTCCCTGGTGAATGTCTTTATTCTGCACATGGCCAATCTGTTTTCCTAGTTCAATTAATATTTAATTGTTTATGCAGCTGCAACAAGAAAGGCTGAGAGAAATCCAGCCCAGAGCAGCTAACTGCTGGATGGTTAGAACATTCCTTGGGGAAGTGGGAGAATGGAAAATGCTCTCATCTCCTTGCAGTTTGCTTAGAAACTCTATTTTTTTTTACCAAGAACTTGCTCAGTTCTTGGGTTTTCACCCACAGAAAACAGGAAAAAAGAGCATATTTGAAAAAAAAAATCACAAAACCCAAAAAAGCCAATAACCAAACAAAAATACCCAAACAAATTACAAAATCTGAGCCTTTTTGCTAGACAGAAATATTTCTTCCACAGATATCCACAAAAGTGCAGTGTAACTTTGGTCCCTTATGGACTCTCAGAGTTGATGAGACTCTCCTCACTTCTGCTCTTCAGCAAAAGTTCCACTTATTCCCCCTCTTTTAAAGAAATTTCACAGCAGATTCTGCACCACTAGCACTTAAACCCAGAGCCCTGCTGGTTTGGATGGTGACACTTTTCTCTCTGAGGTCTGAAACCCAAGACTAGTAGGAGTGATCAGACTGGTCAAAGATTATAAAATCTTAACAAAACAAATTAATATTAAAAAATAAAGAATACAGAATATTTTCTTTAATACAGAAAAAATAAATTTGTGAGATGGAGCAGTTCTTTCCTTCTCTCACCTCCTCTCACCTGCCCTGTTAAAATCCCTGCCAAGGTCACTGTCTGTGTCTTCTCAGCCTGGTTAGAGCCCTCTGCAGAGTGTCAGAGGTGTGTGCCAGAGCAGATGCTCTGCATCACCTGATATCCCTGGAAACCTCAACCAGGATGTGACACCACAGCAACACAGCCCCTCCCTCCCTCCCCCTGTTCCTGGATGATTTTTATTAGCAAATTAAACACCCAGTGATGCAATCACTGCAGCAGCCACTCAACACACTGCTTGCATTGCTCATCACAAATGTTCTCCTGCTGATCTTGTCCTCCAGTGAAACTGCAAACCAAGCAGCACCACTGTGAATAATGAATGTTTCTTCAGGAGCTGCTCCAATACTCTGAAATTTCGAAGGGATCTGTGGGAATTGAGTGATTCCCACACCTCCCACAGTGCTAAATACCAGCTGCCCCTGGCTAAGTCAGACATTCCAGCCAAGAGGCACCTGCAGGTCACAAAGCCAGGGATATTCCTGTGTTGGGAGCTGTGTTTCTGCCACACTGCAGAAACCAGGTACTGATGTGTGCAGAGTCTAAATCTGCACCACATCACGAGGAAAAGGCTCATCTTCTGGCACTGCAGCTGTCAGTGTGCAGTGGCAACATTTATTGACCTATCCATACAATTGATGACACAATTAATGGCAATTTGGTTCCAGTGAAAATGCATGTGATTGACCCTACTTCATTAGTCTGGAGAGTATTTTACAAACTGAGAGCAAAGTGCTGTGATTTAACAGATGAACTACAATAGCTGATTCATTTAATCTTATTTCAACTCTGACAAACCCAGTTACCTTTCAGAGATAATATATTAATGAACTAGCCAAGTATTGGTCCAAGATTAAAGAAAGCAAGTGTCTTTTGTCTGGATTTGTATTTCAAATAGATTTCCATGTGCTTAACTTTATTGATTCAAGAAGTAGGTATATGATTAGACAGACAACATGGAGTGCTTCAGCTTATCTATATTCATGACACCACACAAAAGCAGTCAAACAGCATTTTAGCTTTAATCTCAGATATCTGACTCCACATAAATTCTTTTTCTAAGCCAGAACATCAGTTTATGAAGCTGCAGCTGGAATAATGACATAGAGGACAGCAGGACACCTTTACTAGTGACAAACAGACTAAATATCTTTTAATTGCAGGCTGTGGTGGGAAAATAAATAAGGCAGCATTTCCTAACCTCCTGCACTGGTGAAGGCACAGACAAACACCTGTGGGTCCTCAGTGAAGGACTGAGACTGCAAACAGCTTTGACATTGCCTTAAGTGGGCCAGAACTCCAGTCCCAAGGGGCAGGGGCACAGCTAGAGCCAGCCAAAGCTTCACAGACAAAACACTACATTAATAGGAGCAAAACCGAAAAGGATTCTGACAAAAGGCTTCTACCAAAGCATTTGATTAATAGAAAGTTGATTTTTTTACTTCTGATGGTTTCAAAATGAGTCTGCTCCTGTCTCTTTTCAGAGGTCTACTCAGCACAAACCAAGACAGACAATAACCTTTTTCATTTGGTCAAAGCTATTAACTTTTCCCCAGCCCTTGGGAAAGAACCATTTTTCATTCTTGCTTTGGGACTGTTGTAGAGATAAAAAGTCATCATTTTCACAGCACAATGGATGTGACAGGCTTTGGAATGGGAAGGAACAGGAGCAGATCCATGATCCTCTGGCATTCCCATACCCTGGAAATTCACCTGGGAAAAGAAAACTGCATGCAGTCCACATCAGGAGAAAACACACTAATTTCATCTGGTATTTTCAAAACACCAAAAAAGAAAATAGGGAACTAACAAAGTTTCATAATTCCCCTAGGCAATATGGTAAGCTGGACCAGAAGTGTGAGACAGTGCACAAAACTCTCTGCTGTCCCTTCTGGGTGTGTCTATCAGCTCTCATAGCTCAGGATTTCCACAGAAAGTCAGAGCTGTTTGGCTCTCATTGAGAATCTGGCCCAAAAATATTAACTTCAGTTCAGTATGCTCCATTTTTAACATTACCTACATGCTCTAAAGGAAAGGGAAACCCAGCTCAGATCACACAGTTTCTATGCACTGGCCTGTTAATACAGCACGCACTACAGAGCATGATGTGAATTAGGAACTCTGTCACTCAGCCTGACTTGTCCTTGATCACACATCCTTCAGAGACTGAGAACAGCTGAGAGCAACAGCTTACACTGAATAAACTTCCAGAAACCTCCAGCAGTGAGAACCAGCATCAGTCCTGCCAGGGCTCAGGCTCCTGTGGGGATGGAGGAGAAGGGCAGCAGCTGGCACACACTGGAGCAGGCTGTGCTTGCTATCCCCTTCTCCTGCCCGGATTTTGTGAAGACACTTGTTATTTCTGCCTTCAGCCTTCTTTCAACACATCTTGCTGGGTTGCCTTTCTACACCTTTTTTCGAATGGATTCTTCACAAGCACATAATTAGCCCTCAGGCTGATTCAAAGCAACAGGCAAATTAGAAGCCTAGAGGAATTAGGAGCCAAAAAGGCACTTGGAAATGAGCACTGAAAGATATTCAAGCCTGTCTCAGACACTCACACATCCTCCTGGTGTTGCAATACCCCACAGCAGATTGTTCTGCTCTTTTCTTGCAAAGCTGAGGGATTTAATCTTATCTGTTTGCTTGCACCAGAAGTGTATAAAGCTTGCTGAGGGTCTGTTGTTTTCTGTAACTTCCATTTTACACTTGCCATACATCATCCTTACCTGCTTGCTCTTTTTTGTCTTTTTTTTTTTCCTTTTCTTCTCTTTTATTCTTTTCTTCCCCCCCCCCCCTTTTTTTTTTTCCTTTTGAAGATATGATGTTTGCTGGAAAGAAGACCAACCTGTGTTGATTAATTCAGCAGTTAAGTTTGCCTTTGTTTTTCTTGTGAATTTTAAAGCTGTGGAGGGATAGCCTTCCATCAATGATGTTATCAGGATTTTTTTTTTTCGTTGTAGAGCAAGCAGTAGCTCATTGCTGATTTCCAACACAGAATCACCAGTCATTCCCATACAGTTTGGCTTTAAGGGACCGAGTCCTTGGCTGCTTTTGTCTCGTACATAAAAGAAGAATCAGCCTCAGTAATCAGAGCTAAATCTCAGCACTAGGAGGAAAAAAACCAAACCCGAGTCTACTTCCCAGTGCCAAACACCCCCCCCCCATGCTTACTGCACAAAGAGAGCACTGTCAAAGTCCCCTAGCCAATGCCTACCAGCCAAAGATCTTTTAATCTGGTCAGAGATTTGACCAGTTCTTTGATAATGATCATCAGAAAACAACACTTTTCACCTTGTTCAATTATCATGGAACTGCCCCTAAATTTTCCATAGGAAAATTCACCTGACAGTTTCAGTCATTTCTCATTTTACCTTTCACCATTTAAAAATGCTCATGTACAGGTTGTCCCATGAGACTAAAGACATTTTTTCACCTGATCCTATAAATTCCCTTTTCTGATTATTGCAAGATGCTAAAAGAAAAAAAACCCTACAGGTTTGCCCTTTTCTCAAATCTGTGCTTTTCCATATTAAGATTAAAAATTTTACCTATAAATGACAGTTTTGCTGTGTTTTAATTACATTGGCATTACAAGAAATGTTTCCCCATGACAGGTAGATTTGTCTACTTCTGTGTATCACCCTGGTGCAGAATATTCTGCAGGAGAGCCAGGCTCACGAATCTGATCTCTCAAATACATTCCAAAGTATCATCCTGCTGTGTGAATCCCTAAAGTTCAGCAACAGGGCGTAGGGAAGGACACAGATCTAGCCCAGTGCTGGAGAGAAAACACCATCTACTCATTGAGGTGGCTGGGTTTTTTTAGTGAAGGTTCCTACTCTCTAAAAACTTGGGACAATAATTTCTGAAATCGTTGCTGCATGGAGTAGTCAGGAAAAGAAGGGAAATTAAAGCAGATTGCTTCAAAATTAATGGCTAGAGCTCTCAGTGTTAGTCAAAGGTAAAATGAGATCAGGACTTCCTACCACAAGTGAAAAGCTCAGCTGTTCCTGGCCAGGCAAGCTGTTGCTATTCATGGAGATGATCTAAGTTTTCCTCATGTCCTGGGGGTATTTTAAATGATTTTAGTACATTCAATTGTTATAACAGGAGAATCAGGTTAGAATTTAAGCTACAAGGATGCAAGACCAGGCATGACAGATGGCAGCCAGCCAATGGTCCAGTTCAGGACTCTGGCACAACATCTCCCATCCACTCAGGCTGGAATTAGATCTTCTGAGAAAATAAGTATTTGTTACTCCAGGATATAACAGTTTCCTACCAAATGAACTCATCTGGAAGACTGGAGGGTTTCAGAAAAAAATTATTAAAAGTTCTGCAAGACAGAACAAGAAAAAGATGTTATGCAAGTAATGGATTTTTTGCCCTTCTTCTGAATCTCTGGTTTCTAGACAATTTTGGCTGGAAGTTTCAATCTGGTACACAGATTTCACTACAAGAGTAAATTTCTAGTAGTTGAAACTTGCTAAAGTGGTAAACAACTATTGTATAACTCCTATTTTCAGAGAATCTAGGTTGTATTAGCAGTGCTGGAACAAAAGCAAGCAGGCATGAAAGCATCAATTCACGTATTCTTCATGGATTTCTAGAGAGAAACTGAGCTGCACTACAGGAATGAAATACAGACACACTCCCTGCCCTCTAAATAGCCAAAATCCTCTGTAGGCCTTTCTGTTGAGCTGCACTGCCAAAGGAAGCATCAGTGTTTCAGCCTCTCAGAATTACCAGTTATTATCTATAGAGCAGAAAAAGCAGGAATGCAATTTTACTGTTTCTGTATAAGACACAAGGGAAGAGTACAAGAAGAGTTTCTTTGGTTACTAATGACCAAAATAATTTGGGTTTCTCTCTGCTGAACATGAGCTACTGATGCAACAGCTCCTGAAAAATACAATAAAATGAGTGAATTTTAAATATGATCAAATACCAGAGGAAATCACTGCAGAGAAATACAGCTAAAAAAAAAAAAAAATCTCCTAAACAAACAGAATATTTCTTTAAAGGATTTTGAGCTCACCTCCTGCTCCCCTCAATAAAACGAATGAGATGCCTTCTCATCCCAAAATGAGAACAAGCACAGTAGCCTGAAAATCTGCCACAAAGGATCTGTTACAATGCCCTTGCAATGTTTTGTACTTGTAAGAGCAGTTTCCACTGCAATATTATGTCTAGTGCAAAAGGTTCTGGTTGAAATTGCTTTCACGGTTTCAGGCAATGCGGTTGATGCATCACCCCAGCTTAAAGACAAGCAGAGTTTTATTTGAATTTCATGGAATGACTGAATATGGAAAAGAAATGAAGAAAGGACAAAGGCAACAGGAATTGAATAACACAGTCTCATAAATGCACAACCTGACCATCTTCAAACTGAGTGTCAATACTGTTACAGAAATGAGTAGTCAAGTCTCCAGTTTGTAAGATTGAGTCCCTTCTTTTTTATCTAACATTAATGGAAGGAAAAAGGTAAAGACTTAGCTATATTTGTTCAGTAGAGCACCTCTCACTACAGGAAAGACATTGAGATGCTGGCCTGTGTCCAGAGAAGGGAAACAGAGCTGGGGAAGGGTCTGGAGCAGAGAGGAGGAGCTGGGGGTGTTTAGCCTGGAGAAAAGGAGGCTCAGGGGGAATTTATCACTCTCTATATCCACTGAAAGGAGGCTGTAGCCATGGGGGGTCAGGCTCTTCTCCCAAGGAAAAAGTGTTCAGAAAAGTGGAAATGGCCACAAGTTGCACCAGGGAGGTCTAGATTAGATACTGGGAAAAAGTTTTTCTCTGAAAGAGTGGTCAGACATCGGAATAGGCTGCCCAGGGAAGTTGTAGAGTTGCTATACTTGGGATTGTTAAAAAAATGTTTGGATGTGACACAAGGGAACGTGGTTTAGCGTGGACTTGGCAGTGCTGGCAACACACTGATCTTAAAGGTCTTTTCAACCTTAAGGATTCCATGGATCCATGATTCTGTAGTTGTTTCAGAGAGAGGTGAAGTTTCCTTGAAGACATTGGTACAGTCAAGATTACCCAAAGCACTGAGGAGTCAATGTGTGAGATACTGTTTACTGTACATTGTCCAGTTAATCTCATAACAGTAAAACATTTGCTACAAATTACAGGCCCCAGGATTTACCAGACTATTTTTCCTGGGGTTTTTTTCTTTGTTTCTTTGGGGGCTTTGTGTGCATATTTTCTATTTGTCATTCTAAGAAATTTGGTTCTCTGTAACAAATGGTTAGATCTTGAAAATTATGAAACTGCATATAAATAATCAAGGATATCATCATTCTTAAGCTACCTAGATGGTTTACCAATTTCTATGTATGGGGGGAAATTCTGCCTTGAGTTATGTGTCACTAAAAATTTTCAAAGAGGTTCACACAGAGGATGTAATAGTTTGTGTCATGAGATCATTTAGGAATTAACGATTAATACAATAAACTTTGGGCACGTTAGGAAAGTGTTAATGGCCTAACTCAGAACTGCTTTACTTGGAGATCTTACTGACAACTTCAACAGTTTTCTTACTGAATTTTGTACAAGCAGAGAATGATGGTACATGTCTTCTAGGAGAACATCCATGTGCCCTTAATCCAAGGAGAAACAGAGAAACATCCAGTGAGTTGCTTTGATATCCTTCCTGTTCCTATCTCAACTTTTGCTCCTTTGCTCTCATGGGAGAGCAATTTCAAGAGGGAGCTACCAGTAGCCTTGTTGTAAACATCTAAATCTCATGTTTTTTCTGCATAAAACTGGCAAGATTTGAAGATTTTTTAATATCTTTCATAGAGCAACTGATAGCATTTTGGCTGAAACAGAGGCAGCAAACTTCAATCTCAGTACAAAGCAGGACACACTGTTCTGAATTTCGTTTAGTTATGTTAATCAGCTGAACAACTTGAGAGAAAAGCGCCATGAAGGGTAATCAAGGGAAGAGGTGATAAGGCTCATTTCCTTATCAGTTGGACAGAAAGTGGAACAGAAAGGGTTTATCAAGAAGAAAGGCTTAGAGAAAAATGTAATTCGAAATAAAAATGAAGCTGTTGTGTCTGCATTTCTAATATCCTGCAAAGTTAGGCACTTTATCCCAAATTGCCTTCCTCAAAGGTATTTTATAGATCTCCCTCGAGAGCCCGGCTCAGCGAGACAGAGATAAAGTAGCTGTTTGCTACTTCTCTGAGTACCAGCTTTTCTGTCTTTTTCCAATTATCAGCAGAGAAGTATTTTGGTGCAAACTCACTGTTTCACTCACATAGCTCCAGGAGGGTGTTTGAAGCACTAGAGAAAGTACATCACTCTGCAACATTTCTATGTGTGGAGCTCACTGGTTATTTGGCAGTTTTCTATTTGTTGTTCTCACCCCACCTTATTCTATCAAGCTCCTGATAATCAGTTTGGTAGGGATTAGGAGAGAGCTGTTTAAAGGATAGAAGGGAGAAGGTCAGCACGTGTTATTTTTCCAATCAGGAGGTAGCCACAGAGTGATTTTCTGTATCCCCTATGGAATAGTAGCATAAAACTCCTGGACATTTTCTGTTTGAGTGCCAAAGAGTGTTGTTCATGTCCTTTATTCAAAGGGGGAATTATTTCCATGGAAAAGCATCCTGCTGCATGGAAGCTGTCCTGAGATGGCTGGGACAGGCTGAGAGCATTTTCCCCTCAGTGTAGATGCAGATGCAGCAAGATCTGACTCCATCATGAGCATGGGGGCTGTTTTCAGTAAAAGCTTGTGTGGAAGTGTGTAGGTTTGTGAGTTTTCTATAAGGAATATTTTACAGATTGCTCTTTTTGCTGTTGAACATGATACTTACCAACTTTTCCTGGCATGGGAATATTCGTAAGACAAATTGATGGAGGACAAGGTAGTTAATGTATTTGTGCTAAAAAGACAGAGGAAAGACTTGCTACCTGTCAGACTGAAGAATTACATGTCCTCCTCCTTTCAATCACATTCTAACTGGTTATATACTTCCCTGCTATCCCCACTGAAAATTGTCTCTGGACATCCATCTGTGATTTGATGTTGCTTTACAAAACCCTATCAGATATTAAAGTCCATTTGCTCTGGAGATTTCATTATGTGAAAATTTCAAAATCCATTTGTCAATGAATAGCAGAATGGCCTGTCCTTTCTTGGGGTCAGTTCTCACTGAATGTTTGTTGCCTTTCTACTGACAGCTGAATGACAAACCAGTGCAAGCAGAACTATTTAAAATAATAAGAAAGAAGCTTATTTCTATGCTAATATGTTTGAAACACTACATTTCTCTGCCAATATCATAATGTTGGAGTTTATAAAGTGTCTATACAATAATTGTTCTGTTGCTGTGCTAATAAACAAGGATTCATTATTCTAATTTTGTCCTTCATTCTCTGTAACCTTTGCTGAAAGAAAAAAAAACCCGCTCATAAATAACAGTGGTGATAAATTAACACAGAGAACTAGACATATTTACATGGACATAGACTTCATATTGAAACACTAATTACTGAAGGCAAATTTAGTTTTCCCTTTAATCAGATTTTACAGGTAATTAGCAGCTAACTAAGATTAATTACAATTCATTTTGTGTTAATGTCATCTTTTGGTCACAGAAAGTTTACACAGTATTTTATTTACCCGATGTAAAAGCTAATTCTTACATAGACATATCAAGGTTATGCAAACGGTTTTTTTAGCTCACCAACACCTCTTAGTTGTGTTAGAAATATGCTTTTACTAGAGATACCTCATGGGGCACACCAAAACTGCTGTGAAGCTGCAAGGTGTTCCACCCAAGCTGACTGGCACAGAATTCAGAATTCTGGTCAGTCCTTCAGCTGCTGGTGAGCTGTGCTGCACTGAGGACAAGATGTCCCACATGTTCAGAGAAGCTCAGGTGCCTGCTGGGCTCTCCAGTTGTGTCCAAACATCCCAGTAAAGCAGCACCCTGCACCCAAAGCCCCTCACACCACGGAGAAAAAGGATGTCCCAGGCAAGAGGTGTTGAAATATCTTACAGAGACACCAGAATCCAAAAGCCAGCCTGCAGATTTATGGCCAAATCTGGTTCTGGGAAAGATCATACAAAACTTGAAGTAATACAAATTTTGCTTTGTAAAAATTCAAGAGTCTGAGAAGGGTGATGCTCTTGACTTGGAACAAGGTTGCACCATACCAAGATGCTCTTGCTGTGTTCCCAGCTTCAGTAAATCTACAGTTCTGGCTTCCTTCCCTCTCTCCTGGTGCAGTCCATGTGCTGCAGCTACTCAGGAGTATTGTACAGATTTTCTGCCTGAGGGGCAGGTCCTCCCTGGGTGAATGAACCTGATTCACCAAACTGACTCCTAAATTATTAGTCACCTTTTCCATCCCCTGCCCAGGCCACTTTCTAGGGATGTGTGAAGTACCTGTCAAATAATCGAGCTCACATTACAGAAGTTATTCTCTGGAGAACCAAAGCACCCCCTGACCTGTCATTGTTCAGGGATGTGACAATGAAGAGCAAAAGAAAGGTTTTTAGGCCTCATCATAATAATCAGCAATCAGAGCTGATACTGACACTGGAGACTATAAAAAACCAAATCTTCTGAATACCTGCTCAGAAAGTGAGCTGGAAAGGTCAGACACAAAACTCAAGGGAGGCTTATGGGCTCCAGCATCTCAGAAGGGGTTACACTTTAAACACCCTACTTCCTGGGCCAGGACATTTGAAAGTGATATTTTGGGCATACCTCATCTGTTTAGAACAGAGAAAAGGGTCTACAAAATAAAAGACAGTAGTTGAAAGAAAACATTAACATACAGTTTCCAGGAGAGCCAGTGTCTCTGCACAAATGGAAAGGGTGGCTCTGAGCAGAGCTCACGGGTGAGTGATCTCTGTGGAAGAGCAGATCCCCCTCTGGAGCATCACAGGCTTGATCTCACTCAGGTCCCACACACAGGGACTCTTTTCTGGCTGCCCCCAAACCTTTACAGGCATGGAAAACTCTGGGATGTGGGTGACACCAAACTCTGTGAACCTGGGGGCTCAGTGTCATGGCCAGGTGGAGGAGGGAAGGGCAGGGAAATGCTGAACTGATCTTTCCTCCTGTCACATGCTAACTTCGTGCTGGTGTCAAGTGAGAAAACATTCATTGATGGGTTTTAATACTCCTCTCTAAATCAAAAAAGCTTAAATGTCGTAGTCTGATCTCAGACAAACAAAAACAAGTGGACTGAAATCATTGTGCCAAATCACAAAGACATTTTCCCCTTCTGTTTTTCCATTGCCTTCTTCTTGTTGACCTTAGTGAAACAAAACCAAGAAAAATACAGAAGTATATGGACCAAAACTGAAGAAGTGGATATATACTGAACCATGGCTGTTCACCAGATCTGACAGTGGAGCACACTGAACACTGCCCAGCCTGAATGAGGAAATAAATCAGATCAGGAGGTGAATAATGGGGAGTATTTCATCAAACTCACTTGAGGCAGGAAAGCAGAAACACACTCTAGGTGTGATCACTGCAAACCTTCCAGCTGCAATTACCAAAACCACAAAATTTGTTTCTGAGTGTAAGACTGGAGTTCAAGGAAACTTTTCCCTCAACACAGCATGGAAAATTATTCCATTCTATCAATTCCCTGCTGCTCAGGTCTCTTGTGAACATCTGCCCCAGATAAGAACATCTCAAATGCCTGGAGACCCTCGGAGCAGAGGCTTGTCAAGTCTTCCTGCAGTAGGGACACAGGGCCCTTGAGCTGGCCATGCAGCAGTGGTAAGATAATTCTAGAGTCACAGTACAGCTGAACAACAAAAAACCCATTGGCACTCTATTTTTAACTTCTCAGATGAGTCATTTAGCAGTGAAATAGTTTAACAATACCCTGCACTGGTAACCTGTTTTAATCTAGTGATTACAAAACACATTTACTTGGTAAAGCTGAACCTACATCACCCCTGTTAAAACTACCTTATAGAATTTTTTTAGGGGGAAAAAGTGAAAGAATGTCCAGGGTGAACAAGTGATCTTACCAAGGCTACTCTAATAATCAGCAATAAAATTGGAAACAAGAATAGAAACAGTGACAGTCCAATTTTCATACATTAATTCTGGAAGAGGACTTTTCCCTCTGCAACTGTGTTGCAGAGGTGATCACAATGATTGCTTGCAGCAGTCAGATCTCCTAATAGAAACAACAGCATTAAAATTAATTAATTTAAAATGTAAAGAATGAATTTAAATTAATGAAAATTAATTCTGCCTGCACATCAGATTCATCTTTGTGTTTTCCTAATTAGAGCCCTCAAGCTCTTTTGTTTATCAAAAGAATGACAGACAGAATGTCACTGTCACTCTGGCACAGAGCAGTGTCCACGCTGAGCTGTGCAGGAGCTGTGAGTGCCCCAGCCTTGCCAGGGACACAGTTCTGGAGTCCCCATGGCTGGGCCAGGCTGCTGTGAGTGCAGGGCAGGGCTCACACAGCTCTGCACCCATCCCTCTGCAAAATTCCTCTTCCACTGAAGCAGGTGTGTGTACAGAAGTGGCTTTTCCTTCCCAGCAGTTCTTACTCTTTTATTAAACTGGAGAGTGACAGCTCTGGCAAGTCCTTGGTCTCTGATATTAGGAGGATGTTTTTTCTGTCCCCTTCATCACACAATGTGGTGATCCTGCAGTAATACAGCAGTGAACCAGGTGACACAGAAGAGCTAAATCTACCCCTGCACTCCAGAAAGCTGAGCTGTCAGGCACACAGAGGAGGACCTGTTTCTCTTATTTCTGCACAATTCTGCATAACTCAAGGACAGGGATAGACCTGGCCCAACATTTTTAATGGTCCCAGCTATTGAGTTCCTTGAGCCCAGCTCTGTGGGGTTCAAGGACTGCCCTTATTGCTGCTGAGCAGTAATTAGGCTACCACAACAAGGTTTTTAGCTTTTAGCTGAAGTTGCTGTGTGTGTGAAACCAAAGTAATAAATTTGGCAAGATGGCACTGGGGGTCAGGATGACATCTGAGTGTTTGCACAGCACTGTGCACCAGTCCTGCCTGGGGCCCTGGAGCAGCACACAGCATCAATATCAATGTTCCCTGAGGACAGGGAGTTCATTAAACTCAGTCAGGAAGCAAAGTGAACTCAGTAGACAGTGGAAAAAAACCACAAGACAAATTAAGTGAGAGTTTGTATTTGTGTAAGAATTCTAGAAGCTTCCATGAGATTTCAGTAAAAAAGTCCTGCCACAACAAGCTAAGCAAACCATTTTCCGAGAGGAACTTAAAATCTGAGATAACTTTCAGTAGTTATATAAGACAGTTAAAAGTACTGTAGTTTATGCAATATTTCAAATGCTAAGCAAGGACACAAAACCCAATTTACATCAAAGAAGTTCTTGATAAGTACCATATAAACTTTAAAATCAGCAAGAATTTGAAAAAAAATCAGTTTTATCTGTCTTCACTAAGAAACTTTTAATTCTTTCTCCTTTCAGTACTCCTCTGTTAACTACTGCTCTCTAAATTCTTCATTCTTTAAAATCCCTGAGGCTTTAGTTTATATTTCTCCAAGCATCATGTTGGAGCATACCAAAACCAACTTTATCTCTTCTACAGGCTTCTTATCTTCTATCCAATCCAGAGTATCATTACTTTTCATTGCAGCACTCCATTTTCTTCCTCTGACTGAATTTGTGCTCTTCTGATGCAATATTTGCATTCTTTCCCAGTATTTCCTTATGACAGAAATGCCTTCAAGAGCAGTCAAAAGAATTTAGTCACTTCTCCCTGATTCTGAGTCACTCTCTATTCTGAATCACTGTGAAACACTGCATTAAGTGCTATACTTAGAATATATTGCAAATAAAATGGGATTTAAAATACATTTCAATGATCAACTCATGTCATGTATCAATATGAGCAATGAATCAGGAGACTGAAAATACATAACCATCTATAAGCTGAAACAAAATCCCTGTCTCTCATGTCATTTAGATGAATTGGAGAGCAAGCTAGCTGTCCTAAGTGATGGCAGGCATCTGAGTCTGAACTACATTTTCAGAAGATTTTGAGAAATCTCATCCTGTAACTTTAGAGGAAGAAGCTTTTAATGAGGTCTGACTCATTAAATTAAAGTTTGGTTCATAGATTCCCAAATGTGGTGCCTGGAAGTTTATCCTCAGTCTGTAGTCTTTGGGCTACAACTCACACCACAAAACAGCCACCTCAAAAGGTAACACCATTCCCACCTGGAATGAAAAGTCAAAGTTTTAACTGAATGATTTTCTTATGCTATTCTATTCTGCAGAAAAATATTTTGTATTCTTTTTAAAGAATATATAGCCTGTGAATAAGAAAGGGTGGAAACAGAGATCTGGATGTCAAAGGGTGAAGGCAATGATGGAAATGCAGAGATCATGCACAGAGGGGATGCTCTCATGGTGCTGGTGTACCTTGGTTTTCATTCATTAACCACATTAAAAATGCCCAGTTTTACAAGAAACAACTGAGAACTTGACTCCCTATATTTTGCAAGTTTCCAACATATTATGAGACAGCAAAAAATACCTACAGTGCTTTCTTAAGGCTACTGTTCTCTGCAGGTAACTTCCTGAGCTGCTGCTTTTGTGTGGTATAACCCTTAGTGCAGACAGAATATGAACATGGAATAATTTTTCTTTTACAATGAGGTGCACATTATGAAAAGGATTAATATAACCCCTCTTGATTGAATATTTGTGAGTAGTACCAGTTCAATTTTCTGCAATCATTAATGAAAATATCAGTCTGGAGTTTCCTTCTTCAGCAACAATACACAGCAGGAAATAATGCAGCATGACTGAAAGTGATTAATAAGATTTCCTTGAAATAGGGCACTGACAAAATTCCCCTAGCACTTTCAAACTCCAGTGAAGTGAAATCAAACTGAACAAAACCACAAAGCGAGCCTTAGTTTCTATACTGAGGATGAGAACAATGCCCTAGCTGAGTGGGTACCCTATTTCCAACTCACTAACAATTTAACCTCAGGGAGAAGAATTTGTGCTCCACAGACAAGCAGGAGGAACCCAGAACAAGCAGCACATTTCAGGATAAAGAGCTCTGCCTTAGAGAGCAGGCAGGATTAGATAAGTGAAAAACCTGGCCCTGGATGGGATAGTTTAAAACTCCCAAATTGAATGAGAACTTCAAATGATTTAGTAACATTATTTACTTCAATAAAAAGTAGATACTGCAGGCTCACCAAAGGAATATTTCAGTATATTTATGTCCTTGGGAAGTGTCCATAATTTCAGGTCTGATGTTATGATTAAATTCAAGGACTAATCTCAGTTCTGAGAGGTGTATTTATTCATCTGCTACCTGGGAAGGGGGAGCAGTGTGTGTTTATCTTTGTGTGTTAAGGTTAAGAGTACTTTCATTTAAGTGTAAGCAGTGTCCCCTTGTCTGCTCTTAGTAAACTAGGATAAAACTTCATCCTTCATAATGCTGACTTACTTGATCAAGAAATAATCCATCAACAGATAGGATCACTAAATTCTTTATTTTACTGAGAGATGACAGAATAATCTTAACTATTTTTCAGAAAGGAAGAATAAAATGCCAGCACTTAAAACTGAGAGCATCACTACTGAGTGAGGAAAAAAAATAAAAAAGAACTCTCTTATCTAAAATATGCTGGGGGGAAGAAATAATCTTGAACAACATTCTATACACAGAGATGCAAAATATCATTCTCACATGCACCTAATCACAACTGGTTCAGAGCTGCCAGCTCAATGAGTGCCCTGGGGCCAACAACTGCTGCCTCTGAAATCCACACCACCATAGTCAGAGCTTCCCTCTTGAATCAAAACACATCTTGTAAAGCCACCTTACACGTGAAAAAAACTATTAACAAACAGTAAGTAGCCAGCAGAGTATTTAAAATAGATGTCCCAAGCATATAGTAAAAAACTGAGAACAAGTTTAAATAATAATCTACACTATTAAGAAGATTCTCCATGCAGGAATCTTGTGAATAATATATAGGAAACAGGAAATTAGAGCTATTATTTCTATAATGTTGCATGAAAAACACATAAATAAATGTATATAGAAGCCCACACATAGACATAGATGTTATTCTTAACCCTTTCACACCTCAAGGCACTATAATTTTATCTCCACACTTTAGTTATGCCCTTTCCTGAAAAGGAAAGACTTTAAATGGTTGCACCCTATTTCATTATCCTGTCTCACCTATTTGATGCAGGTCCTTCTGCTGCAATAAATAGCCCATGAAAATATTAAGCTTTATTTATTACTTGTATTACATCATGTTTCAATGATCATCGAAAATTTTCAGCAAAGGAAGATATTTGTAATAGATCAAGCAGCCTGGAATGCCTTTTGATAAAATAAGAGACAGCACAACCAACTTTTTGTAATCCTTGAAAATAAGAAATCAAAAGCTAGAATCCTTGATTTTCAAATATTTTTTTTTTTTAAATATGAGCATAAATATAGCTATATATAAAATAAATGGAATTTTATTCTGTGTTTATATGACAATCTAAAATGCTTCCTGCAGTGGATTTATTCCATTGGAGAAGCAGGAGAACCTTGCACAAAAGCATGCAAACTGTGATAGCCCAACAGTGATGCAGAAGGCAAAGCCCCACCACTGTGAATTTTATGGTTCTTTCTTCAGTTCTTCATAAAAGAAAGAAAATCAAAGAAAACCAAATGTATTTTCATGGGTACTTCTTATATTAGCATTGACAGACAAATTCCCAGCTGAATGTTATTGTTTGATCTGTCATTATTATGTGAGTAAAAAATTTTTTAAAAAGTTATCTCCTCTACACTTAATAAATCTGCTTGCCTGAATCAGGTGTGCAGGATTTGCCCATAAATATGGCACAATCAGTAATATACAGTAAATATAAAGTACATTTATATATCTATATAGGTATTAATTATATATAATATATAATATATAACAAATATAATAAATAATAAATAATAAATATTATATAATAAATACTATAGAATATATAATACATATTTATATATAAGTAATATAAATAAAAAAATCATATAAATACTACTGATATTACAGTTGCAGTAGTAACTGCAACAACTTATTTCCTTGTAGATACACAACTAACATGCTCATGCAACTAGAGAAAGAAAGGAGTGCAAAAATAGGAGTGAAAAGGGGAGCACAGAACAGCCTGGAATTTAATAAACATGTTGGGCTACAATTTAGATCATTTATATTTGTAACACACCTTGACAAAATAAGCCTTCTGGTGACATTTTCACCTGGCTCCAAAGTAGCTGAAGTTCTTTTGTCTCACCTGGATTTGGAGGAAACCAAGAGCATTGCCATGCATGTGGAATCTCAATGGTGAGTGTGAACACTGATACCTCACTCCCACATTTGTCTTCTTGGACAGAGCAGCTCACCAAAACAACAATTTTTATTGAATAAATTCTATCTCGAATAGGAATAATTTCACAGCTGATACTAGCTTGCATTTATCTCATTAGCAGTTACTTGTTTCCCTTTCCTCCCTGTACCTCTGACTTCTGCCCATCTCAACATGGTCCATGTTGGGTTTTTGCCATATCTGTTACTTACTGTAATTTTTATTCATGTCAGCACAATACAGTCTAAATTGTTCCTGGCCTTCCAGTGGTATTTCAATAATGCATATTAATATACAATAATAAAACATCTGTGTGGGCTGGGAGTATTCTGGGTGCTTGGCAGAAATCAGCACAATGTCAGAGCCTGCTCTGAACTGAGCCTGTCTCCAGATTGCAGTTTGGCAGCTTCCTGAGCACACCCTGTGGTCCCCAGGAATGGTGGAGGAGGATTGGTGCCACCTTTGCTCAGGGTGTCCCTCCCTGCAGAGCTGTGTGGGCACAGATGTTCTGCTGCAGAGAGGAAGGTCTGAGCTCTGCTGACAAGAGATTATTGACCTGGTGACTCTGGGCATCAGGGAACTCCTGAATTTTCAAGAGAAAAGGGAATGGCACACTGACTTCTGCACACTTGTTTGAAGGCTTGTGGCAATCTAACTCGTTTTGGCTGGAAACCTTTTAAATGGCACAGTTTGAAATTTGATGGTGTGGATGGTGCAAGCAAGGCTGACATCTCACCAAAACTTTATATATCAAGAGGAAAAAAAATAACAACAAAAAAGGCTGTAATTTATTTAAAAAATAAAACAGCAGAATCAAACAACATCAAAGAGTTTACAGGACAAAAAACAAAACAAAACAAAAACTTAAGAAAGCTAGTGAATGTCTCTTACAATAATGCAGGGAGATGAGCAGATGGATGGAGAAGAAACACAGAAAATTATGGAAATTAAGGAAAGCCAAACATTACAGCTATAAATCTCCAGTGGTTATATTTTGTGTGGGTATTAATAAATTCCAAAGCTCTAAAATTGCTTCCCTATTCAGACCTTCACAGAAAACAAACCCATTACTTAATGCTAATGTAACTGTCCAACACACAAACCCCACACACATGTGCAATTCCAGCTGGAGGCCATTAGTCTGCCTGAACTTCAAGCAAACTACATTTTTCAGGTAGAGGTTTACAAAGCTGCTGAGTCTTTACTAAATGAGTTTCCCCTCTGATGCATCTGAGACAGAAAAACCATCAGCTTCACACTTCATTTGTGGGGACATATGCTATTCCCTTGGGAATTACTGCAGCCACCCAGGATTTACAGCCCACTCCCAAGCTGCAATATTCCTGTCACTAACCACTATGAAATCTGAATTTCCTTGCTTGAGGAAAAGTTGTGGGACAAGTGCTAAAAACTATAGGAATCCCGAGAAATGGGAGCCAAAATGAACAATTTCCAATGGTTTTTCCTCAGAAGCTCAAGCTTCACTTTCTACACAGACTCTTCTTCAACATCAACTCAACATTTCCCTGTGCTGAATTCATGAATTCTGATTCTCTCATTCCTGAAAGTTCATGTGGCTGAAAAGGGAATCTCAGATCTCTTCCAATACACACAAAAAGTGTCAGGAAGCTTTAGAGCTGTGATCTGGACAGAGTTACAGCCCAAGACAGAAAACTGGCCATGGAAAGGGAAACTGCTCTGTGTGCTGCTCAGCCCGCTGGCAGGTCAGCCAGCCTGTGCCACTGCTGGGCTCCTGTTCCAGATATTCCCCCTCAGAGGCATTAATCTGAGTTTCTTTATTCCTGTTCACCCACTAATTTTCACATTTGGATTTAATACGTTTGAAATCACTACCTGTTCCACATTTGACTGAAATCAGCTGCTGGGTTATTGGCAGACATGGACAGAAAGGTGAAGGCACAGACAGAGAGCATGCTTAAACATACCCTCCTGAATCAAGGCTAGAGGTGTTTCTTCAAGGAAAAGTTGTTGGTATCAACATGAAAAGACTGTATCCTACCAGAATACATAATTTTAGGTATAAACTAATCTTGCAAATCACTTTATTCCACCTTTTTTTCCATATTGCAAGCTGTCTGTGTGATGCAGATATTCTTTTTCTCCTTCCTCAGCAGCCACTATCACTTTCTCTATTTCCTGCTGCATTACCAAACAAAGACTAATTTCAGATCTTTTGCTTTTAAAATTACACTGGAACTACCTTCATGACCCACTCTGGTTGCATTGCTTTCTTAAATCTGGTTTCAGTGTAAGCAGCTGAGAGATTTCTGCTGTGTGAATTCCAGCAAGCAGAGCAGTTCATAACCACTTAGTTTATTCTTCCATAGCACTCTCGAACCAACAGATTTCAGATTCTGTGGTTCAGATATGTGAAGTTTATCTCATGATAAATACAGAACAGAGAATCACTTTTGCAGGCTAGAGACTCAGCCAGAGCAGGTAATCCCAGCTGTAACTCTTTCAAGTAGAAGAGAAGTAGTCTATAAAATCCAAGCAACTTTCTTTCAATGAAAGTGGAAATAATGTCTCTGTATATTTTGTGAAAAACATTGATCATTTAATCATTCATAAATGTATATAATTGTTATTTGAGATGAGTTATAAAGAACTTGCCATGAAATTTATGGGATACAAAAAACACTGGAAAAATGACAACTCATGTAAGATCTTTAAGCAGAGCTTTAGCTGGAGCACTCTCTTAAGAAACTAAATATCACAGCTCTGCAGGATTGCATGGAAGGCAAATAACATCAGCTGTTACAGAGTATTGCAGGAAACCAGAAAGAAAGTAAAAGTCCCTAAAAAAATGAATATCACTAAAACAGGAGGATTCTGTTCCCTAATCACAGATGCCAGGTGCTATTTTAAATGTCATGGTCTACCCTGCTTGGCTTCCTCCTCCACTCCAATAAGATGCAGGTCTTTAGTTCTCTGTTTGACATGAGATGGCACTAAGCATTTACATTCAAATAATTGAATGCCATTCTTAATGCCAGGGGAAAAAAACAAAAAAACCACACATAATCTTATCTGAAGTCATCTGCAGACAATGAATGGCTGTGATGTAATGACTGCTTATGTGTAACATCATTTTGGCCTAACTTCAATCTGCCAATGGCACCAACTTCCAGCTCTTAGAAATAAGAAAGGCTTTTTTTTTGGTTGTTTTTTTAGCAGTTATCACAGCAATTCAGACTTCAGTCTAGTTCCTACTAGAACAGTCTCACATAAATTTCTATTTATGTGTGCTTGTAGGCCTTCTACTATAATTCCTAGAAAAAAATATAATTGATTTTTCGGCAATTCAAGTATACTGTAGGTCCATTAAATAAATCATATAATTTAATAATGACTCTGATGACTAATGATATCCCCACTTATAAGTAGCAATGAAATTTCTCAGTATTATCTTTGCTCTGGTGCAGTAGGGTTATTGGGAAAAATGCAAGTTTACTGCCTGAGGATGTTTTTAGGTTTATTGCTCAAAGGGGCTGATGTGAGTAATGATTGTTTCATACCATTTCAAATAGAATACCTTTATCAGAAATAAAGCATTGCTTCCAACACTGCACTTCAAAGAAGGTGCTCAAGTCACTGCCAGACTATTCCTAAAGGAACTTCCAACATCCTATTGCTAACCCAAGCAAATCCATGCTTGGTGGAACAATGACTTCTCCTGTGCAATAATGTTATCTGAAAACTCCTCTCAAGGCTCCTGCTGCGCTGAGCAGCCATTTGGCTGTTTACAGGTATCAAATAAAAGCATTAAATACCACACATTTTTCTAATATTAGCAATAAAACTGAAATATCACAGCGAAATGCAGCAAACTACTCATAATAACGCCACACAAAACGTTGCAAAGTATTATAAAAAAAAGCAGCCACTAAGCATAGCTGGAAGTCTGCTTGTCAAGAGATATCTATTTTATCTTTGATGTGTGTAAGCTAAAAGAGGGACACAAAGAAGTATTTTCTTAGACCTACACCAGAGCAAAAGCTTGCAAAGGGTTTTTTCTGCCCACATGCCAATAGAGGAATATGTACAATAACTGCTTTTGCTTTTTCTCAGGAGTAGACATTGGTCACAGAGAGGATGTCTCACCCAAATTCACCATCAAAAGGTTACTGACAGATCAGACAGCAGAGATGCAGCAATAGCAAATGTGCAATTTAAGATTTATTGAATAGCTCCAACAATTCAAGGGTACTTCCAGCAAAACTGAGCCATGATTCTTTCCTGATACACATCTGTAAGCAGATTGAAGACATTTTCCAGCATGGTGTGACTGGCATCCTGAACTCAAAAGGGGAGCAAGGACTGATGAAAGCATAGAATATTATTAAATCAGAGTGTGCTGAAAGAAGGCTCAGAGAAATAGTAAAAAAGTCCTGATTTTGACTGCCTTTGCACCCAAAAAATTCCAGAATCCTTCCCTTTTATTGTCCATTGTATTTCTTAAGCATCATGTCCTGAGTAATTTGGATATCAGATGAAAAAAGAAATCAAGCCTGTGGCTAAATTCTGGAAAATATAAGTCATAAGAGCAAATTGCTAAGAAATAGAATTTTACTGGAGAATCATAGCTATGCAAGAGTTCATGGAAGATAAATAACATGAGCTTTTAGCAAGCATTGTAAGTTCCTGGGAATGAAACCAAGAGTCACAAAAGAAATCAATAGAACTAAAAGGAAAACAGTGTTTCTAGTAGTAGGGCTTTGTGTCTCCAAATAACACTTGCTTTGTAGGTACTTTTAAAATAATGCTAACATTTCAGGAAGCCTTTTGAGAGCAATTCCTGGTTACATTGCATTCTCTTCTTATTTATAAATAGAAGTTCCCAGTTCCCAGAATTACAAATTTGGGATTTAAATGCTTTTGTTTTTCATTAGTGTTTTCTGTCATGACTTGGAAAAGATTGAAACTGGAATATTTAAACATCTTTGTATGAATATGGCAGATCTCATCTTGTCCACTTTAACAAAATAATCCCAACAGTGGAGCCACTTGCAATGGTTGGTGCAGGTGAACAGGTGCTCTGCAAAGATTGGGGTGTTCCACGTCCTCCAGCGGATCAACCTGCAGAAATGGAGCAGCTCAAGAGCTGCAAAAACCTTCCTACAGCTTACAAAATGATTTCCTATAAACTCCTCCCAAGAATTTTCCTGCCACAGTAGTGATAAATACTGTTCCCATCCAGCTGAGGAGTAACTTCATCATCCAGGTCTAGAAAAACTTGGAGGCAATTCATTATGAACATATATTAAATGCAGTTTTGTAGTGTTCACCATGACTCCATTGTTGGTGACATCTCATGTTCATATGTTTTCTTTATCTTACAGAAATTTTCTAGGATCCCAGTTTTTATTCTCTCTCTTGCTAAATCAGCTAAGCTGGTGCAAGGGACTGATCTTTTTTTTCCTTCAGAGGTACAGACAGAAACCTCAGAAATGTCCCCTAAACTCCGGGGGTGTGCCCTAGCACATGGAATTTGGTCTTGGTCACTCAGTAATGATCTTGCTCCTTGTAGGAATCAGTCCTGAAATGAGAATCCAAGCTATGAAATAACAGAGGCTTCCATCCCTTACAGATGGGCATCCCTGAGTGCACACCATGTGAAATCCCCACTGCTCTTAGGAATGTATTTAACACATAATATTAGAGATTTAGTGATATTTCCTGTTGGGTGAGAGAACAAAGCCTTGTTGTTCCTAAGACTAATTTGTATCTAACATTTAAAATCTCATCATCACATAGAGTGCTGCTATTTTAGCAGGATATTAGATTTTTTTTTTAATAATAAAGACAATTTTAAAAAATGAACAATACAGAAATGGGATTTAAAACTGAGAGTTTGGCAGTCATAAAACAGAGATGAGATACTAGGAGAGAGGGAATAACGAAATCACTCAAATTCTCCTCAAAACGGTGTTGCCAGAATCACTGCAGGCAAAAAGCAATGCAGAGCCTCTTGAGAAGAGAAGAGAAGAGAAGAGAAGAGAAGAGAAGAGAAGAGAAGAGAAGAGAAGAGAAGAGAAGAGAAGAGAAGAGAAGAGAAGAGAAGAGAAGAGAAGAGAAGAGAAATCCACTTGCAAATGCACTTTTCCTCCTTTTTCAGTCCCACTGAAGAAAACACTGATTTTCAAAAAGTCACTCCATTATTCATTCCTAATCATTGATCCTCAGTATTATAATCCTGGACTTTAGGTTCCTTATCAAACCCTAGGAAAAAGTGGCCTTTTTATTATCTTATTTTTTCTGTTTCATTGTTTGTGCTCATCAACAACATGATCTCCTGCTCTACACTTAATTCTTCATTTCCTTGGAAACAAAAAATATTATAATAACCAGAGCTACCAGATATTATTACAATATGAATAAATACAAGATAACCTAAAAATTGGAGTTAGATTTGTGACTAAGAGAAAATGAAGGGTTTTGGAAAGTCAAAATAGAGAAATTAAATGAAAATTTGAACAATTATTTCACAGAAAGGACAGTATCTCAGCTACTCTTGCCACCTCTAGATGTGGTCATGTCTGAGCCAGAATTCAGAATGACAGGCCCTTTCCAGCATGGCAAGGAAATATTCTCCTGTGATGAGTATCTCATGGTGTGTACCTGTGTTACTGAAAGATTATTATTGCTCTTTGATACCACAACTCACCACAGTAGGTGGAACCTGTGAAACAAAGGAAAAAAGACAGGCTGCTGGACCAGTGGTTTTCCGTGGGAGCTGACAGGTATTTTCTAAAATATTCCATTTTTTGTGAGAGTGGAAAGCTTCCTGTTGTTAAGGCAGGTATTTCAATCCAATTCCTACTCTCATGGTAAGTAACACTAAATTTGCTTTTGCTGCTTCTAAGGAAATAATGTTTTTTTCCCTGTGAGATCACATAAATTGTAGCAGTTCAAATGGCTCTGTTTTACTGCTAAGAAAATGTGCAGGATCAGGGAGTCTATGCCAAGGGTAAGGTAGAAAATTATGCTGGAGGTGGGAGGAATGCACTGTACCATCAATTCAGTACACTCTGACTTCCAAAGTTCAAAAGAGACATGGTAAGTGCCATGAGAAGAGCTATGATAAAAAAATCTTTTTGCAGAAGAAGACAATTATTTGCTAATAATATAAGACACAGCTTATGTAAAAGGGACAGAAAAAAGTCTTAAATGGATAGAGAAAAAAAAAAGCAAAATCTCAGCATGCAGGCTGGAAACTGTATCTGCAAAGGAGATGAGAAAGGAATTAACACTGCTAAAATTACAGTTCTGACCCAACAGTTCTGGATACTGCTAGAGACTCTACTAAAGAGTCTGTGCCTGACTTTGAGGAAGTCAGGCACTCTCCTCTTCTTCACTGAGCATAAAACAAATTCTCTCTGCAGGCCAGATTCTGCCTCTCTGTGTGTAGAACAGGAATAAAAAAAACTCCATTTGTCAATTTATACTGCCAGATTTTCATGGCAGTGTCTGATAAGAACCTGACACAATGAGGTTTTGATCTCTGATGCTTTCTACAATATAAATAATGCCAAAACTCGACTCTGGGTCATTTAAATATCACTCAGTGCATGTCAGATAAAAGCCTCTGGAGGTTACCACAAGGTTTGTGATGTTCAGAACCGGGTCAATGGAATTCTGCAGTCAAGGTTAATAAGAGAAATTGTGCCTACTCATGTTATGCACTGGCAAACAACAACAAACACTGCCAATACTTAATTTTAGCATCTCACATACAAGGTTGTTCTTAATAGAAAAAGCTAACAGCCCTTAGGAACGACAAGAGCTTCAGTGAGTTCAATCATCAAACACTGCATTTTTTCCAGTGTAATTTTCAGGCAATGTGCAACATAAATCCTTGAAAATTCTCAACATTGGTCTAGCTCTGCTCCCACTAAAGCCATCCATAAAGTTGTGTTATCTCTACTGGCAACAGAGAAAGTGCTTTTGAAAATCTCACCTGTAATCAACAGCAAGAGACTAAGTCTACCTTAAGGTTAAAGTTACATAGGCAGTAAGTTGAGCAATATCAAATTCAAACCTCAAGGTTCAAGAGCTGCAAGTCAGCCCCCTGTACATATGTATTGTGCAGAAGTCCATTCACAGCTCCTGCATCCCTTCAGCTGCCTCAGACACTGCACCAAGGAGGTCTCTTCAATATTTCATTTGATCCTCAGTGCATGTGCAGCCCACAATCCCAGCCTGCTCTAGAGGCAGAGTTATCAATTTTCTCACAGTGGTTTCTATGGAGCTCTTCACTACAATACCTGAGTGCTTCAAATATTCATCACTTTGTTTCCACAGCATCTCTGCATGGTGAAGGGAAGATGTTATCCCATCACACAGATGGGGAGCTGAGTCAGAGAATGATTAAGGTCAAGCATTTTGCTAATTTAGGGTGTTTAATTTCAGATGCCTGGGATCTGATTTTATTCAGAGCAATTATCATAACTTTATATAGTTTAGTATAGTTCCTATCTAGTTCAATTGTAGCTAGAACTGTCTAGCACTTCTGAAAGTCAGAAAAAAGAAAGTTTAGAATCCAGACTTACTTAATGTCTATATCCAGCTGAGCATTGTGAAAAAAAAGGGACAAATGGGGAAGAGATAAACCTGTGAAAAATTTGGCTATGGGGATCACTCAGAATGATGTAGAAACTACAGCACAAAGGTGTGAGGGGCCCCATGACAGCATTTCATCTCCTCAGCTGTCAGAACATCTTTCTTGATCCTCATACTCCTGTTACCTTCAACAACTGAACCTGAAGTCCTAGATAGTAACACATCAGTGTTGGACTCCAAATATCACTCTTAATATCAAAGACTGCTCTTTTGAAAGTCCTTAAATAATGCTTTTTGGCTTCCTTCAACTTTGCCAACATTTGGTTCAAAACTTGCTTGCTTTTTTCTTTGGATAGGAGAGGTTGGTTTTGAGTGGGTATTTCCACTTAGATGTGCATGTCTGCATTTATTGCTTGGTAACATGTAGACATAATGGGAATAAAAGGAGCTCAGTGAAGGGCTATCAATACGTTATTGAAAAATATTTCTTAAAAACAGTATTTATTGGAGTTAATCAAGGGCCAGAATCCTTTTCTTTTGCAAAATAAAGGGCAGTCCAGCCAGCCCTGTGCCACTAACATTGCTGGAGTCAAAGGGAAGGGGAAAGACCACTTGGAGTATCTCAGGACAGAAATTATCTATAGCTTCAGATGCAGAATTTGCAGGAAGACAAGAAGCAGAGGGTGATGATGATTTATTTTACTAGTCACTCTTCCTTATCACCACAAATATATTTTTAACACATTACATCTATTTTCAAGGGAAGGCTCCCTCTCCTCCAGCCTCCACACTTGCCCTCATTAGTTGTAGCTTAGAGAAAATGCTGTCACTTTGCCATGCTATGAAAAGCAGAAAGAGAGAAATTTCAGGGATTTTCCTGAAAACCTCACCCTATTTCTGCTTCTCAGGCCAGCAACCCATGGGCACAGACCCACCTGTCTGGGGGGACAGCTAAAAGCATCCCTGTTCACCTGTCCCTCGTGCCATTCCTATTTGCCCGCTGAGGAATGACACATTCTCTGCTGCTCAAGGGAAGCAAGCACATTTGCAGATTATAAAATAATTGCTGTCACAGTGACAGGAGACACTGAATTTTCTGGGAGAAAGGCTGATTCAGTGAAGAAAGCACTGAAGGCATGGGAGGGAAGGGTTAAACACTGGGTCTGAGACAGCTGGATCATCAATTCATCCCTCTATCCTCTCGCTGCGAAGGGAGAAGCAGGAATTAAAGGTAAGAGGGCAGCCCCTTACAGTTAGGAAAACTAAGCAGGCAGCCAAAAGAGTCTGCTCAAGCTTCATGAGCTATGCCAGCATCCCAGCCCCTGAGGTTAAATTCATTCCCAGTTGTGAGGCACTCAGCTGCAGGAGGAGGCAATAGCAGGGCAGCTGACAGGCACTTCTGGGGCTCACTTTGTCCTGTCACTGCAAAGCACTGACCCACAGCACTTGGAGATTGTTTTGACACAAAACAGCAGATATAATGAAATTCTTCTTCCTTCAGGAACAAATAACAAACCACTTCAAATTTAGAACCATCTGCAGGGGAAAGGCATTATTTTCTACTGTAGGGATGAGACATTTTTGAGAGTGGTGCACCAGTCTGCTTTTATTTCCCTGGTCAGTTATTATTTAGGCCAATAGAAATCCAGTGAAAGCTGGAAAATGCTGCAGCTCCAAGGGGAGAGATATTGCCTAGCACCTTTCTGGAAGCATTTTAGATTTGTAACAGTGATTTCTTGCTCTGAGGTTCAGAGTTCATTGAATGCTGCCAGGCACGAGGATTCATTTGGTGATTTTCATGGTGGGCTGTATGTCTGTGTATCTGTGCGTGCACACATGAGCAGATATAATCAGTGTGCACCTATTCTCCTGATGGACTATTAATATCCATGGTTCCTTTCTACAGTCTGGTTTAGCAGGGGATTCTTTAAATCACTGTCAAATCTCTAGAAGTGCCCATAAAGATCCCAAGTCCCAAGTGTGCCTGATCTCATTTAAAAGAATCCAAACGTGAGTAGTGGAATGAATAAAAAATTGTTAACATTCTCAAAATGCTTAAGCAATGTGGGACATGTCTACAAACTGCCTGAAGCCAGTGCTGACCCAAACTGTTTGTCCCCACAGCACTGATCACCCCTGCAATTCGTGGGCTTGGAGCCTGAAACACAGGAGTAACACAGCCCTGGGCAAGCCACTTCATCCTTGAATTAAGCTTCTCTTTCTGCCAAGGGTGGGTAATGCAGTTTACCTACATCACTGAGATGTCAGAAAGAATATTCTTAAAAGCAATTCAAAGACATAAAACATGAAGAATGTGTTAGGTATTATTAGTATTAAATGTGGAAGGAGACATTTTAGCAGTACACACCTTTCTGCAAGGAAGATATGTTTAAATGACATGACCCTATCACTAAAATTAATTTTCGTTAATAAAACAAACAGTTATTGAAGAACATATCTTGTCCTGAGGTCTTTCAGTGTCTGTTATATTCCAACTAAAAACAAGAAAACAGACTATATTCTATAACTAAAATGACATTTCAGCTCCATTATTATCTCTTGGATGCAAAGGAAAAGACAAAACTCAGCAGGGCTGTCTAATGCTCTGAAATCTGAGAAACTGCTGCCTTTTCCTTCTTAATACTCACCAAAAGACCACCCTCAGTTTCCTGAATTAAATGCTGTCATTTGACTACACAGGAGTTCAAATGTGTTTGTTTCAAATGTGCTATTTTTTAGGTGTTTTCAGGAGAAAATGGGGGGAAGAATAAATGACCAGTAATGACAGAAAGCTTTTTAAAAACCATCCTTTTTAATAAGTAAGAAAACTGAACCTTCAGAGCCCATGCATAAGCACCTGCATAATTGGCTGGGTTTTCAAGAACACTGAGCTTTCAGTGGTCCCCAGTGAGACCAACAATAGCTTTTGGATGCTCAACAATTTATCACAACTCAACAATTTCTCCCCTGGGCATCATTTACCAACAATGTGGTGTACAGAAAGTGGAGACAGTTGAGTCCAACATTTCTGGTTGGACTTGGAGAATTAACTCTGTTAGGCTCCCTGAAACCAATAATTCCACTTATTTTATTCCTGGATCTTACAGCAATAAAAAAATAAGGGAAAAAAAAAAGCAAACCAGACTTAATTTAAATGAACACTGCACACTAGGACTCAAATGCAAATGCTGTATCATGCTGGTAAAGGTTACATAAAGTAATGATTAATTAGTCTTTTTCCCTGCTCAGGTTTGAGTTGTCTGTCAACAAAAGGCAGTAGATGATTGCTTGGCCAAAATAGGCATTATTTCTACCTCTCTAATATCCCTGAAAAGCAAGCAGCAGTTCAATTTGCCAGCAATAATTTATTGTGTAGAATTAAAATTCTGCAAGCAATCTCTTCTGATCTGTTACTTTCAACATCTCCCACAACTATTTGATTTTCTTCCCGGGTTTTCATGCTAACTGGTCATCTCCTGCCAAATCCCAGCTAGCTAAATAAACCTCTGGAGCTGGTTGAGTGGTTCTAGCTGTGTTTTGTGCATGCAGAGTGCATTTCACAAGCAGAATCACATCATTCAGCAGCATGACCAAGACAAAAGTCAGGAGGATATTTGTCCCAAGCACCCAAAAAAGGAAAAAAAAAAAAAAAAAATCTACCCATCTGCCCTAGGCTATTAAAAGCTAAATAATGCGTGAGTTTGACTCAGGCAGTGGCAAGCAACAGCCCCCCATCTCCAGAGCTCTCTGCAAACACCTCCCAGGCACAGAGGGGGGATCTCAGAGACCAGCAACAGCAGCAGCTGATTCTGAAAAAATTTCTCTTCCTTTCAGTCCATTCTTGTAGGCAAGAGTCACAGTTGGATTTTATTTATTTATTTGTTTGTTTGTTTGTCTATTTATTTATATTAAAGAAAGCTCCTAGTCTTCTCTTGTTCACTGAAATTTCACAAAATGATGGGAGTGATTCTCATCAGTCTCGAGCTTACTACAAATTTTTTGAGTATCCTCTCCTCCCTCAGAGAATATGAAAGCAAAAGGATAATGCAATGATAGCTCACATTCAAATCAGCACAAATGGACAAGTGAATGCCACATCTTTTTCAGATAGATCTTCACTTTTGCATACTGCCAACACAACAAGTCTTGAATAATCCCTTAACTGAAGTTGATCTATTCTTGATTTAGTTGTATTATCCATGTTGATGAAAACTCTACAAAATGCAGTTCAATAGATTTTTGGCATGGGAGCCATGCACTAATCAGAACTGAAGGTTTCTATGATTGAAAGAAACTCTACAGAAACTGTCAAGGCAATGAAAAGTAATGAAGTATAAACATCTGAGTGTCACCTCAATTCAGTCTCCTTGGAGCAACTGTCACCTCTTGTTTTAACTGCAGTTTTGGCAATAAAAATAAATAAAAGTTATGCATTACACCTGACAAGCAGCAAACCACACATGAAAGTACAAACAGTATTTGGTGAGTAGCTTGCAACAAGTGAATTCCTGATTTTTTTTCTCTTTGAACAACACAAACTCAAGAAATGGGCCAAGGAAAAATGAAACAAAGGCTCAGTGGATATTGGAGGTTGTGTTTCAAATAAGCATTTGTGAGCAAAAGTATAAGTGCCTGGTTAGAACTGAAGGAAAAATAATCTGGAAGATGGTTTGAAAAATGTGTATCACAGTCTCCCTGAACAGTGACTCCCTGAGCAGAGAAAGAGCACACTCATGTAGATTCATTATTACCTCTCATTAACTTCTTCCCCAAACCTCTGCTACATCTATTCTTCATCTCTATGGGATTATGCACAATTTGTGTATTACTGTAGACCTTGCTGTAGCAACTTAGAAGAAGAATTGATTTTTTCTACAACTTTTTTTTTTCATATAGGTCAAAGAAAAATGACCAAAAAAAAGCTATTTGGGAAACAAAAGCAAAGAGAAATAAGCTCCACTTGCAGAAAGAGGACCAGAAGTAGCATGAGCACAGATCATCCCAATAGGATTCATTTAGGATTATATTTTTAGCCTCAAGTACATACTTTATTTCTCATGTGTATTTTACATGGCCTGTTGAGCTCAATTACTTCACATCTTTGTGTACATAAAACAGTATTTCCAGAATGCTTTTTTAGAGAAATAGCAACCAGCCAAGCCCTCTTCACTTTCCTAGAGCAAGATGGGAAAGAGATTTATGATGTTAATTGTGTGTGGGGTGTATAATTAACTCCAGTTGTATCAAAGTGGGAAAAAAAGTTTCAGTTTTCAGATATTTTAAACCTTAGAGAATAAACTTGGAAGTTTATTGCACATTTGGCCAGCAGAAACATTTTGAGAACAATGAAAATTTTTTTGATTTGGTAACTCCCCATCCCATTAAATCTGATGTCAGTCTTTTTTGGTTTTGCATTTTAATATAGACACACAAAAATTCTTAGGTGAAACTAGGTTTATGGTCCAAATATTCTCAATATAGAACCACAGATTCATAGATTGGTTTGGGTTGGAGGGGACTTAGGACTAGACCATCTCATTCCAACCCCCTGCCATGGGCAGGGACATCTCCCACTATCCCAGGCTGCTCCAAGCCCCATCCTGTGGATGATACAATTCCTCCAAAGCCATCTTCCCCTGGCCCCTGGAACTTGCTCTAATAGATAAGGTATCCTAGATACCAAGGTTGAGCCAAATTCCTTAAGAATTTGGTCATTCTCCTAACACTTTGGAAGATAATTGGTTAGAAATTAGTCTGTGCAATTGGTCAGTTCACCTTTAGAACTTCTCACTTAGATTGGATGCTGTTTTCTGTATAAACTTTTATTGGTTGTAGTTTGAATCCTCCCTGAACTTATAAATATGGCTGTCTGCCCTTTGTCCTGAGAGAATCCTGCCTGACTCCGTTTGCATGAAATAAAAGTTCTTGTGGAACTCGTCAGTAAGGCCTCTGGTCTTTCTCTGCTGGCTAAATGTGAGCTTTCTGAGAGACAGCTAAATGTTAGCACTCTCTGGTAAATACAACAAGGGACCAAAAAAGAAAGCCACACCATCCCACCTGGCCTTGAACACTTCCAGGGATGGGAATCCACAGCTTCTCTGGGCAAACTCTCAATGCCTCACCACCCTCACAGTAAAAGACAGTCTTTACTCACAGTAGACTTTGTTTCTAGTATCTAATCTAACCCCATTCTTTCAGTTTAAAGCCATTTTCCCTTGTCCCATCACTACATGCACCTGCAGAAAGCCCCTTCCCAGCTCTCTCACAGCCCCTTTTGGGCACTGGAAGGTTCTCTAAGGTCCTTCTTTTACCAGGGACCCCAGAGCTGAGCACGGTGCTCCAGCTGGGTCTCCCAGAGCAGGATGAAAAGGGAGAATCCCCTCCCTCACCTGCTGGCCACGTTTCTTGTGATGCAGCCCAGGATGTGGTTGGGTTTCTGGGCTGCCAGCTTACGTTGCTGGGTCATGTTGAGTTTCTCATCAACCAACATCCCCAGGTTCTTTTCCTCAGGGCTGCTCCAAGTCACCTTTCCCTGCCCTCCTTTCAATCCTGAACTACAAACTTTTAGCCAGCTCCCCACCCATTCCCAGGCAGAGCTCCATGGAAAGGTTTCCCCAATATATTTTGAGTTGGATGATTTAATAGGAATATCCTTGAACAAATGAATTGCATTTTACAGAAGAACAACTATGCATCAAGTTTCAAACAGCTGTAATTTACAGCAGAGAGATCACTGAAGACTTAAAACCTGGGCTCAGCCTGTGACAGTGGCTGTCAGCTATTGATCACAGATTCCCTTGGAATTCACAGCAGGATGGATGCTGAAGAACAAAAAAAAATTAAAAAAAAAAAAATTTGCTCCTTTTTGGCATGGCAGACAGGATGACAATTTATGTACTGATAACACTGATTTACTACCCAGATACTAAGAGCATTTTGACCGACTGGAGAAGGTCTAAAGTTCATAGGGAATTTAGAAACTTTCAGTGTTTTATAGGAAGAACACTATCCAGAATGGAGGTTTGGCAGGGAACCTACATGGTCCCCAAGTTCATTCTAGTTACCTCCCACCTCAAGGCCAGGAGAAGACCAGTGTGGGCAGTGTTTCCTCCAACTGGTGATAAAATAAATCTTCTGAAACAAATAATGAGGAAACCAGACCCACAACCTTACTCCAGTGTGTAATCAATGCCTAATTTATATTGTGGCACTAATCCTGGAGTCCATTCTCAGACAGAGCTTCATCAGATTTCCACACCTCTAAGAACATAAGAAAAATCTGATTTCTGGAAGATGCACTTTTCTCCACCATGATAGAACAGCACAGAGAACTGTTATCAGCCATTTCTATAATAAAAGCCATGTGAAAACAGAATGAGCCAGATGGAATAAGTCTGTTAGTTACAAGTTTGTTGCTCTCAATTTTCTTCATAAGGGTTTTCAAGATAGTGAGAGGCAGTATAGGGACCAGCTCATGGCTTGATGAAGTCAGCAGATTTATTCTCAATGTAGACACTCATGCAAAACATCTCAAATTTCAGATACATACACTTTCCAGAATTCCTTGAAGTTCTGTTTTACACAGGGATGCTCTGTCATCACACAGCCCAGTATCAACACTGAATTCCTTATCGTGTTTGAGCAAAAGATGCCTCATACCCAACAACTCACTCCTGTAATCTCCTAGAAGGGTTTGGAAAGCCCAGTTTGTAAACAAGGCACAAGAACAAAAGAAGACATCATCTATTTACTTATTATCAGCCTCAAAGGAGGGAAGGCAACATTTCTCAAGAAGAGGAGAAGTTACTGAGGTTAGCTGGTCCTGCCAAGAGATACTGATTTGGACAAGTGAGCACTGAACAGCCCTCAGCAAACAAAGTCAAAACGTTTCCCAGTCGATATAATCTCCCTAATGCACAAACTTCATGTTCTAAGTACTTTCCAGGGCTGTTTCAATCAATTTCTCCTTGGATTTTTCTGTTCCATATTTTTATAACTGGTCTTTATCTGGCTTGTCTAACTTGTTGGAATAAAACTTCTAATTATACTATGACTTGCAATGGAAAAGTCAGTCACCAATATAATCCATGTAAAACCATGTGTTGTACCTTATGAGGAAAACACCATGGAAAATAAATCAATTTAATGCAACTGCACCCTCCAATGAGGAAGCTTACAAAGAGTATTCTCAAATCCTTGTTAGATTAAATGTATCACCATTCTCAGGAACGTTTGTAAATTCACTTTTAAATCACAGATATTGGGACATGAAAATTAGATTCAACTAAACTATGATGCAGCAGGGATTCTTAAGAAGAAGCAAAATTGAGAAACAAATTTCCTGCTTTGAGGACTAGTCAATGCTTATTCCACTCACTGCAATGACATCTGCAGAATCTCAAATTTAGGTAATTAAAAAAAGAAGTTCCATGATGCTTCCCCACATTAAGCAATTGCTCCTTTTTCTCAAACACCACTGAATCTCAGAATAATAACAACCATGAAGTTTTTCCTTACTACATCCTTCAAGCTATATCATCTGCTTTTCCATTCCATGCCTCTTCTCTCTCTCATTTAATGTGGGCTAAGTTGCAATATGTTTTTCCTGTTCATCCTTGAATTTCTTTCTATCAGTAGCCACAAAATGCTGCAAATGCATTTGAAAATAACCTGCTTGGTCCTGGCTGTGAAAATAAAAACATCAAAGTGTGAGGCTCTCAGCACACTTAAGTGCAGTTACAACTTAATGTACCATTTGCAATTCCTACAAGCACAGTAAGATTAAGTATCAGACCCCTTTAAACCTGACACAAAAAGAGTTGAGACGTTGGTCACAGTGTGTGATTAAGCTAAATTAATGACCCAAAATGAATTCCACATAATATGCTATTATATGTTTATTACAGTATCTCTGGCAGTCTAAATTAACAATAAATTAAGGTCTAAGTTGTGATTTCACTTTTGAAAATATCTTACTACAACTAAGTCTTAAATATCTCTATGTAACTATTTGGCTACAGACATAACCAAAGGTAATGGAGTCAAAAACTGCAGACTAATTGCTTCAGATGAAGCCTTATTATCTCTCCAATTTCAATCTCAGCAGCAGTTAAGCAGCAATAGAAACTACTTTAGCCAAAACATTATGAAACTTTATGTAAAATTTACTTTTACTTCATATGTCTTACGATGTTGTAAACAATAAAAGGAACAGCCATTTGTTTTCTGACTTAAAAAGGATGAGAGATGAAGGGTTAAAAAAAAAAAACAACAAAGACAACAATTCAGCCTCCACATCTGCTATTTCATGCAAACTCATCCTCTTCCCCTTTCTAATGGTTTTTTGCGTGTTCTTTTAAATTGTAAACTCAACTCTTCAGAAGTTCTCTCTCTCAGCCTCCTTCACCATGAGACGCACTCAGGGCTTGGTTCCCTCCTCAGCATGGACTTGTGTGTTTATAGAGGTGCAATGAGGGCACCTCAAACAGGCTTTGCTCCCCTGGGGTGGGTGGTGGATGCCCACCAAAGGGCTGAAAGGGACACACCAAGTTGGAGAGAGCAGCAGGGATGATGTCTGGATCATCCTGCTCCCTTGGAGCCTCACCAGGACCCCACCCCTGACTCTTCTCCACCCCAGCACAAACCAACTCTAACAAAACTGGCCCATCCTCTGCCCATGATCATCTGCATTTCAGCTTTTTCAAAGTGGTTTTTGAGACAGAGAAATGCCTTCCCCAGGCTCCTCACTCATCAGCAAAGCAAAAAAGTTGTCCCATCCTTTCACCAGCATCTCCTGCCCAGGCCATTTGCCCAGAGGTACAGCTGGGTAGCACTGCAGGGCTGTTTGACAGGACAAGACCCCAAAGCAGAGCCCCTGTTATGCCTCTGTGAGCAGATGTTCTTCAGCAGTCTAGGACAAAACCTGCTCTGAGAAATAATGTTCTATCTGCACTTTTCACCTGCAGTTTCTTTCACAAAATAGGATCTCATAATAGTAATAGCCCTACATTGCTTGCCACTGACCATTTATCATGCAGACAGCACACAGTTGTCTCTCAACAAAAAGCTTCAGCCCTGCAGCAGTAAGAGCAGAGGCAATCAGGGCACTCAGGGATGGGGAGTACAAGGGAAAATGAGAGAGCAGAGCCCTTTCCCTGAGCAAGAGGGGGACCTTAACCATTTTCTTCCTCTTGTTGGTTTGGGAATCTTTTTCCCTGGCAAAGACAGCTCCTGCCTTTCCCCCACCACACTCCCATACAGAAAAGCAGCCATGTCTCTGGTTAGTGCTATTTAGGTATTTATTTTGAAGGCAGGGTGTTTCTGAAGGGGAGCAGGGTATCTCAGAGCTGGCCTAAAGAAACCCCTCTTTGCTGCTTTGCTCAAGGCAGGCAGGTGAGCAGGTGCCTGAAGCTCCCTCCTCCACATCTTCATCTTTCACCACCAAATCCAACCCTGCTTCTGCTGTAACTTCCATTACTAGCCCAAAGAGTTAATAGTCACTCTCTAGCCCGCTCACCCTCTCATCTCTCATGGATCACAGAAAGGTTAGGGCTGGAAGGCTCCTCTGAAGATCAGCAGTTTCCTAAATTTTATATAGTTAAGGATTTTATATAGTGAAGGATTTTCACTAATGGAAGTGGCAAGTAGCTATGTCCTCTCTGCTACCATCACACTTCAGAGCTCCCAGCAACTTCCACAACTTTTTTCAAGGCTTTCTCTCTACAAGTACCAGACCCTGGGCTTCAGCCTTGGCTCATCCCCTTATCCTGACTTTCTGGAAGATGCTCTCCATCAGCCTGCCAAGCACCAAACTTCAGCTTCTGGCTTCCACTGCTGAAAGGTTTTGGTTTAACCTATGACCATGCATATCCTTGGCTCATCATCACCCCATTTACATTTCCATTTAACCTCTCTGCCTCCTAATTATACTGCAGTATTTCTACTGTGAAAAAACTACTAATTACTCCTTCTTGGAAAAGGTTTCTGTGTTATGCAATGGAGAGCTGAAAGGTGCATCTCCATCTTACCTTAAAGTATAAAATTGCTTTGAGTTCCCAAAATCTTAGAATCAGATACAATCTTTGGATTCTGTGCATTATCTCTCTCATTTACAAGTTTTCTTATAACTGTCTCAAGTCCTGACAGCATTTACCTTTATCATGATTTTTTTTTTGCTGAAATTCTTATTTATATCTAAACCTTCAGAATGAGTTTTAAATTCAGGTTTTCTCCTGTGACCCTTTCCCTACGTTCTCCAAACATCAAGGAGTGCATCTCTCTGATATCTCAGGTACTTGTGCAGCCTGAGCTACTACAGTATCTCAGAACTCCATATTTCACACACCTGTCCTCAGGAGACTCCCAGATATTTTTTACCCCAATTTTAGGCAACATGGACTATCTCAGCAGAAGAGAAACTGCTGACTGCCACTAAGCACCCAACACTTGCTCAAAGCCACGGTGGATGTCTGCACACCAGAAGGATTAACTTCCATACTCAACCACTGAATTGTCACTCAAAGCCAACCAATAATCCCACTCAAAACTTGTCATCAAATCAGAAATTCGTATTTACTTGTCTTTCCACTCTTGACCACCTTCACTGATTTAAAATATAGATCCCTTTCCAAATTTATGTTTAACCAAGGTTTAAACTTGCTGAATGCATTCCTCTCACAGTTAGCTCTTCACATCTTCACATCTGCACTTTGAAGGAGTGTGCACAGCCTTCCTGGTCCATTGCTGCTGGCACTCTCCTTTCTCTGATTCTATTTCATTTACTTTTATTGCACTTAAGAATCAGAGTGGGCAGAACAGAAAGGTGAAAGAAAAGATGAGAGGAAAAAAAGCCAGACAAAATATCAAAAAATGTGAACTTAAAACATACAGAATACTATGTTAAAAATAGACATTACTGTTCTCTACATCATTTTAAAAGTGCTGCTTTTCCTCACATCATCCAAAGTGACCATGATTCACCACAATTTAATGCCTGATAAAGATCACAAAGAAGCAGCACTAAAGGCATAAGAACTGAAAGCAGGTACAAGCACTGTTCATGAATGCCTGTAGCAATGCACAGCACTGCTAATGGACCACAACTGGAATGACACATCGAATTCTCTGAGTCTCCTGGCATTCAAACACACCCACATGACCCCAGATAACTGATGAACTTCAGAGACATGATTCTGCCCTTATACAACAGCAAAAAAAAAAATTAGATTTACTGTGAAAGAATGCAACACAAGTCACTCTGTCAGGAATGGAAGGAGCAGTTGTACCAAGGACAGTGGCAGAGCACATCCCCCTTGGTCAAGGTATATAGAGCATGTAAAATTCACACAACCTCAAGCAGCATTCTGCAGAAATATATGAACTTTAGAGGCTGTGGCCTTCCAGAAGCCTTCCAGAAGCACTTCCATTTCAGCACTGGATACTGAAAAGGTTTTTTTGCAGTCTCTTCTTTTTGAGGCTCCAGTTTTACACCAAACATTCTCCTTTCCACCTCTGTCTTGCCCTCCCCATCACTTAGCTGACTGCATTCCTTGTGGCAAATTAATAGCTAGAAAGGACTGCCAGTTTGATGCAATTCCATGTTCTTGGGAGCACTATTATAGAAATTTAATCTCTTGAGGAATAGATCAGATACCATTAACAGATTGAATGAATGTTCTCTATGATTCCTGGAGAACGCCTATGTTGGGTCTACAATAAGATATGTAATTTAAAGAGTTGTTATCAAGGGAAAAAAAAAAGGTATTCTTTCATATGAAGAATTTTATTTTTTAAAAAATTATACCCTCAAACAGAAATACTAAACAGTTCCATTAAAACAAAAGAAACCTATTGCTTTCTATGCAAATCAGAGCTTGCTCCTTTTTCCCTTCTCTTTGGCAGACACCTTCCCAAAGTGGGCATTGCCCCTGATTTCTGCACAGCTGTAAAAACCTGAGCCAAAATATTGCAACCAGAATGAGGGATTCTCACCAGCAGGGCCTCACCTTTGGGATGTGACAGTTTTCTGCTCCACCAGGAACGTAGGAGCTCTGCTATCACAAGTCACTGAGATAACACACCAAATTAGCTCATCTCCCAGGAGATTCACTCCCACCTGTTCAACAGCTCCAGGCCAGGCTCCTTGCAGCCCAGTGCTGGATCTGGGCACCTCAGAGGAATTTTTCATGGTGCTGTTCCATTCCTCTGCATGGATTCTCTGCCACTGGCACGCTGCAGTGGGGAGTCTGACTGTGCCAGGTAATGGCTCTGTGAATCAGAGCTTTCTTGTGAATTCACAGCTCAGTCTGCTTACAAACACTCAGCTACAATGTGGAACTTCAAACCGTGCTAAAAAAGAGAGAGGATTCACCAGTGGCTCCTTGTGATCTAGCATACAACAAAATATATTGACAAATAAAAGGGCAAAGCCCCATCCCTGTTTCAAGAGATAAAATTCACAACTTATAACTCATGCCTGAACCTGCTGTACACCACTGCCTGTTTTCAATGCAGAGGGATCCTACACTCTTTGGACATAATTTGTATTGCTCATGTGCTGTAGGGAGGCTTTGTTGTCACAGAGAATCAGGATCCTTGCATTCTTTCATGCACAGCATGTAGAACCAACCAAGACATTTGGTACCCAGGGGCAGTGATTTTCTGGATAGCAGCCGAGCGAGCAGAGGAGATCTGGAATGATTTAAAGTCACATCTCAGAGGAAAATAAATAAATAAGTAAATAAATACATACATACAAGAATATCTGCAAGAATATCTTTGGATACAGGAACATCACTTACATGAAGTTACATTTGTTTGATTTCTAATCCCTTTATTCATTTCAGAACTGCACTACTGACCAAATCTCTCAGTTGTACACATCTACCATGCTCTCACTCACATTCCATAGTAGACTGAGAGTACAGAAACTGGCTTCCTTTCAGAGTACTGAAACTGGCTTCATTTCAGATGATGCTCAGAGAGAAGATGCTGAACTGCTACTAAAGAACATGCACACCAGTCTGGAATTTGTTTTAAATAACCCCCCAAACAAAAATATGAGTTTGGGACCGCAGTATCATCTCTGTGACTCTCACAGGGTGGGTCCACACTACTTCCCAGTGTGAGCACATCCACATTTTTTAGTTTAATCTACTCTGGGAATGAAGTAACAGCACAGGACTCAGCTCACAATGACAGAGAATATTTATGACCTTGCAGGCAGGCAGCAGGGCACACAGGGATTGACATCCCCTGGTACAGGAATCACCTGAATTAAAACAACACAGGGGGAATGCCTGCATAATGCACCTGAAGTACACATTTATTTTCTTATTTGGATAAAGTTACACAAGTAGAGGTAAATTTCAGCATAGTATATTAGATACTCCAACTGTACTCCCTCTTCCAGATACTACAGGCTATTTCTGTGAGGCAGAGTGGCAGGAGAACATTAGCAGCATGAAATATTAATCTTTCCATCATTTTCCTCCCGAGTCCAGCCTAGGTTTTCCAAGTAAAATGTGTTCTCTTTCCACTTCAAGGCATCACACCTCTTATTTGGAATTCCAGCTGTTCTGTAAAATTCAGAATTGATTACCTTAATGACAGCTAATAGGCAGAACTGTTCTATTGATCTGATTCCACTCCTCCACAGAGCCCACTTCAATAAGGCAGCCCTCAAGCTATTTTGTCTCCTCACTTATTTTTTGGTCTTTTACATGGATTCCATGCAGTCATTAACAACCTTGTCTAGGACACAAGCATATTTAAGAACAGGATCTTGCTTCCCATAAGCCCATGACAGTTCTTCTCTACACAGCAAAAGAAATGAGAACAATCCTTATCCTCAGTGCTCAAATACCCAATTATCCAATCAACCCTTTAAATATATTTTATAAAAATTGTTCTTTGAGAATCTGTGATCCTGTTATACTTGATATGCTGACTCACTTTTTAAAATATTTAAAAGTCTCATTTTAGCCTTATGCCTGTTACCACATTTTCATTAAAAAATCAGCCTCCTTATCTTTATATATGACTGCAGAGCTATTTGCATTCCCAAAGGCCATTAAAGTAGCAAGAATTGGGCTAAACTGAGATAACAAATTTACAGGCTTATGTTAAAACACAGAGATCTTCAGCCTGTGTAAATAGCTAAAGCTTGTGAGAGTACTTGTCCTGCTGTTGCTATTTTCTTCCCCTTTTTAATGGAAAAGTGCCTTAATGGGATATCCACACATCCAGCTAACAAACCCCGAGGGGGAGAACACGATTCTCTCGTCCTCTGGAGCCAGATGCTGAGTCTATCAGTGTCTGCAGGCTTTGCCACGGGCTTCTGAGCACTGGGTCTAGCAGAAAGCCAGGAGTGATAATGGTGCACTGCACGTGTCCAGCTCTGAACAAGAAACCACAGCTGTGGCAGGAGCAGCTGAGTGCACACAGGCAGCCACGTCCAACTCACATCTTGATCAAGCAATCACAACTTGACAGTAACAGACAGCATTACTTATCACTTACAGAATGTTCTCTGTACATGATGTCCAAAAGACTTAGAGTTCAGACCCATGAGACAGATAAGCAAGGAGATAAAGGATTGGAATTCTGAGCAGTTTAACTGGTGTGGAGGTGAGCAGCATTGCTTATCAGAAAGAAATTGTATAGAATCATTTTTAATTACCTAAGGAAGAAAGGGATAGCTTGCCTTCAGCAGCTAAGGCAGTGCTCTGCTTATCTCCACATCTCAATCATTTTCTAATTATTATCATTTTTGTAAATCTCAAGACTGAACATGACTTCATTTGCATATAGACACAACGAGTGTAAAGTAGATTTTTTAAATTTATGCCTGCAAAGCTTCTGCAGATGTTTTCAAACTTTGCCCACCCTGTTCCTGCAGTGTCTTTTCATGACCAACTTCTCTTTGGGTTAGTATGGTAGGACACAGCACAGATTTAAGCCAGCTGTGACACTCGCTTGCCTCTGGATCCAGGGAATGTCACAGCAAGGAACACAGAAAAGGGATGGTCAAAATCTCTTACGACAGCAGCAGCTGCTACTGAAAAAGACTCAGTCCTCTACAGCCAGACCAGCACTTGCCTTCAATTTTTCTCCAAGCTACATTTTTCAGTTTCTTGATCACTTTTAAGCAAGGAAAAAAATATCTGTAATTCTTGATATGCATAAGCCTGGAAATAGAATTTCAGCTAGAAATAGAATTTGAATAGAGGTTTTTTTTCAGTTATGAACAGTTTTAGATAAAATAAGGGTTTAGATCTGCTTTTGGTGTTGGAAGATAAAAGTGCACTCAAATCAATAGACAGAGATTGGATTCAACCCCCCGCTGTCAAGCCATTTTACTAATAATGTATTGTGAAAACAATAAAAGAAATGATGGGAGTGAGCAAAGTTGCTCACAGACTCAGACATTAATATTCATCAATATGATTTATATTTATATATTCTTGATATTTCTATTTCATGCTCACACTAGGGCAGAGCTGAGAGAGCACGTACTTCCAGAATATTTAAGTGTACCATATGGGTATAATTGCAATTCAGCCAGTTATAGAATATACCCAATCAAGGTTCTGCATACACTAAAGACCTATTCTGAGCATTTTGTACTTCATGCAGGAAGACCAAAGTAGCAAAGACATGGCACGCCAACAGCAAAATGGCATGAGGCAGGTAACACTGTTTGAAATAAAAAACCCTCTGCTTTACAAAAAGGTAACATATACTTCTTGGCTTACAAAACCCAACACTTTTACACAGATTTAAGAAGGAGGAAGGGACAGCCCCATAGCCCTCTTTGTTCAGAAAAGGCACTTGTAAACCCTTGCCTCCCAGAAACACAGGTAGATTCATTTTAACCTGCAGCAAACAGTGATAAAATACATATATATTCCAAAAGCAGTGAAGAAATAAGAAAAGTCCAACACCTGCAGGGTTAGATGAAGGCATAGTTTCTATACACCAAATATCAAAGTTGTTTTCTTCTTGTTTTCTCTGAACCATTGAGCCTGCCTGTTTTGGTCATTGGTATAATGTCACCCTGAAAATGCAGATTATATGATGCTATTTGTGGTGCTTAGTGTCTTCCCATGCTCTTCCCTTCCCTAAAATACTGTACCAAGAAAAAAAAAAGAAAAACAATACGTGAGGCTCTCAGCTTATCACGCCAGGAAGAACTATTTTAAGAATTAATTTGTGCCCTGAGAGATCTGTTTAAATTATCCTCCTGTGCTGTCCTAACCAAAGATTAAAGTGGAGAACTTCCAATGTCTTAAGGAGATGAGGAAAAATTGAAGAATTGGAGCGTCTGGGCTCCACGGCGGTGCCCCAGGCACGGCCCGAGCACGGGGAGGGGAAGGTGGGGATGAGGAGATGGAGATGCTGATCTGCCAGTGCCCCCGGAGCCCAGGAGCCTTCACCAGCCTCAGCTGGAGCTCCGACATCACAACCAGACTTTCCCTTATGCCACCACTTTTTAACTCTGCCCATCCTCTATGGCTGAGGATATATTCCTTTTTTTTTTTCTGCCACCCGCTGCTTTTTAGACAGGGAAAGTTTTGACTTTATTCTGTCCTGGTAAGTGCAGGCTGAGAGGAATATCCTCCAAAATACAGGTTTGACAGAGAAAATGAAGTCTTTAACTTTCTACCTGTACAGAAGCACATAAAGCACCTACCAAGAGAAATAAATTACCCGAGTTCAAATATGCTGTGAGCACAGCAATTTCCCCCAGAGCCAGTAGGAGTTTTACCTACTTGCAGCTGCTTTTTGCCCCCTGCCATCCCTGCTTGCTCATGCACAGCCTGGGCACACACTGTATCCTGAAGTGCCCCTCCAAGACCATGCCAGGCAAGAAAAATTCACTCAAAGTGCATGACAAAGTCAGAAGCTGGACCTGACTTGTACAATTTTATATCTATCTGCAGAGGGGCTTTTAAATACCCTTGCCCCCTTCCTCCAGGGAGAAAGGGCCTCCATCCCAACACACTCCCCCCTCCCAGCACACATGTAAGGAACAAGTTACAGAACAAGCCTCTATAGCCTTCAGCAAGAGGTACAGGCTGTTAAAAATAGCACAATTTCAGCTTCCCCCCAAGTCTCCACACACGCCGAGAAAGCAGACCTTGAACCCAGCCACACAGCACTTTCCTCCTGCCACTGGCTGGTGACTCAGTTGGCAATTTTAAGAACACACACCAAAAAAAGATTTTTAAAAAAAATCATATTGATCATACAAGAAACACAAAGCTACACATTGCAAATCTGTATGCTTGAAATTGAGGAAAATAAGCATTACCTGGTCTTGCTGTTGGGCTTGTTTCCCTGATGCATTTTGCTCCTTGGCTGTAGTCATGCTCACCTATTTGTGCCCACTGCAGTGGCAAACAGGATTTTACTCTGTGTGTGTGTGTGTGTAAGCTTGTCTGTGTGTTCAGACATACACGCACACACACACACACACAAAGACTAAAGGGATACGGATGAGTAACTAGTCCATCACTTAATCACCAGCTGAGAAATCTCCCACCCCCACAAAAAGAAATAAATAAAAATGCAATGTAAAAAAGCACTAGTCTGGCTGTCTTCCCCCTTGAGCCTCTAAAATAAAAGCAGAAGCAGGAGCAGAGAGAAGGATGCTGTGGGGGCTTCTTCAATTAGCAACAGCCTCTGCAATCGTCACAGAAACAATGATAACTGCTTGGCAACCAGCAACTGGCAGCTCGGAGCCGGAGGCAGCGATGTGGTCCTCGCTCCCTCCCCACCTCCACGGCGGCCGCCCGCGCCTTGCGCATGCACCGGGCAGCGGGGATGTGCACGGCCGGCACTGCTCCATCCCCCTCCCGGGGCAGCGGGGATGTGCACGGCCGGCACTGCTCCATCCCCCTCCCGGGGCAGCGGGGATGTGCACGGCCGGCACTGCTCCATCCCCCTCCCGGGGCAGCGGGGATGTGCACGGCCGGCACTGCTCCATCCCCCTCCCGGGGCAATGGGGGTGTGCACGGCCGGCACTGCTCCATCCCCCTCCCGGGGCAGCGGGGATGTGCACGGCCGGCACTGCTCCATCCCCCTCCCGGGGTAGCGGGGAGCGGCTGCTGCCCCATCCCGCATCCCCATCCCGCATCCCCATCCCGCATCCCCATCCCGCATCCCCATCCCGCATCCCTGCGGGGCTGCTGCCCCATCCCGCACACACCTGCCCCATCCTACATCCTCCTGCCCTATCCCGCATACATCTGCCCCATCCCACATCTCCCTGTCCCATCCCGCATCATCCTGCCCCATCCCTCATCCCTCCGGGGCCGCTGCCCCTTCCCGCATCCCCGCGGGGGTGCCGCGCACATGCGGAGTTTCCTGCAGGCGCGCTCTTGTCTGCTCCCAACTTGCGGAGGCTCAGGAGCTGTCAGTGCCCATCTCTGTGTCAGGGTTCTGTTTCAGTGCCCATCTCTGTGTCACAGCTGTGTCTCAGTGCCCATCTCTGTGTCACAGCTGTGTTTCAGTGCCCATCTCTGTGTCAGAGCCGTGTTCCAGTGCCCACCTCTGTCACAGCTGTGTCTCAGTGCCCATCTCTGTGTCACACTTCTGTTCCAGTGCCCATCTCTGTGTCAGGGTTCTGTTTCAGTGCTCATCTCTGTGTCACAGCTGTGTTCCAGTGCCCATCTCTGTGTCAGGGCTCTGTTCCAGTGCCCATCTCTGTGTCAGGGTTGTGTCTCAGTGCCTGCTCTGTGTCACAGCTGTGTCTCAGTGCCCGTCTCTGTGTCACAGCTGTATTTCAGTGCCTGCTCTGTGTCACAGCCGTGTTCCAGTGCCCATTTCTGTGTCAGGGCTCTGTTCCAGTGCCCATCTCTCTGTCACAGCTGTGTCTCAGTGCCCATCTCTGTGTCAGGGCTGTGTCTCAGTGCCCATCTCTGTGTCACAGCTGTGTCTCAGTGCCCATCTCTGTGTCACAGCTGTGTCTCAGTGCCCATCTCTGTGTCAGGGCTCTGTTTCAATGCCCATCTCTGTGTCACAGCTCTGTTCCAGTGCCCATCTCTGTGTCACAGCTGTGTCCAGGGCAGCGCTGCCCCTGTGCCAGCGCGGTTTTGGAGGATGCCCTGCACTGCCAGGTTCCCAGGGATGGGGCTCAGGGAGTTCTCCGGGGAGCTGCCCCCTCACTGCCCAAGGATGAACGATGTCCCCATCCCTCCCCAGCCCCTCGGTGTCCCTGATGTGAGGGGGTCACTGTGCATGTCCCTGTGCTGGCTGCCGTGTAAGTCAGGTTGCAGGGTGACACAGGAGCACGATTCCCTGCTCTGCTCCGTGCTGCTGGAGCTCTCTGCCTGCAGCTTCTCTGCCGGAACAGAGATCTCTGCAGCACATCAGAGCTGTCAGAGGAGCCTTGGAGCCCGCTCGCCCACCTTGCTGTCAGCACAGGGTGTGCCAGAGCACGGGGCACAGAGCAGTGCCATGCTCCAGGAGGGGCCCTCACATGGCTGGACAAAATTTGGAGCAGCTTGGAAGTTGTTCAGTATTTTCTCGGGAATCATACAAGCCACTCACCCCAACAGCAGGTGACACGGAAATGCCACATTGCTGCTTCTCCCACCCTCACCTCCTACCCAGCACAGAGCATGTCCTCAGCGCTGTAGCGCTGTGTAAAGCTAAATGTTCTCTCTCTCACGTGCTACTGGGAGCTCTGCTGAGTCTGCTGAGGAAAGGGAACATCAGTGTTTATCTGACAGGGAACTGATTATGCCTCATTTGATCCTCAGTTTTACAGCACAGATTTATTGTACAAGGTCACATTCACCAACACCACTACAGTCAATGTCTCCTTACACCTGGGACAATTTTGATCCTTGGTTCAGGAACAGATCATCAGCAGGTCAGGTTTTCCTAAAGATATCTACACACCACCACTCAGACTCCCTAAGTGTTTCTGCCTTTCCACCAGTACATTCACAGGAGTTCATGGGAACCATGATGTAAAAGATCTGCAACACAGAATTGTGCTGGTAGCAAACTGAACAACCTTGCCTTTTCCCAGGTGCCATGATCCAGGCAACAGCTCCTTTAAAAAAGAAGTGAATAGCACCTCTCTAACAAGAAACAATAATTTGCATTCAAATCTAACAGCCTGTGTTGATTTCTTGCTGGGTTATACTCTGACACAGTCCTAGCTTACATTGCAATTCCATCTCTTTAGTCCCTGTAGTTTAAGTCTCAATATTTTCTAAATGTTTATGGTGAGGTTATTGTTCACACATTTTTCCCCAACCATCAGAACAGAATTGCTTTCAAGGTTTTATATAAGTGGACCAGTTTGAATTTTCCAGTTGGCTTGCTCTACTTTTCTACCTGTTGTGAGTGGTAATGAAGGCTTGCTTTACTCCACAATTCTGCTATTTTTCTTTCCAAGAAGAATTCAAATGAAACAAAACTGTATTTGGAATCGGTGTGTTGGCTTGGGGGTTTGTTTTTGGTTGTGGGATTTTTGTTGTTTATTTGGTTCATTTTTTTTTTTGACTCCTCCACCATACAAGCTGGAAATTTCTACAAAACAGATCCCTTTTCAGAACATGGGCCATTCACTGTGTCCCTGACCCCTCAGTACCTATACTGACAATCCCTAAACTTAGTTGCACTGCATGCCCTCCCCATGCAGATTCAATTCTTCCACAGTTAACAACTTAGACAGTTTTCACTGTTTTTCTGGAAATGGCCACTCTCCCTTACAATGTAGATTTTTTCCCACTAAGCTTGTTGTTGGACACACAAGAAGTTAATTGTGCTAATTAGTCCAGCAGTTAGCTATGCAAATGCACGTGGCTGAGCCTCATTTCATGGATGCATTAGGAGGCTGCTGTTCTTAATGCATCTCCCCGTGCTTGGCAGTGTTTCTGAAATGCCTTGATCTGCCTGGCAGTACCTCCTTGTCACCCCTGACCAGGGCAGGGTGTCCCATCCCCTCAGATGGGTTGCTCACTGCCTGAGGATGTGGCAGCAGGGGCAGTGACATCCTCAAGCTCTCTGTCACCCTCCTGCCTTGATCAAAGGATTCTGAGGTTGCCAAACACCTCCCGGGGAGACACTGGAGGAGGAAGCAGTGGCCTCTGCCATTCAGAAATGCTCATTAGTCACAGGCAGAGAATAATCTCCTCACACATTAGCAGGGCTGAGGCTGTCCCTGCTGACCTCTGAGCTGTGTTAGGGTACCGATGCTATTGCTTGGCTGAGTCATCACAGATGATCACAGAAAGATTAATACACCCCTAGCAAAGGACAAGAATCTGTGTCTGCCAAACCCAGCAGGCAGAAGGATGGGTTCCTGACAGCTCCTCTTGGGCCATGGCAGGAGGCACTGGCAGGCAAAGACCCTGGGAGTACAAACTTCCCATCCATCCCTCTCCACAGCATCCCAGCTGATCACAGGGATACAGGGAGCAGGTTGTTCCTCCCTGCCAGGGTCAAAAATACAACAGGCTGTTCAATCTCTACTGTCCATAACTGCACATGTTTGTCTCCACTCCCTGTCCATGCCATGTAATGGTGTCAATCTCCAGACTCATCCCTGCCCACACAAACTGCATCCCCATCCATCAATCCATATAATCCACACAGTGCCCCCACTGGGACAGCCCAGGAGCCCACAGTGAGCACAGACAGACTCCTTGTTAACCAAGGTACACTGTCAAAATGCCAGCTACAGTCCCATGAATGCCATCCCCACCCCTGACAGCTATTACCTCCTCAGACCCCTCTGCAGGACACACAGCCAACTCCCTCCCATCAGGACAGCAACCAGCAACAGGTGAAAGGAGCTGCTCCAGCTTCTCAACTCATCTTCACCCAGTGCTTGTTTCAACAAAATCATGCAGCACTGCAGTAATACAGATAATTTTTAATTACCTTGTAACAAATTAGTCACACATGTCCTAGAGCATTTTCTGTTAGAAGGAAAGTGCTTCATTCTCCTGAGACTGGCAGGAACAAGATTGTGGTCTGGGATTATTCTTTAAATTCTCCTTGGGGTTCACAAAGTCACCACAAAGCTTCTTCCTGCTCAAAGATTGTTGAAAACCTTGAACACTGCATAGAGGAATTAATGTTCCAGTGGCTCTGGAGGATAAGGTGGAACAAAAGCTCAAACTGTCATCACCACAAAGACTTGTGAACTCCTAGGAGCTCAAGCACAGCCACCTTTTTCTATGATAAAGATGCATGACAGCAAAAGGAGTAGTTTGTTACTGCTCCCAAACATTTTTAAGCAGGTCAGGGTGCAAGGCCATCCTTGATTCTGCCCTTCCATGGGGGTTGACATGTCTGGACACAGAGCAGCTCATCCAGCAATGGGCACTCAGGAATCAGTGCAGAGCATTCCTATTCCTGTGTGTTACAGTGAGCCCTCCAGCTGCACACATCTGTTCCAGGCAGCACAGAGTGACTGCAGTGTACAGTAACTGGATGCAGAACCCTTCTGCTCCATTGAAACCTGGGGGTTTAGCTGTACCACACTGGGTTACTTATTCCCCTTTCATTGCCACATCAAGGAAGTTGGAGCCAGTGGGCAAAGTGGGTAGAAATTAATTTTATTTGATTAACCATATATTTGAACACTCTGCTAATGCACTCCCTTCTCCAAATAATGACCAGATCTCATGAAGAGCTACACATCTGAAATTTTGGGGGGGTTTAAGCCATTAGTACCATTAATTTTTGGGGTTCAGTGATGCGTGGGCTCCAGCAGAACACACCACACAATTTGGTATTGTACATCCAGCCCCTCTGAGCTTCACACTTGCTGACAGCTCCCATTGGTTTGGCTGATTTGCTCTCGGTTCAGGAAGGACCCAAGGCCCAGGAAAGCACATGGCAAGAGAAAAATCTACTCAGAGGTATGTTACAAAGGAAAAGGTGTAAAGGCTACAGGTTTTTAGGACAGTTATATAGGTAGCAGAAGTTTTAAAGTCAACTCAGGAAGAGGGACAGCACAAGCACCCACTATGAGAAAGGGGAGACAAGCCTTTAAAAAATGTTGCAGCCATGGATTTTAGCATTCAGTCATTGAAAGGTTGGTCAGAACTGGCACACAGGATGCAAGGGGAGCAGTGCTCAGTGTGTATTGGTGCTGCTTTCCAAGGTGTGCAGGCAGCAGGGTAGGGACACAAGGCTGGCAGCTCCTTCAGCAATGGTGTGAGAAGGTCTCCCTGAACAATCTGCTTCTAACACCAGCAGCATACTCCAGAAAAGGTAAATCCACTCATCTCCAAAACTAATAAAATACCTTTGCAATAATAAAATGGCTTTGGTGCCCTGTTGCAGCATCATTCCTATTTTCATAGAGAAGTTCAAAGAGGAACAAGAGGGAAGAGTCTGTAAAAGTCAAGATGTCCATGGTCCCAGGGTGTGCCAGGGCATGCTGGTGACCATTTACTCCTCCTCAGTCCCTGTGCCAACATCTCATCCACACAAAAAGCAGTGGCACAGCCCTCTCCTTCTGGACCTGTATGGCTGAGATGCAGTGAGTCAGAGGGGGCTGTGTCCTCCTCTGCAGATCCCTCTGGGATGCCAGAGAACAAAAGCTGTAAATGCATCAGGGCTGCATGGTTAGAAACTCTTTTTACAGGAGTTTATGCTTTAGGTGCTTCAGAAACAGGCAGGCATTCTGGCTGCTCATTCTGGAGATTTCTGTCCTGTGCTCATCTGAATAAGCTTTGGAGAGGGAGAATTTAATTTTGTCTTGTTCAGAAAGCACAGTTTGTGCCCTGCCCCTCTCCAAGAATGTGACAACACTAATATCACATTATTGCACAGCAAGTCCCCAGCTGGAATTTGGAATTGGATGGGAGATCAGCTGACATCAGCCCTACTCCTACAAAGGCTGCAGAGCATCTCTATTGCCTACACACCATCCCCAGCACTGCTTCTCATAATAGCTCCTATTAGAAGACCAAAAAACCACTTTAGTCTTGTTCCAAGTTCATCTCTAGCCTTGGCAAGATTTCTCAGTTTGTCAACAGGCATCCCAAAACTAATTTCATCATAAAAGAAAGAAAATCTTTGCCCTTTAAGATATGCACTAATTAGCTTTATCTTGCATCTGCCCTATACTGTTTCCCCTCTCTGTTTGTCTCCAACATGTTGGTTCTACCAAGGGTTAGTCCTGGCAGAGTCTCTATGTCCTGAGGAATTTTCAGGGGCTCCACTGAAGACCTCTCTGTCTTGGGGATCCACTCAGATGGACAATTTTCCAGATTTCAAAGGTTCTGTGAAAGGACTAGAGGCAATAGCAGATTATGACTATAGTTACAGTTAAAAATACATCACATATCCACTACACATGACCAAAATCATTAAGAAAGCAATCTGGTGTGCTATTTTCATTTAACAGATCAAATCCAGTTTATTCAGTCAATGCCATTAATTAGCCATTTGCATGAATATCTGTTCCTACAGGGGATACACTTCAAAATGTTCCCACAAGCATGAGAACTCCTGCTATCTGAGACAGCAGGTATGTGGCAGCAGGGGACACTGAGACAATGGGCATTGCAAGAACCACTTGTGTGTCTGCATAATAGCCCCGTGGTGTTGTCACTATTTGTCCATTACCAAAGCCTCACTAAGTTCCTTTTTATTTTTAAATCTTGAGCAGGAGAAAGTGGTTTAAAATTACTATAATAGGTTGAAGCTGTATTCTGCTGCTTCCCATTTAGTGCTGCCGCTCCGAGTTCCAGGACCCCACAGTTCATGGTAAACAAATAAGACAACACGGGCATGCAAGCTGTGAAGAAGTCTGCTCTTTCAGGCACAGCCAGAGCTGTTTTGCATAGCACTTTCCTGCCTGAATTGGAGCGTGACTCTGGGGAGCACAGCAGGTTCTTGTGCCTTTCTCACTTCTGGATTCTGCACCCACTTTGCCTACCCTGAAGATCAAGCGTGTGTACTGACAGCCAGACTTTTCTATTGAAGCAGTTACTGCTCAAAAACATTACTTTTAATCCACTGTGGGGTTATTTTTGGAGTCAGTAGATATGTTTTAATACATCATCCCAGTCTCAAAGGCAGGGGATGAGCAGTGCCACAATGGTTTGACGCTGTGTTATCCCTGCAAGGAATACAGACCCTGCTGCTGGCTTTTCTCTGCCCCTCTGCCTGCTCCTGCTGGTGTAACCTTGGCAGCTGCAATGCAACAGATGCCTCTTTCTCACTTGTTTATCCATGTGAGAGAGACTTCTGAGGCCCCAACTTCAGTGCCAGCTGTGAACGGTCTCCAAATTGCTTTTTCAAAGTTTACCTCCTCACAGTCTGGCTTAGTGTTCCTGCTCCCCATGCTCTTAGGGATCAATATTCACTGACACTTCCTCCCCACACTCCTGGTTATTTCTAGGTAGCAGCTGAATTCCTTCCCTATTGACTCAGTATGTGTTCTTTTTAACTGTTGTTTTAGGAGTGCAAGAATTTATTTATTGCCTTCCTTTCCTCCCCTTCCTTCCTTCCTTCCTTCCTTCCTTCCTTCCTTCCTTCCTTCCTTCCTTCCTTCCTTCCTTCCTTCCTTCCTTCCTTCCTTCCTTCCTTCCTATAGCCACAACTATTTTTATATTTTATATTTATATTTTGCAACTGAAATATCCATGCCAGAAAATGTAAAAGACATCACCAGGGATGAGAAAATAACCACCCCCAAATCACTGTCAAACAGAGAATCCCCATCTTCACAACAGCTGCAAACATATTAGGCTGTTTAGCAGCTTACTGCTTGGAAAAGAGAGAGCCTCATCTTCATTTTTAGCTCCAAAGTGATTTATAGGATGAATAAATGATCTGCATATAAGATGATGACTGGTTTAAATGTAAATGTTGTGAAAGACTTCCTATGTAAGCACATACATTGCCTGAGAGATCCTCGTACATAAAAGCTGCAGCTGGAGCAAGTGGCTTTTTAAGCATTTGTTTTATGAAGTACACTTTTCATTGCAATGGTTGTTATTTTTCATTTACTTTTATATCAGCTTTAACCAAAAAATAAAAAAAAAAGCAAAAAATAGTTGAACTCAAAACACGAGCCAACAGGAGCCATACACTTTTAATAGTGAGGCTATGCAAAATAATGCCCTGTTAAATGGATGTGTAAAGCGTACATCCATCTTAAAGATGTCTCACACTTGAAAGTTATACCATGACAACCTCTGAAGTCTCACAGGTGATGGAGACCAAACAATCTCAATTTCTGAACATGAAACCTGACATGTGGATCCTGCAGGCTGGGCAGGCTGAGCCCAACTTTGGGCTTTGGAGAGGATCCCCTTGGGACTGCTCACCTGTAGCAGAGGGTGTGACCATTGGGCCCTGAGGAGTGACCACTGAACACCATGGTAGCCTCACAATTTCTCCCAAATATTCCCAAACATCACCAAGATGTCACCTCTGCCACCTGCACTGGTGTTTCCCTGGTGTTCTGTGCCAGGAGCTGGATGGGCTGTGGTGATCACTGCCCTCAGTTTCTGCTGGGGACTGTGATGGCTCTGAGGGTTTGTATGCTGGTGTGTTTTTCACCAAGTGTTTCTAGATCTCCTGGGATTAAATCTGCTGTGGTAAGCATATGTTGCTGCATTCCTGCTAGCTCTGTGGTAGATAAGCTTTTCCACCAACCTAAAATAACCTCCTCAAGAGTCTGAACAATGAAAACACTGCCAACACTTGTCTTCTCTAAAAGAGGCACAAATGGACCCAAAGCCCTTCCTATCTGCTTCATGTCTGTATTTTTGGAGAAGGCAAACCCACAATGTTTTCAGATTGCTGTTCTCAAGTCTGAAGGTGGAAGGAAGAGGCAGAAAACAACACTTGGGCAAAACTCTACTGAACAGATAAAACAAGCAATGCACAGATTCATGTCACCTCACTCAGTTTCCCCCTCTGTGCCTCAGTACCCACCCTGCATTCACCTTTCTGGACTGCAGGTCTTGCACAGTACCTGTACTCATCCCAGAGGGCAGACAAAACGTGTTACTGCTATGTTGAATGCCCTCTAGTGGAAATGCAATTTATGGAAAATGGGGCCAATGGAAAGGCCCACTCAGAACCCCTGACACAGAGATAAAAGTGTGTGTTTACTAAAATAGATAAAGGAGGTGAACAGGATTGGCTTATTACTACTGTAACCCCAAGAGTTGCTTCTGTTGTGATGAAGAAAATAGAAACAAGAACAATGCCTTGCTCTAATTTTTTTTTTAAACACTGACCATCAGTTTTGATGTGCCATTTGTACCACCTCAGAAAGCTTTCATTTTCAGAAGTATGCCAGTACTATGGCATTGTTTTAACTGCCTCAGAGAAGTCCCCTTCAGCTCTGAGCATATTCCACCAAACCAGATTCCCAACTCTCTTGTAGCCATATGACACAGTAAAGAAAGTGGAAACCTCACAGCATGATGTACAAATACATACAATGCATAACTGCCCGAATACAAACCTAAATAGAATAAATAATTAAAGTAATGTGGTGGTGAAGTCCTGTTCTCAAGTATTTATTTGATCTACCTGTAACACAAGAAAATTAAAGGCTATGACTGTCAGTGGCTCAAGATCAGCAGCAGCAGAGATGGGACATCCAAAATGTACAGGGAGCACAAAATGTGTCTTGGCAAGACTCCCCCCTGTGCCTTCCCATCCCAGATGTTTGCTCCTTTGGGGTCTGACAGCCAGGCTGAGGCTCAGGGAATGGCTCTGGATGTCTGAGTGCTGCTGAAGGGTCCAGGGAGTGCTGGGCAACATTCACTGAGGGGCTGAGGACCTCTGTTTAACACACTGGGACCCAGCATGACTTTGAGATTGCCCCAACACAGTTTATAGAGCTTCACTCTTTCCTATGAATATGAATAAAATACAGTGCAGCCTCCCCAAAACGTTGCACAGGTACTCTGAGGTTCTTAATCAAGAGCACCCACACTCAACCCAAAGCAGCAAATATATCCTTTCTATAACACTCACTACTGAGCTTGTCTCCAGCACAGTTTTCCCTACATTATTGTTTGATTTGGTGTCTCTGACCTTTTGATTTTACCATATTCTGAAGACAGCAAAGTACAAATAATGACACAAACATTTCAAAGTAGCCTACAGCTGTGAGCCTCTGAATTCCTGCACAAAAAAATAATAAATAAAAACCTGTGATCTCATTTAGTTTAGAAAATAGCACAAAGAAGGGGATTTGAGATACTTTGAGACTAACAGACAGTTCCATAGCATGGTTACACAAAGCCATGCAGGAATGTGGGCTTTTCACCTGAAATATAAAACCTTTAGGAAATCACACAAGTATCAAATATGTGAGAGAATAAACCAGAGTGAGCCATTTTCTTGTCACAGATAATTAATGCACACCTCATTTATGTACCTCTCAAATTTAATGTAACTGCACATATGAAATATGCCCATCATATGCACACACATAAAAATCAGATAGAGGTGGTGCATGTGACTGCCTGCAGCACAAACCAAAGGCCACAAAGAGACAAAACCTGAGCCCACTGCTCCTTGCTGTTATCCTACCCTGGTTACAAGAGGAGATGCAGAAGCACTTAGAACCCACCCAGCAAAGTGGGCAGTAGAGATCAATCAAATGTGCTCAGATCAGGCTTTGGTGTAAGCAGTGTGTTCTGAAAAGCCCTGGGTCAGTGCCCAGCTCTGCCTGAGATGTGTTACTTTGGAAAGCTCACAAAGTTTCACATTCATGCATGAACTTAGGCTATAAGAAAGTTGCATCACCCATCACTGCATTCTCTGTTGAGCAAATCAGAATTTTTGAAACAAGAAGGGGCAAATTTCATCAGTCTTGAGAACACTACCAGCATTTTATTGCAAATATTACCCAAAGACAGCTTTTTGGACATATTATCCAGGGATAATAAGGCAGCTTAGGGCTTATATTTATTCATGGAATCAGCAGTCTTTTCATTTCTATTGTTCATCTCTGTGGATCAAGACTCTACTGGTGTGGGAAGTGACTGCAGAATGGGATGTTTAGAGGCTTAATCTGCAAGAACCTGAAAAAAAAAGACTTAAAAAAAAAATTTAAAAAATCCATCTAGTCCATCTGCCTTATTGAGCAACCCAGAGCACCAAGTTAACTAATTCTCACCTTGAGATGCAGTTTGGTGACACCAGAACAAGCAGTAGCTGCTCTGAAAGGATTAACATGGGCAGAAAATGATGAGATTGATGGGCAATGCATCTGAGCCCAGCATGAAAGGGAAGCTGTTGTACAAAGCTTTCACTGACATCATTCTTCAGAAGTACCTGGCCTGATCACTTCACCCCCTCCAGCAGTCAAAGGAAAGTCAAAGTACACGGGAAAATTCTAGCCAACAGATCAGGCTTTTAATTATGTCCAGAAATGAAGAGACAAGCTTTCCAAAATAGATAAATCTATTTTCAACATTTTTCCTCCCTTCACAGCTGCCAGAGACGGCTGCATGTGATTAAAAGCTAGAAAAATAGCAGTTACAGTCTTACAAGGGTGCTTTCAATTGGTGTTTTCTTTCAACTGATTTCTCTTCAGATAATATTGGCAGCAGAATGCCACAGACCTGATTAAACAGTTCATCTTAACCATTAAGTACCAGCCTGAGATTGTTGGTTCATCTGTGTGGTAGTGGTAGAAGGCAAATAAATATTCACTTACAGTCCATCCAGCACGACATTTTAATACTTTTTTATCAAGTGGTTCATTAGGATGGCGTGAATTGCAATAAAATAAACCTCTTTGTATCTCACTGTTAAATTAACTCTGCAGTCTCCCATTCCTTGATACAGGCAAATTCTCCAGCAGCACAGAGGATTCAGACAGCTCCCTTAGAGAAGCCTCTTCTACAGATCTAATTTTCTCCCCAATAACAATGTGGCTTGTTAACAGAAGTTTAGGCAAACATAGATGGTAGAATAAGCCCTTATGATGCAGGTAGGCTTTTGCTGAAAGAGTAAAGCTCACACTGAATTGTGGAATATCATACCAGAACATCTCTTCACTTTGACTTTCCTTCCATGAGGAAAGGGGATAATTATTTGGGATTAATCCAGAAACTGTAAATGTGGTTTAAATTTCTATACTCAGAGATAATTGATTGCATAAATGTCTGATAGAGCTTCCACCCTTGCAAAATCCTGTGCACTTTCTTCTCCCAGGCACTGAAGCTCCTTGATGTTACTCTGGCTCTGTGAAGTGGCTCAAAGTGGCTGTAAGTGCAAGGCACATCAATTTTGACGCCTCCTTACATAGTCAGAGAAGAGCAATGCCGACACAGTAAAAATGAACACTCATTTTTTGTGTGCTGAAATCAAAACCCAAAAAGCATCTATTCATAAAATACTCCTGCAGTATAGTTGCATACTATCAATACAGCCACTATATAAGATCATTGTAATGAAACCAAATGAAAAAGAACCTTTTGCTTTTTATGCAGTTTTTCTATCTCAGCAGCACCAAGGAGCTGCACAGCTGGGGGCTCCCTGTGCTTTGGGCTAGAGGAGTTTTCAGCAGAACAGACCCTGCAGGAAATACCTTATGGTCCCAATAAGAGTATTCTGCTGCCACCTGCACAGCACACTGCTGCCTGCTCCTAAAGAGACTATTTTTGCTATCTGTGACTTTCTCTCTCCACACAGAACTCACTCCTGAGCACCCTGGTAGCAGACTCTTTCTGTGAGTGCAGCATTGCATCTCTGTCCCCTTCCTGCATACAGAAAGATTAAATGGCTCATATTCAGTAGCTTTTGGTCATGTTTGGGTTGAGCAAGGTTTTAAAATGTGCAGTTCCCTGCACAGGTGAAGCTCATTGGAAGGAGAGATTTGATGGAACCTCCACCAAACTCAGTGGTCTCTTTCCACTTTCAGTGCTGGGCTTGGACCCCAAGACCACAACCTTACTGGGGGCTGAGACCTGGGATTTACCCTGCAGCTCAGAATTACCAAAATGTGCAACTTTGTGCTGAGTATCGAGATAATTCAAAGTACAGGGTTTATTTCCTTCCATACAATGCACAACTAAAGAGTCATTAATGAATAAGACTCCTGATCCTGCCCAGTGGGATGGGGTGGTGGATTTATAGTCCAGAATCCATTAAAGTTAATACTGCACTATTTACAATCATCTGCCATAAATTTAATATTGTTGCTATGGCTGTCCTGTTTAATGTACTCCAGGAATGCTCTTCAAGCCAGTATCAATTATATTTGCAAATAAACTAATGATTTGGGTTAAACAAAGTGAAAACATTCTTCCTCTGAGAAATTTAGTACTTTGTATCTGCATCTATTCCAAGTGAATCTTGTGTTTTATTTAATTAAGCACCACAGATGACAACAACGATCCAGAAAACATTAAATGAAAACATTGATTCTGCAATAATAACATTGGATGAGCCATGAACTGCTACCAATAACATAATCATGGCACATCAAACTCAATTACAACTTCAAAATAGTCATTTTATTTCACAGCAATTATTTAATGTTATTTTCAGCTTGATTCTTTTATCACTAGCATTTGCACCAAGCTGTCTCTAATTTAAAAGCTGGTATTTCGTGAACTCAGTCTAAATACCTGGCACTATCAGGTAGCACAAATATTATAGAATGTTTCTTATCCTGTTCCTCTTAGACATTATTGCTTTCAAGATTTGATTGTGCAGGCACATCAAGCTTTTGCACCTTTGCACCAAACCCAGACATTAATTTTTCTTTGTCTTTTGTAACCCAACAAGTCCCTGATGGTCTGGACTGGCCAGGCTGAACCTTACTGGACTTAGGAGGGTTTGCAGAGGGATGGTCTTTGACACCTTTCCTTTCTGCATTCAAAAACCAGCAAGCCCCAATGAAAACTCAGATCCAGAGGTTTGCAAATGAGATACAGGAATAAAGAATTTCCAATCTAACCCCTTGTGCCATCATGGACTTTGACAAACACAAACTTTTTGCAATATAGAGTCTCATAATGAGTGAGACTTTATCAAACACCCATCCCAGCCTCAGCATGATGGTTTAAAAGCCAATACCAATTCTCATTATATCCACAGCACAGCCCTTAAAATGTCACTTTTCCCTTACAGATCAGGAGTCTTTGCAGCAACCTTCTTTATAATCATGTTTATTATCAGCATCAATTTCCATTTCTCCAGGCACCTCAGAGGAACAGCAGATGCCTTTCAACATTTACAAGGCAAACTGGCAATAATTGTTTTCCCCACCATGGAAACTCCATCGGTGCTGGGGTGATGTGAGGCACAGCAAACCCTGGTGAGATGTTAGTCAGACACTGAGGAATAGCACCAGCCTGTTTTTTCCAGGATTCCCTTCAGCTTTTGATCCCTTTTTCAGGACTAAAACACATTTGCAAAGAGGGGAAGTATTTATGGTAAAGGATAGTGTTTGGAGAGGTTGCTAGAAGGTACAGCTAAATCTTCAGGAAAGATTGATGTGTGGAGATTTCTTTAAAGTCCTCACACAGTGAGGCATGTGAGAAGCCCATATTCCATTAAAAAAAAAGAAGAAAAAAAATCAATTTCTGGCCTTCCTGAAGAAAGGGGAAATCTTGACTTCATTAAAACAAAGTGCAAAACCCAGTAGAGAGATAGAGAAGCCTGAAAATATATTTCCTTTTAAAATACCAGTACTCTTTTTCTTTATTTTTAAATGCTGATATATTTTTCTTTTTAGCATGGATTTGGATTATTACTTCTTGCACATTCAGGTCTGACAGTACAGCAGCTCGTTCACCTAAACATTTAGCAAACTTGACAGCACTGAGCTCTAATAACTTCAAAGCATGAGAAAGCACAGGAACATCATCATTTCATGCATCAGATCTGTTTAAGAGCAGATACAAAGTACTGCTCACAAGCCATAACAGAAACAATATTGTCCCAGCAGTAAAACCACAGAATGGAAAAATCATGGAAATATTACCCATTTCTAAGTCCCATTAAAAAAAAAAAGAATAGCAAGTGGAGAGGATTTTGGTCATGCTGATTTAGCTAGTGAAACTCTAAAGGAAAAATAGAAGTTTAATGCAGGGTAATGAAATTATACATTTTACATTTTCTTCTCAGCTTGAAGAAGACCCCCTGGTCAAAAGTGAATTTTAACTACAGTAATTTCACGAATACAAGCCGCACCAATTTGACCAAAAGTTTGGTGGAAACCCGGAAGTGCGGCCAATATTCCGGGGCGGCTAATCTATTAACAAAATTCTAAAAGCTGCCAACACGGAAGTGAGAGCCCGCGGCAGCCCCAAGCCAAGCTGGAGCCCGGCCGGCCCCGGCTGAGGTGGGAAAGCCTGGCAGAGGCGGGGCCAGCAGTGTGGGGGGCGGGCGGCAGAGCCTGAGCCAGCAGGGCGGGGCAGGGAGGGCGGCAGAGCCTGAGCCAGCATGGTGGGGGAGCCCGGGAGAACTGGGGCTAGCAGTGCAGGGGAGCATGGCAGAAGCAGGAAGGCCGACGGGTGGGGCTGCCTGGCAGCGGGGGAAGCCCAGCAGAATCGGGGCCAGCAGCGTGGGGGAGCCCGGCGGTGCGGGGGCCTGCAGTGCTGGCCAGGGCGAGGAAACGCGGCGGCGGTGCAGACGGGAGGGGGCGGCCGGCGAGCCCGGCGGCGGGGCTAGGGAACGCGGCAGCGGGGCAGTGCTGACGGGAGAGGGGGGCCAGCGAGCCCGGCGGCGGCGGCAGTACCACCCGGCCAGCCCCGCCGAGCCGTGGCGCTGAGCTGGGCCACCCGGCCCCGTCGGCAACCATGAGCGGGCCGAGCCTGCCTGGCCCCGCCCCGAGCCAGTAAAGCCCGCTATGCCGCGATCCTGTTACTAATTGGCCAATTTGTGAAAGCTGCGCACAGATTCTCGCTACGAACGAAAGTGCGGCTAATATTCGGGGTGCGGCTTATCTATTGACAAAGACAGCAACATTGTCGAGGCACCGGGGGTGCGGCTTATAATCCGTGCGGCTTGTATTCGTGAAACTACTGTAGTTTCCAATATGTAAAATTTAAAGGCTTTTTTTGTTTTTGTAGTTAGTTGTGCTGCTGCTGCTATCTGTGATAAAGTGATACTAAATGGCCTGAGTGCATCAGTCTGGCAAATGTTGTAATAAAATTTCAGCCTGCAAGTGCAGCCACCTTATATGTGAGGCCATTTCTGAATGAAGGATATATTTGCAGCAGCAAGCAAGATCAAAACCACAAAACACATTACATTGGATCCAGCTAATAATCAGTTTAATAAAGCTTGTATTATGACAGACAGAATCAGCCAGATTAAAGTGCAAAAATACTTCCACAAACCTGCTTAAAGGTACAAATTTTCTGTTATTAGTATTCCTTCCAATAGCTCTTTTTATATATTTCTAATCTTTATGCTGATAATTGTGAATGTTTTTTGTTCATGTAAACACAGGAGCACACAGAAGACCTGACTAGAAATACAAGCAGGTGAATTCAATGTGTAGAAAATACAATTAATTCCAGAAAGTGTAAAAACCAGGAAGGATGCTGTGCTTCCAGTTTAGCTTTTATCTTCATCCCTAATACTTGAATTTTAACTTTAGTTGTGGAGTTTGACTATCCCTCCCAAAAGGTGCTGCTGCTAATCAGAACAACAGCAGTACTCTTTATTTTGATATTTCCATATTCTTCCCAAACCTGTGGGAATTCATCTCTCATCTCCTTCTGTGGCAACAAGTTTCATGTGTGAAAAACAAGTCTGTGTACTCAACTTGAACTCAGATGTCAGAAATGTCAGATTTATAGCTTGTTCAGAAGCTTTTGTTTTCTCTTCCCTGGATCATGCCTTGCAGCAGGACTTCAAAAGACACAGGGAAATATTTGGGGGAGTAGGTAAGGACAACTGTTTAACAGGATTCTGGGTGGGAAATCTCATTGCTCTGGTTTCTGCTACCCTGGTTTCTTCCTCTGTAGCTTTCTGTGCATCTGTTCATCAATGACCATGACCATTTGCATGTGAGGAAGGGGAAAATGTGCTCTGATATTCTGTTTAGTCCCATTCCTTTCCTTCATCCTCTTCTACTGTGAGAGAAAAGGGCTCAAAAATTGAGGATTCCTGGCAGGACATCTTTGATGTCCTCCTTGTGGTCTCCTTTCCCAAACTAAATAACACCACTGTTTAGGAATTCTCCAATGAGTAAGATTTACTGGAGCCTCTAGACATACTCACTCATCAGGCACCTCGGAGCCAGCCCTGCATGCAACATTCCCAGTGAAACCACAGTGCTTACTTATATAATTATATTTATATAATTACATTATAATTACCCTCTGTATTATCCTCTGTCCCATTTTTAATGCATTTCAACATCTTGTTTGCATTCTGTTAATTCCTTTTTTTTTTTTTCCCTGAGTCCTGCTAAGCTCCTGGCCTCAGTGATGTATTGTGGTGATGTAGCTCCAGAGGTGCACTGTCATCCAAGCAATTACTGTTGTCCATTATCAACGAATTTCCGTGGTCTGTAGGAAAACTCAAGGTCACACTCTTGCACTGTAGCTTTGGGCTGATCACCCAAAAGAATATGCCACTAATAATTACTATTTAAATGCTGCAACAGATTAATAGCAAACACATTAACAGTGGTTCAGTTATGAAGATTATGCTGGAGGAGGAGATTACCACAACTGGAATCCCTGAAGGTGCTAAATACTTACAGTTCCTATTTGCATTCCTGCTGGGCCACTGCAAGGGCAGAATGCAGCACAGGTATGTATGGGAGGTGAGCTCCTCTAGACCATGGGCAGATCCCACTCTGAATAAAAATCTCACCTGCAAGAGACCTCCTCCTGCTTTTTCAGTCTGCAAAAGAAGATGGGACACCCCTAGGAGAGAATGCACCCCTAGAATGAAGAGAAAAGTGGGGAGGGAAAAAAAGATTGCCCTTTTGCATATCTACTGCCTCACAGGGACACACAGGGTCAATTTAATATTGACCTATATCACTCTGAAAGGTGAAGAGACAAGGAAAACATCACTCACAGGAAAGGGATGGACAGCTGCCCATTGCTGTTGCTTTGGGAGCTCCCATCTCCAACCAGGAGCAGGAATTCTCTTTGGGGAAGGAGCCCGGCACAGAGGGGATCATTAAAACTATCACACTGCATTCTTCATCTTCTAACAAATATTTGCTGACATCCCATTCAGCTGTGCTGGAAACAATCTAGTCTGCAACCATAAAAACTTTGTGAGGCCAGTCCTCTCCCCAGCAGATCTGAGCTCCTTTAAATAAGAATTGTGCCTGAGGGGCAGACCCTGCCAAGAGTGGACACGAATTTTGGACTGAATAAAGACTTGCACATCCTTGAATGACTTGTGCTGGTTCTGCCCCTCACTGTACCTGCACTTTGGCACAAGGAAGCACAAGATTTCCCCCTTTTTCTTCTCCATTTTGCATCTAAAGTTCAAAGCAAGAAAAACGTTGCCCAAGGGTTTGCACCTGATGCAAAGAGATCGTGCACAATGTATGTTTGCTCTTTGGGTCTCTGTTATCCCTCTGCAGTGTTACTGACACTATTTCTTCTCCCTGAGCTAATTTTTAGTCATTTTCAGGAGATAATGTGCATTTATTAAGCAGATCGATATTTTGCATGCTATGCTTTCAGAAAAGTCAGATAAATTATGGACTTTGCTTGACATTTGTCTTCAGGCGCAATAACGTGTTTCAGAAAGTCAAGTGAATTTATAAGCCATGAGCTCCCTTTTCCTAAGTCCAAGTAAAATATCCCCATCAGTCACATTCTGACCAAAGTGTTGCTTTGGCACTGGATTTTTCATGAGCATTGTTTATATACAGCAATGACATTAGCCATGCTGCCCAATCCTCTCCAACCACCCCACCCTTGGAGATGGATCCAAAAATATCTGCCAAGGCTTTCAATTCCACTTGTTACTTCCATCTCAGTTCTCAGATGTAACTCATCTGGATCCCATGCCTTGACAACTTTTAACAGCTCTAATTGCCAAACTATCTGATCTGGCATAATCATAAAACCTTTTAGCATTTCATATTGCCCCCAGGAAAATGTATTCTAGCCTTGATATGACCTTCAGCTTTTTCTCTAAATACTAATGGCACAGAACTCATGGAGGCTTTTTGCAATGACAATCTCATCTGTCATTCCCTGCTCATGTCTCCTAAAGCCCTCATTGACCTCAGCATTCCTACATTATTTCTGTGATATTTAAGGATGTTGCTGCTGTTTACCCATAAGCCAGTTACTGTCTAGCAGGCCCAGTTTAATTTTTCAATGCCTTTTTCTATTTTCTAGGCATTTTTTTAAAAGGGAAGTCATAATTAAACATGCCCTCAATCTCTTTAAACACATGCACACAAATACGCATTTGGGAACAGGTTTTAGATGCATTCTAGTTTAGATAGGTATCTTTCTTTATTTAAACCTCCAACACATTGGGGACACTCACAAAAGAAAGAGAAGAAATAATTAAAAAAAAACTTTAACGTTTTTACATCCAAATCTTTGAGGGTTTGGTTCACCTGCTCCTTGAATCATCTCTGTTTGCAGAGGGGACTCAGGGGCTGTAACACTGGAGGGACCCTGGTCTCAGCAGAGACCCTGAGGGCCAGACTCTCATTCCTGCTAAGCTTCCTCCCCTGCTACTCTTGTCAGAACAATGCAAGGGGAGGTAAAATAAATTAAAACAAGAATGAGGATGACATCCCTTATCCTCTATGCTGCCTTTCCCAGAAATTCAGCTTTTCCCTGGTATTTTTCCCCCACATATCACACACTTTTCTAGGCACCAGGCTGAGTTATTCCCCACACGTGATCAGCTCAAATGCCTTATGCCTGGTGACAATTTCCCCATTCTCAAATGCATTTTCTCATAAATCTTGCCTTTTGCCATGATGGTACCTCTGTTTTCTCTGCTGAAACCTGCACCCATAGGCTGTTCTGTCCCTTAGCCACAGCCACTCCAGGATATTTCAATTCAGTCTCATTAACCACCCTTCCTTCATCTTCGCCACAGGTTTTGTGTATATTCAAACATCTCCTTGGCAGTACAGCACACAGACCAGTCAGAGAGGAAAGATTCCTGTGTCCCATGTGTGTCTGAGCAGTTCCTTGAACAGTCCAAACAGGCACTCAGCTTTTTGGGAACAATATCCCACAGAATCACAGAATCATACAATGGCTTGCACTGGAAGGGACCTTAAAGATCATCTGGTTCCACCTTCCACTGTCCCAGGATGCTCAAAGCTGCACCCAGCCTGGCCTTGAACACTTCCAGAGATGTGAATTTCTTCTTCATATCTCCTATAAATCTACCCTCCTTCAGCATAAAGCCATCCCCCCTTGTCCTTTGCCCTTTTGAAAGGTCCCTCAGCTCTCTTGCAGGCCCCCTTTGGATACATGGCATACAAATCTACTTCTCTCATAAAATGCTCCCAAGTAGGCCAAGCTTATTTAAGCATATTCACTTCCTCCCCTCCACCCAAACACATTAATTTGTGTTGTGCAGAGATGAAGTTAACTTCATTATCTGTGAGTGTTTATAATCTCTGTGTCCCTTTGTAGTCTTTTTCTTTCCTGCCTATTACTCACAGTTCCTCCCTATACAGAACCCCACACAAATTCATTAACAGGCTGTTTACTCCCTCTTCAGGATCATTAAATGGAGATGCTAAATGAGACCTGACCTAACACAGCTGCACTGAGCATTTCCTTGTAAACAGAGACTTTGCCATTTATCAAAAACTTTGTAGTAATTTTCAGTCCACACAAAGTTGTTTATATTGAGGCAATTTCTAAAAGTTTTCAAATTCAGACTTGACCCATTATTTTACCCTGACAGAAGCTGCTAAAAAACAGGCCCTTAACTCAAGCAAGTGCTTTTCAAGACATTAAACTGATGTCTGAGGATGCTTTCTCCAAAGGATTATGAAAGGCTGAAAATACATCTAAGGAATCATGAACCAAAACTGGAAATATGTGGTTCTCTTTAGCTGGAGAGACTGTGCAGAGCACCAGCCACAGCCAGCCCTGGGCTTCTGAAGGACACACAGAAATTGGAAAGAGTTCAGAAGAGGCTCACAATTTTCCAAAAACTATCCTCATATCTGAGGAAAAACTTGAAAGAATTGAGATGGTTTAATTTAGAGAGGCAGATGCTGAGGAGATGTAGCATCTCTCAGGAATGGTGTGGGTATAATTAAACTTGCCTTTGGACAAAAGGGTAAACTAGATGACCTTTAGAGATCCTTTCCATTCCCATTTTCTCTGACGCGTTGATGGCGTAGGTTGTCTGCACAAATTTCTCTCACAGACATCAGCCATCACAGCCAGAAGCCCTGCAGCCCTGAGCCTTGCATTCTACACCCCAAATGGATCCACAGCTGCTCCAAGATTGCATCTCCCCATGGCTGAGGCACTGGATGCTCAGGGTCCTGACAAATCTTCATTTCAAGGGTAGGAAATGCAGCAGGGCTGTAATGAAGGTAAGCACTGGGACTGCTGCACGTCAGGACACCAAGGTCATGGGGAAAGCCTCCCATGGTCCATCAGAGAAGATCTCAGCTCTGGATGCTCCCCTGGGACACCCACACCATGGAGGAAGACACCCTCCAGCCACAAACTCACTTTGGGAACACAGGGAAGCTGCTGGCAGTGCTGCTGCCTGTGACACCCTTCAGTCTGCCCTTCCCTGAAGCAGAAATCCCTCCAGTCCTGCTGCACTTATCTTATTGGCATTTTTAACCATCCCATTGACCTTTCTAATGAAGAGATGCTCAGGACAATTTATTACAAGAGATCACTTGTGTCAAAGCATTTGTCTCTAGTCTTTATTTCTGATAATATTAGAGAAGAATATTTTCCCTCTATTTTTCTCTTCCTTAACAAACAAGGACATGAATCTTTTCCCATTTTTCACTTAACTTTGTCTCCACAAACCCTTCCTAGCCATTCCCAAAATGCTGGTGAGAGAACATGTAGCTTCCCACATCCCCCATCTCCAAAACAGCTGCATTTTATGTTCTCATTCATTTGTGAATTTGCACAATCTATATAAAAAATAGAAATACTTTAACTGTAATGAGGCTGACATGTTTTCTTTCATGCCCATAGAGTGCAGATTAAATCTGCTGCTTGATTAATTTGCACTCAGAGTGCCCCTCTGACCAATTCTTCTGCTCTGGTTTGTGCTTCCTGCTGCACTCACCACATTCTCCTCTGCTTCCCTGGGGTTATTAATTGCTCCTTTTTCCCAGGCATAGCCTGTATATAGCTGGACAAAACTTCTCACATTTAGAAACAATTGTCAGTTCAGGCATTTGGAAGGAGAGATATTTGGTTTAATCAGGCACTTTGGGTAACTTTATGCATCTCTCGTTTGATCATCAAAAGGGAAAAGCTACCTGTGTTTTCTTTAAAAAGGCTCTGTTTGACTGCTGGTTGTGTAATGCAGCCCAGAGGGCAGCTGAAACTCTTGGTGAAACACACAGAATCTTTTCTTTGATCACAGAGGTTCATGTAAACATTTTCCCTCCCTTCCCTCTGCTCATTTACCCACAGCACACGTCTCACCCCACACCCTTCAGCTCCTTGCAGCTCTCCTGCTGCCCTGGCTCTGTACAGAACCTCATCCCCCCCGTGTCCCCAGGCCAGGCAAACCACCCCACACTGCAAAGGAAAAGCTGAGATTATTGCCAGTTTTCCATTCTCCCCAGCAGTTTGGTTCCTGCTGACCCAGACAGCCCAGAGCCTCCCCCACCTTCTGCAGGGGGAAGGCAGACAGGCTCATAAGGCACCAGGGAGTTGAATTCACTGTGAAAATACATCCCTTACAACACTCTGCTGGCTGCTAATGACAGTACAGCTCCCTCCACCACCAAAAGACAGAGCAGAGGAGTATATATGAAAAGCTGATTGTGTCAAGCCTCAAACAGAGCAATGTTTCTTGTTGTCTCCTTTCCCACCTGCAGCCAGGCATTGCTGGCTCTGAGCTAGTGGAGCTTCAGAAAAGGAGGTTACATCAGCAATTACCACCTGTGAGAAGCGACCCACATATAGGAAAATGCTAGCATTGAATAATTACAGACATAAGGCAATGCATACAGGAGTACCCTGTGCCAATTTTGCAAGGAGAAAGCAAGGCAGATACTCCCTTTTGCTTGGAAAAAAAAAAACCTGATAAAAAATAGGGGGAGAAAAGTATTTTTGGTGTTTGTTCCTACTCAATAATATGCAAAATAATGTCTATTCCTATTCTACAACACTGGCTGGAAAAGCAGGATCCTGGACATGTTATGATCCATGGAGGGCAGGACGAGTTCTCAGAAATCATGGACTGAACACTGAACACTGCCCAAACAGACTTCCCATGGCTGCAAGAGCTGATGCTCAATCCCTGCCAGAGCCTCACACAACGCTTATGAGCTACCCAGGGCTCACATTTTGTACCACAGGAAACACCAGGAAAGAAATCACATTTGGTATTCAAAGGTAAGGCTAAGACCACTGTGGAGATTTTGGCAACTGCCCTTATCCAATATAAATATCAACATAAACATAAATATAAACATTAGATGAGTGTACATACATGTGTATGTTTATAAATATACATGTATACACACACTTCACACATTAAATTTTCTGTAGTTCTGTAGACTTATGCTACAGGATGTTTGCACATCCATGTACAGCAGCTTGGTGTGCCATCTGTACAAATTTCTGCTGCATCCATGGCTACAGCCTGGCTGTCCTCTACACCAGGTATTACTTTAATTAAATGCTAACACTCAGAAATGGCTGAGCAAGTGTCTGAACAACCAGGCAGCAGAAGCAAACAATGAGGTAGAGAATGGATTATCCAGATCCCAACACACACAGCAGACTATTTACTAGATTTTATTTTTCTGCAGTAAAAATACTGCACTTCATAAAATTACTTGAGTTACAGGAAATGAAACAGATGAAAGAAGCAGATCCAATCTTGAATATAGCTAGGTAATATCTTAGATGAAATCAATTTGTGCAGACTGTGAAAAATGAAGAATGGGATTATAATGGATTATTTTAGTACAAGCTTTTGATGTTTTGTGTAAATGTTTTGGTATTTTTGTTCCTCAAGAGAGATGTTTAATGACAACTGCTGAAAATCTATAAAATGCAGTACTTAGGAGCACCATGGAGCTGCCTTGAAGTTGTGAGTGAAAATTGCATGCAGAGGATAAATATATGTTCAGCAGCAGGAGAACTCCTAACAGAAAAAACAGTATTAAAGTATTGCTAACATTTTAACACTTCAAGTCTCAGGTAAAATCTTACATTATCAGGCACAAAATTCTTGTAATACCCAACTCAAAGCAAGGTAACTTGTGGAGCAGAAAAAAAATGCTGGCATGTTATCAAAATGTTGATTGTCTAACAGAGAATTACAGAGAAATACTCAGCCCTGTGAATCCTGGAAAACATCATTACCACTCCAAAAATTTAATTATCCCTTACATCTGTCCAGCACCTTTTTCTTTAATCATCCACAAGCACCAGAGTTTTGCCTAGTGCACTGAAAAATACATCCACTGAGATCTTTCCAGGCTCACAATAACCTCAAACTTGACACCACCATCCTGGCATCTCTCTTTCCCATGGCAAACTAAATGAAAATTTTAACCAAAATCCAAGTGATCTGAAGGAGACAGAGCCTTAAAAAAAAAAACAAAACAAAACCCAAAAACAACCAAGATTGTTGTTCAACACATAAAATTGCAAAAAATGCAGCACTTGCTTTTTTGGTAACCTCAGCTTGAGCGCTCTTAATTTAAAATCTCATCAGCATAATCTTCTCTCTTTTAAAGAAAGGAAACTAGTGCCTAGTGATGACTTATGGTCACCAGAAGAGATCATCTCTGCTTAGTTGTGGCTATACTTGCCACTCTGTAAATCTCACAGACCAATTGGGTTACTCACTCTACTGAGCTGTGACAGGTAATAACACAAATACTGCTTTGGCTCCTAATGACACTCTGCTGTGAATTCTAAGAAAGTGCTTGTCTTATTAGCCGGCAAGAGTGGTTTCTTGAGTTTGGATTCTATATAAAAACTAACACATGAACAGAGCAAAGAAAAATGTTATTTATAATCCTAAATACCATACCATTCCCCAAAGTGACAAGATCAATATTGCAGCTTGGCACTTGCTACTCTGACAGATGGTGCTATTAAAATACTGAGCATATCTTTTCTGCAGGAAAAAGAAGGAAAAAAAAGCCAGGAGATTATATGTTGTCCTCATCCCATTTGCATTTTAGGTTACTAAAATTTGGTCAAAAAAAAAAAAAAAGAAGTAGAAAACACTTACATGTTCCTCTTTCAAATATAACAAAACAGTAAAAAGAACTATTACATCCTTTTTGAAAGAGAGAAGGGAGGGATGCTTGCAGCAGTGTAAAGATATCAGAAAAGGGCTTTCATTATGTTCCCGACTGTATTTTGCATTAATTTCACCAGGGCATTCTCATTTTTAACACAAGTACAAGAACAGATAAGCTGGGGAAGATTACTGATGTCTTTGTGAACAGCTCCATCAGCTCTGCTGGGAGCCTTTTGCAAAGCACACCTGAGGAAAGCTGGGCTAAGTGTCAGTTGTTTCCCAATTCCCCAGATATTCCAAATGAAGATTAGTTTAGGTACTTACACAGGGTCAGCACTCAGAGCTCGTTGTGCTGCTGAGGAACCTCCCAGCTGAAATCCTCTAAGGCTGGAAGCCATCTGCAGCAACTTTTGCAATCAAGATTACTCATTGATAGAAAGTTCTCCATTTTTATTTCTACTTATTAAGATTTCCATTTTGTTTTAATTACCTCCATCTCTAGTGTTTAATTCTCTGCTGTGAATTTCTCAGAGTTGCAACAATTGGCTTTGCTCTAGTTATTTATTTATCTGCTGATTTAGATACTCAGGCAAAAAGGAGGTTTTGGATGTTAAATCAGGAATTATTTTTTATTAACTACAGCTCTGCAGAAGACTTTTTGTGTAGACCTAGACCTGACCTTTCCTTTCCTGTACTCTTTTAAACTGGTAACTTTGCTCAAGCAAGTTCTGTTCATTATCTTCTTTTCATTACATTCTTTTCATTCTCAAGGAACTCTGGACATCTAGGTGATTCAGAAACACTTTTTTCTTTTTTATTAATGAGAAGTGGCTGGATAAAGAATTTCCAGAATGAGAAAAAAAAAAAAAAAGAAACAAACAACCTTCCTATTGGAAATTTTATCTTTTGCCAAGTGCCTGTGTGTGTTGAGCAGGTGAGCATCTTGACCAGCTGGACAATTTCATTTATTACCTACAGGGTACAAGGAAACTTCTCTAAATTTCTCTTCACAGTGAGTCCACTCAGTGAAATGCTGGATTCCTCATGAAAGTGTTTCTGTGGGTTTCCATGTTCCTGCAGTAGTGCTGGACAGGTTTGGGTAGTGACACAAAAGTTTGGGGATGGTTTCTGATGGTTGTTTTCCTGGCTCCTCCATAGGATGAGTAGATAGAGATGGTTTTTAAGGCTTGAAAGCTGGACAGTAGCTGCTTTTCATGGGGGTCAGGAATTGTAATCTCTGGGCTAATAAAGGAGAAGGGTCTAGTCCTAATGAATACAGATTTTTTTAAATGAGAATGTAATCTAAAGGTTGCTTCTAATGAAGCAGAATTTAATACATTATAAAATCCTCCAAGAATTAAATAGAAAATTCAGTAAAAAGCATATATAGTCACAAAAGAGTGCAACAGAAAATTTCAGCATTGGAGCTGCTAAATGTATAATATCAGAATCTCTGTTAAAAAATTGGAGTGATGAGCTTTCCAGGGTAACCCTTCCCTAGGGATACAAAGAGATGCTGGTCAAGAAGAACTAACTCAATTTAATGTGAAGCACAACGAGTCTGACTGTTTTAATTTGTTTTTTAAGTGATGCTTAATCCAGGCTGCAAACTTGTTCTGGAATTGAAGAGCACAGGGCTGTATTCCAGTTGCTCCAATGGAAGGATAAACTGACAACTGCAAATTAAATTTAAAAACAAAAACCAAACCCCAAACCAACCAACAGCCCCTCACAATTTCATTGTCTCCAAGTGTTAAGGCCCTGATAAAGTGGAAGAATTGTGGTTAATTATTACCTTAAGCACACCAGGGAATTTTTGGAGCCAATTAAGAAGGCTTGATTTACCCACCAGACAAAAAAAAAAAAACCCAAAACATTATGCACACCTTTGTCAATGAAAATAAAAAATATCTGAGCAACTGGTAGAAGAGATTTGGTAAGTGAGGAAAGGAAGGCAAAAGGTGCTTTGGAAGAATCATGTCAGATGATTAATCCTGCAAAGAGCACAACTATGTATTTATGGGAATCAGATAACTGTGTTTTGGTTGTTGGCAGGCAGGGCTAAGAAAGAATAGTCCAACAGGAATAAATACAAAAATCATGAGAGAAAAAATAACCTCAGTGCTGCTAAACACAGTGTAGTCCACCCTAAAAGCTAAATTTTGGGAAAAAATGTCCATTTTAAATCAGAAACTGGTCCATGTCTCTAAATTTCCATTTCTGCTGAAAAAAAAATAGAAAGAAGGAAAGAAATAGAAAGAGACAAGACTTTCAACACCAAGAATAGAATGTAGAATGAGAATAAATAAAATCAGGGAAGGAAGAATAAGAGAATTACATAATTCCAGCATCACACAATCACTGCCTCTGTAATTAGTGCTGACTGAGTCAACAAGTTTAAGCAGCCACATTTTGAACGGATTGATCTTGAAGTGAAATTCCACCAGAAGCAGCAGAAATATTTGTCCTGATATAACCCTCTCCTGTATCTGGGCAAACAGAGGACAACCAAGCACCCCAGGACAGAGAGGTGGAATCTGAGAGCCCTTCACTCATTGCCCAGGAGAGGGAAAGCCCTGCAGTACCAGCAGTAATTCCCTTCTTCTCTGAGTGCTTTCAGACTCCAGGGGATGGGTCATTTCTTCATATGCACAACATCTGCTTCTGTTTACAGACTTGACAATCCTCCAGCAAGGTGATTGTTACCTACTTCCTTGCTGATTTAAGATTCTTTTTGATATTCTCTTAAATTTTCCTTTTAGGGAGTTTCTAAATAATCTATAAAGTCACATTAAATAATGAGCAATCTTTTTTTTGTTTTTTTCTTCCTCAGGGCACTGTTGGGGAAAAAAAAAAATGTTACAAAATCATCTAACAAGGTATAGCTTGTAAGAACCCAGGACAGTCTAGAAAACTACCAGAGAGCTTTCCCCAAATATTATTAACCAGCAGGATGCATGAGGTCAGGCCAGAAAAACCTTCAGGCAAAGAGAGGCAAGTAATAAAAGTCACTTGCTCATGTGCACTTCTACTTTCTGTCCCTACTGAAAACAGGCTGGTACAGAGGTGAAGATGAATTAACCACGACTATGAAGGTGAGAAATAAACCCAGTTCCCCAGCAGCAGGAAACCCACAGGAAAGTTTGTTAGCAGCAATCCTGTGGTGTAAAGTGGCAATCAAAGAGAATAAGGTAAATGTTCAGCCCAAGTGCAGAGAAACTAAATGAATTCCTTTTCATTTCTCTGCCACTTCAGAAAGGTGAATGGGAAATATCCATCCCAAGGTGACACTTTACAGGTAATGAAGCCAAGGTTCTCACAAAGGCAGATGTATCAAGAAAAGAGGTGAAAGAACAGTTCAATAAATTAAAATGCAATATATCACTCAGGCTGGTTGGTATCACTCCAAGAGGGTAGAAGAAATGAAGGTGAGTGACACATAAACGTATATTTTAGTGTTAAACCATTTGAATCACAGCTCCAAAGGGGGAGGAGGTGCCTAAAGCAATGTCTGTTTATTAAAAAGGATGCCAGAGAGTGAGAGAGGGATGGAGCTTTGCATCACCTTGCCTTGCTCAGTAACAGGGAAGGGCAGAGGGGACACTGAATGAGAAAAGAAAACATGGGTAAAAGCACTTCAGTGCTTGCTACAGAGAATGGGCAGATATGGGCAAACCCACAAACCACTGTAGCATTTGCCAGAGCAATTGAGCCAAATTAGATGAGAAGGGGAAGCTGAGGTCAAGCCACTAAACATGTTACTCCTTCTCCAGAGAGACATAACAGAAAAAGCTGAAGAATAACACAGGACTCCCAAAAAGTAATTCCAGAGTCCTCCGGGTGGTGTTTGAGTAATAACCCAGGGCTGGAGGGGAATGGACTTGTGTCACACTTTAGAAAAGTCAGCATAATATCACATGTGCAAATTTATTCTGGCACCCTGCAGGGTGATGGCAAAGAGTCCTAAAACCAGAGAGTGGCTCCAGCTTCATCAGCCAAAGCAATGTACTCACACCTGAGCTCTCCACAAGATCTGTGGCTTCTTAGTCAAGAGCTCTCCATCAGCATCTCCCGCAGAAAGCCTGGGGAAGCCTAGGTCAGAAATGATACTATTCATGTGCCATTTTTTTCTCCATGGCTATAAAGAAAGCCTGGCTTCACCAGGTCAAATACACACCCAGATATGAATTCTTCTGGCATTCTTACTACAGAGACATCCTGTACAGCTTTACTCCATGCCTTTAAGGCACCATTCTTGTTTTTCCCCACTGAAAATGCGTAACAAACCTGCAGGGAACATGCCAAAACCACAGACCAGATCCAAACAGGGTCCTGCCTGCAGCACATCAGCTGTGAGGATGTCAGGTGAGGAACAGGGGCCATGTGGTTTCAAATGTACCAAAATGTGAATTGAATCTTCTCAAGCTCCTCAATGCAGAACCATCTGCTAATTGCAGACGTTTACCCTCCTCACCTCCTTAGAGAAAAGCAGCGAGTGGGTTTTGCAGGAAGGAGGATGAAAACTCCAGACTGCTGGAGTGTTTTCCTAGAGAGTTATTATCTGTTCAGCCAAGGATGAAGCTCCAGGGAGGACACCAAAACCTTCTAACCTACTTTTTTCTCCAGTCAAACGTTAAAATGCAGCAGCTGTTTCCCCATGGAAGGCAGTGCTGTGAACATGGCTGGATTTTCATTCCACATTTAATCTTGCTGAGGCCAAGAGAGTATGAATTCACTCAGATCAGTGTATCTCAGGCAAGCTGAGTAACAAGTTCTGTGTATGTTATTTATTTGAAGAGGAAAACATAAACTTTAAAAACCTGTCAAAAAGATTTTACCATTTATTCCTGCCTTCATCAAAAAGTTCACTTTTTTCTGACCTATTTCTTTAAGGTGAGCACAAATCTGATCAAAAGAACAGATTGCAATGACCTCACTGTATCTGATGATGCTATTTCACATGGGTTTGGGGCAGGCAGAGGGAACCACACTGCCCCAGTGACAGCTTTAGCAACCAGATCACCCTGCAGCTCACAAAACATATTCTACATTGTAAAAGCCCAGAGTGGATGGTACAATCACAGAATTCATTTCAGATATGTAAATTTATCAGCCTCTTCCCCCTCAATTATCATTCTCTCTGTTTAGGATTCTGACTAACTAAGAAGATAAGATATTTATTTTTTAGAGGCAACTGCCTTATATAGTTTCTCTCCTAAAATTCTGAGCAAAAAAGTCTTTGCACTCCCTTAATTTCTGGCTGCCAGATCAGTCAGATAAACAGCTTGAAGGGGTCAGGCCAAAAATCACAGATGGATTTAAGTGGCAATGCAAGACCCATGTAACTTTAGGGGGAAGTTCACACTTGCTGTGCTGCCATTAGCAAATTTGGTCCATTATTTCAGGAACCCAACCCCAGAACCAGGGAACCCCAGAGATAAAATCCTCAGCTGTGACTCCAGGATGTGCAGCCCACATAGGAACTTCTCAGATCTTTTGGTCCTCCAGCTGCAGTCCCCAAAACAGCCTGTGCTGGGCAGATCCCAGAAGCTCCAGGAACCTGACAGATTTCCACAAGATCCCACCACAACACCCTGTGAGCCTGGTGGCCCCACCATAACCTGCTGACTTGGTGGGGAGCAAGAGCTACCCCAGAATCCTGCAATGCCAAAGAGGATCACCTGGGGCAGACCAGCCCATTCTCTTTGCAGATGTGCTGCCCATAGTATTTGATTGCATGTGATTTAATTATATCACCCCAGCAGGCTGGGCTTGGGAGGTTTAGGTGATAATTTCTCCTATTCAAGGCTGATAAGAACACTTGCTTTGCTAATGCAGGGAGCTATTGGGCTGTTTGCTTTGCTCCTAGGGAATTCTCTGCCTGTCTCCCACACAAATATTATCAGTCCTGTTTGCTATCCTCAGGTGTCAAGGATTTATGTGTAGGTACCAAAAACCAGCAGGATACATTTTAGAGAATTCTTGACAATTTTAAACTGCCACGAAGCCTGACTCACAGAAATCCATTTACAAAATCTCTCCTTTATCTAAAGTATTAGCACACAAATATATGCAGAAACCCAAGAATATGCAAAACAATAGAATTTTTTGATAATTAGAGTCAAACTCAGTTTTGCCTGTGTCACACAGAGTTTAGTCATACCAAGCATTTTATAAGGTGATTATATTTGTAGACAGACCTCTACGGTTATGATATGGTTATATTTTGTGTTCTATAATTTTTATACTGTGTGCACAGTTTCTCAGTGTACCTTTTCTGACATTGGAAAGATTTCAGTACTTTAACACTTGACATTTCTCCATCACCTGTCTTGCAAAGATCCCAAGGCAATCTAAACCAACAAGTATGTCTCATAGCACCACCATAAACTCTCTGTCATTATTTCCCCTTCAGCCACTAGGGAAGCTAACAAGAGACCTGTCTAAAATGAAGTAGCAGCAGAACCTGGAACAGAAATTTGGAGCTCTAGCTCTGATCTCTGATCTAACCATTAAAAATTCTGGCTCCTACATGGATTCAATAACTTTTGCATAAAGAAAGAAAAATGAAAAAAGAGCCTCCTATATAAGGAATGATATTTTCTCATTAGTTCCCTGCTGGTCATCCAGAGAAAGCAGACTCCAGTGGATGGGGTGGTGAGCTTTGGAGACTCAGGATCATTCTTGATCTTGCACATTTATTCCAAGCAAGCCACAGTCTCTGCAGTAGTTTCTTTCCTGAGGAATAAAGGTATTGCTTTATTGAGCCAGTTGGAATTAACCATTGCTTTAGCTGGTGCACTGCTGCAGAGTATTAAGTGGTATTGAAAACCTGCATGCTAGGAGGAAGTTAAAATTAGCTTTGCTTCAGTTGAAGTTATCTCGATTTATGAGCAACTACTTCTTGAAGCTTTTCCTCTGCAGAGCTTTTCCTCAGAGCTCTGCAGCTCTGCACTTATGCTTAAGTTAAATGATTGTACCCCACTAGCTCTTTTGAGCAGGATAATTGGCAATTACTTATTTTTGACATATGCAGGAAATCTAGTAAAGCATAGTTCAAATTCTGTTAGCAGTGATGAACTCCTTTTGCAGAACAGTGCATTACAGTGCTCATCCCCACTGCCAATATCCTTGGCAGTTTTAATTCAAATCTCAGAAGTATTATGTGCAGCACATTGTTTCTTATCTGCAAGGTCCATGCTAGAAAAATTCTTTTGTTGCATAACCTTGAAACCTTTTCCTAAACTTTTGGAAACTCCTGCTACCATTGACTGGTTGAAAATAAGGCAAAACTGATTTTATCTTGTTCCTCTTTATTTCCATGGCTGAAGCTTTCTGCATAAATTGTATTAATTATCTCTTGCTCTTGTTAAAAACAAATATATCTAGGCATGCAAATTGCCAAACAGCATCTCATCTTACTAAGACATTTTTAATGAGAGAATGAACAAAACTGCCCACAGACATGCCTGGTGGAACTCTACCTAGAAACCAGAGTAATAGGCTCATTACAAAAAGATTACACATTAGATATGCTGCTCCCTCAGTGTGAGTGCGGATTATCTGAGTGCATTTAGAAAAAATCAGTTTCACCACCAGTAAATTACACCTTAGGCCACAGCATACAACATGTGTGCAGCACATCATTGTATTTTAGCTGCCTACAGAACCTGATGAATTATCTCAAATACCAAGTCATGCAGTGACTGATTAAAAACTCATTAGTGTGTGTTTTACTTTTATAAAAGTGAAGTTTTAAAGCTTTAACTGAAGTTAAAGACTGTGCAACAGAGGGAACCCTGGATAAAATTTTATGATTTTGTCCTGTTTCCAGGTAATAGGAGCATTCTTAGTTTTGTTTCTTTCTGAAGAAATTCAAAATAATTTGAAAAAAAAAATTGGAAGTTACATTGGAAAAGTTTAAATTTTTCTACGTGTTCAAGTCCCTGCCTTAAAAACCTCTGTCCATATTCAAATAACATTTCTAGGGAGAAGCTGGCACTTTGACTAAAAAAAAAATTCCACCCAACTACAGCTGAAGAAAAATAAGTAAGGCTAAGTAGGGAAGATTTTGTTCTCCATGCCATGTAGAGAGAATTTCTTCAGTAATATCAAGACAACTTCTACAAGTACGTGCAGCACAAGATAATATATACTATATTTTAAAATAGAGCACCACATTTCTAACATTAGTGTTTATTGAGAAATTCTGTACAATTTAATTATGTGGTGTGAGAAGTTATTGATCTAGTAGTTTAAATACTTTTAAAAAAAATTACTCTGTTATAAGCTACTGAATTTTGTAATGATGTCATTCTTAGAGCTTACCATTATCAGTGCAATAAAAGAGAAGCCATTTCTAATTAGATTTTCTTAATGTGATACTGTTCATTATGGATTGATTTTCTCTTTCCCTCTGCTATTTCTAAATGAGTTAGGTGAAGTTTCATTTTTTTTGCAAGTAGAGGTTAATTTTCACTGGCAAAGAAGCAGAGAAATTGTACAAAAGGTTTATGAAAACCTCCTTAGGCGACTTTGTCAGATCACCTCGGTGTTTTGTTTCAGTATCATTAGCATTCAAGCCTCAAGCTCCAGCTCTAATAGATGCTGAAAGATTTGCAATATTATCCAAACTTGTGAAGAGGCTCAAACTTTTTTTCCTGTAATGAACACAGATTGCACTACAGCAAAGTGCTGCCGCTCAGCAGCGGGGCTGCTGCAACGAGGTGATTCACAAAAATAAATTGGCAGCTGCTGCTGAAGGGATTTGTAGCAGGGATTTTAGTGCAGGCAAGCACAGATAAATGAAGGACCTTTCATTGAGGGACCTCTGTGAGGTTATGCTGGGAAGACAGGCAGTGTGGGCACCCTGTCTCCACAAACTTGGTTCTCCCCTTGGTTATTCTCAACTCAGTCTGGGAATGGAGAAATGCCATGAGGGGTGAGGACTCCATTTGGCCCTAATTTTCAAATTTCAAACCAATTCTTCAAGTTGCACATGCTCAGCAAGTGCCAGCTGCTCAGGTCCCTCTGGCTTTGGGTGTGAAAATTCCAAATGCTGTGCATGGTTTGGGATGAGGCAGCCAGCAAACATGTGAGCTCTTATGGCCAAAGTATGGGGATAATGTCAGTTCATACAGCAAACTGGTGTGAACAGCACAATCCCAGCAGCAACTGGGCTGAGCCAACTTCCCTAATGCCATTTGCATGAATATCATTGATTCAAAGATTAAAACTGAGGCAGAATATGAAGAGCTTTTGTTCCATTCAGATAAGTGCTCTTGAACACAATGCACTGACATTAAGAAGAGTTAAGCAAAGACTCAAGGTCTTTTCTGCCATGATCTGAGACAAGAGTCAGTTTACCAAACACAGCAGCTTGGGCACAAGCCATCCCTTACACAACTGATAAATGCTTTCCTTCACCTTGTAACTCCTATGGATCTCTAAATCAATGGCACTGTGACTTCCTCTACTTAGTTTGCTGAGATCGAATTAGTACCATAAAACCACCTCTGTCTTATTTTTTTAGAAAAGTGTAGTAAAAGGATTTACAGAGAGTTTTGTTACCAATTTTCCTCTCAGCAAGGAAACATCTTTCCTGCTGTCACCAGGCACATGTGTCACACGTGGTAGGAGCTAGGAACCAAAAAAGAGCTGCTGCATCCTGGAGAGGCATCATCCATCTACCAGTCTAAAACAAAGGGAAAGTCTTGAAGTTCAGATTGCTGCTGGATTTTTCCCTGCATTATTTAAACCATTTGATCATTTAAAAATACCCTTTTTGGATAGCATGAATTCAGAGCCATGCAGAGAAGCATGTTTTAAGGCAAACTTCAATGAAACCATAGGGATCATTGAACACACGATAAAGCAGAAACAATCCCACACCTAAAAAGCCAAAGGAAAAGAAACAGAAAGGCAAAAGAAGGGGGAAATCTCATTGGCATCACAGATTGATCCACTCCATTTAGCCAAGTCAATGTGCTGGAGCCCTCTGCCCTGCCCTGCCCACAGTTCAAAGAGCAGTGGAAGAGAAGTATTGATAAAATTGTAGCAGAAGCTGAGTGCAAACACATCCTGGTGGCATCCTGGCATGCAGGGAAATGTAGAAGAGTTAAATGTAAGGGCAATGACTCTGGGCTAGAGGAGTTGCTAGGAGATGTTGTCCTGCCTTGACATCATTCATCAGCCTGTGACAAACTGTTCCAACAGCACAATAATCAATAGTCACAGGTCTGTGTGCCCCCACTTAGTTTGAAGAAAACAGTTCTCACCCAAGGGTGAAGCATTCTCCAGGCCTTTTATGTGTTTTCTTGGATTAATTATTGTTTTAAAAATAATTAAGTTACTGTGGTTTTGCACAGACCCTAGTAAATTCTACAAAACCCGGAAAAGTTATAGAGGTCATCTTTATTTATACAATAAGAGCAGGATGGTGCAACACTCATGGCAGTCTGGAGGACACTGCTCTGAGCACCAGTGAGGTTGGGTCCAACCCACTGGCAGGATTTCTGGTCCCAAGATCCTGAAGTCAAAAAGAACAAAGGGATTCCAGGCAATAGAAGCCAGAAGCCATGAAAAATGAGTAACATATGGATTATTAATAGCAGTCCTGCACTGTGTAAGTAAACCACAGGTTGGGGCTGGGCAGAAGATGGGAGGATGTGCTACACCACTGGGTTAGTCCTGTTAATTTTGTAATTCTCACTGCCATCTTAAAATAAAGTCAAACTGAATGGCTGCAGGTTGTACTGCTCCTACTGATGCTGTCAGGAAAAATGGCACCTGTGAAGAAATATGAGTGGAGAAGCTTAAAGAAACAAAATCACAATATTTGTGACCACTCATGCTAAGAGAGGAAACATGGTCTTGTCTTTAAGGAATTCATGACAAATCTGGGTGTTTTCTCTCAGTCCTGCTTTGCCACATTTGACAAATCACTTCTTCTGTGGCTATGTCATTTGTCCCTAAGGCAAGGATATTGATGTTTCCTCTCACGTTTTTTCATCTTTTTAGATTACAAATTCTGCAAGGACAGAACATTTATTTATCATTAATATAGTACACCAGTGCTTTAAAAGCATTAATGGATTATAACTTCACTGCACCTCTCATGCTAAACACTACTACTACTACTACTACTACTACTAATAATAATAATAATAATAAAAATAATAATGATAATCTCCTTTTGGGAGATGGAGTTGAAACACAGCCCAAGATGACTGATGTACCCAAGGTCTCACAAGTGGATTGCAGCTGAGCCAAGACTTTGGCCCCAAGTTTTTGCCCTACACTTTTATCAATAAAACCAGATAAAACTGGTGTGGAAGAGCCTGAGAGAGGTTATTTTTTCTGACTGTCCTTCCAAAAAACTAAATAAACTCCCCCTGAAAGATGTTCCTCGAGGATGTCCTGTTACACTTTTAGTAGTGGGGATCCCACACTACTGAAAATTTATTCTATTCCCCCTTTGCTTAACATTGCCATTATTTCCTGATGTCTGATGAGAATGACCCACTACTGAAGCTTGCAATTTCTTGCTGTAATCACAACAAATACATGATTTGTAACACTTCTTTCCAACACTTTTAATTGAGATCTCCTCATTAAGTATCATTTTTTTCTCACATATTGCACAATGATTTAATGTAACTTCTTCAGCAACTCATTAATTTTTTACTGCTGTACCCTGTGTCCCTGTCTGTCATCCTTTCAGCTGTGCACCTCCAGGAGGTGTTGAGCCTGGCTGTCCTCCAGGCTGGATAAAGCCCCTCAGCCTCTCTTCACACAGCCCCTCACCCAGCCCTTGACCATCTTGGTGGCCACCCCTGCACTTACTCCAGTTTATTGATGTCTTTCTTTTTCTAGGGATCCCCAAACTGGACACAGCACCTCAGATGGTCAGTGGGGAAAGACTAGCTATAAAGAGCACAGAAATTGCTCAGAAAGTAAAGGTAATGTTGCCTGTTTTATATATTTATTTATTTATTTATTATGTGGCCCACAGTAGCCAGGAATTTATTTTGTGGTAGACATGACCTGACTTGCTCTTGAATCCAAAAGAGAAAACCATATGTGATTCTGCCAAGAAGAGAGTATCAAGCTCAAGAGCTATTCCTCCCATCAAGCATTATAATTCCAGTTATAAAGATATATTTTGGTTTTCACTTCAAAATACATAAACGCACTCCCTGCCCTCTGCACACCAAGAAAAAGAACTCAGAGTGCCACAGATTTTCTCTACATCATATCTTTAAATAGTATTAGGCCACTACGATATCAGTCTAGTTTTGCTGATGAATGCTTAATGGTTTTGGCTCATGATTACACCTCCAATGCCAGAATAAGTCAATAGGATTAGGCCCATTATGTCTCTCACATCTCTGTTCTGCACAGTTCAACTTCAATAAAATATATTTAAAGGGTATTTACCTGTCTCTGAGGGGTGGTGTAAGGATAAATTCAGCAGTATTCCCACAGCAGACTGAAAATATATCTGAAATTTTCAAAGCCACCTAGTGGATTTTGATGTACCATTGCCATTAATGTCAGGGGGAAGAGTATATCTCAGAAATCTCAGCTGTAAAGCACTGCAATACATGAAGAATAATGGTGAACACAAAATTTAAGTAGGGAGCATAAGAAGATATACCTAAATCAGTGTTCCACATAGACGTTTTATTTCTAATTTTTATGTCCTAATATGGGCTAAAGGAAATGAAATCAGTAAAATGTGAGTCATCTTTTCTAATTACCCCGTTAAAATAAAAACTAACCAAATTATTTTTGGAGATCGAATGTAATGATTGCCTCATTAATATTCTCTCTTTTCCTCAGGATGATCACACTTACTTCATGTTTTTATTAAATTAGGGGATTCTAGAAGCAATTGCACAAATTGGCTTAATCCCCTTAGCAATGATTCTATACATTGTATTTGGGAGATTCTGCAATTTGCAACTTGACAGGAAATAACTTCTGAAGACATTAGATTTGCTCTTTTTTGAGAAGTCTGGCTGCTATTTTAAAATAACTTGAGGAGTTGAAGCTCTTGCATTCTGTAAAGTATTTTCCCAGCAAGGACAGCAGAAAAGAAAGAAGAAGAAAATGGAGGTGGGGGGGGAACCCAACAAACCAAACACCAAAAACACAAGCAAATTGTGAAATGAAAATTCTAATTTAGGAATATTTCATTCTAAATCTTCTCTAGTGTGAAGAGACCACTTAAGTCACAAGGTAATGGAGAAACAGGTTTCTAAGGCAGACCTTAAGCAGTAATCCTTAATATATTCTACTGCAATTAGAAATATTTTCTAGACTCACAAGCAGAAAGATTAATTAATTTAGAAACAAGGCTCCCATTACCTTACAGATTAATTGAATAATGATATGTTTTAATAGGTGCTTATATCCTAATTCACAAATTTACAAAGATTTGGATTCCCTCCAAAGTTGCTCATCCCTCCACACACTTATTTCCAGAGAGTTTAATAATTACACTCTGATGACTTTTAACCAATAGGTCCCCTGGAAACTCAGAAAAGCACTGAAATGGCAACACAAAGACGAAATTATCTAAAAAAAAAAAAAAAAAGAAAAAAGCAAACAACATTTTATAACATTTTCAGAAGTAGAAATATCTCTTACATTTTTTTCTGGTAAATACAGGTCCTCTGAAGGAATCTGCTTAAATCAACTGAACCGTCAGAAGCAATAAAAATCCATAACAAAAGAAAAGATAATGCAGTGGTAAAGAAGAACATTTTCATCACTGAGAAACCATTAGCAAATTTTAAAAAATTAATGGAAGATTATTTTCAAGTAATAACCATTAATCCCTACTCACTAAATGTTAACACACTCCCTGTTTTTCAACTATTTGAAAGCTTAATTCAGATGTGAGAGTAACCAGGAATCCCCAAGAATGGTGTAGTGCTATTATTGGGAGCCTTTTGGTTTACATCAGAATAGGAGGTATGTGAACCCACACAGGAGGAAAGGGGAAACTTCAGTAAAAGATTAACAAATGAACGTGAATGGTTCCAAATTAATGAGAATTCTGGTGGTCTGAAGGAACATGGGAAAATGTGTACTGCAAATGGTTTTTGGCTTTTAGTTGTATTTCAGGCTGCTACATTTTTTGAAAACTAAGGAAAAACAGATTTTAGTTAAATAAGATCAGCTAATTTAATACAGATGCTAAAAATGTTCATTAGCAGTAATTACTTTTTATTTGTAAAACTGAAGAACAGACTCAGCTGAGGCTGAAGAACTCACAAGGCTACTCACAGGGCACTCCGAGTAAATTAATGGTAGTGTGAAACTGTTTTAGTGAATTATGTTTTGGGTTCTTGCTTTGTTTTGTTTTTTTCTTTTTTTAGTCCCTTTTCTGAAACATTATGCATTGATCATTGCCAAAAACAAGATGCAAGCCCAATAAAATAAACACCTTTTTGACAAGAACCATCAAACTAGGTACTAGGTAGGTCTCAGGCTGGAACTGGGACATGAATTTGGCTCAAGCTGAACACAAAATTGCAAATGATTACTATTTTCCCCTCTGATCAAATTGCTAGGTGTGAAATGGGTTACCCATCTACTCCAATCCTCCTCAACAATAATATAAAGGTAGCCTGGAGTGCTGGCACCAAAAACAGTGAGGAAATGTTACATGTGGTAGGGGAAGAGTGTCACCTAAGGATCCAAATGGCTGTGAAAATGTCCAAGACACCAGACTAGAGTAATAATTATAATTTCCACATAAAGGGCAATCTCCCTGATTTAGAAGATGGCTCCTGCTCCTGCCTTTGTTGTTAATTCAGGTACTTTGTGTCTGGTACTTGCCTTCTAGGGCTACTCTTTTATTGCTTTCTTGGCTGAATACCTATTTCCAGTGAAAAATCTCCTCAGTGTACCTGAGGGACAAGGATCTGCTACAGCAGGCACATTTTGATAATAGGAACTCTCAGTAAGATGAATGATGCTGTGGTCCCAAAGTGTTCAAATCCACAAAAGCCCACTTGATATACCTGGGGCAGGGTTAGCACTGACAGGTCTATAGGAAACTGCAGTAGGTTTTAAGTCATTCAACAGCTCCTTTAATGCTGACCTTTGAGGGGAAAGATACACCCAATCAGGCTGTGCAAACCAGGAGTCTGAGAGCCATCCTACATCAAGACATCCAGTAGACAGGAGATAAAAATCTTATTTAAAATTTTGAGAGTCTGACAAAGTCTGTGAAGAAGACTCTGCTCATGGAAAATTACCATGATTAATGCCAACATGGTGCCCACTGTTTCCAAGGATGTAAATAAACAATCCAAGGGGATTGCCCTGCCTCACTGCCATAGTGCTGGCACCTCTGAGGAGTTCCAACAGTGCAAATGGTCCCAGAGCAGGAGGGAGTGCCATTAACTCAATTAGTAATTGATGACAGGCACTTAAAACTCCAGACTGTGTTAAAGCTGCTCGTTAATTATTATCATAGCAATTCCTGTGTGGGGAAAGGTGTGAGGATCAAAGGATCTGGCAAGAGGTAACTGGAGCCAGCTATTCTTCCACCTCCACATCATAGACAACTCTGGGTGCTTGCAGAGTCCTCCCTAAACCACCTTGGCTCATTTATACTCTGAACAAGTCTTTTAGGTGAAAAAATATGGAGGTCACTCTATCTTCCCTTCCCTTCCCTTCCCTTCCCTTCCCTTCCCTTCCCTTCCCTTCCCTTCCCTTCCCTTCCCTTCCCTTCCCTTCCCTTCCCTTCCCTTCCCTTCCCTTCCCTTCCCTTCCCTTCCCTTCCCTTCCCTTCCCTTCCCTTCCCTTCCCATCCCTTCCCATGGAGTTAGGTCATCAGTTTGGCAAGACACACACAAGCACTCCAAACCTTTACTAATTATTTTGTTTGAATGATAACTATACATTTTATTTGCTCACATTTAAGAATTTAAGAAGCCCCCAGATGGACTCTGGGTATTATATTGAGGCTTCCAGGTCAGATATTTAGGTTTTCAGTGCTCTAAGGAATTGGCCAACCCTGCCAGTTCTGCATCAACATCCACAGCAATAGTTCAGTGGCAGGATGTTTTTGATGAGCTTAGTGATAGTTGCACATTATCAATTATCTTTAGATTTGTGAGGCAAAGCAGAGTAAAGATGATGAAGCAGACTGTACCAGCTCTTAATGCAGAACTACAGAATGTATAATTTAGCATTTATTTTATTGCCAGCATTTTCTATATTATGTGTTAGTGCACAAAATAGCCTATCAAATGCATTAGCAAACAAAAGCTATATAAAGACTCCTATAACCAAAAGGCAGCTTATGAATAATTCACATTTCCATGCATTAAGAGTCATCCAGATAAAACACATAAAGTGCACTTAACTTGTCCCAATGAAAACCTATAAATTATATGAATAACTGTATATATATAATGTATATCATATCAACATAATATTTCAGCTACCTTAAAGGATAAAGTTGCTTTCTTGGATGACTTTGAAGAAAATTTGCAAGCTGGCTCAATTTATGCTGACAGTAATTGCTGTACAGCTGCCTGGTTTAGACAGAGGGGGGAAATGGATGCACTGTGCAAGTCACAACAACAGAGGAAAAGCTGCTGGGCTACCTTTTGTGGTGTTATTTGTACTCATTGACAGGACTACTGCCAGCTGTTCAATTATCTGTCCAGAATACTCCAGAATACATAGTGCTTTATTGGTAGCTTAGGCAGGAAAAAACTCCCTACTTTTGACTCACATAGTACTTAGCAGTAGGTAAAGTAAACACACATTTATTGGATTAACATGGAAGATTTGGGGAGTATTTCAAAACTATGATGACAGAAGAAATTACATGTTTCATGCCCAGAAATATAAAAGTTGTAAAGGAAATTATGGAATGCTCTGATTCTAAACAATTTGTGACTCATTATCAATAATAAAATAATATCAAACTACATCTCCAAGTCTGCAAATACACAAAGTTTTGTGTGTTTGCAGAATCAGCTGTGCACATTCAATTTTTGAGGTGACTTTGCTTCCACAATGAAACCCACCCCCTCATTACCATTGGATAAATTAAGATGTAACAGCCACAATCCATGGCATTGCTTCTGTGGGTTCCAAATTTTGCCAAGAAACCTTCTAGCAAGCACCAAGCTGCAACAATAAACCATGACAGACATAGCAAGGCATCAATGCAAATGGAAGGAAATGGACAATTGTGGTTACATGATTTAACTTTACAATAGAGGTCACACAGTCTACAGAATACTTTGGCTCCCCTAATTTTTTGTTTTTGTTTTTGTTTTTGTTTTTGTAGGGTTCAGCTCTAGGGAGGAGTGTGAATCATGGCTCAAGATGTAAAAGGGTCAGAAATTTTGTGTTTATGCTCAGCTGTATACTGGGACAGCACACAGCAAAGGCTGAGGACTCTGGCACAGGCACACATCCTCTCAGCCACATTCAGGACTGCAGGGCATTAACATGCTTTTAGGTAATCAGGAAATATTGCCATTATCCTCAACTCACTTTCTTCTTCGGGATTGCAGCTGACTAATTACCACAAAATAATTTAGGAACAATTAAAGCATTTCTCAATGCTTGTTGTTTGAGAGCAAGTTCCTTGATGGAGTAATGAGCAAAGGCATGCACTAATCACCCATTAACTGGCAGGGTGCTCAAACATCATTTCATCTTGCTCTAGAAAGGGTTGTGTGCTGCTTAATTTAGTGCCTTTGGTAGACTCAAGGGTTGAAGGCTGCTGAAAATGGGATCCAAATCTCTATTCAGTTAGAATGTCATATGATACAGCCTCATTGCCTTTTCACTGTGAATATTAGAGATTTATGCTTTCTCTTTCATCTTGTGATCTCTTGGGAAGGTATTTGTCCTGTAGAATGAGTATAACAAGCTGCAAAACTAAGGTGCCACATACAGAAGTCATACAAATGATTTTCACTATTCAAGAAAGATTTGCTATGCAGAGGAATCAAGTCTGTGCTCTTTCCAGGATGTAATTTTGCTGTGCTTTACCAAGGGGAGCACAGCAGGCACCAATTCTGCCCTATCTGCCCTCAGAGACAACACATTTGTAATTTAGAGAGACCAAAGCCTGTAAAACCAAGTATAGGGAAGAAGTTTGCTTGCCCTCTCTTCATGTGATCCCAGAATGCAGAAGGCACAGAGAGAAATTGTGAACATTTTGTGCATCTCCAGCTTGACCTCATCTTTCAGTTGCTCCCTGCTCAGAAAAGTTCTGCTGTACCTTTTTCTTTGCCACTCTCCAGCTCTCTGTACAGAGAATGTCCCAGACAATCTTGAACAGTTTATGAATTGTTATCTACATCCCCTCTCACTGCTCTTGCTTCTGTGGTTGAAAACTCAGCTGAGACTCTGCAGAACATTGTCATGTCCTCAAAAACACTGAAAAAAGGATTCACAGAACTCCTCACTGGCTTCTTATTTTTAATCCAGTTTTTAAAAACAGTTTCTAACAATTTTCTGATATGACTGTGTTGTATGTGTCTGCCCCGATCAATTTTGGACTTGTGGCTACTCAAAAGAATTCAACACAATAAAGTTCAAGAAATATATTAAAATTCCCACAGGTCTGTGCAAATGGGCAGCCTGGTAGGGAAGACAGATGAGGGCAAACATCTGTACAAAATGAAGTGATAGATGACAAAAGCAATCATGTTAGGAGGCACTGGAGAATTCACCCTGAAGAGCATCCACAGCAGAGAGGATTCAGAAAATTCTACAACTACAAAATGTAAAGAAAGAAAATTATTTTTACAGGGTTACTCAGATACAAAAAACTTTGTGGGGAAGATCCTTAATCCTCTGTTGCAAATAAAGTATGCACTTAACCTTTACAGAAGACATCTCACTTGCCTTTATTATTTGTCAGTGAATCTGACTTTTAGTTAGCAGATGAATTTTATAAATTACATAACCAGAGAGTAAATGTTGGGTGATTATTATAGAGTGCAGAAAACAAGACACAACTGGAGTGACTCTGAAATATTTCATTAAGATAGTCAGCTGAGAGCTTTTGGATTTTTGAAAAGTCCAGTATTTGAAAGAGTGTAGAAGGCTCTAAACCTGTTAAAGTAAACATCACAGAATAATAGTAAAATCTATTGTAAAATATCTGGTCAGTGTAGGAGCCTTCTAGCGAGTATTTGTAGATAATTGGAAGGTATTGGTAGGCATGAATACAATGGGTAAGCCAAACATAAAATTATGCTCAATCCTACAGGACATAAATTTTAAAAATCTACATTTCTTCCTGTTAGTCCTGCTATTATTGACTTGATACACATAGGCTGGAGCTAATTTACACTCTGTTGGTCACCCTAATGGAAATAACAGAGGGGCAGATGCTGTATTCCTTTCATATCCCAAATTTTTATGGAAATTCCTCCAGCTACTAAGTCCTGAAACTCTGATTTAATTCATGTTTATGTAGAAAAAGTATGCCTATTGCAAACAGTGATTCAGCAGAGGAATTAAATGATCCCTTGAGATTATCATAACATTTTATCATAAGCTCCCCCAACAAGACAAAATGAGAACATTAGGCAAGTCAAACGTTGCTTTGAGGCAGAGATTTTTCAAGGGTGTTTCACTGCCATTGATCTATGCACAAATCTAACCCTGATCACTGCTGTGCCTAAACCTTTCTCCCCCCTCAGTGGATATTATTTTCCCAGCTTGCTAGTGCAGTGTGGAAGTGTTATTTCAGCAAAGGGACCTGTAGCCCATTGGTCTGGGAGAATGGTCTGAGATTACAAGAGTGTGCAAGAAGCTGGAGCCAACTGCAATGCAACCCCAACCCAAACACCTCGAGAGTAAGCTCAAACCAGCAGTGACCTGCTTTTCTTGATTAGATTTTGCAGCAGCAAGACCAGACAGAATCCCAAATACAAAGGCATCTGTCAGGAAAATGAAGTCTCAGTATGGATTTCAGGGAGTCTGTAGCTGGAACAGGAGTTTTAAAATATTTATAGGACATTCACAATTCACGAGTTGCAGCGTATTCAACCAATCACATTGTCAAAATCTCTGAACAGATATTGAAGGGTGCCTTCTATTTCAGAAATACACAGCAGTTGCTGTATGGCAACAATTGATAATAAGGATACTGGGGGATAAAAACCCTAACAACCACAAAAACAAGAAAACTAACAAACAAAACAAAAATCCCAGCCAAAAAACCACACTAAAAGACAACAACAACAACAAAAAAGCCTCAAACCATGAAGGGTTATTTTTTCCCTGCAGAAAAAATATGCCCACCACAAGTGCTTACTGGTACCTCTAAGAGTCCCTCTAACCAAGTGTCATTTTACTCCCTGCTCAGGCATCACTTCACCTTAGCTGCCTGCCACCCTCTTTTCATTTTGATCACCTTTTCTGAAATCTGGCTTGTGATTGCGATGGAGAACAGCCTTGATACAGCCTGAGACAAACCCTGGTAACAAGGCTGGGCTTGCACAGTCTTGGGAAATGTAGCCTGAGGTCTCAAGCATAGTTTTGGGTTTTGAATGGGACCACTGCAAGCGCCTTGTGCCTATGGAGATGGGAGTAGGAAGGTGCTGGTCCTTTGGCCAAAGGATTGCAGAAACCCAACTCTGTTGTGAGAACTTTTGCAGAATCAGAACAAGAGGATTTGTCTCCCTCAACTGAAAAACAGAGGCAACTTTCACATGGGTCAACTTCTCTTTCCAAATTCCCTGTGAATTTTGCCATGCTCATGCAATCCAAACAGCACCACTCATGCATGTGATCTCTGCTCCCTGCAAAACTTCTCTTTGCATCCCTGGATTATGAAGCTTTTTATTCTCTCACCCTGTGCCAGCCCACCAGCTAAGCTGGCCACCCCAATTCTGGGTCCTGTTGCTCTTTTTCAGTGTCAGGGTGGTCTGGTGATGTTGAATTTGACAGGCAGCTCCTTGGTGCTAGGGCATGAGCTGAGCACTGGCACTGGGGCAGGAGAAATGCACAGCACAAAGAGAGAGCAGCACAGCACTGGCTTGTGTGGCACTGATCCACACTGATCAGAGCAGCTGGGATCCTTCAGAGGCTTCTCGTGGACAGGTGCTTTTCACACTTCAATCATTCCCTCACAACGTGCAGATTTTCACTTCAAACACTTGGCAGTGTTGAAAAGGGGTTTTTCAACCTACACAGAGTTCATTTAAGTTAAGAGAGGTTCATCTTCCCCAAGTTTGTACTGCTGGAATGGCTCTGCTGCTAACAGTGTTCAAAGTTCTCTCCAAACACCTTTTGGTGAAGCAACACACCAAATACACCTCTCCTCCCTGAGGAGGATTGCTGCACTTGTACATCCACATCATGTGCAGTGTGACCACGGGGTTTTCATGTCTGTGTGTAAGGAAAGAGATATAGATATATAGATATATAGATATACAGTAATTTCATGATTATAAGCCGCACTGAGTATAAGCTGCACTTCTGGGTGTCGGCAACTTTTCGTTCTTTGTCCATACACAAGCTGCACCTGATTATAAGCTGCACATTACAATACAGAGTGTGATAAAAGGTATCTGTTCTATCACCATCTGTTGAGGGTGGGGGCAGTGATCCTGATCTCTGCTGGAGATATTCTGCTAATGGGCCATCCATTGAAACCAGGCAGGGCATTGTTCTTTATCTTTTCACAACCCATCCTTCCTCCAGCCAGTCATTTTCTGCTCATGGCCATTGAGTCCCACTGTGGGACTGATAAAATTACTGCATCCCATTGGGAGTTGCTCCAGCCAGGGAGAAGAGCCCAACATTTCTTACCAAGATAAAAACAGAGGTTTTGGGACACTAAGGGAGCCCCTTTCTCCACTGGACTCCAGAGGAAAACCGGATTTCTCCACATCACCACTGGAGCTCCGGAGGGAAACTGCACCTTGTACAGGAGCACTGCTCCAACTGAGCCACATCTGTCAGTGCAGGAGGATGCAGCCACCATGGAATGGGACTGCTGCCAACACCCTGCCTGACGGGTGTCAGGTTGTACTCTGACTTTGTCAGGGTTTGGAGTTTGTTTCTTTGTAGTACTGTATTTTTATTTTAATTTCCCTAGTAAAGAACTGTTATTCCTAATTCCCGTATCTTTGCCTGAAAGCCCCTTGATTTCAAAATTGTAATAATTTGGAGGGAGGGGGTTTACATTCTCCATTTCAAAGAGAAGCTCCTGCCTTTCTCAGCAGATACCTGTCCTCCAAACTAAAACAGAAACTTTTCATTCTTTGTCCATATATAAGCCACATCTGATTATAAGATGCACTTTGGGTTCGGACCAAAATTTTAGTCAAAACAGTGCAGCTTATAATCATGAAATTACTGTAATTAAAATTTTTAGGGACCCCAGAACTCTTCTAAATTACATTTGACACGAAGAACTCCAGATCTATGTCAAACTCCTATTTGTATTGAAGTTTGTCAATTCTTTGCCATTTTTCTATTCCTCCTGCCCCCTGTGTTGAGTTTGTGACCAAAAGAGGAATGCCTGCCCCCAGGTCTGGGCTTGCAAGTGAGGGGATTTTGCTGTTTATAAGAAGGCTTTTTGTGAGCCATCCTTGGCCAGGGCTTGGCTGAGTCCCAGGGAGGATGGAGATTCAGCTCGTTCCACTGCAGGGAGGCCAGAGGATGGATTAGGGCTGGTAAGTGAGTAATGGACTTTGATACTGTGTCAAGCCATGTAAGAAAATTATCTGAGCATGCCAGGAGCTTATAAATGAAAGAACCACTTCAGGGATGTGGGAAGAAGAGACCTGTGAGACTTAATGATTCAAAGAAAATCTATCTTCTAGTTAGGAGATGAATCCTTAGATGACTGACCTAAATCCCAAATAATTCCAAACTACAGCAGAAAGGCTGAGCTAAGTGCACTCCTATCATTTAATCTTAAATCTTTCTGTAGTACTGTGTGTCTTACTGAGCAAAAGATAATACAAGGAACAACAATCAGATATCCAGAATAATGTAACAATACATGAAGGAGCTTAGCATAGGCAAGTAACAGCTGTAGGCTTCATTTGCTCTGTTTAGTTATGCTAATAGAAAATAAAGATTTCCAGAAAAGATTAGAAGCAAAGAGATTCAAAAGAAGTGGCCTGGAGCTTTCTATAGGCAGAAGTCAGAAATCCAGCTGAGTTACAAATCAGTGAATAAATATATTCATTACTTTACAGAGAGAAAAATCATATCAGCAGTACGGGTATTTGTTTACCATGGTCATATTAAGATAATTTAATAATACCATATTTAGTTGCCTTAGAGAAATTAAGCTAAAGTCATACAAGTTTTAGAAAATAAAAGGTAGATTGGTTTGTACAAGATGTTGTTCCTCAGCATTAAGCCTGCTTTACATCAGCAGATGCCTGAAACCTCTCATGAATCTTAACACAGATTGAGCTAAGTCAGGAAAGATTTTCTCCACTATTAAGTTACCTGCCTGTTGCTGATCATTTTCTGTGCTGATTTTAACAAATTCTCATTTTTTACATTTATTTTCTTTGTCACTTCCTATCCACATAATTACACATTCATATATTCTGTGTGACTGTAATCCATGTATCTGCCACATCATCTCTGTATGCCCTTCTAGTACATGTGTAAAATTCAAAATAAAATTATTTGCATTTGCTAGTTCAAGTGCTCCACTTGCTTAGAATCTCATGGCTCCCAACTCTATCTGGAGTCTACACAGCAAATTGCATCCTGGTGTGCTGTCTTGTCTGATAAAGGCTCTTTCAGAATGCAAGCCATGGCCAGGTTCTGAAAGCCTTGCACAGCTCTGTCCCTTTTCTCCCATTACAGCACATCTCCCCACCAGGTGAAATGCTGCTCCAGATTATTGTCAGTGCCAGCCCTCTGGGCAGGGACACACTGAGGCTCTCAGGAGCTGCTGTGCCACCCCACTGGTGTGATGTGGTTGTATTTATGTTTAAATGCTGAATTTGCCCTCAGTTTTTTCAGGCTGGAGTGTAAAGTTCAGTTTTCTAACCTAGAAGATTCATGCAAGGCATGTAAGCCCATTTGCAGGTACTCCAAACAAGTTGATTTTGAAAGGTGCTGAGTAACTCCAGTGCACAAACCAGCACATATTCACAGCTCTGGGAGAGCTTCACCATCTTCTCTGAGGAGCCTAACCTGGAAAATGAGGCTTGCTTGCCTCGGTGGGCTGCTTCAGAATTAATTACTGCTTATGCTGTCCTGACAAATTTCTAAACAAGGGGCTGAGGAATAAATTTTGCCATAGGTGGTCTAACAGATTGGTGTCTCTGGACCCATCCCAAGCACTCTGCACAGACACTGCTTCTGCCAGAACAACATCAGCACTTCTTTATCAAAGCACTTCTGGTGCAGAAAGGAATTAAGAAATTTCTTTTGTTTTTTTTTCTTCTAAGGGGCATCAAGCTAAAATCTAATACAGTCTGCAAAGCAATTAGGTGCAATACCATCACAGGCTCATGAAGGCTGGAATACATTGCAGCAGTTGCTGTTTAGCTCACTGCATAGCACAAAAAATGAAACTGTGTCTCCTCTGCACATCTCATCAAATTTAAAGACCATTGGATCTTGGGAATTAGTGATGGAAAACACTCCCAACCACTCCATCGTTCAGACCACCTTTTTAGTGATGCAAGACTGGGTCTCCCAAATCAATATTTTAGTGTTTCCTCTAGGTCAGTTGAAATTTTTAATATAATAGCAGAGGGATTTAGTGGCATCTTCTGTGAACTATTTTATAGCTGAAGAGATGTTATAGGCAGCACAATTTTCTTTAAATTCATCATACATTATTCCATTTAAAATTTCATTCCATGAGTGTAAATTAAACTCCAACTTGTTATGACAAATGTTTTCTTGTTTTCCTCATGTTTACATCTTTCATAAATATGTAAACTGTTATAAACTCACATCTGCATTAGTAGTCATTAAATCAAAGCATTTTATACATATTTTAATGGTCTTTTTTGCATTAATTGTTCCAATCCTTTGATCATAGTGTAATTCTGTAAAAGAGTGAGGAGACAAAAATAATTCACAGCAGAAAGCAAAACAAAGAGGCAAACATGATTTCTGGATTTGATTTGGTAGGAAGAAAGGCCAGGGGGGTCTCTTTAAGATATTTTTAGAATCACTTTTATCACAAATCAAAAGGTAGAATCCTCTTTACTTTGTGCTGGTGTACAACAGGCAGACAAGAAATTAATGTGGGGAGAGAAAGAGGAAGGAAAATAGGTACAATTTAGATACCTGAAGGGTACCAGCAGTAACACACCCACCCAGCATCCCCTGCAAAGCAGAAATCCTGGGCACCAGGCTGAGCCCAGACCTGCTGCACCCTGAAAACTCCTGGTGGGAGTCCCACAGCACTCAGTGATGGAGCAGCAGGAGCAGAATCACCATCAGGGCAGTCCCAGCGGCCAAAGAAAGAGCCTGAGAGCTTTTAATAATGAATTTCACAGAGCTTCCTCTCTCTGCAAAACCTTCATCAGGTGTGTCTGGCTGCTCAGACACAGCCCTTGGAGCATCCCAGTGGTTTTAGAGTGCTTAGGAGCAGAAATATGGAAAACATTCTCTGTTTGTAACATTAGAAGTAGTGGGGAGATATGAAACACAAGGAGGACTTTTCACAGAAGCAAATATCTGGCCTAAACCAAGAAAAAACAGAAAACAGATAATTCACATCCAAAAAGCCAAAATTTATTAAAGAAGAATCCAGAAAGAATTTATGTGTCACCACAAACCCCATGACCTGTGGGAAAATATCCATGTATGTTAAAAAAACTAAAATCTCAGCTTCATTTTATTATTTTATTGCTTTTAAAATAAGCTGGATTTGTTCTCTGCAATATATGCCATTACTGCTTCATTATCTGAGCAAACAAATAATTCTGGCAGTTTTGATAGGGAGCACCACTGCATCCAGAGCTGGAAATATGTCTGTAACATCTATTTAAAGTACCTCTGTGAAGAGCTAAGTGTCAAAAAACTTCACCCTACTGTGTCTTTTGCAGCCATCTCTCATCGTTCATGTCCAGAGGGGATTGCTCTTCACCAAAAGAAAGACAATGTAATGATTTTTCCTTCTGCAAGAGGACTTTTTGCCCCATCAGCTGCTGTACACAGAAACTGCAGCAGATGTTGTGGAGAGGAATACCCCATCTCCTTATTGCCAATCAAGTCACTATTTGAGAGATGCTTGGTTCTCAGGAGCAGCCTGACAACAGCAATAAAAACTGAAATTCAGAAAGCTGCCATAAACCTGTTTCTTTCATGTGGCACAGCAAGTGCTTGCTCCAAGCTTTATGGGGAGCAACACAGGACAAGAGAAGGAAAGGTAAGAAGTGCCCAGTAGAGCCTTTCCAAAGTCTGTACAGGTCAGATCCTTGTTTCAAAGCAAATGATCCTAAATTCTATCACACTGTTGACTCTTCAGCCAGGAGTCTGGCCATATTCCCAAAGGGCTAACCAAGGAAACACTGAGGCTTTCCTCCCTCCCTCCAAGGACTCAGCTCTGTACAAATCCAAATCTAGATGGGAATATGGTTGTGGGGTACACCAGAACACCCCCTCCAGCCCCTCTCTTTGTTACTGCACAACTTTATCCTCTGAGAAGGTCTGTGGAATGCAGCTCAGCTACTCTAATGCACAACAGACATGTTCAAAACAAATGGGTACCTTTAATTACAGACAGATTTCCACAACAAAAAATGCTTTTCGCTGATGGTGAGACTGAGACAATACATTAAAACAGACCTCCCCAGTCTCTGAGGCTGACAGAATTAAGCTACATGCTCTCAAATGCACCCTATAAAGTCTCCATCCAACCTCATGGTTGAATATCTGTGCCCTCTGGTCTTTTTACCAGCAGCAGGGTTTCTGCTGGCACCACTCAGCTCCAGATGTTGTCCTTTTCTTGGCGCAGAAAAAGTAAAGAGCATTTCCTTTTTGTCAATGAGCAAGAATGATGAAATTAAGACTGACCTCAGAAGGGTGCAAGAAACCTCCCTTCTTCCCTCGTGTAGCTCTTAGAAGAGAACAGTGAACACTCAGAAATGTGTTTACTGTTTTGTCTCGCATGTGAGCTGTTTGGAAGCCAATGGTAATAAAAGGAAATCATCATAGGAGGAAAATGGCCAGAAACTCAACAATGATATGTCTAAAGTGGGGACAAAAGTGATCAGGGAGCTGCTCTGGTGGTGGAATGCAAAGGGAAAATCTGGTTATTAACTTGTGGAAAAACTGTCCAAAAATCATTGGAGGGGGAGGAAGTAACCACCTTCCTGACCAGTCCTCCAGACTAAGATATCTTCAGCCAAGGCTGGAGAACACTGATTATCGCCATGTGAGATGGGGTGTGGGCAGCAGCCAGTCATCCTGCCTGCAGACAGGAACTGGTAACACCTTGCCACAGGGCACCCAGTAAAAGGCAAAAGCAGTGAGTCCTCAGATTTCAGCAGACTCCAGAGTCTGCATAAACAAATTCTTTTTGAACTGAAAGATCTGCCATTTTATTCATTACCATCAGAAATCATTACTTTTACATGGCTTTTACACTCACCAAATTTGTGCAATTATGCAGACTTCTGCATTTGCCATTTGCAGAGGCATTCTGAATTATTAGCACTGCTTCTCTAATCCATGCAATTTTTTTGCCAGAAGGACATCATACCATTAATTCTGTACCCTCTCTAAATGCAGCAATTATCTACCAAACAGTTATTCTGTGCCACACTTCAAGGATATTTTCACCTTCCCACCCTCCAGTGCTGCTGCTGGGCAAAGGAGGAGAAGTCACAACTCCCCTTAGGGAGAGAGGGTCAAGAGGAGCCCAGGATAATTTCAACATCCTTTAAAATAAAAAAAACCCCAAAAAACAAACAAGACACACACAAACCCCAATAATAAATTTTTATATTAGACCTTTAGTGACGGTGCTATTTGCCATTAAATTCTGCACATTAGCTCCCATGAGTATAACCTATAAAATTTTCAGATTAAATATAGCAGGGCACATGCAAATTAACCAGCAGCAGTGTTCCTCAGGTGCCAGCCTGGACCAAGCTTATGTGCTTTCTTGCTTATGTAAACTATTTGTGGGACCAAAGATGCAAGAGCTCTGGGGTAATGAACACTTGCCCTCCACTCAGAGGAGGAAAACTCTGACTGAGATGGGTAAGGAAGCCTCTGTAGAAGGGCCTTTCTCAATGGAGATGTCAGAAAAAGGGACAGGGCTGCTCCCTGCTCAGCTTTTTGCACTGGGGAGGGGTCCAGTTGTGCCAGTGAGCTCTGTCACAGCACAGCCCAGATCCCCCAGACCCACAGAGCACAGGGACCCCTCAGCTCTTTGGGGCATGGGGGTAGCAGGTCTCTACAAGGAAGATCTGCCTTGTGCTGGGACTGTGGTCCAGGGATGAGCAGGACAACCCATCTCTGCCCTCAGGGGATCATGAAATTGCCAGTCAAGAGTCACTCTGTCCTCAGAGACATCTCCACATCCCTCCAGCATGCAGTCCATTGTTGTATTAAAAATGTGTGAGGTGGGAGCTTTGACATCAGTATTTTGTGAGTTCTTTAATACAGGCAATAAAAAGCCCATGTTTTTTGCATAAACACGTATTTTTGCCAAATGTAAATACATTACATTCAGCTTCTGCTCCATTGAATCTAACCCTGACCCTGACTTTTTGGAAGACAAACCTGTTCACTGGTTTGTTTAGGGTTTTTTTCTTTTTCTGCTTGGAGGAGGCTAGGTCCTATTTAGGAGCTTAAATTAGCAAGACTAAACTCAAAATCCTACATCCAATCATGGCACACAGACCCTTTATTTCCAAAACCTCCAAGACTCTGTCAAGAAGACCATTGTGGCTACAGAAAACAAATCAAAGGAGAAGTCCCAGCTCCCCATCATTGCTTTCAGGATGTGCTGATGTAGAGAAGAGAGCAATACCAGACTGAGCAGTGGTAGGAAGAGAGCCTTCCACCCTGGAGGTAAATAATGATGATCTTTAAGGTCCCTTCCAACCCAAATCATGATTCTATGAATGCAAAATCAGAGAATCTGCTCGTGCTGTCCCTGAACAGAAGGGCTGAATTCTTGTGCTGTTCCTCCTCCTTTCCCCTCCCTTCATAATTTAAAAATAAATTAAAGCAATTATGAATACGTTGCCTCTAATTTAAATAAGAACAGAAAATTTGAAGCCACTTCTCTGTGCAAGAAATGCAGCTTAGTCCCCGTGCCACATGGCTTCTTAAATCAGATGCATTCACCCAGAAGACCCTCAGCATCTAAGATTTGAGCTGCAGTAACTGCCTGGAGGTCTGGTTATGGCTACAAGGATTTTACTCCAGAAACCTCAGATCCTATCATGCACAGTGGAAATGCAGAAATGCTGGAGTGAATTTTGTACAGCCTGCTGTCACTGCTAGCAGTGATTACAGGCAGCCATCAGTACAGCAGCAATGTCTCATGAACAGATGTGCAGTCAACTTCCTAGCATGGCCTATTGTGAAAGGAGGATCACAGGTGAAAAGTGATTTACAAAAACGAGTTAAGCTGGAAATACTCATTTTCATGTTCATTTCTTGCTCAATTTTCCATTTTAGCTTCAGGTTGCTGAATTGCTTGAATTGCAGTGCAATATTCTGAGAGCATAATTTCTTTTGTAGAAATGCTGTCCCTGTGCTACAGACACCCTGATGTCATCCCTGGTATTAAACAAGCAGCATTTCTGATATCCTCAGATAAAACAACCTGAAAGGAACTTGCTAAGGCAGCCAAAATGTTGGGGGTGAAGGGTTTTCCCCCTGGGAGGGTCTCCCTTGCAATTTATTGCCAGGGTTTTGCATCCCACAGGAGAGGGAGATAAATCCAAGTCCATCAGAGAACCACTCTTAAATCCCTGGTCTGTAGCTATGGCTCAGCTACATCTCAGCTCTATCCAAAAACCTCTAACACTGCCAGGACAGTGAGCACCCAATGCCATTCATTTTTCAACAATTCAATAATTTTTCCTGACAGGACAGTAAACATGTATAGATATATTTAATTTTATAGGCAGTTCCCACAGAAACCAAAAGAGCTGTTGTCACAAATGGAATCACTCATCTGAATAAGGGTTTGCAGGATCAGTGGGTTAAGTTTCACAATTATTTTATATCCAAAGGGGTTTGCAAAATTCAAATGGAAAGCAGAAAGCAGCTTTTTAAAACAGAGTGTGGTACATTTGTATCTAAAGCTGCACTAGGATGTATTTGTAGATTGATTTACCAAGTCCACTTAAAACCTTAAATCAAGCAATTTAAAGGCTGCTCACTGAGATTTGCAAGCATGTGTAAATTATTCTCCAATCCAGTTTACACTTAAGAGCTTTACCACAGTTGAGAGTCCCCTACTGACCTCAGGGATTGAGCAGTAAAACATCTACCCCTTGAACATGAAGTGAATTAAGTAGTTCCCCTACTGAACCAATACGCCACATACTAATATTTAAGTATAATTAGAAAACTTGTAAGAGTTATAAAAGCAGCAACACACAGCAAAATCTGTAATGTACAATTTCTATTGATTGTTAGGGTTTTTCTCACCAGTTTCACAACACGAAGGACAGCCCTGAATAACCAAGACCAGTTTGAGCAAACTCATCTTTGCAAGGAAGACCCCTGTGGCACTAATTGTTATGCCCAAGAACATATTAAAATGCTTTTCCTTATTATTTTAAATCAATGCAGTTTGTTTTCTGCCACCCTCACTAGAAAAATGTATCTCACAGAGAGCAAGAAATGCTCAAATGCCTCCTCAAGGTGAACATTTGATCTTTTTCATAAACAGAAAGTTATAAGTGACTGATTCACATTCATGTGGAAATGGTTATTTTTGAGCAACCATTTCTTGGTTCACCTTTCTGAGCACTTTCCAAGTGAGTCCATAGAGCACGGCTGAGTCCTGGGCCAGGACAAGAATCTCCAGAGGGAGAACGGTGCAGCCTCCTGATTCAGCCATGAGCAGTTCTTGAAAGCAGAGGACTTGAAGTGGACACAACCAAACCAATCCATAATCACAGGAACTAAAACCCACGCAGAATCACAGAATCTTTAATCTTGGGAAAGTCTTTTGGACTGGAAAAGATCACTGAGTCCAATCATGAACCTGACACTGCCAAGCCCACCACTAAACTGTGCATCTAAGCACCACATCTACATATTTTTTGAACACTTTCAGGGATGGTGACTCCAGCACTTCCCTGGGCAGCCTGACAGCTCTTTTGGTGAAGAAATTTTTCCTGATATCCAATCTAAACCTCCCCTAGCATAACTTTGGTCCTTTCTCTCTTATCCTATTGCTTGTTGCCTGTGAGAAAAGAGCTGACCCACACTGGTCTACAAACTTCTTTCACTGTTGCTCCAGGGGACAAAGGAGCCTGAGGGACTGGAGTTGGTCCCAGCAGAAGCAGAGGTGGTGTGAGCTGCTCCAGCCCGTCCTTTCCTCCCCCTTTCCTCCACCTGCTCACAAAGCCAGCAAAGGGAGGAGAGGAGAATGCAAAGGGAGAGCCACAAAAGCACCCCCTGACCCCTCCATTGCCCTCTGCCAATGCAATAAACAGCTCCCCCAGGATATCTCCCACACCTGTACCTCAGACTGGGGGGCTCTGTGCCATCTTTGCTCCTCTCAGACCCATTCCTACCTGCCAGCACTAACCAGATCATCCTCAGGCAGGTCCTCGCTGCTCAAGTTGCCAGAGGGCTGCTCCACGTCCACCTGGGCATGAACCCATGGGTGCTGCAGGCTCATCCTCTGCTGCAGGACCTTGCCTTCAGGATGTGCTCAGCCCAAGCCTTTCCCCACCTGCCTGTGCTGAGGGTGGTTCACAGACTTCCAGATGCCTCCTCCCTCTCCCTCCCAGTCATCCTTCTCCCATTAGTGCCTGCTGCAGGGGATGGGAGCAGCATCCATGGAAATGGGAAGTGGGGAGAGTGCTAATTGATGGGCTGTTGCAGCCATTAGCCTCCTGTCAAAAGCTACTAGAGGGAGAGGCAGAAAAGAAACCATCAAGAAATCTCCGGAGATGCATGTTCCCTTGCTAAATCCATCTTCACTCATCCAAATCTGGGGCCATCAGCTCTTACATCAGTTCTTGCTTAGGCAGAGCTGCTGCAGGATACTCTGACCAGCCCAGGAGCAGCTATCCTGCATGCTGCAAGGAAGAAATGGAATTCCCCAAATTTAAAGCTGCACCATACTGATGGGCAATCTGGAACTTGCACTCATACCCTGTGCTCGGCAATGAAAGGGCACTACCACTCAAGGGAGAAGGAAAGCCCTAAAATTCTGGACACACATTCTGTTAACAGCTTAAAACCCCTCAGCCTTGTTGCCTTGAAGGCTGGGGCTCAGGCTATAATTTTTTTTAAATATAGTGTTATTTTAACATCACTTAAATAAGACATTCTTTCTTCATTTCAGTACCTATACATGCTAACACAAGCTACTTAAAATAATATTTATCAAGATGTGTATTCAAGAATCAGACAGACTTAAAAATTGCTCCAGAATCAGTGTTTTTATACCAATTTACAGCTTGAAATACAAAAATTATGAAGTAGGAAAGTACAGCTGCCTGATGGAATTGGTGACAGTTCCAGGAGCTCTTCCTGAAGAGAACAAATTGCTCCAGCCCACTACCATAAGCATTTTCTGGAACAAATTATAGGGATTTTTCAAAAAGGCATATTTGCTCCAAACACCTTCAAACACTTTGCATGAAAGGCCATAATAGGGTTTTATAGCCATCATAATCTATTGGGTCAAAAATGCATTAAAAAACCTGGAGCTGAAACACTTACAGGTATGATGGATCACAATGGAGTGTCCTATTGAGTAAATAATGTCTGCTCTAAGCTCTTTTCTAAATAAAGGCTTACACAAGAGAATCAGTGGCTTTGAAGTAGCCATTATAGACTTTCATACCAATTTTCATGTTTCCATGACAATTGCTTTACTTTTTTATTGCCATGAAAACTCAGCACAGTTGTTTTTTTTTTTTTCCAATCTAGAGGTAAGTGTTAACCAGACATCTCAGCATCAGGAAGAACCGTTACTAACAAGGTCTCACAACAGCCCAGTACCTGAGGTAAAAATTACAACCCTCAGTCCTCACCACAGCCCAGCATTCCCATCAAATTCCATCATCTGTAATTTGCTTTATAATGACTGCAGGCAGATTTTTTGAGCAAATATACTCAGAATTAAATACAGTAAGACTGACTTATTGTTTCTGCTTTTTTTTTGACCCTTTAATTAATTTCCCTGGGATGGTTTTACTGGTAAGTTTGGCTTTATGTCCTTATTGGCTAATTTGGCTGTATCTTCAGGAGTGTTTAGTAACCAGCAACTTCTCCAGCAGGAGTGGATATCTGCCAAACACTTTGGAAGATTTAACTGTCAGTGATATATTCCAACCCTTTGGAGATCAGCATGAAACACAGGCCAGATCAAGAATTGGTTGAAAACAATGAGAGGCATCCCATAGATGGCAGAAACCTCTGGAGAAACAAAAGTGAGGTTGCCCTGCCTTTTGCTGAAGGACATTCTATTTGATGTGAAAAATGACAGACACTTTTCAAGCAGTGCTATCTTGGAGTGTACATAATATTTCAAAAATATCTTGAAAGCTTCATATTTTAATAAACAGTTCCTACATCCATTTTTTATTAATATGTTTTTAAAAGAGGAGCAGAAAATTAACAGTGTGAGTCAGATCATCAAGAAGGCATAAATCATCACAGCTCCACTGGTTTCAATTTATACTGCCTGTGAAAAAGACTCTCTATACCTTTCTGGAATCACAGAGTGAATTCATCATCCCCAAATAATTAAGGATTTAATTTAATTATCTGTTAATCTCTTCATTTTATGGCTGGATTCTGAAGGATGGCAAGAACTATGGAGAGCTATTGCAGGGATGTTAATGATAAGTATAGTGTAAATCATAATTTTGATATATCCATAAATACTGAGCAAGTTAATGCTGAGAGTTAAGTGGAGGAAGGGACTGTGTGCCGTATCACAGACATATAATCTCCTGCATTAATATATTATGGCCTATTATAAAAGCAAACTCTGCACAATATAAGGGCTAACCCCTCTGGTTTAATCCCAACCATAAAAGCCCTCTTTGAGATTTCAATGTACTCCTATCCAGAATAGTTTGGGATAGGAAAAAAAGAAAAGAGTAGCATTTAAAACTGACATCTGATTCTGCAGCAGTTTAATTTTGAGCTGTATTACCCTGAAATGCCAGGTACCACAATGATGGAGCAGGGACAAATGCTTCAGGGAGAAGAGCAGAAAATGCATCAATTAAAGGATGCCTAATAGCCTGCAGTTAAATAGCTTTCACAAATGGGAGGTAAAGGACAAAGTGTTCAGCTGCACAACTACAGACATGGCTGTATGCAAATAAAATACTTCTATCCAAGAAGGACATTTTGTCTCTTACAACTAAACCACTCCCAGAGCCCATTTAAGCACCATGCTTTGACTACAGCAATTATCTCATGTCACTTAATATGATATAATATCTACTTATGCTTAATGGATCTGTTTTAATTTCTAAGGAAACTGCCTGTTTGCACAAATGAAACTTGTATGATGATTAAAATATAATTTTCACTCAGGCAATAACACTTTTCAACAAACAAAACCGTAAATAGAGATGTTACATCTATTTGAACAGACTTATAAATGTGAATGTCCTGTAGTACTCAATGCCCTGACTATAAATTGCTGTACATTATGGAAATTAAGCATTTCTCATCATTGAATATCAAATGATATGAATGAATATAAAACCAAAGCTAAGTTAAAGTTGTCAAATCAATGTTATCACTAAGCAAGTCAACTGAGCTTCAGATCAGGGAAAATACACATTATTTAATTAATAATGTAACATAATTTACACAATTAACTGATATCAGAGCCCCATCTTCTGAAAGCATCCAAACAATTTTATTTAAAGACTTTTAAATTCCTTTTAAGATGGCTACTCTTTGCAGCAATTTTTGCAATGAGAAAAACTAACCCCAAACTTTTCAAGAAGACCCAGATCATGAGACATCAGAGAGATGCCAGTTTCACTTGTTGCACCACATTAACTTCACATTTTTTAAAGAATCATCAGTTTAATTTTTCTTATTTCCAACCTATAAGTCATGTAATTGCTTATAAAGTAAATATGACAACCTATTATGATTTAATTTGACCATCATGTTAGATTCCAATGCTGCAGGGGCTTTAACCATGTTCCATTTAGTTCAGCTGTAAAGTATCTCAGCTCTAAAACACAGCCTGAGGGGAAAAGAGGCTTTTTTATTTTTTGTAATGCCTTTTTTATATTCATCCAACCTTAAATGGCATTTTTAAAGGCCACAGAGGAAATCAGTTTAGCTTAGTTTCCTCAAGATATCTTACTGTACAAATGTTGTTGTTGCAAATTCTCTGAAACTTTTCTCAGAAGTCAAATAAACTTGAATGCTTAATGTCTCGAGAAATTTGCAAAGATGCAGCTAATATGCAAGAAAAAAAAAAGCATACAATCAAACCCTGCAATAAAAAGTCTCATCAAGCAACGTGCATGCAGCCAAGTCCACAAACACCAGAATCATCTGCTTGCAATTTATTTGCTACCATTGCAATCTTTTTAAGAGATTGATGCATATTTTTCACTCACCCTCCATATTTTTTTAAATTTCTTCATTCTGGACAATTTAGTTTTGTTCATCTCTGAGGTCTGCAGATCAAGTACATATCCTATGTGGCTGTAGACATATTTTACAACCAGTCAGGAGCCCAAAACAGCAGAGTGATGGATATTCTTGAAAACAGAGGCACTCCCTGGCTTTTAATGCTGCTTCCAACAACCACACAGTTCACAGCTCAGCATAAAGTAACCAATAGCTGAACATAGGCATAAAAAAAAAAAAAAGAAAGCCAAAATCCCTTCTTTGAGATGATATAGGGAGAAGTCTTGATCCAGCCAATGCTTGATTTAGGTCAGTGGAAAAAAAAAAGAAAAAAAGATGCTATTATGTCAGCCATCCAACTTTAAGATGACTTGTGAGCTGACAGTCATGGCACTTTAAAGCACCGTCATGATGAGTCTTTACAAAGGGATTGTTTTAATCCTATATTTTAAAGAACCCCAAAAACCCAAGCTACTTAAGCAGCATGGAAATCACATGATATTACAAAAATATCTGCAATGTGCTGCAAGGGAATGAAGCTGAGAAATACCTCAGTCTTTTCTACTTTATTTCTGTGGTTTCTTAAGGGTGGGAGATTTGCATGATTGTGGGCACCTACAGACATCTCATTCCTCCTAAATTGTTTTTAATTCTTTGTCTCTCTTTAAATTAAAATAAAATATCATATAAAATAGAAAATGCAGAGATATTAATTTTTAAGTTCCTGAAAATCAATCAGTTACCCATGAAATTCCACCAATTTTTTTATGAAGGGAAGACATCAGTGAGAGAATCTGTCCAGGATGGATGCCCCATAGAAAGTCCTGACCATAAAAATTTTAATCACAGTTCATGCTACCCAGCTCACAGGACTATAAGAGAGAAGGACCATTTGGTTTTATTGTTCATACATCTGGGCTTCCTATGTTCCCTTTTATAATTTCAGGAAATGGAAAAGAAAGCAGAAAGAGTGTGAAATATCCCTCTCTGGTAAGACATAAAACCCCCTACCATAACTTAAATTCATTTTTGGAATGAGAAAATAAGTTTGTTTGACAAACACTGATTTATTGCTGGTAGTTACAACTCCCAAGCTGATCTTCTGCAGTGTGGAGGAGCATAAGAGGCCACCTCTACAGATGTGACCACAGAGGACACCCTTCTGAAGTGTCAGCTCTGACTGAAAGCCTGATGGTGTAACCCAGATGCTGGGAGGAACTCATCCAGCAGAGTTATGTAAGAGATTTGCTTTGAATACCTGGTGTTGTGACTGGCTGTCTCAATAAGAAAAGGAGTGGCCATAATGTTCTTATGTGACTGATGGCACTTTCTTTGTCACATTGTGCTGCCATTCATGCTCATCCCTGTGCCACAGAAGGAGCATCACAGCTCCTGTCCCCATCTTACACAGTGCAGGGTGTACCTGATCAGATTACACTGATCACCTTCGATATTCTGGTCAATACTCACACAGCCCTGATGAAACCTTTTCTCTCCCTCTCTGCATGGGGAGGCAGGAGCGTTGTGGGGCTGAACCTGTAATGTCCTAATTGTGCCATTATTCACAGGGTACAGCAAACCCACATGGGGATGTGCATTGACCTGTAATTTGGGACCTGACCTTCACTTCCTAATGGCTGTGAGATGTTTCACTAAATGTAAAGATCCATTTCAAAATGTGGATACCAAATTTAGTCGGCATCAAGAGCTGTTATGTGCTAATTATGGAAGTGACACACTGGTCCTGTGGATCTACTTGATTATTTTATTCTCACATTTAGTATCAGAGTCCTAATGTTGTTCCATGAGGAGCATTCCCATTCATTTTAATGGCAGTGAAATCTGACCTTTCAGATAAAAGTTCAATACCTTGAACCTTTATCTCAAAGGTTCAATAACCTGTTCAATAAAGAATAAAAGTGATTAATTTCATGTTTATCTGAAAGGACTAGCTATACTTCATTAAATTTCTTCATATCCCTTTAGTAATCAGCCTCTCAATTATCTGACAGTATTCCAAACCTTTTCAGACTTACTCTTCTGTCATTCTGGCAATACACCCTTAATCTGACTGCACTGAAGAGACGGATAAGAATATTTCAATTTTCTTAGCATTTATTGTTAGTCAGATTAGTTAATGATTAGTTAGATGTAAGAGAATGTGTAGAAACCCTTGCTGACGTTATGCAATCAGTATTGAGGCCCCAAGCACTTCAGTCAAGCTCGGTGCAGACAAGTGCTGTTCTGGAGCACGTGCTGTGACTGCAGGCACAGCTGTGACTTCTGCTGGGGCTGTGCCTCTGAGCCAGCCCAGAGGAGCAGCTGTGTGCTCACATCTGCCTGCCCACTGAGAGCTGGGCACTACCTCAGTGCCATTCTCCTCTTTCCCAGCTTTGTTTATTCACCACCAGACACCCACAGCTGAAAGTGCACTTTCCTGGACTCCAGTGATACCCAAAATGAAATGGAATCTCTCCCTGAAATGGCTCCTCTAAGCAGTACAAGAATGTGCTTTGTATTCCTTTGTCCTCAAAAGATGGGAACAAACTTCTGGCTTTCCATGCTGCAAGAAGTGAAACTTTTCAGGAGAATTCTTTTGTTTGCTGTGACCAGGGCTTATAAACAACAAAGCACATCCAGGCCAAGGTCAAGCCAAACCTGGCTCTGCCCTGTGGATTTCTCCTTTGTGGTTTGACTGTTATGGTCAGGAGCAAGGGGAAATATTTCTTCTGAATTAAAGCCACTGCAGAGTCATTCAAAATGCTTTCACCAACTTAAGGGCTTTTGACATTCTAATGTGCTGAAAAGTGGCTTTCAGCACATTTTTAACACAGTTTCATGATAAAATCCTAATTCAGAAATAAACTGCCACAGTTCATTCACTATTACTCTGACAGTTGCACTTTGGGAGACCAACTTCTCTCTAGGCTCAGGAAGTCTGAGGCACACAAATGTCAGAGCACTGGCATTTCCCAGGTCATGCTGACAAGGTGAGGGGGTTTGAGGGGGTTGGAAATATTAATGACCAAATCACTTTCTCATGTCCTTCAACTCCTTTCCATAAACTCTGACCTCTTAATAAACATCCTTACATTCCTGTTCTCTTTTCACTGAACCATAACATTTCTTCTACACAACCTGCACTTTGGAAGAAACAGGTGAAGAAATGGCGACAAACACAGGCACAAAGAAATCATATTGATGTTTCAAAAAAAAAAAAAATGCAACTGCCAAATTTCCCACAAGCTCTTACAGATTATTTACTTTCAGTATTAAGTATTAATCTTCAGTATTAACTTTCTCCATTTGGCTGCCTTGCTGGGTTGCACATTTGTGCCATCGAGCAGTGGCTGCTGCTGTGAGTTTTGCTGCTTTGCTTCCAGTAAGGTGAGATGCTCAGCTTTTACCCAGTAATTTAGTTAAACATAATGGAGTGAAATCATCCCAGAATATTTACTGCAAGCTCAAAATCCCACCTCAGCTGCATTTACTGAGTGCAATAACACTATGTGTGTTCCTGTAAGTATAATTTGGTTCCTATAGCAGCTCTCAAATTAACAGAAGAGGAAGAAGGTTTGATTGCAGTAATCAATCACAGGATTATAAACCACCAGTGTGGAAGGTGGTGAAAACAAAATCTGCACTGCAAGGAGTTACTGGGAAAGCCTTTGCTGAGAAATATTAATAGGAAATCACAGAAGTACTGCTGACACCTCATTTGGATAGTGGGTACAATTTTGGTCACTCATATTCATGAGCAATGAATACAAAACCAGAACAGAGGCAAATAATTGCTGGCAAATGATTTGGGGCAGTGGAGAAACTTCTCGTGACAGAAACTACTGGAGCCTGATTAAAGGAAGGCTGCCATCTATAAATACACTGGGAAAGGAAGCAGGAATGGGGAAGACTATTTAACCCCAAATTTGACACTGACCCTGGGCAGACATGGATAAACCAGAAAGAACAAATGCAAGCTAAAAAACAGAAAATGGTTTGTTACCATCTAACTCTGGGTTATCTTCCCAATAAAAGCAGAAAGGAATAAATGTTACATGAATCTAAGATCATTCTGAGTGGTTTATGAGGGGAACAGATTACAGGGTGCCTGCATTATGAAATCCTGAAAAGCTGCTACCAATTTCCTACTCTTCACAGTGCTCTGCTGACAGAATTAGGCAAACATCTTTGCAAGTTGAACCTGATGCTCAGCTGCCCTGTGAGCACCAGCTGTGACCCTTTTCTGCTCCCAGTGAGAGCACACTGCCCCATGAAGTGGTCTTAGGACTGCTCTAACTTTCTCTATTTACCTGTATAAGCCCCTGGGTTCATTTGCTCACCAGGACATGATCTGGTCATACCCCTGCACTGGGAATCATCACAACAGCCAGATGCAGAATGTTCTGACAAGTAAAAAAAATATAAAAATACAAACAAACAAACAAAAGCTAATGAAAAGCTAACAAACAAAAGCTACAGGAGAGGAAAATATGTCAATCTGCAGTCCTGTTAGCTTATGATGTCCTCAGAAGAGAAAGAAGTAGAATCACACTGATTTCCATCACAGCTTATTAATTGACTCTGGAAAGGGACATGGTACCCCAGAGCCACAGCCCAAAACAGAGAACAGGGGAAGTGAGATTCCAAACTCATGGAGAAAAAGCCAGAGCAAAAATACCCCCTGTATTACTGGATGATAATAACTGCTGGAAGTAAAAGGAGCAGAACTGAAACACCCAGCTCTCCATCTCGTTTCGTGAAGATCTCACAGTGGCTTGGACATTGTAGCTGAGCTGTGATGAAAACAGGTGCAAACACACAAGGCCACAGTGACAGGAGGATGTTGTGGCCAGCTCTGCCCACAGATAGTTGTGACTCATGGATACAAGCCTGGAGAGAAGAATTTTCACACCTCCAGCTTTCCCCTATCTCCAGCCTGAGCTGCCCATCGTAGCCTCTGAAGATGATGGCAGCTTTTAGCCAAAACACAGAAAACTGATGTGTTTCATTCTTCCCTTGCTTCCAGGACTGGCTGTACTCATTCTGCCACTGACAGCACTGATTCTGCTGCGTGCTCAGAAGCAGGATTGGATCCCAATTCACCCCCAAACAGTATTTTCCTGCTGACTGTCACTATAAGGAGACCAAGGACAACATTCCCATTGCCATCCCACACTGTCCTGTCAGATGGTGCCCATGTGAGCCACACAGATGTCTGAACACAAACTCCTGCTCACTTTATCTCAATGGTAGGTAAACCCAGGATATACTTTTGATGAAGTTCCTCCCTTGAGTATGTGGCACACTGCAGTTGTGGCAATAAAACATTGTGAGGCAGATCAGAAAATTCAGCTTTTCTTACCAGGTTATTTTCAGGGCAGGTCAGTTCAATTATCAGCACATTGATCTGGCTCACAGCAGGCCACCGTGTTCAAACCATTGTTGGCAGGCTGAGGACAAGCAGCTCCCTCCTCTGGCATTGCCTTCCAGCCCCTCATGCTGGGAATTTCACTGAGCTCCTGAGCCTGCCCAGTGCTTCATGGAAACACCAGCCCTCACAGGGCAGGGAATCAGCTGTTTGCAAGCAAAAAGCACTGGGAAGAAGCCACAGTGCAGCAGTGTGACAGTACTGAAGATCATTAGCAGGAGGAAATAATGTCGATTTAATGGTCTCCACTATTTGCATATATATTAACTCAAATGAATACTGCAGGCACATCCATGCACTGTGCTAGAGAAATATGAAGGGAAAAAAAGTCCTCATATATAAGTGCACATAGGCAGGCATGGAGTCTTTGCAAAATGCAGCACCTATTTCTGCTTAGTTGTTCCAAGTCACACTCAGTGGCTGATTTCCAGTCTGCAGGAGATGGCAGAGAGAAAGCCTGAAAGCAGTGTGGGCTCCTGGTGGAACAAGATAATCTGAGACAGCCTGCCATCTCCACTGTCTGTCACTAAAAGGCCCCATTTGTTATAGATTTTGTACTTTTTGCAAGCAGTGTCTTCATCAAACTCAGCTACACAGATTTTAGGATCCCAGTATGAGGTTTTTAACAGGTGCTCCTTCCCTCCACTGCAAGTGTTCTGTGTCTCAGCTTGTATAAAAGCTGTAGAGAAGAAAAAGCATCATTGCCCCATTTCTGCCAGCGTGTTTAGACTGTGGTATACAAAATACCAAATATCTTTATGGAAATTCAGTGCCAAAAGTAAAAATCTTCTTACTCATATTGAAGGTAAAACCAGATAGAAATTACAGAGTTTTTTTCTTAAATTGTGATTTTTAAACCTGAAAACTTCCATTCTCACCTACATGGCAGATGTACAGCATCACCTACTCCTGATTTACACCAGTGGGTTCAGTGTGAAGTGCTGGCCCCTTGGCCAGCAGCACTGATGATCTGTGACATGCTGTGCATCAGGAGCCCAGAGCCCTTGGGCTTTGGTCTGCAGCAAAAGAGACTGAGGACTTTGGCCTCTCCTGTCCTCTCTTTGGACAAACCCCCCCTTCTTGCCTGGGAGCAAGAGTGCTAAGAAAAGGAGTAGAAGAGTGAAGTGGACAGACAGAAATACAAAAAAACACTCAAACCCACCCTCCTGAAAGGCCAACTTTATTAAAATTGTCAAATATGAATAGACTAGAGCCCTGGGATCCATGGGAAGGCACACTGGTCGGAGTTACCAGATCTCTCTGAGCATCCCCTCGCTCCTGCAGCTGGGGCAGCCCAGCTAAGCAAAAGTTTCCAGAACAAGCATCTCCAGGGCTGTCCTCCACTGGATTTTGGCAGTTTGACAGCTCACTGTAAACCTTTTCCACACATAACAAATTACAGTAAATTATATTACCTCTTGTTGTAAGAAAGTCCTGATTCTCTGAAATTAAACTAAAATAAACCAATTTACAAACAGGAGTAAAGAGTTAAGCAGTTCCTGTCAGATATTTTTCCAGCCTGAGTTTGGAAAGTTTCACTGATCTGACAACTTTTGCAGGCAATCTAGCCTGGCTGCTACAGTTGAAAAGTTAAATTTCCAAGCTCATTATTCTATGCCATGCCTGCATGAAGACCTAAGGACTGTTTTCCCCTTTACCATTACTCTAGAAATAAATAAAAAATATCACTGTGTGTCCCTGTGACAACAGGCATTAAACAATACCTGGGGTTACACTTTAAAAGTTAATTTTCCATCTATGGTATAGATTCCTTCTCAGGCTTAATAGATGCTATTTTATAGAGACAGTTTCTATTTCTGTCCCTTTTTAGGTACAGATAAAATTGTTTACAATTGTATTTAATGGTGCATTGCACTCTGGCAGAGTGTGTTTTGTTTTTAGTCTAAATTGTGTTGCTCTCTGACATTGATTGGTACAACACTGCCTTGAAGATTTCTGCTTTTGTTTGTCTATCCTGTGTATTCCTGGGTTGTTAGGAATAGCAGTGGTTTACCAACCCTGTTATTATTTTCACTAGAGCTGCTGAGCTGCCTAAAGTCAGCTTGTCCCCAGCAAAAAAACAAAACATGAAAGGTCAACAAATTAGGTTTAAAGAAGATACACAGAAAGCTATTTTTCTACCCCTAAGAATATAATCTGTATTTTAGATAAACAAATATAGAATTATAAACAACATGAAAAAGCAATCAGACACAGACTTTCGAAGATGCCAGGCATGGGGAGGACAAGCCACTCTCTGCATCCAGTGATTGTGCCACCATTCCCTCAGGGCTTCTCCTCCTTTAAAGGACAAATTTTACAGGGGAAGCAAAACCCAATTGCTACCCCTGTTCAGACAGATTTTTCATTTGAAGTCCCCACCAAGGTGACCAATTAATGTTAATCCAGAGGGCATTTTGTGTGATCGACCATTAGCGATGCAATCAACCCATTCATGGCCATCCACTGCCAACACATTTGGGTCATTATGAAGATGGATCATTTTGAGCTGCTAGTTAGAGGGAAAAAGCTTCTTATCCCATTCCCATAACCATCCAGACTCTGTTAGATGTAATTACTGCTGGGCAATAAGGGAGGCTCAGCAAAGGGACAGACTGAAATATGTCCTCAAGAGCCTCAAATGTTTTGGATCTAATTCCTTAAAGCCCCTTATATTTCTAAAAATATTAGCTTTGCCTCCAAAGGTGGGGCTCATTTGGTGAAACACAGACATGGAGGTCTGAGCAAAGCCATCCTGGACAGCTTTGGAAGGCAATGGAGCTCAGGTCTGTGAAGTCACGGGAGGAACCTAAATCCAGGTGGAAGAGCAAGGACCTGGAAGTGCCATTATTGCTCTTTTGATCATAAAGGGATTTTAAGGTGACTGGATCAGATGGAAATGTCTCTGCTTCATTAAAACAAAACCTGCCCCCTGAGCATTCTGAGCAATTTTGCACCACCTCTGATAAAATCCTTCTCCTTGCAACCCTTGCAGGTTTTTGCACTTCCAGGAGCAGGATTTGTGTGTTCATCTGGATGCACGTGAGCACACCAGGACAGGAGGAATGATAAATGTGCCCAGGGCTGGATACCAATGTCCCACAGGGAAGGGCATTTCTTTGCTCTATTTACTAGGAAAGTAGAAATGCTGGCAGGCTCCTTCTGCCACTAGATTTCCAAGCAGATGCCCAATGACCACGTTAGTGGCTGGTTAGGGCACTTAAAGCATTCTCTAAATGTTTAATATTTTATTCCTCCCTTGAAGCATCTGGTGTAAGTCACTTCTGGAAAGAGAACGCTGGACCAGATGGAGCATTAATCTGTGACATTCTGATCTGGTAATTCCTATGTTAATTTTTATGACAATTGAGATGGGCATTGGCCACAGGACCCAATCTGAGTCAATTTATTATAGGAAAATCCTTTTTTTCCCCTTTTCCTTTTCTATTGAAAAGCTTTTTTTTTTTTTTTCCCTTTTTTAATGTTGGATTTCACAGTGCAACACCTGGGGAGAAAAAAGAGGCATTGCAGATTTCAGGAGTTAAGAGGTGGGCTCCCACTGCTGCCTCAGATACAGAATGAAAAGAGGAACATTTTTTACATTGTTATCTGCAGATTGGGCAGATGTCTTTTCAGCTATCTAGGAGCTAAGTACTGTGTGATATGCACCAGCAAATGCAGTGTTTAGTGTATTATAGTCAGGATCATAAAGAAGCCTGGAGGTTCCCTTATGAACCCCAGCTGTGTTGGCTTAGAAGGATACAGGAACAAAGTCTATGATTACAACATGCTACATTTTTAGAAATTATCAATAATATCAGAGTCCAAAACACCCAGCACAAGTGATCACAGAGGGAACTGATTTTCACCACATTTCTGAATATATCAGAGTTCTTTCCATGTTACACTCAAGAATAAAGGCACCCCAAACTATCAGGCACCATCAAAATGCCACTCTGAGATACAGAAGTCTGTTCTAAACTCCAGGAACACAGCCAGGTTATGCTGTGCCCCCACTTAAAGACAGTTTGATTGATCAAGGTCAGCTATGAATAATACAGACAATTTTATAGCCACATAATTTTCTCTAATTAAACCTCCAGCTTCTATCTGGATACTTCTCCCTTATGTTGTTTATGCTTATACATCCTTGTGATGCCAAGCTATGAAAAATTATATGGGTCATATAATCTTGCCACTGTTCTTTTCTTACATTAATATATTAATTCCAAAAATATGGAGCAAAAATATGAACGAAAAGATTCATGGCTACACTTCAGTGTGGGTAGATGTGAGTCCTTGCAGGCATTTTAGAGATTAGCAGTGCAACAAATTATTAGTTCCTCTAAATATCTGGTTCTGGCTAAAGAAACTAATCATATAAAACTGAATCATTAGCCTTTGGCAAACTGCCTCAGTTCCTGTTAGAACAGGCTGGTACAAGATGAGAAATTGAATGAGGTGGTTTGGATGTTTTTTCTTTTTTAATAGCACAGGAATGTAGAAAAATTTTTGCCCATTAATTTTAATGTACTGAATAAGGCCTGAAAACATCCAGTAAAAATAGATCTGTTGTTTTCTAGTTGTGTTCATGAAGGATTCCTTGTCTCTGTGTGGCCATTTAAAATATACACTGTGATTGCACTTAAAGGTTAATGGGAAATTTCATGTCATTTTTGTCAGGGTTGTGTTCCCTTAAGTTACAGTGATGAAATGCCAAAGTGGTGACGTTTCCAATGAGTTTCACAGGGCTGCACCAGCAATCACACACTCATCACTGCTTAAATGGAGTTTTCTGCATGAACTTGTTCTGGGTGGGTTTGTACCAATAAGGTACATTATTATTACAAACCATGGCATGGAGTAGAGGGGACACAAAGCTGCACCATCCCTCTGGGGCAACCTGAGGCAAATGCTACCCTTGTTCATAACACCAGAGCCCAAAAAAGCCAGGGTTTAGGGACAAGAGGGTCCTGCCATTTCCAGTCACCCTATGAAAGAGGGATTTGCAGCTCAGAGAGCTCACACAGAGACCAATTTCCTGCTAAAATGTCTCTTTTTCAGCTCACCCCTCACATCTGTGTGGCCTCCCTCCCATAGAAAGCCTTTGCCAGAATCGTTTTTCTGCTTCACAATAGAAACCAGTTGGGCTAAACCCAGTCCTGTGGGAGTGCATCTGCTCAGGCAGTCCTGAGAATGGGAATGGCCTGGGAGAAAGTATTTATCTCAAAAATGTCACTTGGAGAAATTTCTCCTGTTACCTGAGTAACCAAGTGTCTGATTTACACTGAATTGAATATTTTGACTGCATTTTTTCAAGAATTAAAGCAGCTTGAGATAAAAGCCTGAACAAATTCAGTCTCTTACAGTAAGTAAGCTCACAGAGTCCACAGCAAGCCCCCACATCAGCAATGGAAGCACCTGGGGATGTAGAAGGGTCAGAGGATGCAATCACACTTGGAGCCTGTATTTCACACAGCCACAGGATCATAGAATCATTAAGGCTGGAAAAAAAATCTGCAGTACCATCAAGTCCAACCTTTGACCAAACAGCACCATGACCCCCAAACCACAGCACAAAATGTTGTCCTTTTGTGTTCTGGACACTTCCAGGGATGGTGACTCCATGACTGCCCTTGGGAGCCTGTCCCAATGGGCTCTTTCTGTACTGGGGGCATGGAGAATTCAGTTCTAGGGCTTTCTTTAAAATATGGCACAGATTTGCTGGTTGCCTCATCATGTCACCCTGTATTTCCCCAGCACCAACACAGGGTCAGTGCACAGGGGAGTGGGACAGGGCAGCAGCACAAGGCTGCAGTGCCTGCTGGCAGGAGAAAACCTGCCAGGGTGCTGCTCCATCAAATCCCAGGCTGGGATGTGCTGGGCTCCTTCTGGAGGTACAGGATCACACAGCCACCTCTACCTGAGCCACCCCACAGAGCTGGGAGGGTGAGGAGGCTGAGAGAGAAGGAATTTATAAGTAGGGATAGGAAGGCAAGGCTGGAGCTGAAAGATATGGGATAAGAAAGATCCTCTTAAGGCACATCTGAAAAGATTGAAGGCCAGGGAAGAAAGAAAGAGAGAATCTCAAGGAAACAGTGATAAAGCAGCCTGGTGAGAAGGATGTGAATAAGAGAAGGTTACAGGAACAGGAGGCTGCTGAAAGGCAAAGAGAGGTGCCAAGAGGAAAGATACCTGGTCCTGACAAAGTGAGGACAGACAGAAGAAATGTTATCTGGGGCAAATATCCCAGAACAGAATATGATCTTCTCCCCTGTTTGGAGTAGGAAATGACAATTCCTATCTACAGGTATGTTTTAACAACTTCCACATTTTTTTCCTTTATTTCCCCCTGCTGCCTCCATCAAAACCTTCAACTGTCTGAAGTCACATTAAGGAAATTCTAATTTTCACATGGAAGATTCATAGTTTGTGTGGGGGGTAATGCACATTTGTGACATTGCCTTCACCTGCAGGCTGGTGTGAGAGACATTGGTATGAGATTTTCCCTCTGAGCTGAAGTGCTTGTGAAGGTCATCAAAGTCCAAGGAGCAATATATCAGTTAGCAAGGCCTGCTTTGGAAGAGTTCTGGCTCTTTTGTCAGATGATTTTTCTGAACTATTTTCTGAAAGGAATAAGCCTTTGAGAAAATCATTAATTCCATCCTGAGTACAATGAACAATAAGAGGAGGAAAGAAAAGGCAGCACCCTGATGAGTTCTCTGAAAAGATACACATTTCATTTTTCCTAAAAAATTACAATCAGAAGCATTGCTGAGCTATTTTTATCCCTTCTGTTGATTTTTACAGATGTCTAAATTTGGATACAATCTATTCAATAAACAAGTAGGATGATTAAAAAGAGGCTCCTTGTTGGATTTCCCAGCCTGTTTGTTTCTATGAAGATGTCTCTCTTTTGTTTCTACTGGAATTAGGTCAACTAGTACAAGATTTTGGGAGCCTCTTTTGTGTCTATCAGAGACAAAATTAAAATGGTATCACCAATCCAGGCAACTTTGAGTGAGAAAGAAGATCCTAAGGGAGATCAGTTTTATCATTGGAAATTATCCCACACTGCTCTGTCCCCACAAGTGATGAGCTTTGGAATGGCTCAAAAAATTATAAGATATCTGTGCTGTGTTTAAGCCCCTAATTTATAGTACATGCAAAATATTGGACAAGCAAATATGTGCTTTTTAGGTCCACAAGATCCCAATTTGGCTCCTGGGGCAGCCATCAGATCTGAAGTGCTTTTCCCATCCTTTGAGAAGGAAATTAAAGTTTTTCAAACTAAAAACAGGCTGATGAAGAAAAAAACCTGTTTTGAAAATATGGTCAGTCAAGAGGAAAATCAGGCCAAAAATATTCACGTTTCTTCAGAAGAACTGTGTTAATGTAACACTTTCAGTCAAATTAAAAGAAGGGAAAATATGACAGAGCAGCAAAACTTGATGAGCTGACATTAATGATTCTACCTCTTGTAATGATCAGAGGGAACTCTCTAGACCAGGAGACCTATTAAGTCTTTGAGAATAAGCAATACCTCCTTTTGAGAGTGAGAGGTTCAATTAAATAATCTGAGTGAGTTTTTGGAAGTTTGGCCAAGGCAGCTTATCTATGGCAGACTGCCTCTGAAATGAGTCTCCAGGCCCCAGTGGAATGTGCTTGGCTAAAAGGTACCAAATTCCATCAAAATCATTAATGATGTTACTTGCTGAATTCTGGAGTGCAGAGGATAGCCCTGGGCTCAGGAGGGCCAGGTGAGATGAGCTGAAATAAAGTACTGAGTCTGTCAGAACTCACTCAAGCTTCTAAAAATAGCACTCAGTGTTTTATTCACAAGGGTAAATTACTTAATTTCGAGTCCCTTCATGGTGCTCAGCTCCCAGCAAGGCTGGGATTGGCTTTCTGCCATACAAACCACCCTTGTCTTGGCTCAGGCACATGAGCCTCAGGAAGAAACCAGTGAGAAGCAGCTCTGAAGGGAAACTGAGGCAGAGGGAACTGCAGACAGGGTGACAGCAGAGAGTGCAGAATAACTGCATGGTGTCCTTCTAATGCTGACCTTTAAGATCACTTATTTATTCTAAAAATAGGTAATTTTTTTGCAAATTCTTGATTTACATTTTCCTTTTTTCCCCCTGCTGTTCAGGTGTTAATTTCCTGTGTATGCTTGATGTATGAGATAGGTACATTTCTCAAGGGATTTTAAAAATCTACTTTTGAAGGTACATACACACATCCCCTGTCAACCCCTGCTCATATACCCAGGAGATATTGCCAATTACTTCTATAGCTCACCTGGCCACTCAATAAGGCCAAATGCTATAAATTGATTGGCACAATGGCAGATCATTGCAGATTTTGAAAGATTCTTACAAGTTTGATGTGAGGGAAGAATGTGAGAGCTCATTACATGTGCCAGGGTATAATCTACACTTCTTTAATGTTAGCTACAGTTCCTTGTGTTAATATTTATCCCTTGTAGTGCACTTTTTAAAAAGTCTTTCCAATATTATACACTAGGCCTGAACAGAAAAAAGAGGCTAGGGGGACTCTTTGTTTTGTCATTTGACTTTTTGCTTTTAAATTTTTACTACATTTTGCTCCAGGAATTCCATTGTCATCAGGATGCTAATAAACTAGTGGCACTAGGGAATCTCTTTGAGTTTGAATTTTCAAAGGCCACCAGCTCTGCTGTGCTTATTTTTTGCCTTTTTTCCCTAGCAATTGCACAAGTGTTCTACAGATTTGAGGAAAAAAATGCACATTCTCCTATTTTCTTCCATATCAGAGAAGCAATGATGTGAGTTGTTAAAAGCAATCCCTCTTAATATGGGTTTCAGTCTTGGGCCAGAGTGAATACTCTGAGGAAGAATAGAATAATAAAACCATTTTAAATGAAGAGAAGCACAAAAAAACAAACAAACAAACAAAAAAAAAAAACCAGCAGAAATGGGATGGAAGTAACCCTGGACCTCAACTCACAGAGGGAAAAATACTTCCATGGTAAGAATAATCAGTATTTTAGTCTGTAGAATAACCTTCCAGTGCATTTCACAAAAACAACACTTCAAGATATTTGCAACAGAACTGGACAAGACACTGCACAGCAGGGGATACACAAAAACCATAATCTAATAGGTAGGATAATAGCATAATCTAATAGATATCTTCCAATTTCAGTGCCTGATGGTTTTGGAAAATTCTTACAGCAAATACAATAAATCTCTTACAATATCAAGCAATAAAGCAGCAATTACTAAAGGTCATGACTGTAATTAAACAGCATTATTTATTTTATTGCCAGTGCCTCATTTTCTATTAAGTTATATGCTAATCCAGTTAAACTAACAGCTATGCTTATTTCTAAATTTTTTTTTTTTAGAATCTTTGAGAAGCTTTATTGCTGGAGAGTTGAGTCTCTTTTGCTCATGCAATGGTTAGAACTGACACCTTTTCATACAAATGTAACAATACATAATAGCTAACATTTTCTTCAATCTCAAGGTTAAAATTAATTTTTCATGCTTGCCTTGTTGTATTTCTAGCTGTATTCATTCATTTTTTCAGTTTAGGCTCACTCATCTGAATCCTACTTGCTTGCCAAGTTCTCCAAGTCACATTTGGTTAATGCATCTCATCTAATACTGGAAGTACAGAACAATATCATGATGCTATTTCCTTCTGTTTAAATTTCTTCATTTTAAGAATTAGGTTGAGGACAGTTTTCCACTTGATGATGTGTGAACACTCACTAGAAGACTTTATTATTATGTCAAGTCCTACTTCTGACAATCACATTTGTGCTACTATTTCTCAGCATTGTGATTCCCAACTCCTTACTGGGGTTTTTTTTATCCTTTGTTTCTGTAAGGTTTACCTGCAGATGTACCTGGAGTTTTGCCCTTACTGCTCCAAAGGTAATTTCTGGATATGAAATTCACATCCTCATCTTCCCATTAAAGGCTGAAGAAAAGTCATTGAAAACTCCCTATGTAGAAAAGCCTGAGCTAGCATGGAAAATAAGGAATGGAATGGCTGGAGTCCCACAATGTGAGACACACAAAGCACACATAGCTCCACATTGCCAAGGCAGCCCTGGCTCTGCCCAGGGCCAGCAGCAGAGCTCTCAGGGGGCTGACACAGGCTGCTCCTCCCTGCATTTGGACCTGGCACCTTGCTCAGTCTTCCTCATGAATCCAGCCCAGAGTTACTGCAAGCAGAACTGATCCAAAGTGAGGATCACCAAGCAGCTCCTCACTCAGGTTCATACCCAGCAGTTTGGATGCTGAGTGAGCACAGAGATTTCCTATAGACATTACTGATCAAATTCTTCCCAGAATTGCAGTCCTGAGCCAACCTGAGGCACAGCATGGCCCTGTGGTCTTTTCCACAAAATACATATTTTAACCCTCCTCACAGTCATCCTGTTCAAGGTAATTTCTAAATGGTCTCCAGCCACAGTGAATTTCAGGTTTATAATCTCCATGTGTTCAAAAACATAATTCAGCACACTGAAACACTGGATTCTCAGGGGCTTGGCTGAAGGAGCAGAAAGTCATCATAGAGGAAGATATCCAAAAATGTCTAGGTGATAAGGAGAGAGATGAGGCTGGAGAGGAGACAGAAACACACTCAGGCAGTCCAGCCTCAGAGCCAGACAAAGCTGGGGATGGAGTCCCAGCTTACAGTTCCACTACAGCCTATCAGGGTGACAATTTTTCTAATTTTTTCTATTATTTTATGAAAAAGGAAAAAGTCCTGCTCTGCCAGAGGTTTTGGTGTGTGCAAGGCACTGTGAACTCAGCTGAGCAGCACTGCAGACATGGGACTGGGAATCCCTGGTAGCTGTGAGCTGGGCTCCCTCTGGGCCAGACAGGAGACTTGCTCACTTCCCAGCACAGCAGAGATAGCAGCATTACACAGCTTTTAGTCACATCAAGAGCTGCAAATATGATGACTATTATTCTAAGCTATAGAAAAGCCTCCCCTATTTCAAATGTTTATCTCAGCTGAACAGAGTGCTTTGAAGTCTTTGAATCCCTATTTTCTCAGCTAAACTATGCAGGCTTTCAAAGGCATCCATGGACTCAGGAAAGGGGAGAAAATGACAGATCTGAGCCCCTTCTCTGCTTTTCAACATTCACCCTGTGCAGCAGGTTTAAACAAGTTGGAGGATCCAGGACAGCTCAAGAGTTCAAGTTTTGCAACTTGAAATTCCAGTGCATTGTCCTTCTATCTCCTATCTGCATTTCAAATTGTATTTACCAAGTACTTCAAATTTTTCTTTATAACAGGTTATTAATCTGACACATGATTTTGCAATACTTGTGCATTCAAATTCCTGCATAGTTGAGCAGATACATCTGACCTTGCTATTATCCTTCCTTTAGGAGATTTATACAGCATTCCTGCTTTGGAAAGATCATTAATTAGCATGCCAATAGAAAAAATGAAATTGCCTGCCATCTCCTATGTAAATGCTTTCCCATCTGTTCCTTTCTCATTTCCTCTGCACAGACTCTACCAAAGGTAGCTTTAGTTTTTATACAGCTCTTAGAAAATAGTGCATTCATTGTTTTGCAATTTAAATCTGTTAAATTGTGTTGCATTGTGAAATGTGGCTCTATTAAAGTAATATATGGATTCATGCAGTCTCTCAGTATCTGAGCAACCTTCCAGCAAATTTTGTGGATGTCTTTTCCTTAATACCTATTAATTCAGCTTAAGGCCTAAAGAATAAGTTTTATACTTTTGTATCCAAGATTGCTACTGATAATAATTGTTAAAAAAAATATTCAATTTATTAATTAATAGCAATTTATAGCAGTATTCCTGTAACAGCCCAGCAAACTCTTCAGGGGTTTCTACATGGTACTGTACACATTCCACAACTCTTAGATCTGCTGTGATAAGAGAATTTTAGTCTCAGGTGCAAACCAAGGACTGTGTAATCCTCCAATATGCACTGAGCACTCACTTCCCAGTGTTATGCTCTCAAACCAGGAGGAGCTGAGCTCATGCACCCTCCAGAAGAGCTGCTTGCTCAATGTAAAAGCCAGAAGTGTCCATCCCTGTTCCTAACTGCTGTTCTCCACCAGCAAGGGAAGGCACCCACAAGGATCACCAAGTCCAACTCCTGGCCCTGCACAGCACATCCCCAAGAGCCACAGCAAGTTCTGAGATAATTGTCCAAACACTTCTTGAACTCTGTCAGGTTTGGTGCTGTGACCACTGCCCTGGGGAACCTGTTCAGTGCCCAACCACCCTCAGGATGAAAAACCTTTCTGTGATATCCAACCTAAACCTCCCCTGACACAACTTCAGGCCATTTCCTCAGAGCTTGTCACTGCTCACCAGAGAGCAGAGATCAGTGCCTGCTGCTCCTCTTCCCCTCACAAGGAAATTGTAACTGCAGTGAGCTCTCCCCTCAGTCTCCTCCAGGCTGAACAGACCAAGAGACCTCAGCCACTCCTCATATGGCTTCCCCTCAACCAGCATTTTGTATTTGCTCTAGAAAACACACTTATTTTTCAGAAGCATGGAAGAGAGGGGGGAAACACATTGCCATTACATTTAACAGCAATTATTTTTAACTAGAACATTATTGTCAATGTTTCTGATTTGGGAGCTCAAGATTTTATCTGACTGCTCATCCCTTCCCACCTGGGCAGGGAAGCCTTGCATGATCACCACTGCAGGCTGTGCTGTGTCTTTGCTTTATGTCCCCTCTTTAGTGCAGGTTGAAAAGAGTTTCCTGCTCACTTGCATTCAACAAAGTTTTGCACCGCCTTTCCAATGAATTTTCTGGACATGGAATTTTAAAAAGTAATTAGGAAAATATATTACTAAGTTGTCTTACTCGTAAATATCAGATAGCAACATAAAAGAAGCATATGCTGTTGTGGTTCTCCAACTGGGTGCCAGATGGCAATACTAAGATTCAGACAGAATCTGTGCTAGAATCAGTTGGGAATAAACCACCACTCAGATAAGTTTTTCTTTGCAGTAGGAAACACAATTTCCAGAAAAATCAACATTTTCCATGTGTCTTTCAGCTCACACATTTCAGCTTTTCTTAACAGCACTACTGAATGAGAAGGTTTTGGTTTGTCAAAATGAAGGCAAACATCTTAATTTGAGTTAAAGTGTCAGGATGAGGACAGAGCAGGGTGCAGTTGTCACAGGCCAGATGCCTGGTGTCTCATTTCCATGGTTCCCAGGTGTCACAGCCTTGTCTGAGGTTGATCTGCAGAGATGCAGCTGGCACCTCTGGGTGTGTCCTGGATGCACCAGGGATGTGTTTGGGTGTAGGACTGAGCACAGAGGGCCTGTACAATAAAATATTTGCATGCACCCATCATCATTCACTCCCGCATCTGAAAAAAAAAAAAAAAAAAAAAAAAAAAAGCTGGCTTAAGGGCACTGAGATATTTCCCTTCAGCCAAACAAAATGTCTTGCATGTCAAATCAGAAATATCAGAGATTCTGATTTTCCAGCCAGGTGTACAGCACTGATGAGGGAATGGGAAGATTCTCTGGTGTTTATACCTCCAGATAAGACAGGATGTCTTCTTGCATGACAAATTGCAAGAATTGCAGGGTTTGACCCAGAGACAGGTGAAATAAGAGGGGAAAAAAAAGTTACATGATCCTGTGGTCTTTTGTAAATGTTAATCTTATAAAAAATAGGAACTTGTAAAGCAGTGCACCTCAAAATATGTGAAGCCTCAAATAATCTGCAAGGGAAGACAATATTTTTAATGAGGTTTACTAAGCTTATTCTAGGGTGATATGTGGAAAATGCAGTGACAAGGCTCCCAGGCTTTGATCCCAAATGTGACAGACACCTCCTGGTCAGACAGCTTATCTTGTCTGGTAGCTCATTAAGCTACTCACTACCACACTGTCTGAAACCAAATTTAAATTCTTAAAATTATTGGGCAAAGTTATGGATTTGGAGTGTTTTGTAACTTCAGCACAGCATGATCTATTCATGTATTAAAACTGTTCAAAGATTGAGTTTCCTCAAAATTTGGAACTTGCTGCACTGTCTGTGCATTGCTCTGTTTGCCTTTCCCTGTACAGTCTCTGCTTCTTGCAGGTATCATCTTCCTAGAAGTTTAATATCTCACTCAAGCTCATTTATAACTTCTTCAAAGCTCTGCTTTTTCAGACTGAAGAGGGGAACTCTGCCAGCTCCACAGACAATGTCACACCAGGTTTCTCCTCTTTCTTAGGAGTGTTACAAGGAAGATACTTTCTGCTGTTCTTCATTGTCATTGCTTTCCTTGAGTGTTTAACCACTTGCATTTCCTTTTCTTCCCTGCACAGACACAGTGTTTTGTTTAGAACAAGAAAGCCCAGCAGAGAGTCTTCATTAATTCAAATGCCCTTCAAAAAAGGCCTTCTATTTTAACTTCAGTCACTCTAGCCAAAGGCAACACTGGGAACTTCAAGGAAGAAATACCACTTAAATTCTTAAGAATAACTTTCATCTAATGTTACCTCCCATTTCTCCCTATCAAAGCAAAGAAGAAAACATTTTCATTTCTTACTGAACAGATTATGTTTTTATGGTAAGCTCATTAGAAAATAACTCTGCTCTTCCAGAAGAGTTTTGTTCTGCATATCCTTGATTTCCTAAAGTTCTTCACTTAGAAAAATGAGAAAATCTGACATGCCAAACCTTCTGAGCTGGCTGCAGCCATGGCATTCCACTGATTGCACCATGCACACCATGGCTGTGAACACTCCTTCTGCATTCAGGGGTGCAAATGTGCTGGGCCATCACTCTTTAACATACCAACAGAAATCTTCACCCTCCTTTTCACCCCCAAATACATGAGCCTTCAGTAGCTTTGGACTCTGGAGTCCTCTATAGCACAAAACAACTTTCAACACATTGCTCTCAACAAATAAAGCAAAGAGTCTCATGTCTCAGTCTGAGCCTATCCACTCAGCTCTCAGGAGATCCCAGAGTGGCCTGGAGGGAGACATAGGATCTGGAACTCTGCTACAGCAGAAGGGGGATGCTCTGTGCTGTTTTGGGCCTTCTGTTGTCTGCATGTCTCATGAAGACACAGCAAAGCAGTAAAAGATAGCAGAGTCACCTTTCCTTTGAAACTGCACAGTGATTTTGCAGAAGTTGGGAGTAAAAATGACTTCTGGATATAAAAATAGCATTGTATAGTGTCTCATACAAATAAATGGCATATTTTATATCTTATATTTTATAGTTGGTTTCTTTCTTCTCTTAGCAAGTGTTTGCATTTGAAGCTAAAGGTTCCATTTCCCGAGAAGCACAGCACAATCACCAGCCTAACTTTTCAGGTGAATGTGACTTTCACAAGAAAGCCAAAACAATTTGGGCTGACACCAGAGATTGAACTGCAGCATTCAGGACCTGAAAGCTTCCCTGGAGTTGATGCATGATCACCACATAAGAAAGCATCCTTCAACACACTTGTGTGTTCCTGGACCACAGAGGAGGACACGTTATCATCTCTGATTTATCCATTACAGCAACAGACACCAACAAGTTTTCTTCTTTTTGGAAGTACAGGAGTGACTTGTGTGTCTCTAATCAAGTTCTCCACACTGAAGCACACTGAAGAAAGAGTAGGGATCATCTCTACTTTTATTTATCAGGCTGGAGATGATGTCAGTAGAAAAGACATCCATTTTAATCTGCACATAAAAGCCACAGCAGAGAAAGAACACTGCAAGGGGCAGTCACTGCAGGGGCCCCAGCAGAGTCTGTAAAATCCAGCACTGTGCTGTGGGGGTGCCAGGCCCAGGCAATCCTGTACATCACTGCAGGAATGCAGGGGGAATGCAGCAAGGAAAGGCAGGTTTCCCTCCCCAGGTGCCAGTTCTGGGTGCATCAACAGACCCTGCACAACCTCATCCCCACTCTGAGGGTTTGGCTGGGCCCAGGCCAGTTCAGATGGATACAGTCTGCTGGGAAAGGGGCTGTGTGTTACCATCTGGGAGAGGCTCCATCAGGGGCTGACCCCTTCACTGTCACCCTCACAGATGCTCCAGCCCTTGCCCTGGGTCCCTGCCTGAGTGATGCTGATCCCATGCCTGAGCCTGGTCCTGGCTCCTGCTGGTCCCACCCTTGAGTTCTGGCTTTACTGTGGACTTATTTACCCTACAGATGTCTCTGGAAATGGCAGAGCCTGGCTGCCATCCCCGAGCCAGCTCTGCTTGCCTTGCTCTGCCCTGCCCACCCCACTGACTTCTGGATGAGTTCCCCTTGCTGAGTAAACCCACTTTGGTTTCTCCCCAACATACCCCCCAGCAGGATCCAACAGCCACCTCCTGCATAAAACAGGGATGCATCACTTCAGGATGGATTCAGAAATTATCTAATAATGCTTAAAAATAGCTTCTATATCTCAAAAGTGTATTTCTAGAATTCCCAAGCACCCACCAATTCAAATGGCCATTTACATAAGCACCATGGGGTAGTGAGACATAAAATCACTCACAATTTTTTTTTCTGCATTCAAAACTACCTTAGAGGCTTTATAAATTCACCTGCTTTCCTCACATTCAAAGAAAATAATCTCACAGTTTTAAATATTGTAGTTAAACTGAGCATTCAGTTTTATTTCCCCTTTGAATGAAAACAATAGATGCTAGAGGAAGGAGCATGTGAGTGCCACATCACAAACCCTCCTCCTGCCTGCATTTCAAGGACAACCAGAAACAGCTTGGTCCCTCACTGACCTCAATACTCACAGTCTGAAAAGAGCAGCCACAAACTCACAAAGCAAACCAAACAGCTGAACAACAAAGAACCTCGAAAGCATAAAATCAAACTCTTTTATGAAAATCAAAAGTCTTTAATACTCACGGTGATGTTTAAATTCATTTAAGCATTGTAGAGATCAAACTTCCAGTTCCATGAGTGGGAAATACTAAAAAAGTGTTTAACATCACCTCAGTGTCTCTGAATTATATCTCACAAGACTCATTGTCCACTTCATTGCAGAGCTGCAATGAGTATGGGATGAGGAGGCTCAGTCCACCACAAATCCACCATCAGAAAAATTGTTGGGTTTATACTGAGTTGGCTTCAAGAAATAGTTTCCCTTGAATCAACAGTGCCTAAGAGAAGTAAAGAAAGCAATACAGAAGTGGTAGGGTCCTGCATCAACCACTGTATTTTTCAGGTGCTCCAGGGCAAACACTTTTCTTGTTCTCTACAATTTTTAATATGCAAATATGCTGTTATTTAGCAGACTGATAGTTCTGCAAACAAGCTACTCATCAAAAAAATGCAATTACTTACAGGAGGGATAATTAATGATCGTTATAATTTTGCCCCCAGCCCTTTCTGAAATGAGAGCCTGTGGACCAGTTGTCATGTAAATATCTACCAGGAGGCACTACTTGCCATTAAGTCCTACCATTAAAATAAAATGAAAAAATCAAACAGAAGGCTGGAGAAGAACAAAGAGAGATGGGGAAAAGTGGCTTCCCAAGGATAGCTGCAGAACACATACTGCCTGCACCATAAACCTTCATCTTCCCTCATCCATCCCCCTTACCCTATGCAAACACAGACTCTGCATTTCAAGCAGTTGTTTCAATCTAACATCATTACTGGTAACTGTTGAGAAGCCCAGAGCACAATCTGCTCCTACTGAACTTTCCTTAATTATCACTAGATGTAGTCTTAATGGATTGCCTGGAAATGTCAGTAAAAATGAGAGAAAGGACTGTGGTTCAATGAAGTTAAATTAAAATCAGGGCCTTTAAAAAGGATCTGAGAAAGACAGAAAGGTTCATTCTTTCCTGATTTTGCACTTTTTCATTAAACACTAAGCATGGCTTGAAAAGCATCTTGCACCACCTTTGAGCTCCTCATTCATTCACTCTTCAGGCTGAACTGAGCTTGCAAGAGAGGCAGTGAACACACAGCAAGCCAGTCCCCACTTACCAGGGCAATTTAAGGATGAGCAGGAGTTTCCACTCTCTCCAAAATCCTTTCCAAGCCTCACAATGTAAAGTCTGAGAGGCAGCCACAACGATATGGCAGTGCCTGCTTGCTTGCAGCAGTGGGGAAAAAAGGGCAAAGGAAAAGGATTTCTGAGGAGAAGCAGAACTGTGACTAATGGAGGCTAGGAGATCCAGAAGTTGGGAGTCGTGCTGTGGAGTCAGTAATTCTCAATCATCTGCAGACGTTTTTATAGCTAGAAAAATACATCTAAAAAAATACATCTAAACAGGTTAAACTACCCACTGTGACAAAAGCAGGCACTGCTTGAAACAGGGATGGCTCATTTTCCCTGCTATACCTGTTACTTTCACTGGAGTCTAATACTCAATGCTCCACCAAACAGGGCAGAAATAATGCTCTCCTGTTTCATGTCCCTAGGCAGAGCTGTGATTAGTGATGTTTTCAGGTTGCTGTCACATTTATTTCATTAGCACGAACTAGCATTGCAGCTCTGGTTTGGAGGTGCTGTTTCTAGCTGCAAGGGCTGTAGAAAAACCTAAAATATGTCATCTCAGCAAAAGCATCCTCCTCATGGCGTAGCTGAGAGTCATCTGAATCCATCCTCAATGTGTAGAAGTGTGTGAGACAGCAGAGTCAAAGGAAGAGCAATATCTGTTCTGGTCTCCTCAACAGATTCTCAGTTGTGAAATTTAAACCCTGAACTGGGACAATCACTTCATTAACTGTTTCACTTTTGATGAATTCTATGTGAAAAGGGCAAGTATAATTATCACACAGCACCCAAATCCCTCCCAGGCATTTTCCAGGCCAAATATCCTATTTATTGCCACTTCCACTATGGCAATCTCCACAAGGCTGGAATGAACTGCATCTGCAGAGTCTCATGCAATGCTATGAAAATGCAGAGAGGATTATGCAGCTTTTGGGGTGGGATTGGCCTTGCAGAGGGGTACCTGAGTGTGACCACACAAACCACATCTCCCAGTTCCCACTGCAGACTGTGCAGATCCAGTCAATGCAGTTAATGAAGTTCCAGGCACAGTTCCATTGATGAGGCATAGATTTCTGTGTTAGGGTGATCTGAATTCTTCTGAATCCACTAATTTCATCAACAACCTCCTCTATCATAGGAATTTAGTGGGCTGGATGACACTGAGATGCCTACAGTTCAGATTTCATCCTTAGGGTTTGTTCGAGTTGCCTAAATGCAGGTAATGGCACCATCCAACAAACTGAAAGGAGGGCAGAGCTCCAGCTGGCTCCTGAGAAGGGTTTGGTTTTGGAAGATGGCCTTTGCTATTCAATTGCACTGTTTAAATATCTTGTGACCTTCCTAGTACATTAATATCAAATATCTGCTATTTAATAAAAAAAACCCCAAAAAACAATCAAAAAACCCCAAAAAACCAAACAAACAAAAGAAAAAAACAAAACAAACAAAACCCAAAAATTTTTTCATCACTCTTGGAGCTGTAGTTGAATGTTCTCCACTTGGTGGAGTAAAACCAAAACTTCTGCCCACAAATTTTCAGTCTTGTTTATCTCTGAAGTGAATGCCAGGGCAGGTCACTGAGCAGAATTACATTTATTTTTGTGTGTGAAGATCTATGTAGGTGACTTTATTATCTGAACCATGCAAGTGTTCCAACGGGTTCTGTTACTGCTTCACTGTAACATTCCTGAATCTCACAGATTTAAGGTTATTGATAGGTTTCTATCAGAGAAGTATGGTTTGCCAGTGATCACTAAGTTTGGAAACTGCTGCTCTTTCTTAACTCTTATAGAAAACAAAGAAATTTGGAAAAAAAAATCTTCTTGCTATGTTTACCCAGCAAACTGGGCTTTTTCTAAAGATCTGGATTTCTATGAATACTGCTTTACATCAAGAAAGAATTAGGTGATATGGTAACCTCAGTGTTCAAGGAAAATGCATGGATAAAACTCACTGTTTATGAGGCTAAAAAAGGCAGGTTCATCAGAAGACCTTTTGAATGACTGTCAGGAATAGTACACACCCACACAATGGTGAGTTTTTCTGAGTTTTGCTGTTTTAACTGCATTCTCTAGGTAGTGCTCTGGTCTGTTTTTTTCTGTAGATAAAACACATTTTATCTGGTTGCAATGACATTGTTGCTCTTTATCTCTCTGCTTTGTCTGGAGGTGTGCCAGAGGAATGTCACTACATCATTGCAGTGATGCATGGCCACATAAACTCCAGTGTCCTGGAGCTTATCCTTTACAATGCATAGGCAGACATCAGGAACTCCTGAAAGAAACAGCAGAGTCAGTGTCCATGATTCTGAAAAAAAAAAGGATCTTCTCCTTGGTATCCCATGGCTTTATCTGAACTTGCTACTTGGGCCTCAGAATTAGAGCTTATTTTAAAAGCCACTTGTTGGTGTCTCACCACAGAACAAGTAATGCTGTGCTTTCATTTGTTTTTATAATTGAGGTGAGGAGAGCAAATACAAAAAGAATGGAAAAACACATCTTTTTTTTTCTAACAAAACACATGGAGAAAAATTAATCTTCTGGAAAAAAAAAAAAATTCAATTTTCCCAGCTATTGGGTTGATTTATGTTTATAGACCTACTGTCAAGGGCTGCTGTCTATACAATATTTTTTTTTGTCCTGAGCAGTGTCTAATTTCTTCTGTGGAATTTCCAGGATCAGAAGTGGAAGCAGGCTGAAAACTCACACTGTTTGTAGCAGGAAGGGGCCAGGATAACTTCAGTGTGTTCAACATTATTGCATTAGCAATATGGAAAATGAAAAACTTGTAAATCAGTGCCTGTGTAAAGAACTGCCATCAGAATACACTTCAATTGTAGCAGTGCAATGAGCATAACCCACTTTTAGGTTTGTTAGTTATCACTTTGAAAAAGGAACTAGAGGAAGGTGCTACAGGAGCAAGTCTCTTTGAGAGCAGCATTTTCTATATCCTAACAATCTCATCAAGAGTCTGTAAAGAAGAAAGGCATCACTTGAAAGCAGATGAAAGCAACATAAACAACTTTTACTTTCTCATAAATTTTTTATGCTTAGTAAAGTATAACTGTCACAAAAGATATTTTGGAAAACCCTTATATCCATTCAGTTTAATTAACTGCCTAAAAAATTGAAAGAATTCACTGCCTAGTTCCAGATGGTATGTGAAATGTATTGGCTTTTATATTAGAAAGAGTGATTGTTAAAAGTACTGATTTTAATGAACCCTTCAGATATGTAAAATACTTTTAAAATAGTATTTCTAGTAATGTTGGCACTTTTCTATAATGAAAATCTTATTTGCATAAGAAAAGAGTAAAGTTAAAGGTCTACCAGCCTGAAAACAAAACAACTCAATCATATATAGTAAACACAAATAAAACACTTAATCAGGGATTATTTTTCCTTTTAGTCTCAGTTGAGGTGGTGACTCCTTAGAGAAAGCAACTGAAGTAGCAGCTTCTTCCCCCAGCCCAGGGAAATGTTCTCTGATCTGACAAACTGTGTGAGCATGGGAAGATGCTGGAAGTGAAGCCTGAGTATTCCACAGCTAGAAAATTCCTGGCACGATCTGGGAAGCTATGAAATAACATTGAATTTGCTGCAAGGATAGCTTGATTCTTCATTTCTTTAGTCTGCTCTGTGAAGAGGGAGTTGTTGTGTTATTAATACGATGCTGTCCTTGGTCTCCTGGCAATGTCACTTGTCCTGCTGCACCTCTTGGAGGGTGGGGAGCAAAGTTAATCACAGTTTACTCATAGAGGGGAACAGGCTGGAGGAGGTGGCCAGACTCACTAGTGAGGGCAGAGGTAATTAATGATCTGGAATATCAGAGGCAGAAAAACTCCATGGCTGATGGAGGCAGAGCTTCAAAAGGGGAAAAGCTTGAGCTGTCACCTGCTCATCCCTGATGTGATTGCTTGGCTGTTCCCAGAGTCACAGCTTCCCTACAGCTCCCTAATGTGGCACCTGATACAGACAGGGCAAATGCCCAGACTCACATGTAGGCACAAGGGGGTGGAAACAACACTAAAAATCCCAGAGCATCTCCACGAAATCCGTGCCTGGTTCTTAGGGATTGTAATCAGAAGGTCGTAGGATACCAAGAGTGGAATTCAACTTGCAAATTAAAACACCTAAAACTAAGGACCTATATTAACCTGAAAATAGGCTTTATTTCTCTAGGCACAATTGGCTAGATATGCACAGGATGCAATGGGAGTTTAGACACTCCTGCAGACACTTATATTTAGGTGTCTTAATCTGTGAATTTAATCCCCCTCTAGTACCTAATAATATCACCAAATGAGCTGACACATATGGCATGGAGTGACTTTCAGAGCAGGCATCCAGGAAGACTGCAATGACCAGAGAACTAGCCTATTTCCCAATTCCTGTTAAAATTCTGCAAGAAAACAGAAAAAAATCATTTGTGTTCAAAAGGACAGTACAATTTTTGTCCATCCATGACACCACATTGGAAGGATAAATGATCACATTTACAACTACAAACCAGAATTATCTACTTAGCATTTCTTTTTCAAAAATTTAGCACTTAGGCTGCTTCAAAGGAGCTATGTTGCATTTTGATTCCTTGTTTGGTTTTCCCCAGTATGTTTTAAAATCTGTATTGGAAGTCATTGGGGTGAATACAAGGATGTCAAAAATTTAATGACCTTTGCATGCAGGATTCAGATAGCACAATCCTTTCTGCCCATAAAGGTGATTATATTCATGGTGAACCATATGGTCAGCTAAACATAGAGGGTCAAAAGCTGACATACTCTTTGTGACTTACAAAATCTCTTGACTTTGAGGTTACTTCTCTTATATATAATTGGATCTAAGGTGTTTCCTATTATCTTCCCAAATCCCTCTGTTTACTTTCAGTACAATCTACATCTGCAAGCTGCAAAACGGATTTGATGCTGATGTACCATTTTTGACAGAAAATCTCCTGCCCCACTTCTCAGACTTTCTTACAAAATGTGAAATGAATATTCAGAGAATGCCTTGAGTCAACAGGATTAAGGACTGTCAAGTGCACTGCCTAGTCCTATCTACGTGCTAAGGATTTTATTGTACTTTCATGAGAATATTTGCACTGGCAGTTAAGGATGTCTCTAGGGTTTAGCTTTTCTTTCTCTCTTTAATAATAGCTAGGGAGGTAAAAGAGCTGCCAGTTGGGATAAGAAGTTGAACTCCTGCCTCCCCAGCTCTCCACTGTCAGTTTAATTGACTTCATTGCATAACCTTTAATCTGGCATCCTTTACACTCAGCAGTGCATTATTTTACCAGCCCTTTAATTATCAGTGTGTACCAGAGCTGATACTTGCTCACCATGTCCAGACATCACACTGCTCCCTGGGGAAAGAAACCAGCACAGGGCAGGGATTCTGACCTGGAGAGGCTGGAAGGGAAGGTGGGAAGGTGAAGCAGGGAAGGAACTTGATTTTGGGGGTAGATGAGCAAAAGGAAGCAGTGGATATCAGGACAGCAAAAAAGCATGGCAACCACCAAGAAAGAATAAACACTCAGAAAACTGGGCACTGTTTTGGAGAAACAGGCAGAAAACAGGGTAAAATAGAGAAGAGACAGAAATTCTGAATAAAAAAAGATTTTTAAAAAGCCTGACAGGCACAATCCTGGTCTTAATAAATCCTATCATGCATGGTAGAAACAGAAGGCAAATAATACAGACTCTGCCCAAATAAAATGAAAATCTGCATTTAATTCATATACACATAGAGGAGTATGGGAAGCACCTTCTGCACTTTGGTACTTTACAGTCCAAGAGTGATTAGGGAACTCGGATTCAGAGTGGTGTCTGGTGGATAAATACATAATATATTAAACTTCAAACACCTTAAAAGATATAAAATAACAAAAAAAAATCACAAGAGAGCTTAAAAATAATCCAATAAAACATTTCCAGTATAAGTAGTGGGGATTTTTTAAAAATTAATTTCTGTGTTAATATTTCAGAAAAAAGTCAAGACTTTAGAAAAAATCATAGTGAATTAGAAAGTTTCTCTTTTTTCTACGTTCATCCTAATCTTCCCCTTTATTCTGTCTTCCCTTTCTTCCTCTCTTTTCCTCTTTTCCAAAAGAAAAAGGGAAAAAGTCACAAACCAACCTTTTATCAACTCCAGAGAGGTGACAGCAGAGAGAATAGTGTTCCACCAGATCAGTGGAACAAAAATGCTGTGTTTATTTTGGAAAAGGTATAAAACTTTATGGTAAATTCATGTAAAAAGGTTGGGAAAGGGAGGGAAAGACAGAGAATTTCTTTTCCACAACAAAGGAAAGTCACTTCCAGCCCACACAAACAATTAGTGTCTATTTAGAGACAAAAATAAGGCCTAATTTATTAATAAAAGATAGCAAGTCTGCTAATATTATATCTGTGTTTCATTAACATGAAGCAGTGCAGTTGCAGATCTTACAATTTACTCAACATCAAAGACTAATTTTGTACAGTGAATTATGTATTGAATGTTTCTACCTTCACCCAAAAGGCCAGCTTGTTCAAAGATGAAGAATAACACACCAGAAAATTGATAGAGCTTTTATGGGATGCAGTAGCAAGGAAGGATTGCATTGGCTTGGCCCCATTCAGAGCCTGAGTTTATAAAGCAGTACTGGGCTGGGAAAGAACAGGACAAAAAAAATTTAAAGCCCAAACCTCTGCTGAATGTTCCATACATATGGAGGAAGCTGAGGGAAGGAGGATCTAACAATGTCCCCTGGCCTGTCAGTGCTGATGTCCTAATCAGAGAAAAGACAGAAAGTCACCAGGAGAAATGCAAGGTCTCAGAGCCCAGCTCTCCAGGGCAGGAACCATCTGCTCTGTGTTTGTACAAAGCCCAGCCCAGTGGAGTCTTTGTTAAAAAGTTTAAAAAATTATCTTGGCTTTTACCTGAAGGTAATTTAGAGGCTGTATTTTGGGAACACCAATGGGCAAAAAATGACCTTGACTGCTTTATTAAGATGCCATGCCCATGGACTAATGGCTCTGGCAGCCAAGATTTTCCTGTTCTGGAAACATTTGCATTTAACCAGAGGACATTCAATTTACTGGCATTTAATGCTCTGTAAGAATACAAGCCAAAGCACAATGGTGTTATTGTCTTTTCTAATTCTAATTAAATACCACTGTCTTGCTTGACCATGAAAAAATTGCAGATTTCATCCCTCTCAGCTGTTACTACCAGGGCTGGAGAGAAGAAAAAACATCAAAGAAACAACATCTGACATCTATAAACCAGAGAAGAAAAACTGAAGGGTTGTATAGTGCAAGACGCCTTTATCTAGCTGCCAGCTTCTTTGATGAGTTCACTCAGAGCATTTACACTGAACTGGGGCTGAAGGTTTTGTTTCTTAAACATCCCCTTCACTCAAGTCAGACTGTCTCAGTGCAGCTCCCAATAGGGAATTACCAGAGGAGGGAGGGAAGGGAAGATAAGGAAAGGGAAGATGGAAGGAAGGAAGGAAGGAAGGAAGGAAGGAAGGAAGGAAGGAAGGAAGGAAGGAAGGAAGGAAGGAAGGAAGGAAGGAAGGAAGGAAGGAAGGAAGGAAGGAAGGAAGGAAGGAAGGAAGGAAGGAAGGAAGGAAGGAAGGAAGGAAGGAAGGAAGGAAGGAAGGAAGGAAGGAAGGAAGGAAGGAAGGAAGGAAGGAAGGAAGGAAGGAAGGAAGGAAGGAAGGAAGGAAGGAAGGAAGGAAGGAAGGAAGGAAGGAAGGAAGGAAGGAAGGAAGGAAGGAAGGAAGGAAGGAAGGAAGGAAGGAAGGAAGGAAGGAAGGAAGGAAGGAAGGAAGGAAGGAAGGAAGGAAGGAAGGAAGGAAGGAAGGAAGGAAGGAAGGAAGGAAGGAAGGAAGGAAGGAAGGAAGGAAGGAAGGAAGGAAGGAAGGAAGGAAGGAAGGAAGGAAGGAAGGAAGGAAGGAAGGAAGGAAGGAAGGAAGGAAGGAAGGAAGGAAGGAAGGAAGGAAGGAAGGAAGGAAGGAAGGAAGGAAGGAAGGAAGGAAGGAAGGAAGGAAGGAAGGAAGGAAGGAAGGAAGGAAGGAAGGAAGGAAGGAAGGAAGGAAGGAAGGAAGGAAGGAAGGAAGGAAGGAAGGAAGGAAGGAAGGAAGGAAGGAAGGAAGGAAGGAAGGAAGGAAGGAAGGAAGGAAGGAAGGAAGGAAGGAAGGAAAAATCCTCCCACTGCCCCAACCTGGATTTATGAGCTGTCAGAAATGCTGTAAGGTTTATCTCCATCTCCTCCCATCAAGACAGATGCTGATGAGTGCTTAACCCATTCAAAGATATTAAAAACAATGGCCACTACAGTAATTTCACGATTACAAGCCGCACCTGAGTATAAGCTGCACTTCTGGGTGTCGGCAACTTTTTGTTCTTTGTCCATATATAAGCCTCACCTGATTATAAGCTGCACTTCGAATTCGGACCAAAATTTTAGTCAAAATGGTGCAGCTTATAATTGTGAAATTACTGTAATTAAAATCCCCAAACGAGGGAGAATTCCACCTTCTGTTGTAAACTGCCATCTCTACTGTTGTTTTTAAGGATGATCAAATATCTTCAAGGCTTTGGAAGTCACAAAGTGGAAAATGTGTTGACTGCCAATATAAATATGGGTTGCAAACGTATTTAACAGAAGGCACAAGGGTGAATTTGTTTTACCACAATACTTGGTTTAGATTCAGTAATTATGCTGAAAGATACAAAGTGCTCTCGTGAAAGTTACTTTTTAAAATGATTTGTAGTTTTTAGGGCAAACAAGTACAACAGAAAAGGCCATCTAATCCAAATGGAGTAAATCCAGTCAGGTAAAAAAGTCAGTTTAAGTCAATAGGCAGTGGAGCTGCCTGAGTGAAGCAGATACAAATGTTTAAAGTCCCAAATTTGGCAAATCTGTTACAAGACCAGGTGTGGAGCAAGAGGGGTCAGATCCTCCTCTGAGCAGCTGTCCAGGGTCAGCCCAGCCTCCTCTGGCACACACAGAAAAAAGCATTTCACAGCTCAAATGAGGAGTCTGCACAAGACAAAATCTGGGGTTCACTTTCTACTTCCAAGGTTTGTTCTTCCTCTTCAGATATTCCAGTCAGGCTGCTGGAGAAAATCTGGTACATCAGACTTTCTTCCAGAGGGACCAGAGCTTGGTGCATACCTGGTTGCACATTCTTTGCACCCTTTTAAGTTAAAGTAGACAAAATAATAAGCCATCAGCAATGGCAGACTTAAAACAGCACATCATCACACTCTCAATGTAATTATTTCATCAGAGAGAGGTTAACTACACTGATAGGTGTGCAGTGCATGAATATGAGCCTATGCCAGTGTCTTTCTCACATTTTTTCCCTATAAGTGCCTGCTGTATGAATTCCAGAAGCTTTTCAAATGTCTCCTCACTGAAGTGAAACCTGTCATGGTTTCCTGTGGTTTTCCTTGTGTTTTTTTTTTTTTTCTTTTCTTACAGAAGGAATTCTTTATTCTTGATGGAATAAGACTATGCTGAGACTTTTAGAAAAAATATTTCTTCAGCATCAAACTATGAGGCATGAAGTGTGGCTCTCCAAATTAAGTATCTGCCATGATCTGTGCTTCAGTTACTTTTTACTTTTTTATTGTGCTTATGCTCTGAATGCAAACATCAAAAGTGAGATCCATATGTTTATAAAGGTGCTGTAACCATTTCTGTCCCCTGACCATTAAGTGCCATACAAGAGTGGTCTAAGAATGCTCTCCACAGTGAGAGTGACAGACCTCAAGTGATAAAAGAGATTACAAACAGAAATAAAGAAATTCCTTCCTATTTTAGAAGAGACACAAAATACTCATCTTGTTCAGACCATAATTAAAATTTCCTGCTGGAAGTAAGGATTGCAAGTCTGAACCACGAAAACACTCTTCCTCATTTTCCTTTTCTTAAGCATTGTCCACTTCGTTTATAAGGAAAATATGAGGTAGAAATAATACTATTAATCACTAACATCACTGTGGCCAAAGTGCTTCCAATTTGATATGTATTTGTTTTTCTGACTAGTTGCAGATAGGGAAAAAATGCCCATTCCTGCATTTATTTTGATCAATAGAGCTGAAAAAACCTTATAAAATCCATCCTTCATCTGAACATGCCCCTGAATGAAGAAAATATAATGAAAGAGGAATCAAGTTCCTTCTGTGACAAAGCTATGAAATAACACTCTTTATTGCTTATTCTACCAAAGGAGATTTCAATCTCTGTATTTTAAAGTCTGTTTTGGATATTTCAGACCACATGTGTGCTTAAATATCTGTCAGGCTCCAAAGAATAATAACAGCAACCACAATAATAATAATAATAATAATAATAATAATAATAATACAGAAAAAAACTAAGCATCACTTTTTATATACTAAAACTCCACTATTGAACCATGTCTCATATGCAGGTAAATTAAAGCACAAATTAACAGAATTAAGCATGAGCTTAAATGCTGTGGATTTCAAAGGCACAGAAGCCCATTTTCAGACATGAGTCCCTTTGCTGGGTTTATGATGAAAAATTCATGTTACAATTCCATGATTTATCAAGATCAAACTGCATTTGGGAAAGGCACTATTGTGTGCTTTCAGTATATTTGATTTCATAAATACCAGCTTCTCTTGATGCATGTGGAATACATTTAGTAGTCTGAGAACTCCAGTGATGAGGATGCAGTAAATCAGCAACTCAATCAATGCTACTAACACAAGTCCCTTCTTATAATGAGGCTTTGCAGGGATTTCTGTTTAGTGATTTATATCTCAATATCAAGTTGTGACAAAAGTAAGGAGTTTAGATCCAGGCTTTAATGCATAAAGAACCAGGGGTGTTTCTCATATCTATGCTTAAGTTTAGAAGAAATGATTGAGGGCATGACCCAAATCCATAGTGGTTTTCTGCTTCTAGTACTCTGAATCATTTGTCCTTCAAGGATATTAAACTTTTATTTTTTAAAGTTTACTAGTAAGAGAATGAAAAGGCATAATTTGTTTCCACTTTTCAAAGCTCCTATTTAAACTTCAGGATATCACACAATTTCTGAAATGGAATGCATTTCAATTTCAAACTGAATTTCCACCATGTAAAGATCTATGCTGTGTTATTCATATGTTTTCTGATAAACAGGTTTGTTAAGAAAGGAACAGTCTACAAATGGAATTAGTTTTCTTTCTTTAGAATGTCATGAACCCCACCACTTTCACAGTCCAGCCAATATAGCAGCCTGAAGTAAGGACTGAAAGAATGACAGAACTGATTGGATTTTTTTATTTTTTCATTTATAAAATGAAATATTGTAGATACAAAGCAATTTTGGATCAGAACAGCTTTTTTTTTTCTCTCCACAAAACAATGTCTGTGTTTCAGTGTTTGCTGAACTCCCCAGGGACCAGTGATGCACCTTTCCCAGAAAACCACTCTTTGTAAGACAACTGTAGGATGCAAATTGCAGATATTTCTGACAACTATTAATAGCAAATCACCTACTAAGAGCACAGAGATGGTCTTTAAACCTAGTCTCATACCTTCCTTGTATATAGGGAGGAAATAAAAATCCTTCTGTCCCTGTCTGGGGTTGAAGGCTAGAGCTTTAGCTTCACTGAAATATTGCCTATACATTCCAGCAGGTAGAGATCTCGAGGGCTGATCATTCTCCAACAGCCTTCTCATGTCCTGCTGTGAAGGACATTTACTCCTCCTGCCAGTGTCTGGGAAAACATCTGTACCCTGCACCCCCAGGCTTTGCAAACACTGCTGTTTATATTGAGTATTGAATTTGGAGACTTCAGGCATAGCTGCTGTCACTCACTGTTATTTGCAAGCCTCAAACTGGTTGCATTCCATTTCTTTTCCCTACTCCTTTTGGCTTCCCTTTGAAGAAGGCACCAGAAGAGATCACTGATGCCAGTAGGAGCAGGTTTTCATTCACCATCTCTCATTCACCCAGTTCCACTCACACACATCCACCCAGAGGCACACAGGAAAGCAGCACAGAACAGAGCTGATTGCCATCTGGAAACCTGTGGTGCAAATCGCCCTTGTTTTTGTTATTTCTATTCAAGTTTCATGTTGGGTGTAATATTTTTATTATGCAATAGTAGTATACAAAATTACATGTATGTTTGCATTGTTTTGATTTTTTTAGTTATCTTTCATTAAGTAATCATTGACCATCAATAAATGCAGGAGTTTTCAACCTTTAAACTTGTCAAAAAACTTAGTTATTCTTAAAATCTTTTTTTTTCCTGCTAAAAAACTTATCTGTTTCTTACTCAAAGTCCACTCACTCTTGTTCTGCTCCTGATTCACGACTCTCCATTTTCTAAGAAGCTCTTGTACACTGGAGATGCCTTGAAATCTCATTTTAAATCAAAGTCAGCCTTCAAACAAGTTTAGTTTAGTTTTGTTTAGTTCTTAAATCTTGTCACTTTCGCTTTCCTCTGGATTCTTTTTGATTTGTACTTATAATTCTGAAACTTGGACTCAGATCACAAAAAAATTATTTATAGCAGAATAACTATTTCCCACATCCTATTAATGCTACTCTTATTAAAACTTCCCTCAAGAAATTCCTTACATCTTTACAACAGCATTAACAATGTTTATTTAATTTATGATCTAATATCAGTTCTTTCTGTGCTGCCCAGTGAAATATTCCCCATTTATATCTCTGCATTTGATTCCCTGCAGCCCTGTAGATAGTATTTTTGTTTATTGACCTTTATGTTAATGATTTTAGGCTCTTTGACAAGTAGCTCTATGCACCCTGTATACTAACCCTGTACTCTGCAGTGTCTGTAACCCATCCCAGGCTGGCATCAACAGGAAATGTCAGCAGGGCAGATCTTCCTCCATCATCCAAACCAGTGAAAATATGGACAGCAAGGCCCAAGCTTTGATGGTTGGGTACATTCCAGTGAAATGCTCTCTTTTATTTACAGAAAAACATTAATAGTTACTCTACTGCTTTTCAGGAAGCTCCACATCCATTTTGAGACCATTGTATCTCTACACCTTTTGGGAAAAATGATTTGAAATGGTGTTGAAAGCCTTGCTAAAATTCAAGGTATGTCACACCTATCACTTTTTTATCCACTTGGCAGATCCTCTCCTTTTACAGGGATGACATAATTTATACCTGACAAACCCACAGGGTCTATTTTTATCTACTTATTATGCTCCACAGGGTAAGTAATTAATAGATCCATTCTCCTTTGGGCTATTGGAGTCAGCTTGACTGGTGGACCATTCTCTCAGGTTTCTTATTCCTTCTTCGTGGTTCGTTCCCCAAGTGTGGTTCATTCTCACAGGTAATTTTACCCAGACACTCCTAAACTAAATATGTTTGACTTATCTATATATTTTATAGTTATTTTCTCCTCCTCTCTTTTCTCCAGGTCATCTGTCTTCTTGTTAAATTTAATCACTTTAATTAAAGAGGCACAAATTTCTTTTAGAAGACTGAAATAAATAATAAAATTTTAGCCTTTTCTCAGCCATCTTGTTTCTTTTTTCCACATTATTTAATTGGTGGGGTTTTGGTGGTTTTTTTGCTTTTTTTTTTTTTTTTAATTGCCTTTCACATGTTCCTAATGTATTTATAGTGGGGCTTTTTGTTGTCCATTAGGTGAATTGCTTGCTGCAAGTTATTCTGTCCCTCAGCTCAACCTCCTCTCTTTCCAAAGTTTTGTGTCTTCCTGCACATGATCTTTTGAAACAGTCTGATCTCTGAGACCTGGACCTTATGTTATTTTTTGCTCACACTAGAAAATACCAGAAAACCATCACACCACAGAGTTTCCCTCATAGCATGTTTCAAGCAATCTTCTCAGCTCCACAAATTTGTATGATCACAGAAACATCCCACCTGGAAACCTGCTCCACCAGACCACACCATTCCACTCCAAAGAAAATTCAACTCATTTAAAAATCTGATCCAGAAGTGCATTGTGGGGTTTTTTTGGTTTTTTTTTTTTTTTTTTTTTTACCTCACTGTGCCCAGTTGTGTAATTGCCAAGTCTTTCCTAAGTCAAAAAACATGATGAGCCAAAGCCACCAGGAAAGAACTAAATGAGCTATCATTTGTGGCTTTCACATACCATTCCTTATTTTGATAATACAATTTAAAATTATAGTGGTGAACACGCATAAATGTCAAGTGTAATAGCATTTGGTGGAAAATAAAACAGGAACTGGCAATCTAACAGCTGGGCTCTGCACTGGAGCCTGTGCTACCTCTTCCTACTCAGCTTTTACAGCTGTCTGTCAACACAGCCGTGTGTTATTGTCAGCCTATTTGCCCTTCTGATCAAACCACCAGCAATTTAGGCTGATTGCTATGCAGCCTGAGTAATTTGGGCCCTGCTCTCCCAGACACGCTGGTGGCAGCTGCATTCCCATGGCTTCCTGCAGCACACCTGCACAGGGACTGCAGTCTGCTGGCTGCAGTGCTACAAAATACCATAATTACACCATATTTATGGCTGAAACAGAACAGCTTAATTGCAGGGGAACTGGGGCTGGGCATTCACGGATAGCTGGGATGTTACCTGGTGCAAAAAGGTGAGTGCTGCTGCTTCCCATGCAAAGCAATCACTCTGCTCAGCAGGGTGAGGGGTTGTACTGAAACACACCCACTGCAACCACAAACCTGGCCTGGAACAGGAACAGAAATCCAGAGCTCTCTCCAAGCATCCACGTGCCCCAGTGCACCTGCACAGATCCATTAGAGCCAGCCAGAAAGGGTTTGATTGCGAGGGAATATCCTGTGCTTGTCTGTTATTTCCCATCCCTTGGTGGGATGCAGCAGCACCCAGCAGTGCTGTGAATCAGAGCCTCATTTACCACCCACAGCTTAATGGGAGCTGTTGCCTGGGATTGCTTTCAAGGGTAGCTATTTGCTTTTAAACTGGGCTCTCAAACAACCCAGGGTGGTCAGACAAGGGCACTGGCATATTGCAGGGGGAAGGGCATCTCCTGCTTTTAAAAGTGCTCAGTTTTGAAAAATGATAAGGAAAATTAAACACATAACCTGGACCTTCATTCACATACAGGGAGACGGAAGCCTACTCATTGAGAAGTGGGGAGAGCAGTATGAAGGAGTAAAAGGGGTTCCAAGAGATTACAAAAAACCCCACTGGGTTCACAGGACTATCTCACTGACTGATAATTCATCAGTGGGAAATAAAATGTTTTGTTTTCAATAAATATCCAATGTTCATTTGCCCTATGCAAAACAAAAGATGATCCTGAAAGGAACATTTTTCAAAACCTGTGAACACCAAAAATTGGTTTATTCCACTGATCCACACTGCAGGAAACAGCCTGACTTCAGGCTTTTGTTCATCCAATTCACATATCACTATACTCTTAAGACTACTACTGCTTCATGGGGTTTTACTCTGACCAGTGGTAAATCCCTAAATGCAGCAGAAGTAGAGGAAGAAACAGTTCAAGGACTAAACAAATAAGTTTTATTTTCCAAGCAAATAGTCCTAGGAAACAAGTTTTAAAAGAAAAAAAGAAGAGACCTGTAATTATTTGATGTGGTGCACACATAATAGACTTTGAGGCAATTATTAAAGAAAATTCAGATGGCCAGAGTTCATTTCTTGTGCAAAGCTCCCCCTCCCCTGAGACTGCAGGCAATTGGGCTATGTAGCCTCAAGCAGAAACCTCAATAACTTCATCTTTGGGGATTTCAACCCATTTGATCACTTTAATAGAAAAAGTGATGTGACACCTGTTTGTCATGACCCGGGTTTCCTTATGTAAGTCACTCACTGCTGTTTGAGAGGTGTGACCCCACACCCTGTTCCAGTTTGTGCCACAAACTGGGCCCCCATCATCTGAGAAACTTTGCATCTTTGCCTCTCAATATATCCCCTGGAAATAAATAATAAAATGCTCAGCACTTCCCAGGAGCAATGCTCTGATGTGAAAACCTGTACTGCACACCTCCTGCTCCCCTGGTTCTCTCCAGTGCCTAAAACCTGGCAAAGATCTGAGAGAGCAGCTGAAGCCCAGCTTAGTACCAAAACTGGGTATTTGCAATGCTAATCCATTGGATTCAGAATCTTTTGCACCATCTCCAATTGTAAGTGGCTCCTGGAAAGAGGCTGAAATGAAGTTAGGTATGAGCATGGCAGAACGGAAACTATCAAGTAACAAGGCTTGTTTAAAACAGAAATTACTCCAGAAAGTGCTGTTCAAGAGAATCTATTCCAAATAACCCATTATATGCACAGTCTTATAAATATCCAAAGTGTGTTTCAAGGACCCACTTGTGTGACAGCACAGAATACATTTGTGTATCCTGTACCAATGACACACTTGTGTGTTCTTCCACCCACATAAAAGTGAGCAAGACCCAACCTCATAACAATCAGCAAAAAGACCTTGCTGATGTCTTCTTTTATTTTTATTTTACAATTTTTAATATTTAGTGCATAAACAGAACTTGGACCATGCCCTGAGGTCCAGAAGAAGCCAATGCCACAATGTGCTGGGCCCACATTTAAACATTAGACATAGCAGAAGAAGCTTGGAGCTGCAGCATGGCAATGACAAGCATCCCTATGACCTGCCAGGAGCCTGGAAGAGTCCCACTCTTCTCATATGAGGATAAACAGTTATAGGATGAGCAGTTTGAGATCAAACTACCTGAGAAGCCGAAACAGAGGTAAATCAGTAGAGAAAACCTCTGCTGTGATGAGACTGAGACCCAGGAACAGAACCAGCCATGGGCCCTGCCCATCTGAGCCCCTTCTCTGATACCTGATTATGCCATGTTGTGGTTTACCCCAATCTGCAGGGATGAGGAGGAGAATCAGAAAAATGTAAAACCCGTGGGCTGAGATAAGAACAGTTTAATAACTGAAATTCAGTAAAATATAATAATAAAATAGGAAGAAGAAGAAGAAGAAGAAGAAGAAGAAGAAGAAGAAGAAGAAGAAGAAGAAGAAGAAGAAGAAGAAGAAGAAGAAGAAGAAGAACAAGAACAAGAACAAGAACAAGAACAAGAACAAGAAGAAGAAGAAGAAGAAGAAGAACAAGAACAAGAAGAAGAACAAGAAGAAGAACAAGAAGAAGAAGAAGAAGAAGAACAAGAACAAGAACAAGAACAAGAACAAGAACAAGAAGAACAAGAAGAAGAAGAAGAACAAGAAGAAGAAGAAGAAGAAGAAGAAGAAGAAGAAGAAGAAGAAGAAGAAGAACAAGAAGAAGAACAAGAAGAAGAAGAAGAACAAGAAGAACAAGAAGAAGAAGAAGAAGAAGAAGAAGAAGAAGAAGAAGAAGAAGAAGAAGAAGAAGGAGAAGAAGAAGAAGAACAAGAAGAACAAGAAGAACAAGAAGAACAAGAAGAAGAAGAAGAAGAACAAGAACAAGAAGAAGAAGAAGAAGAAGAAGAAGAAGAAGAAGAAGAAGAACAAGAAGAAGAACAAGAACAAGAACAAGAAGAAGAACAAGAAGAACAAGAAGAACAAGAAGAACAAGAAGAACAAGAAGAACAAGAACAAGAAGAACAAGAAGAACAAGAAGAACAAGAAGAACAAGAAGAACAAGAACAAGAAGAACAAGAAGAAGAACAAGAAGAACAAGAACAAGAAGAACAAGAAGAAGAAGAAGAAGAAGAACAAGAACAAGAACAAGAAGAACAAGAAGAACAAGAACAACAAGAACAAGAACAAGAAGAAGAAGAGAAAGAAGTAAAACTTAAAAGAAGCAAATGATGCATTATATAATTATTGACCTGCTGACCAGTGCCAAACCCATCCTGAACCATGATCAGCCCCTCTCCTGGGTAACTCACCCAGTTTATACACTGAGCATGGGGTTCTGTGGTGTGGAATATCCCTCTGGCCATGCTCCCTCACAGCTTTTTTTGCACTTCCTCTATGGCAGAGCATGAGCCACTGAAAATTCCTTGGCTTAGGGTAAGCACTGCTTGGCAACCCAAAAGACCAGTGTGTTATCAACAGGATTCTGAATCCAAAACACAGCCCTGCACCAGCTACTGAGAGAAAATGAACTTCATCCCAGCTGAAACCAGGACACACTGACAAGAGCTTGCCTGTGTATCATATTTGTGTGAAGCTGTCTGTACCTCGTAGCTGACAGGAAACTAAACTGCTTCTGTCATTTCTTTATTTCATTTTCCAGCAATTTTCCGCCAGTGTATGTGGGAATTTAAAAGAGTGACAAACTCATTTTGGGTTTGTGCTGCAAACCCCATCAGCCAAGGTTTTGCTCACATACCACAACTGTCTGAAGAGATTTGGCAGGGACTCGGATGCAGCTGGTGCTGGATGGGGCTTGGGCAAGTGATGCACTTTCCAATTGACCTGATAAACTGGCAGTCTTGGATGGCTGCATTTTGTCTAATCTGCAAGAACTGCTACACAGAGCTTATTGGAATCATAAATTCTGGCTTTCTGGAGTCTTCATTTGGATTCTTCTTGATGAATTATCTTGCTTCCCTAATCCAAAGGATGCTATGATTACAAACTAAGGACTAGAAATAATTTGACACTAGATTCCGTAATAGAATACAGGAAACACAACTGTGTGTACAAGCACTTTTCTTCCATCCTGTGTTTCCCCTTCTGAACACTGGGTTTCACAAAGACAGGACTCTTCTTTTTCGCAGCACTTTTTAGAAAGCATGAATAATATGGATCAATATTCATAAAGAGTTTATCTCTGAGTATTTCTTCACTTCATTTTATTTTTCTGCCTACTACAGATAGATATTTTGTTATCTATTTTTTACAGCTCTTTTATCCTTCCTCTTGCACACTGACTTGGTTGCTACCTGCATTTCTACCCTATCTATATTTCTTTGTTGCTTTAATTCTTTAGATGTAACCATTAAAACTCAGCTCTTTATATTTCTTAACTTCTCAGAGTGACAGAAAGCTGCAGAAGTGGTAGAAGTTTATTTTGGAGTTTCAACAGAACTGTCTGGAAATTTTCAAATATGTTTTTTTTACAAAAAATTTCTAACACATTTTTGCCTGCACTTCACATACTGACAGACAACATCTGCTCAAGGGAAATATTAGGAATTAATGGCTGGTTTAAGAAAAACAAAAAATCTGGTGGCAAGGACAATTCTCCAGGTCACAGCTACTTTTCCACGGTAAAACTTCATTGTCCAGTCTGAAGGGATGACCCAGCAGGAGAGACTGACTTTAAATGACATGAGACAGAAGAGCAAGCACCTGCAAGGTGAGCTCAATGGGATGCACTCTCCTGCCCATGGGTGCTGCAGGGAGCAACAAGTGTTTGATGGAGAGGACTGATGAGCTGAGGGTCCCTGTGAACACACCTTTGGGATGGTTGTAACACTCAGGTCATGATTTGGTGTGTCCTGTAACTTAAGTGTATTCAGCTGCAGTTCTCTGCTGTTTGACTGCCTCACCATTTGCAACACATTTATTCTCTCCAAGATGAAAGGAACTGCTATTTACTCTTTGAAAGGTGAAAAGGAAGGAACTGAGAAATTAAGTGCATCGAACAACATTGTAAAAACACAGAAATGGAGCACAAGGATTAATTTATTCTCAAGCAGCACTTGCCCTGTCTGCAGGAGCACCTCTGTCCATTTGCAAGAAAGAGAGGCATGAGCTGTCAGCCCCTTCTTGCAGGACCTGAGCAAACCACTCCTTTCAGTCTTGGCACTTGCTCCCTCTCCTTGCTCATCTCAAAGATGCCCTTTCAACACACACTCTGGAAAAGCCTTTCATGTGCACAATTATTGGGAAGAAAGCAGAAATCTCAGAGAAGAAAAGATGTGCCGAAAAGTGAATAATGATTTTGTGTAGCTTTGATTTATTGACTAGTGGAAGTTATGTATGCATGGTTATTTAATGCCTGTGGCTGGTTGAGCAAATTTGTTACTTAATTCAGAGTGCTTAATGCTGAATGGTCATTATGTTACTGCAGGCTTAATTAACTGGTGGGTGGACTATGGGTTTTAATACAGATGGAAGGAGGTTTTTTGTTTTAAGAAGAAAATGGTTTTTTAATTTGCTTTTTTTTTAAATTTTTGCATACTGTCTCGGTATTGACTATTCACGTAGTGAAGACTTTCTGTCATGGCCTATTTCAGTAACAGTCATTTTATTTTCTTAGACTATTCAGAAATATTCCCTCTGAATCCCTATCCACCAGGCATAGTTAAAAAAAAAAATCGAATGCATTTATGTCATCAGAGCCTTTCACATTTATATTTAGCTGGCACCTTTCAGGATTTGCATTGAGCTGATTTGGTGGTGGAGTGTCAGCCCAGCCAACAGACACTGCTCTGGGTCTTAGGGCATGTTCAGCACAAGCCAGGTGATGAGCTGGATGAGCTGACAGCCCCCTTTGCTTCCTGATTTCCAGGTTTCTATTTAAGTGTGTGACTCAAACCTGCAATATTTCCACAGCGACCCATGTCCCCATGACATTTAAGGGACAGTCACTCAGGCTGCAGGTGCTTTGTGATTTATGTCTGAACAAATGGAGCTATTCAATTTACCCTGCATCCAAGACTTCATTACATAAATCCTGAGCTAAACTCCTCTTTGTCAGAAATTAGACCCTGAGCTACCTATCTGGAGAGCATTTACCTTCACAGCAGTAGGAAGCAGCAACTTGGAACAAAATTTTAAGCTGCTGAGGTATTTGGAAGGCTCTAGAAATCAACTCAAGGAATCTTTCTCCCTCACAAAGGCAGGTACAAATGCATTGGATGCAGTGTCCCCACAGGTGGTGACCACTGGTCCCACATTTCCCAGGAACATCCCTAGCTGGCTCACAGAAACCATAAGGAAAGTCCTTGGCATGTAGATAAATTTGTGCTTAATTTATGAGAAACTTTTCCTTTCTGTGATCCAACGACTTCCCTCATCACAACCCTGATGATGAGAAAATGACACCATTAAAATTCTGAAATCCATCTGCATCTCCTGCCCACAGCACTCAGGACAGCATTGTGTCACCACATCAGCTCTCTCCAAGGGAGAACAAAAGCACAGGGAATGTCACCATGTCCCCCAAGGCTGGCCTGTGGTGGGCAGGGAGGACAGGACATGCACTCTGGAGGCACAGTAGCAAATATAAGAATACTTCTCCATGGAACTGACCTCTTCACAAGCACCTCTGGACTGGCTCCACACCAACCCTCACTGCTGGGCTTTGCTTCAGCAGGTCTCAGTTCTTCGTGTGACTCCCAACTGGCTAAGTGAGAGCTAAAATATCAAAAGATTTGAAAAAAAATGCTGCTTCTTTTTATACTGTGTCACTTCATTTATTACTGTGCATCATTTAGTATTATGTATTTGCTACCAGTGCATCTGGTAGCAATTACTTTGCTACTGTAGACATTTCCAATTACCTGATGTAGACATGTTCTATTACCTTCTCCTCAGTGTAAGCCACTCTTAACAGTGCAAAAAGTGTCAAGGAATCTGAGTTCTGACCCATGGGGTTTCATGGAAAGCACTGAAGTGGTTAATTTATACAGCTCCAGTAAGAATCAAAGTGCTTGGCAACAAGAATATCATATAAACTCTCCTCAGTGCAGGTAGTTAATTGAGTCTTGCAAATTTTACTTGCCTGCTCAGCTGGGATGAGTAATTATTTTTGATGGACGAGTAAATTGCCATTAGTATTTCCATTCTACTAAAGCTGGAAGATTAGTCTTTGTGGCCGAGCTGATAAATTTCCATTACAGCTTTGCAAGTCTGAGTGAATGGATGTAGCTGCACTTTCAAACACACACACAAAATCTGTCCCTACAGGTACAGCCTGAACCCTTACTCAAACACAGAGCCTCTTCAACAGGCATCAGGAGGGGATCCTACAGAAACTCTGACCCCCACTCAACTCAAGGTTGCTTGGTCTCTGCTGTTTAATAAGGAGCAGTGATGATCTGAAATGCTGCACAAGCTGACTAACACATCATGAGTACACACACCAGGACTGTATTTGCTGTGAACCTAAAGCTCCTGTTTACTCCATTCCCAAATGAGGCTTGATCCTATGAATCACATCTCCTCCAGCTGCCCTGAGCTCTCCTGAAATGCCTCTCAAATCATTGCTGCTCTTTTCCCTGATTTCAGTGCTAGTGTTCCAGACAGCCAATGCCCAGCTGAACCCCAGCACTCAGCTGGGCCATGTGTCTGGGCAGGGCTGATGGAAGACACAAACCTTCCACAGAACAGCCAGGAGAGGTCATGGGTGAGGAGCTGATTGCAGGAAAAACACTTCAAGATTGCATTAGCCATCACGATTCTTTAAGAAAAAGTCTTTCTAAAAGAAACTTTTGGCTTGAGAAAGAGTTATAAGGACCAGTTCTTAGGATTGCACAGACACCTGAAAGGGAAGGGGTGTCACAGCAGGGGCAGCAGGAGTAGCTGGGAGAACTGGCATTAGGTGTCTGAATTTGATTGCAGCAGGGTCCTGCCCTCACTGTTCTCCAGCAGCTCCCCACCGTGCAGAAACCTGCTCTGAGCTTCCAGCATTCCCACTAGCATTCATGAGCTTTGAAAAAAACTTTAAATAAACTGCACAGTCACATTTATGCCCTGTGCATCAGGGGGCACACCACAACCCCTCACTGAGGCAGAGGCACACTCTGCAAAGGGTTTGCACAAGCAGGTGAGGTGAGGGAGTCAACACCTTTGTCCCTACAGGGAGCTCCTCACCTCTCCTGCTGACATTCCTACACCAACACATCCAGGTGCCCTCTTAGGAACTCTCTGTCCTCTGATAAAGGAGGGTCAGATGGCTGCACTGGCAAAAAGCTCTTGGTGAATTTTAAGCTGTATCTTATTCTGCAGGGCTCTTCCAGGAGACTTGTTATAGAGCCCTTATGTTCTCTAAGATGCTTTTCATGCACTCCAAGTTTCTCTGCTCTTCTCTGTTAATAAGGACTCAGGAAATCACTGCCAGGTTTCTCATACCCTTATTAACAAGTGGATGCTGTGACACTGTTTAATTATTAAATAAATCTGCAGTCTGAAAGTAGCTGGAGAAAGAGAAGGACAAAAAAACTGCAACACTTTTATCAGATGCACTGAAAAATGGGAAGAGAATCTGCCTAGCAAAAAGTCTGATCAGGATATGATAGAAAATGCAGATGTTTAGCTAGATTTTTAAAACTGACATTTATAGATGCAGTAAAATGCTTGTGAGAAAGGATTCTTTGGAAAGTATTTAACACATTAATTGTAAAGCACTTTATTTGGGGAGAAAATTACCAGTAATTTTAGCAGCTCCAACTCCTGTCTACAGCAAAAATAACTAAAATAAAACAAAATAAAATAAAATAAACATCCTCTGGCCACTACTAACATCCTCTCTTCTCTTTCCACAGCTTTAGTTAATTGTGGTTTATACCAACTGCAATTCTATCCTACCAATGCAGAAAGATGCTGGCTCTCATGCTTTCACATCAATGTCCTGGCAGATGAAGCACATTGTGGGGCACTGAAGCTCAAGGGAGGAAATGAACCTTTCATTCGAAGCTAAAATGATTTTTTTTCCCCATGTGTCATTGTAGAGTGATGCTGTGCTACTCCCAAAGCACAGGGGTGCAAACCCAGAAACACTGCAAGTTTTTTGATTACATGGGACAAAAATGGTGAATTTTCTGCTGATTTTCAAAGAGTATCAGCACATCTGCCTGCTGTGCTTCTGAAAAACCTCCCTTCAAGTATTTTTAAACCATAGCAAGGCTATGAGGAATAGCTGAGGGATCTGGGGTGTCCAACCTGGAGAAAAGGAGACTCAGAGGGGCCTCATCACTCTCTACAACTCTCTGAAAGAAGGTCGTGGGGAGATCAGGGTCAGTCTCTTCTCCCACATAAAAGCAAGGGGAAATGCCCTCAGGTTGTGCCAGGGAGGTTTATGCTGGATATTAGGAAAAATTTCTTCATCAAAAGTGTTGTCAAGCACTGGAACAGGCTCGAGGGAAGTGCTGGTCACAAGTCCTGGAGGCTGTAGATGTGGCTCTGCACATGGTTTGGTGGTGGACTTGTCCATGCTGGATTGGACTTGGTGATCACAGAGATCTTTTCCAGCTTCATTGATTGTGCCGTTCTGCAGGGATACATTATTTATTAACTGCAAGACAAAGTGAGTGACAGTGTTGATGAAATTTCCATCAAACACGTAGAAAAGGGGACACACATATTTCCTGAAGTTACTGTCTTACTGTTAAAAGAAAGGGAATTTTTTTGATTTCTTCTTACCATGGAATGAATCTGCATTGTCATCACATCACAGATGCAACCTGAACCAGTGAGAGCAGTCCCAGGCTTTGAAAGCATATGCACTCTCCCACCTTCACTGCATTTCCTCAAGCCACTAACTTTGCTATTTCTTTCACCTTAAAAATTCTCCAAACAACCACTCACACATCTTTATTCTGACTTATCAAGGTAAGAACTTATTCAGCCATACCTGACTGAGGGAATTTATCATCTGGCTTAAGGCTGCAATTCAAGACATTCTCAGAACATAAAAACACAGCAATATTTTATTGAACACGTTTTCCAGCAATCTATGCAAATATATACATTGCTCCTTGGGTTGCTTTTTTTTTTCTTCTCTTTTGATTTTGTTGCAACCAGGCACAGGAAACTATCACAGTGGCATCAGTGGCACAAAGAGATACAGTCTAATAAATGTGCTGGATCTGAATTTTTCTGACAAGGTTCAGTGTAATAAATATATGATGAAAACAACACCTTGTTAATCACCAAAACACATTCCCTTATAGACACCAAGGCTTAGACTGGCTTATGGGCAGCATAACCCCAGCAGGATTTGACAAAGCATTGAGAAAAGACATCATTAGTTTTTCAGAGCCATAAATCTCACATATCCAATTTTTAAACCACTGACAAAGTACCTTCATGGAGTGACTAAATTTTTCAGATGGCATAATTTTCCAAGGTCTAGTGGCAAAACTGGAGGAATCATGAAAAGACACCAACATGCCAGTTTATTTTATGATTTATTATTTAACTTGTAGCAATAGTTATTATCTCCCTGAACTAAAGGACTGCATCTCTGGTCATGCCAGCAGGTAGAAAATTAACACTATCAATTATTACATCAAACCAACAGGTTAGAGACCACCTGAAAAAGGAATTTAACATGGCATGTGAGGGACACCCATCCATCCCAGTGAATGTATTCACCAACTTCAGTGGAGCTAAAATTAATGGCAGTATCCAGACCTAACAAGGAGAGCAAGAAAAGCCAAGATGTCACAGGCAGTAGGGGGATAGGAAAAGAATGACACTGGGATTTGCTCAAGTGGCTCTCAAATGTCTTGAGACTAAACCCTGATGAATGAGGGAATGATGAAATGTCCTACAAGAACTCAGGGTACACACAGGTACAGTGATGCACAAAAAAGAAATGGCGCTAAAGTTTACATAGAGAATGATGGGGTTTGAGTAATTAGCGCTCAGAGGGGAGAGCTTGGGTTAAAGCAAACAGATCTATGAAAATGTCAGCTGCTGATCAGGGTCAGCCAAGGCTGCAAGTCAAATGCTGCAAGTCATCAGGCAAGAAACAGGGAACAGACCAGAAAAAACACAAAGGACAAGGGTCTGAACAAGGAGGTGTGGAATGCAAAAGGTGAGCAGGGAATCCTTGTTTATTCTATTTTCCAATATGATAATTATGCAACATTACATATAGTGCCCTAAAAAGGGATGTGGATTCAAAAGCTAATGGACAAATTCATAAAAGAAAAATTAATATAGGACTGCTAAAAGGATGGAAGGGTCTGCCTTATGAAATTGCTGGAGGCTACAAAGATTTACTTGAAAATAACTAAGAACACTTTCAAGAAATTTGAAAATCTGCAAATTTCAAGATACTTGGCTAATATCTAAACAACCAAACCATGAAAGACTGTGTTGTTTTTAGAGCATTCTTTTAAGAATTTATTAATCAGCCACTGAACTGGAAAAACACTGCAATTATAATTTGCAGAGGATCTAGATATAAAAATGTGGTTTGTACTCGACAGCAAAGGCAAATACACAGATGAGGAGGCTGATCTGAAAACAGCTTGAGAATAGAAGAAAGGGCCAAGTTAATTGGATAAATTTATTTTAATTGCTCATTGATCCAACTCTAGTGATACCATAATACTGCATTCTCTTATTTCCTCTTTGTTCTGGAAACTCAAGCAGTCTGATGAAGAGTCATGATCATCAAGGGAATAAATTGTTGGTTGGGCTGTTTTATTCCTTCAGGGAAAAAAAAAAAAAAAAAAGCTAGCTAGCTGTGTTCTAATTGTTTTAGCCCTTGTCATACTTTCTTAAGGATTGTCACACCAGTAGATAATCCAGAACTCCAGCAAAGCGATCAAAATGTATGACATGACATAGCAGTGTGCTTCTTAAAATGTCAATTTGCTCTGTTAAATCATCCTTAAGTTCTAACAACTTCTCAGCAGAAAGCTCTAAAAGTTGTTCATGTTTTGCATTATAACCTTGCTAAATATCACCAGGCTTAGAAATCCAAGAATATCAAGCTACCAGCAGCACCCTCTTTTATATGTCATAGGAAGAATGGTTTGGGTTGGAAGAGACCTTAAAGACCATCTAGTCCAACCTCTCCTGCCTTGTGCAGGGACACCTCCCACTATCCCAGCTTGTTCCAAGTCCCATCCAACCCAACCTTGAACAACCCCAGGGATGGGGCAGCCACAGCTTCTCTGGGCAACTGTGCCAGGACCTCACCACCTTCTTAGCAAAGAATTTCTTCCTAATATCTAATCTAAACATAAATCACGTTAAATCCTTTACTCCTTGCCCAATCACCCCATGCTCTTGCAAAAAGTCTCTCTCCAGCTCTCTTTTAGACCCTTTAGGCACTGGAAGGAGCTCTAAGGTCCCCCCAGTGCCTTCTCCACTCCAAGCTGAACAACCCCAACTCTCTCAGCCTATTTTCACAGCAGAGGTGCTACAGCCCTCTGAGCATTTTTATGGCCTCCTCTGGGCTTGGTCCAACAAGTCTTTGTCCTTCCTATGTTGGGGGCCCCAGGTGGGATCTCTTGAGAGCAGAGCAGAGGGGCAGAACGCCACCCCTGGACCAGGCTGCTTTTGGTGTGACCTACGACACAATTGGGTTTCTGGGCTGCCAAGCACCCATTGCCTGATCACACTGAGCTTCTCATCAACCCACGCCCCAATTCCTTCACTCAGGGCTGCTCTCAGCCCATTCCCCACCCAGCCTGTATTTGTGCTTGTTTCCACTTAAGGATTTTGCTAGACAGTGACTCACAACAAAACCTCTTTGCCTGCTACATAAGAGCTTTAGTTCTTTTCCTAAAACTGTCTGGGCAGACGACAACTCTCGATCCCTGATTTTGTTTAATGGAACCCACGGGGAAAACATTCTCAGTTTAGCTCTTTCCCTGCTAGATAAGCAGTAAAACTGGACCTTTTCCAGGAAAGTATTCATAGGAGTTACCCTTGAAGCTCTCTCTGACTCACCCTCTTATTTACATGTCCCCCAGCTTAGCACATAATACAGTGAAATATCATCTTTTTATTAAAAGGTGGGATAGCTCTTAAATAATGATCCCAGCTATGTTGGTAGGGAATTCTGTGGTAGGGACAGGGGTTAGAGGATGGCGTTGAGCAATGTAGCATCACTCATTTCATTTAAAGAAACAGAATTCTTCCAAAAATGGGTATTTTTAAACTTCTGTTTTGTTACTAAGCCTTTCATCTGCAGGTGTTTAAGAATGGCTCCCTGGCACTTAGCCCAAAGGACAGCAAGAGCAGCACTCCTTTCTTCGGGAGAAGCAGCCCTGACATCCCCACCCTTCCCCTGGCTCCTTGGGGAGCTATTATTGATAGCACCTACATAGCTCTTGTTTCTGCATCTCTCTTCTGTGCTACCACAAAATTCCTTTGAAGGGTGCAAAAAAATTCTTTTTGGGCATAGCACATAGCACTTTCCACAGCAATGAAATCTACAGAAAAACTCTGCTGAAGATAGCCCAGGGGAATTTCCAGTCCCTTACAGCACAGTTTCCCAACTACCACTGACAGATGTTTGTCTTCTCTGTTCTCAATTGTTCTCGTTACAAAAAGTACTCTATTTTTTCTTAAAGCTGTGTATAATTATTAAGTTTCTTCTAAAATCTAACCAACATATTATTGTTGCAAATTAAAATTTTTCAGTACAAAACTTTATTAAAAAAAAAGCCTTCTCACAGCTGAGACACATTTTTTCTCTTCGTTTTTTTTTTCAATTAAACAAATACAGTTTTTCAAATTTCTTTCATGTTCCTCAAGCCTTCTGAGTTCACCTGGACTCCTTCCAGCTTCCCTAATTTCCCTCCAAGCCTTAGGCCCAACTTTCAATTTCAGACTTCTCTGGTACCAAATAGAACTGAGTAATTACTTCCCAAAACTTAAGTATAACCATCAATATACCCTGGAATGAGCACCACCATTTCTGCAGTTGCACACATTTTGGATCTATATTTAACTTGTCAGCAACAATCTCTAAAAGCCACAAACCCCCTTTCCTGCAGGGAGCTGCTTAGCCAGTTATTCCCCATTTTGTCCTGGTGTCAAATGACTTCCCTTCCTATCCACGATACTCAGCATTTGTTTTTCTTGACTTTTATCTTATTGATTTCACACTGTCACTCACATTTATCATGATCATCTGAAATTCTATGCCTGTCCCTTTTGAGAGTGCTTGCAATTACCAATTTTGCAAACTTTAATTGTACTCCTCCTTCCATTATCCAAAATGCTTACAGAACAAATATGCAGGCGTAGTGCACAAACTCTCCTACTTGTAGGAAAATATCAGCCTTTGAAAAATGACTGCAAGCATGTGGAAATCTGTGGAAAGATACAATCATTGTATTAAAAGAAAGATACACACACATACACATACACATACACATACACAAGACAAAATCCCCAGTTCAGAATTTCAACAATTCAAAGCCACTTTTCCTCAGTTCCTGTTCCCAGGGGTGCTGCAAAAGAAACAGCTGAAAGCAACCCTATGTAGGGGTCCTACAGTGGTCTTTACATGCTGACACACCACTGCCAAGGGAAACTGCCATTTAAACAGGGCAAAGTCATAAATTCCAGATAGAAATTAACATTAAGTTGGTGTCCTGTTCTACCTGCATCAATGCAGAGGAAAACAAGTTATCAGCACAAGAAATTTGCCCATACAGACTGAACTATAAGCTTATGTCTAAATAACTCAAATCTGCTTACAGGCTTTGTAGCATTTTACTGATGTGCCTACTTCATTATTTAACACAGGAATGTAACTCCTCACCCTTCTCACAGCTACTGTCAGCTATCCACTAAAAAAATTGTGAAGTTCAATGCACACCTATTTGCCAAACTGGTTTGAAAACAATGGGGTTTCACTTCTACAAAAAAAATTGTGAAACATTACATGACTTTGCCAATATTAATCTTCCATTTCCAATATTATTGTAAGATTAATATCCTGAGCATTTCTTTAGGTTCACTGAGCAGGCTCAAATTCTTCTTCAACTTGTCTAATCAGAGACACAGATTTCCCCATCAGGTCCAAAACACCATTTCAGGTATGAAGTGAACATAGGGCCCTCTTATGAAGCTACAGTCCCATAGCATCTGCAGACTGATGCAGTATTCATCCTCACCACATTCCCAGGAGGAAAGGAATGATACTATCCCACTGCAACAGTGAAGGACTGAAAGCCCAATAGATGGACAGCTGTCCATCCATGCACTAGAGCTCAGGATAATGAGTCTCAAAGTTGGTGCATCCCAATTCTGCTCATGAGTTCCCTGAGCAATGTATTTTTGAATGAACCATCACTCAAATATAAAGCCCTGCTTCAGCAAGCAGATTTTGTACCACTGTGGCAGCCACCAGCAGCATCAGATCTGTGGCTTCCACTGGTTGGAGATTTCTCCTGTATTCACAGCTTTACCTGTCAGCACAGTGTGTGCACTGTGTGCTCTCAGCTCTTATCTGGGTTAGAGTCACTGGAAAAGTGTGGCAGATCTGCTGCTGCTAATGCTGGAGATGTTTTCAGGAGTTACTCAAAGAGCAGCAAAACTCAGCCCACAGCCCCGGTGTGACCAAAGAGAATAGCTCATTTCAAAATATACCCATGGGTTAAAAAGCCAGTTCAAATAATTAGATTTTATTTAACATTATTTTCCACCATGAATATCTCAGTTTGTACAGTTACATCATAGAAAACACAGCTCAATGCTAATGCCCAACTCTTCAAACACTGCAGCATCAGTCTGGTGGAATGAGAGAATTGTACAGGCAACTTCTGCAGCTGTCATTTTATCTAATGAAGAAAACTCTCCCCAAATCAGGTTTGCCCTGAAGAACCTGCAACGATAACAAGCCATCCTTTTGGTCAAATTCCAAGGCATTAGCCAGCTTCACATTTCTGCCCCACGCAGTGATTGCTGTAAATAATTTTGTCCAAGGGTACCACTTGCGCAGAGATATGTGCAAGGGCAGGGCTGAAGCAACAAGAGAGTTGGCAGAGGTGTGAATAAGTTAAAGAGTAACCAGCTCACAAAAAAAAACAACCAAGCAATCAATTTAATAAAAACAACAACAAAATAAAAGGAATAACATGGGAAGAAAACATTCTATGTCAATATAAGGCGGACAGGACAAATCCAGTCCTGATGTAACCTGTGCTGCAACAGTGTCCTCAGTTATCTGCATCCAAATCATCCTGAAATGGAGAAGTCAGAGAAGCAATAACATGCCAATAGTTCCATCTGATCAGTGAAACATCATCTCACCCAGGCCTGCAAAAGAAACCTCCAGACTTCTCCTGTCCTTCCCTGCTCCCACAAAACTTCAGAACTCTGCTCAGCATCATTCCTGCTGAATTCCCTCCTCCCTGGGACACAGCAGCACCCACCCCCATGAGCAAAACACAGAGATTTCCAGTTGCACAAGGAACTTCTTAGCCTTCTCCAGATGGCCAGCAGGACATCTCCATCCCAAATTACAGGCTGCTCTCGGCCACACCCGCAGTGTCTCTGAGACATCCTCTCATCCTTGCTGCCTCGCAGGGAGCAGGGGTTTGTGAGCTGGTTGGAGCCTGGGTGTCCTGGGTTTAGATGTTTCCAGCCACCAGAGCACAGAGTGCCCACCCCAGCCCTACCTGTTTCACTGGAGCTGCCTCCTCTACAAAGAATTCTTCCATGGCTGCAGCTGCTCAGGTCTGAGCGAGGAACCGGGGCGAGGGGCGGGGACGGGGGTGGAGGGCAATCCTGGAAACTGGCACAACCTAGATACACAGGTTGGCCGAGCAACCAACGTTGAAAAAAACCTTAATTAATTACACAGAACCCAGCAAAATTCTGAACAACTGCGCTGACTCTGGAGTTGGTGAGGTTTTTTAAGTGCTCGTTACTCCAGTGAGGCAGAAGGTATTTTCAAAGGCTCTTTGCTCTCTGAAGAGAAGTAAGCAAGGATGGCACCATCCTTTGAAGAAGACACACCACCAGCAGCCAACAGTGTGCCTTTGCATGAAGCTGAAACAAGACCAGAAGGAGGTTTTTATCAGTGCTATCTAAAAAGGAGCAGTCATTTAATCACCCAGCACTAGAGTGAGGTTTAGAAAAGACATTGGGAGTGCAAGTGTCCCTCTGGAGCAATGGCAGGTGGGGAAAGCGAGACAGAGCATCCTGCAAGGGCACCCTGAACATGGACAGGCTTTCAAAGGCTGATCAAGGACCACCAGTTATGCCTTCACATGGGTCAACAGCTTAGAGTGACTCCAAAGAAAAGCAATTCCTACAAGGAGGACAGCTCAGGCACTGCCTTGTCCCCTGCAAACACGCTGCAGGCTGTACCCTGGGGCTGGGATACATCCTCATGGCATTACTGGCAAAATTCCCTACTAAGGGTCAGGATCAGGACTGCAGGCACAGAAAAAAACAACTCTCTGATGAACATCAGGTCTTGTCATAGTAGCTAGAGGTTTTCATAATTCACAAGGAAAGTATTTTAAATAATCTGGACAGTTGTAAAAAGCAGCTGAGGATTCCTGTCATAATAAAAATCTGTTTCCCAAAGGCATGGATTTGGACAAAAAAGTTATTAATTTTTTTAATTAATAAAATTAAAAGTAAGTGATGTAGGATGGAAAGTCGTATAACTGATGAAGGGGAAATGTGCGTCAGATCTTCACAGAAACAAAATGAGTTGGAATCTTGCAGCTTTTCACAAGCTTTCTTCCTAGCAATCAGATTTTTTTTCCCTGATGCAAGCTGAGAACATAGACTTTGAAATTTCAAGAAAATCTGTAGAAAAATAAAATTACTCAGAAACTTTTTTTAAAACTACTACAGTACAATCAGACACCAAAAGACAACACTATTGGGTTCGTTGCTAATAAAATGACCACAAAAATCTACATTTCATTAAACGTGGTATGCAATAAAATGCCACAGGGGAAACATTATTTTATTTAGTAATATCAAAAGCTGTCATTTTCTGCGACAACCTGGGGCTACAGAAAATCGTATTCCCATGAATAATTAGCATTTGGCATTAAGAAGTATTGAGAAAGCTGCCATAAGTAGCCCAGACAGAAATGTTGGTCTTATTTATTAATTTTCCTGTGTAGAGTTAAAATCAAAACTTTTTCATTATAATCAAATTTTGTTTAAGCATTAATGGAACTAAAGCCATATGAAAAGTTCTTCACAAGGAAGAAGAAAGATGGAAAATAGCATCAAGAAAAACAACTATTTGCAACATTCTGACTTGAAAATGGCACTTTTTTGTGTTAATTAATAGCTCAGTTCAGCAAATCATGTAAGCAAATTCTTAATTTTAAGGCTAAAAGCTTTTTGGAACCACATTTGATGCTTCCAAATCTAATCTGCTCTCCACATTTTAAAGGACAGACTTCACAATGTTTTACTATGTGTAAGAACTTCTGCTGCAAAAGCAAAATTTCATGATCTTTATGGCCTTTTTCACCTGTTTGCAATTAATAGTTCCTTTCTATTTCTGTGAGCTGGGGCCAGAAAAACAGAATACAGTTTGTAGCATATTACCTGCTGGCATTTCTAAAGGACTTAGCACAGGAAATTATTAGATATCAGTTTCCCTGCAATAACTATGCACAATTTCACTTTTATGGCCTGGCACTCAGAGGTAAATGTAAGGTAAGCTGAGTTAATCAAGCCTGGGATGATTGAGTGATACCTGGAGCAAAAGGGAAACAAGCTGCCTCCCAGAGCTGATGGTGGAGCAAGACAGGTTCGTATCAGCAGCCCTGAATCAGCTGCCCTGAGGCAAATCCTGCAGTGCAGTAACAGGTTCACATGGCAAAGATTCACATGGCAAAGCTTCACAAATCAGGAAGGCTAATATATTCAACTGTACAGGATGTTCAGAGTCATTTATCCATAAATCCAGATCGTTGCAGGTCTCTGAATTTGAGTTCTGTTTGAATTAGACAATCCAATAGTCCTGACTAAAAAAATCCCAAACTGGAGTTCATTACAAAATTCTTGGCAAATTTTTCAGCTAGCAGACTACACCTGCCTGCCTCCTTTGGAAATCTTTCCCTGCCTTCATTTTTCTTTGCTCTGTTCTATTTACCTCTCTTTCAAGCAGATCAGAGAGATGATGCAATAGAGCCCTGAACTTCCACTTCAGCAAACAAATATTTTAAACTCACTCAGCTTAGTGAGACATATTTTTCCTTCTCTTATGCAACATCAGAAAATCTTTTGATCTTCTTCATTTTGCTCAATATTTTTTGAAACATGGGCATGTGTCACCCATGTAACTTTTAACAATTCCATCAGTCAAAATCTACTGTAACTTCCTTCTTATTGAAGGATCAAATACACATGAGCATTTTCGAACACACTGATGTACAAGGAGCTTGTTCTTCACTTGATATCCCTCAATGACACCAAGTCTTTTTTTCACAGACATTACTTCCCCCACCCTTCAAATATCACCCATATTTTTTGTTGTCATATGAGACTGCCTTGAAATAGATGGGGTTTGTGTCCTTTCAGCAGATCCAACCCATCGTGCATCTGTCACATTATCTTTAGTATTGACATAAATGTCAGTGCAACATAACCAGAAAACTTGGACTGCCATTGCCTCTTGCATTCTTATGGGTGAATTACTCAAGTTTTGGGAGGGTGGACCAAGAATCAGCTTGTGCAGGACTGAGCACATTTACTCTGTGATGATTCTTCATACACAATTACACTGTTACAAAGTTATTATCCAGGTAACAACCTAACCTGTCTACACATGCTAAAAATGTTGATATCTTTAGGGTTTCATCATCTTTTTCTCTGTTTACTCTAGAAATTCTTCTAATTTATTATAATGATTACTTCTAATGGCTTTTTCTTTATTTGCATCCTGACTTAGTATTTTTATGTTTATAATCCCTTCTCTATCTGTATTTTAAAATCTCCTTGCACCTTTTCTCAAAAAGATAGGCTGGAAAAGAAAAACAGTAATTTTTATTTCTAGACTGAGTAGTCAGATCACTTAGAGGACTATTCCTGAGCAGAACACAAAGACCCTCTTGTCAAAGTTAATGTATCTGAAACTTTGCTGAGATTTAGTTCCCAGAAGTTCATGGCCTTCAGCACTTGGGAATTCTGGACTCACTTTGACATGAAAAAAACCAGCAAGCCTCTGACAAAGTTGTCAGCTGTTGATCGGCCTTTCTCTTTTGAGATTGTGTCTTTTCTACTTGATTTCTCCATGAAATTATTAAGGAACCCAGCCTTGCTTGTAGAAATCTGTACTCTTAGTCAGCCTTCAGAGGAACCTGAACCTGAATTTTGAGAACTCAAAGCTGGGAGAGTTTGACTTTCACTGGGCTTTCCTCCAAAATACTCTGCACAAGTCAAATGTTGAGTAACATGAGTGCAGCACAAACTCTCACACCTTCCCTGCATGAAGGAAATACCAGCAGCAGCCTCCCCACCAAACTGAGCTCACCCAGGGCTATGGGGCCGTGACAAGATGCTGATAAATTTAAATGTTCTTGCCTTTGTTCAATCTGCAGTACAGACTGGAAAGAACCACGATCTTTTTTTTTTAGTTGTCTTTTCAGCAATATTTATCACTTCACTTCCATTCACCAAGTGTTTGGATGAAAGTTATAACAATTACAATCTCTGAAAGAAAAAAATCATTTGATTTACTGATCTTTGCAGTGTAAACACAGAGTTCAGGACAGAGGGATATTTTTAAAAATCCAAATAGCACAGCTCAGTTTTATTCCTTCTTTGATACTGTTCTTTTTTATGTTGCTACGGTATGTCTGCTCCATGTGAAAGTGAGGTTGCTATGGAAACTACTCATTATTTTTCAATAGTAGGCTAGCTACTTAATAAAAATCCTACATCTTTTTAATCCCTAGAGAGTCCTAATTTATCCCATACACAGACTTTCCTTCTTGACAGTTCCTTTAATATTCACTGCACTGCAGTGCACATTAATCTGAACATGTCCAACAAATCCACAAGTTACTTCTGAAATCAACTTTCCAGAAAAGTTTGGGTTTAAAGAAAAAATATTTTTTTAGCTTGTCTTTTACCTGCCTACATTTCTGTGAAAGATTGTAGGTGTGAACAGCAAAGCCAAGAGGGGCGTGTGTAAGGTCAGACATGGCAAAAAAAACCCCACAAATTTCCTTTATCTCTAATAAATGGTAAAAGGTGCAGGAGTAAACCTTGGTCTGGTTAGCCTGGAATTGGAGTTAATTCCTTGTGGTGCCACAGCCTTCCCTGGCCAGCACAGACAACATTCTTGGTCTCTCCTTTCCTCAATTCACCACCTATAGAAGAGGTGGTGCCTATCTGGTAAATAGGAGCCAATTTCCAATAGGAAATTTCCTACTTTCCTCCCTGTTGGAGACTAAATTCAGCAGTGATTGTGTCGAGCACTGGGGCCACAATCCACACCAGGGCAGTCAGAGGGTGGGAGCTGTGAGCACTCCACACTGTCACCATGTGTTACAACTTTCACTTCTCTGCTTGGACATCAGACTGCCCCTCCCATTGATTGACCTTTTTTTCAAAAAAGTAAATTAAGTAAGTATTAATGATGAATCAATTAACTCCTACCTAATTCCTTTTATATTTAGTACAGTTCTCTACACTGGGTTAAGAGTGTTGTTGGTTAAAGGTCCTAATTTCCCAATTTCAGAACGTCTGCTATTGTTTAAAAGAGACAACTCTCTTAGACCAAATATTCATTCCCTTCCCCCCGAGAATGTAACTATTCTGATATATTCATTCCCCTTCAAGGATCTGACTATTCCCACATTTCTTACCATTACAAGAAAAAACCAAAGGAGCTGCTGCAGCTAATTCTCTCACCCCTCTTGTATTAGGCAGGTTCCTCAGATTACTGCAGAATATAACTGCTCCACCAAATGACAAATTTTTTCCAATAATACACACCAAACAAGCAATAGTTACTTCAGAGTTTAATGAAAACAGAATTAGGCTAAGAGAAAATTAAACTGTCTCAAGTATTTCAGATATTACAAAAAGCAGTTTCATCGTTGTTGCTGTGACTCTTCATTTTTCCTCTACATTTTCCTCCAAACAACCTTGCATGCAATCACAAGTAAACCTGTTTAAAATTCAGCCACAGATGAGAGCAGCTAAAGGGGAACTTCTAAAGCTAACAGGTTTTAGATTTAAGTCTTCCTACACATAATCAGCTTTTCCTCATGGGGTTTCTAAGAGGAATCAACTTTCTCATCATTCACTGCCTATCAGTCCTTGCTCTGTGCCATTTAATCTAATTCTTAACAAAGGAATGAATACATTGGGGCTTTTATACTACAAGAAGCTTCCCTTGTAGCAGGCTGTTTACAGGTATACCATACCAATATCAGGTAACATAAATAGATCAATAATTTGCCACACACGGTCTGAAAGGTTTAAAGCCTCAAATGTCTTTATCACCAATTCAGGTAAAAGACTGCCAACATACTTAATATTCTCCCCAGCCTTTTTGTCTGGTTATTACCATCCTAGGACAAGAAACTCCAGAATTTATTCTTGTTCACTGTAATTGAAACTCCTTCCTGCAAGAGTTTTTGGCTTTTTTCCTGACCTCAGCTCAGAAAAAAATTTCCCCGTGACTCTTTCTGTATTTCAATTTTACTTCGTTGAACTCTGTCACTTTTTAACATTTCCCAAAAGACAGAATATGACCCACAATAATTTTCAAAGTTATATAGTCCCTGGACCTACAAAGCTCATAAATATATCCCCAGCAGCTTAACTGAACCAAAGAGTTAATGGTACACTGCAGGTGGACACGCACAGAGTTATGAATTTTATTCAAGGAGATTTCAATAAGAAAGCTGAAACTGAGAATTAAGCTGGAGGGTAGACAGCAGAGTGCTGGAAGAGCATTAAAGCGCTGAGAGTGGGACTCAGGCTCTTTCCTGAGCTTTATTTCTCTTAGCAGAAAGAATTTCTGCTCAGCAAACCCTGCCCTCTGGTGACTAAATGCCATTAGTGCCATGCATATATAAATATTTGGGGGGGTTGCATTTTTGCACATATATTGCCACAAAAAATACAAGCAAACATCCATTCAGTGGCCGGATTTGGATTTTATTTGTTCCCTCTTCAGATATTAATGAAAAATATTGGGTTTTTTTCTTCTGTTTCAGAGAAATTTTCATGCTACCTATCCTGTACATTAAGTACATAAACATTACATATTGTATTCATCCCTCTTTTCTGGAGACAGCCAGCCTGATCATAAAGTGCTGCAGATTTATTGTCCATAAAAATCACGGACATCTTTGGATGGACAAACATCATATTTGTACAATCAGAAATCAAAGACTCCACAGATAATAAGAAAATAATGAAATCCACATATGTACATACCTTTGACAGAAACCTTTTTTCAGAATTCCTATTCAACACTTTTATTTAAAATTGTTTGCTAAACCATTTTCCTAAACAGCTCAGCACAAAACTATGCTTCTTTCTGAGCAGCATAAACAGTGTATGCCCCCCTCCCACAGTGCAAAATCTTGTGTGGTTGTAGCATAGACACTTTTACAACTGCTATAAACCAAAATCCAAGCAGCCATCAAAACCAAAATAGCAGTTTGGGGCAGAGATCAGCAGGCCACTGGATTTTTAGAGCAATTTCCAGAGATTATATATTCACTGGCAATTCTGCTGAGAGCTGCCAGGTGCACACACTGTGTTTCTCTTTCAAAACTGAGAGTTACCAGAATTTTCAGTGGATTTTTTTTCCCCTGCAGATTGTTAGGCAGCATCAAGGCCTGGCACAAAGCTTGTTGTGCTGAGACACACCTGCACAGGCAGGTAGAAAGGTAGGGGAGAGGCCCATAAATCACAATTTCTTCCCTGTCCATTGGCTGCACACCACAAAATATTGCAATTTTTGCCAGTCCCAGGCTGGGAGTTGCACAGGGGAGGAAGAGCTGGGTGCCAAGTTGCAGAGAAGCCTTGCAAACAGGCTCCAAGTGACCCACAGAGTGCTTGGCTGGGACTGGAGGACAGCTGAAAGACTGGAAACAGCTGGGAGAACTGGGTAACTGAGAGCATTTCTATTGCTCTCACTACAGCAGGACACATTCACTCTGTGTGTTAAACACTACAGCTCCTGCAAAGATACCTTGAGAAGGTATTCAAGAGATACTACAGCTAGAAAACTTCCTGCTCTCTCCATCCTCTGCCAGGAACAGGAATATCTGTGGGGCCACATGATGAAACACTGTGGGGGAGCCAGAAATAGCCCCAGCAAAATTTTACCCTGCCCCAGAACTCACCCTTGGCTCCCAGCACTGGAGCAGGCAGTCAAATAATTTCCATTCCCCATCATTGTTATGAGAGACCCCAAAATTGAAAAATTATTCTAACCCTCAAGGGCAAGGGAGAGAAAGGTGCTGTTGCTCAGCAGTGGAAGATGCCTGCTGGCCCCCAGGTCCATCCTGCAAGTCAACAAGGCTGCTCCCCTGCCCACAGAGGATTCCTTGGGAAAGCAAAAAACCTACAGAGACCAAGCCCAGCAAGAGCAGTGGGATTCCTCCTGCTGCTGCTCCAGGGAAGTGTCCATCTGCACAGCCTAGGGCAAGGAGAGTGCCCCAGGCAAGAGCAGAGCCACCCCATCTCCTGAGGTTGCACCAGGGGAGGTTTGGATTGGACACCTGGAAAAATTTCTTCACTGAAAGGGTGTTCAGGCATTGGAGCAGACTGCCCAGAGAAGTGGTGGAATTGCCATCTCTGGAATGGTTATTAAAATGTGGTTATGGCACTTGGGGACATGGTTTTGTGGTGAACAGGATTAATAGTTGGATTCAATGATCTTGGAGGTCTTTTCCAACCTTAATGATTCTTGGACCCTACGATTCTTGCTAATGCTCGAGCCAAAGGCAAAGCAGGCATGAAAAAGCAAATAAAGCAGTAAGAACAACAGAGCTCAAAGCACAATCAAGAGAACAATTATCAGCCTAAGAGGAGAGACATTTTATGCCTTGCTACTTTCTCTCAGTCACAGCGCTACCTCTAATTAGAACAGATACAATTTCCAGGCAGAGTGGGATTTTCAAGTTAATGGGGCCCTTAAATTTTTTTTCTGGCTTTCGTTGCTATTCATGGCACAGGAGTTTGCTGTCACTTACCATGACTCAGCAAAGGTCTTACATGTGCATGGGTTTAAGTTCATGTTTAAACCAGTAAGGAGTGAGAACACAGATTTTCTGCTGGGCCAGGAGCCCCATGAGCAGTGCTGGAGCTCCTGATCCCAACCAGGGCGGCAGCATGTGCCAGCTGGAACAGAGCACGAGGGCCATGTGTGGCTCTGGGGTCAGGCCACACCTGACCCATGGTTCAAGGACACCTGGGCACAGCCTCATTGAACCTGCCCCTAAAGCAGCTCAGATCTGCTGTGGAGCTCAAGAGGTGTCAAGAGCCAACAGGAGCCAAAGAACCAGAAAATTTGGGACATAACTAGAACTTGGAGCAGTGGGAGAAGACAGAGCACCCTACCATCTAACTGGCCATTACTGCAAGCTTGGGAAATTGTGTTCAGCACAGTTTTCTACAGAAAGGCTCCATAACAGGAGGAAAAGCCACCTTCCTAGCCAGGGAGATGGGCTGTGCCACTCTCAGGTGCCTGGAGGCTGATGCAACATCATGAGGTTTCAAGGATTGTTTCAAAAAACAAGGATCTTCCAAAATCTTTTATGTGTGGCACCAGTCTCCCAACAACTAGGACTGAAACTGCACAGTGAAAGGGCCAGGGCTTAGGCCCTGGATTTGCAGTCCCACAATGTGGCTCCATCAGCTCATGGAGTCCCTACAACAGTGCCAATGCAAAGGAAGGCTTCTGCTGTTGCAATGATTGTCAAATTGCTGATTTACTGAAGACATGCTGAATGGCTTGGAGACAGAGAACATTTCTTTATTGCTGACAATGCTGAGCCTGTTCTTAGTACTAAATTGCTGGGAAAGGAGGGAGAGAAGAGGCAATTTACTTGCAATTGTCTTGTCTCCAGTCCTGTCGCTTGCTTTATATTCTTGTTTTTGTCTCCTCATCTGCTCCTGCCATAAATTCCTGGCTGTGCTTGTGAAGCTTTTTTCCTGTACCTCATGCCCAAGGGATGCAAGCCATAGACCAGGCTCACCTTCTGTCACAGGGCCTTGGGAGGGCACCACCAGAGGGTTTGAGGGAACACTCTGATCTTCATTCCAGTGACACGTCCTGTTCATGCTATTTTAATTGTGGTTTAGTGGCTTACAGCCAAGCAAGGAGTGAATTTCAGGGCAGAAGGCAGACAGCTTTATACTTTCACTCCTGTCTCTGGTACCAGACACAGCTTCAACCCAGTCCAAAACTTGAAAAATGCGTTACAATGCATGAGCGTGCCAGCCTGGTGGCCAAACCACTGAGATGAAAAGCAATGACACACATCTCTTCTCTCCTCCTTTTTGTGTGCATTGTCCCTTACTCTCTCAGTTTGTCTTCCCTTCCTTTTATCTTCACTCTTTCCCTGGAAATTTGGAAAACTTCTACAGCAGTTTGAAACTCGTGAGTTTTGCGTAATTCTCACCTGGACGCTGAAAATCAAAGTGAAGTCTGAGTCACACTGCTTAGGAGAGACTGGTGCCTTCTGTCCAGCACAAACTCACAGCACAAGGGCAAAGGCACAGCAAGGTTTCTGGGGAAGCAGCATGTTAACTTCACAGGAATCTCATCTGCTCTTCCCATCTCTGCTCCCCAGACCATGTGTTCCCAACACACTGCTGGTGCAATCCAGAACATCCAGACCTTCATTGGTCACCCTCGCTCAGGCAAACCAAATGGGGTTTTCAGCTTGCTGAAATACTAATAATACATTTATTGCTTAAAGTAATTTGGTAAACTTATTGCTTTGCATCTAGGGATTGCTCTGACTAGACACAAGCTCAGCCCCTGTCCCAGTTTCTCTGTTTTCTAGACGGTAATTTAGATTGCAGAGCGAAGCCCCGTTCCTTGATATAATGATATACTTACAATGTAAGGGGAAAAATTCCACTGTGTCCAAAAAAAAAAAAAAAAAATTAACTTACTAATTCTTAGAAATAAAAGGGAATAGGGTCTGGCCCATTTGGAAACAGAACTGATGGCTTCACTGCAGGAGCAAGAAGTGAAGGGCACATCAGGGCTCAGGTGCACAGGAACAGCAATGTTTCTTTCAATTTATCCTCTTCTTACAAAAGACCTTTCTTTCTTTCCTTTTCCTTTCCAAGAGCAGAGAGTTAATCTTTGAAGCTCAGTGCCCCAGGATTCTGTGTATGCCAGAAGTTTATATGTGTTTGTACGAAAAAATCCAGTGACATGGCCTTGGGCACAGAAACATCCTCAGCACAGGCTGCAGGGAGGACACACTGGGGGAGCTACACAGTCTGTTTACACTTGTCTAATATTCTTTCTCTAGGCAATCACTACTGACAATTGTCAAGGAGATGAAAAGAGAAACTATTTTGACCTTTGGAGTGATCCAGCATGCACTCTGCTATGTTGCAGTACTGGAATTTTCTTGGTGACTTCAGCTTTCTTTTAGAAGCTCAACACCTGAAATTATAGAAGCAAATCATAAAAGGCCTTAAGGGACTTAGAATTGTTTAATCTCCTGATTAAGTTAATCAAATTTTAAATTGTGTAGGCTTGATTTTACAGATGCTTGGAATTTGCAATCATTTCAATGTTTGCCTCCTCTATTTCTCACTGATCAACTCATAAAGATGATTTCTCCTGCTGTCCTGTGGCAGGAAGACCCTGGGAGGCAGCAGGAGCAGGGGAGTTAGGCTGTGCCTTGCCCTGTCTGTGATATGTGTGATAGAACAGCACATGCATATTCTGCCAGGTGACACACAAGACACATGGGCAGCACTCCTGGTCCTGTGATGGAAAAGGGATCATGATGGGAACCCTCTGAGTGCCTCAATGTCCTGTGCACTGTCCCAGAAGAAACAGGGGAGCAGAAAACTACAATGAAAGCTACCCAGGACTGTTCCAGGTGAAAAAACAGACAGGCAGAGCTGAAGTTGAAAAACAAGCCCTGCTGACTAGCTGCCTCCCACTGATCAGTGTGGAGTCCAATGCTCCCTTGGGGGATTCCCACTGACTTTGCTTCTGAAAGGTAAGGAGCTCACTACTCCCTGCATTGATCTGGGAACTGGCAGTCAAGAGGAATGGCAGAGTAATGGCAAATCCAGACCATTAATGGTGTCCCAACAGAGCAGCTATAACCCAGGCTCCACTGAAGCCCACACCCCTCATGGCACTTCCAAATTCCTAGGGAGAGATGAATGCACACATGGTCAGCTGGTTTGCTTTAAGCTGAGATCCCCAGCTCAGATCACAGGGTCATTCTCAAACCCTGGGGCTGGCCATGAACAATTTATATTCCATGGCCCATATCCCATCCCAAATCAGCACATGCAGCTCTCCAGAGGCATGCAGAGGGGTTTGTTCTGTGAACTGAGGGCTCATTGAGATTCTGGTTACGAAACAGGTTACTTCAGGGATGCCCACAGTTTGAATAATTTAAAGTCAAACTGGACAAACACAAGAATGTATTATGCAGAAAAGCCTGTTTTGGAAGGATAGGAGATAACCTTCTTGGTCTCATCTCTCTCCTCATCACTTCAACTGTGTTAAGAACTTCAGCTGGAAAATGTTTTTCCCAGTGGAATAACATTAGGGCCATCCTGTGAAGCGCCTGTTTAAAAATCAGACCTAAGCACATCAGGAAAATCAGACTCAGCTGCAGTGCTGAGGACTTGAAAATGTACTTGGTGAATCATCAAATCTCTGAAAATCAGCTTCTCCAGCAGCTTCAATTTCAATTTCAAAATACCCAAAGTTACCAGGTTAGTTTACCATCTACCCTCCTTCTCCCTTAACAGGAAAGAGAAATTAATCCCTCTCTGCATCAGTAGTGGTTTCTGTCAAAATGTTTTTCTGCATATATTTCCAGATTATCCTCTTGGTCCTTTTGTGACCATTATTGTATTTTTTATTTCTGTTTTTTCCCCCAATAGGTTGTTGTGTTTGATCAAACACCTATGGTACATTTTCTGTAAGAGCACTGGATGTTCCCCTCCTTACTTATTTTTCTCCTCCATTTTCTTTCTTTTATCCTTGAATTTCATTTGGGTTTGCATACAGAAGCCACAAATCCATCATTTATATGGTCAAGGTTGAAGACTCTAGGTCAACTCCATAGAGATACTTAAATGCCAAAGCCCAGCAAAGTTCAGTTCTTTCCCAGACAGATCTAATATTCAAGCTAATTATTCTTATTATTTGTAAATTTTTTTTATTAAAAAGCTGTACATTCCAAATCTTCATTTTCTGTTCAAAGTATAACAGGCAAACACTACTAGAAGTGAACTTGTTCACTTAAAATTCAGCAATATCATTCCCCAGAATTTCCATTCTGATCAGTCCCCTATAAACAATAAACAGGAAATTTTCTGACTCCTAAGTGCTAAGAATTAATTTGCATTTCATGACAAGAGATAGGGATCAGGGAGAAACAAATTAAGAAACACAGGGTATCTTCATACCAGGTGACAGGAGACTGCAGCCCACACTCCCTTTGTTTTAGCAAGAGCAAGTTCAGCAAGGTTGGCCATGCAAACACAAACTTCCTGTCCCTGGCAGTCATGAGGAGCTCACAGTGAGATTTGTGCTGCCAGAACAATTTCCTAATGGCACCCAGTCAAAATAACCTTATATCAGACATGGCTACACCTACAGGAGTTGCAGCTCTACCTCCACAGTTGCAGTAATTCCTTTCCAAACATTTGCAGCAGGAAAAGAAGAAGTATTTTTAATGGTATTAAATGTCATACGTACAAACTAAGTTAAAAAAAGAGCAACATTAGCACAGGTACGCATTTATAAGCACTAGTTTCTTCCCCTACCAAATATATTGAATGATAGAAAGGTATTCAGCTTCCCAGAAGAGATCAATGCTTGAAATCTGAAGCCAGACAAATGCAGAAAAATCCAGGTGGAAACTGAGGCACATAGTTGAGAGTAAAGTCATTAATGGCTGCGTGAGTTGAACACCTTGATGTATTCTCTGTCAAATTGCACTCAAAAAGCTCCTGACTATCAAAACTCCTGGGAGCTCATGACCTGGGGAAGGAAGGTGTCAGTCCCACAGCTTCAGAACCATTCAACCTCATCTAGCACTTTGCAGTTTTGAAGATGCCTTCCAGCCACACACACCAACATTCCCTGCGTTGCTGGACCATGACTGGATGGGATGAAGCACAGCTCTGACTCCCAGCATCTGCCCCACAACCCTGGCAGCAGCAGCTCCCCTTATTCCACAGGCAAAGGAAGTGCAACACTTCCTGGGCAAGCTCCTTCCTGTTCCTATTCACTAAAGCTGAAAGAGAGGAAGGGAGGGAGGGAGGGATAAATGGATGGATGGATGGATGGATGGATGGATGGATGGATGGATGGATGATGGATGGATGAAGGGATCGATGGATGGATGGATGGTGGAAGGATGAAGGGATGGATGGATGGATGATGGATGGATAATGGATGGATGGACAGATGGATGGATGAAGGGATGGATGGAGGGATGGATGGAGGGATGATGGATGGATGATGGATGGATGAAGGGATGGATGGATGGATGGATGGATGATGGATGGATGGTGGATGGATGAAGGGATGGATGGATGGATGATGGATGGATAATGGATGGATGGACAGATGGATGGATGAAGGGATGGATGAAGAGATGGATGGATGGATGATGGATGGATGGATGGATGATGGATGGATAATGGATAGATGGATGGATGGTTGGATGGATGGATGGATGGATGATGGATGGATGATGGGATAGATGGATGGATGGATGGATATTGGATGGATGGATGGATGGATGATGGATGGATGGATGAAGAGATGGATGGATGGATGGATGGATGGATGGATGATGGATGGATTATGGATGGATGGATGATGGATGGATAATGGATGGATGGATGGATGGAGGATGGATGGATGAAGAGATGGATGGATGGATGGATGGATGGATGGATGGAGGGATGGAAGTGTTTCATGGATCACATCTGACCTGTGAGATACCAGAACAACCATAAGCAATTGGATGATTGCAATTAAGTTTACCTTCTCTAAAGTGCACCATTTCTTAAATTATTACAGTCCAATTTAGGCTGACAGGATGAAATGCCATGCCAGGGACATTTCCTTATAAATTCTGGGTGAAGGAGGGGGTCTTGCAGATATTATCAACACATCGATACCCAGGCATTTGTTCTGGGAAGGGGTAAAAGACATAAGAGCTGTCCATCTGCAGAGGAGATGAGAGACTCCTACCAGTCTTAGGGAAGAAGAGAAATACACATTATTATTACTGGAATGTAAAAGCAACAGGTCATCAATAGTCAGGAAATATAGAACAAGATGACTAGGATAGGGACAGGGATACCGAAGCTTTCTGCACTAAAAATCCAAGTGAAAATCACAAGTTAAGTCTGAAATTTGAGGCAGCACAGCAGATTGCTCTCACCCACACTGACCAGTCCATCACTGTGTTGTCATAGTGCCACTCACAGATCAGACTGCACTGGGAGAGGCACAAACAGGCTAAAGGATGGATTGTTCCTTGGGGCTCAGGATCTCTAAAGGATGGATTTCTTCTTGGGGCTCAGATAAAAACAGACAAGCTGCAGCAAGCAATAAAACCATCACTTGGCTGCTGATGTTCAATAATTTCCTTTGTGCACACTCTTAGCCCATGGACACGTGAGCTAATTTGGATGTTTAGCCTTTGCAGGGCTTACTGCCTGAGAGCTGCCACTTAACAGCTCAAGTGCCTGAACTCTGTGATTTCTGCTAAATTCAAGCTCATTGCAAACATCAGGTGTGCAAACTGTCCTTGCCTGCAATAAATATGCCAGAACTTTTCCAGCAATGTGTTCTTTCCAACACAGGAGTTCAGGGTGATTGGAGAATATTGAATATTGAATAATGATATTGTCTGGTGAATATTGTCTGGTGCTCTCAGTACTACAAGCTCTTTACTGGATTATTATCTGAACCTGAAATCACATTTCCAATCCAGCAGATTCATGTGACCAGGAAGAGGATGAGATGAACTGAACAAAATCATGGAAAACAGTGAACACATCTACACTGTGTGTCTAAGTAGTTCAGAACTACTCCTTTTAGCATAGCACATAGAACCAAACACTGCTCTGTTTGATATTAAATCCATAATTTATTGCTCCTGAATGCAAACTACTAGTATTTACAGGCCACAAACTGAAATTGAACTTTCTTTACAGAAAGAATTCTTAACAGTCTCAGGAATCTCACCCTTACTTCCAAACAGACCACACTTTAAGCTTGATTTCCTCATTGTGGCCAATTCTATGCAAATTGTCTTCCCAAAATACATTTGTGTCCTCAGAGCAAACACATGAATAATTTCTTCTGCATTCATTTATAAACCTGTTTCTTTTAATTTTCTTCCTCAAATTTAGTCCTTTGAGCCACTCAAGACAAGGAAAATTTCTATCTTCCAGGTACCTGAAGTTTCTCCAGACTCAGAATTTGGAAGTAGATCTTCTGAGATATAAAGCAATAAAATAAAACATCCTGTGGTGCTGTATTTCTCTCCTAGCAGGAGGACTCCTGTTTTCCATTAAGCAATGATGAACATTTCTTCCTATTGACTCCTCCAGGAACTCTTCTAAAGCCCTAAGGATGCTGTTTTATTAAAAGTAGGAAAGTCTTCTAAGTATGTTACATCAGCTGTGAAGTTCTGCCTAAACTCAGTGCAGATACAGTATCACACAGAGCAAAAAGATGAATGGGAGACAAGATTTCAATTATTCCTTCTCAGGAATAAAAAGATATAAAAAGATAAACATCTTCTGAATAGCTGCAGTAGAGGAAAACTGGATGAGGTAACAACTAGAATAATACAAAATTCCATTATGATGTGCATGAGAACAAGAAGGAACACAGAAATATAGCTGTACTTTATGTTTTTGGGGAAAGCTTTTCTTTTCACTTAGTTCTTTTTGTTCCACTGTTGTCCTCCTGGAATTTTACCCTTGTATACCCCAGGCTAAAGATTTTGGAAATATGCTTGGAGGGGATACTGACACTCTTTCATGTGAACTGATCCACTTTGCATGGATCAGCTTAAATTATTGCGTAGGTCAAAGAATTCTCAACCTTGGGGTTCTAACACAATTTTGGAAAGTCAGATACCTGAGTTTAAAACTTTGCTCCTAGGACTGTTTAATTATCAGTACAAGGGGGTAGGACTTCTATAAGGCAGACTCAAAATACTGTGTGCTTGTGATTAGGAAACTCTGAAAGATGATTTCACCCATCTGGACAGATTACTAACACTCCCTTATTCTATTTTAATTTAGTCTAAATTAAATTGTCATTGCCAAAACTGTCCCTAAAGTGAAGACAACCTTGTCACTTTAATGTAAACTGAAATCAGAGAGTTTAGAAATAAATCGGTTTACTTGAAAAACAGCTCAGCTAAATTTAGCTAATTAGCCCTGCAAAAACCACATTCCCACCGTGCCAGAAACTGTATGAACACCAACAGAAAGGTAAGTTCTACCAAAATAATTTATTTTTAATGAATATTACAGAAGATATTCAGATGCATACAAAAAGGGGAACAGATAGAAATATGTCAGAGCTGTTGATCTAATTTTCTAATAAATCAGGTAGAAATTATTAAAAACCTCTCTTTGCTATCAGAAAAGAATTCAGCATTCCCAATTCATTACACATTTCCTGCATTGTGACATCTATGACACTAGAGAGAAAAGGGACCTCTTTGCTCCCTGATCCTTAGAGAGGATGAGAGCAAAATTATTTTCAGTTACTCCATTAACTCGAAGGTCTGTGGTCACTCTCCTGCATTTAATCCACTAATGAACCACTGGGGACTCCATTTGCTGGCATATAATGCCACCTCTTGTTTTCCTGCTTGCTTTTGCAAGAGGGGCTGTTTCTCTAGGCTCAGCTGGGGACATAAAAGAGGTGCAGTTTTTAGAAAGAAGTCAGCTCATGGGAGAGGAACTGAAGGGTTCATACACCTGCAAGTTTTTCTATCCACAGGACCAGTTACCCATAAAAGATATTACTTCTCCCCACAAGTCTTGCTTTAACTGTAAGCCCAGCACATTTCTGGGGGGTCTCTTGGAACTGATACATTCCAATGCAAGTTTAACTCAGCCTCATCCTTGGGCTCTCAGGGATTTCTAATGCAAAGCCCTGCTGAGGGAACCAGTGGGGCTCATGGTGACATGCATGACTGGAAAGCAGCAGCATGCAGTAAATGAAGTACTGAGCTGGAAAGATGCAGGAGGGACAATTTCATGACTAAGCAAGACATGCTGAAGACACAGATGATTTCCCTGTTACTCACACAGCCAGGTTCTGTGATGCTGGGCAAAGCATTTAAGCTGAATTTTGCTAAGTGAGCACTACAGTGTTACTTCACAAATGTTCACCTCTGGGACTTCTGATACTATTTGAGAATTGCTGAGGGTCAGCACTGCCACTGAAGTCACAGATCTGTGTGTTAGACTGTCACAAAAAGAGTCTTTACATATCAGTATTTAGGATACATTAGGAATTGTTCCTTAGCTCAGGGGAATCAACCCTTCCTCATGTTCAGCAGCTGTACCATGAAAACAAACTCATTAGGTACTGAGAAGCATTCAAAAATTGTTGCAAATATATTAGAAAAGAGTGCAAGAGAAGATTAAACAGAGTCTCAAGAGAGTGTAGACTAGGGCCCAAGGCCATACATTAAACAATGGGCAGAAAATCAAATGTTGAAGAGCTTTTCATTAAAGGACTGTGAGCACAGGAAGAGTGTGAAAAACACATCCAAACACAACCACAGCGACATGCAGTCACTTAATTAAAGATGCACCAAACACTTGAGAAAATTAGAGTAATGAATACAAGAAAAATGAATCAAGAGATTCACTAGCAATGACAAGACCAGCACTGTTGATATTTTTGGAGTGCCTGACATGGTGTTGATTCCTCTGATGTACATTGCAATACCATGTAGAGGTATCTAAAGCAGCCCTGAAAAACCTCTATCAGCAGCTGAAAGTTTACAGCAGGGTGAGTAATCAGTAAATAAATTAGTTCTGACTAATGTGAGTGATCAGCAGCTGAAAGTTTGCTCTGCATCAGCGCCACAAAGTGCTTGTGGTACCCTCAGGTCTTCCACAAGAGCATTGCACTGAGCCCTGCACACACAGCTTTGGCACGAGGGACCTCATCCCTTGGGCAGACACAGCCCTGGGGAGGCACGGATTTAGATCAGTGTGTTTGGTGGCATGTGAAATCCCAGCTCCAATAACGATAAAAATCCTGAGTCTTCAACACATATTAGCACTTTCAAGCAGTATGAGCTCTACTGCTTGATCTTTGCTGTCTTGAAAAGTAGGAAAAAACCAACTTCAGTGCCTCACAGTTTGGACATTTTGTTGGGTGAGTAATTTCTAACACAATGCCTTTTAGCCTAGGGCTTAGAAAAACCATCAAGAACAGAAATCTCAAGTAAGATTACAGGATATAACAAGAACACTTCATCTTAACAGCAGTGTAGAAACAATATCAGATGGCTTTTATTGCATAACCAAAATCTTCTGGAAAATCTGCCCAATACAACCCAGGGATTTAAATGTTCCTGAAAAATTAAATGCCACACAGGAAGAGAAGCCAGCTTTCTAACTCCCAGCCACAGCTATGGGTCTGGATGACTTACTGCTCAGCTTGCCTTGCCTCTGCTGCTAGGATGAGATACCTGGAGATTACTAGGGCAATTTCCACCCCATCACCATCACTGCTGTCCTGTGCACCCAATCCACACCTCTGCATTTGTGCAAAGCTGTCACTGCACCCTCTGCCTCTAAGCACACTGACAGAGCACCACCACCACTGCTTCCCCTCAGCACCCTTCCAGAAAGCACCACTTCTGCTGTTCCCCTCCTGCACTGCTCAAAAAGGAGAGTACCCTTCTCCTCTCCCAGTGCAGGAATAATTGGTAAGAAATTTTCTGCCTCAGAGCAGTCCTGCCACATTAAACATCTTCCCACGTATGCTTGTCATCACTTGATTTGAAGAAGTGGCTGCATTAAACCAGTCTGAGCCATGGGTCAAGTTCTCACAAGTGCTCAGGGCCAGACACAGCAAAGGATGCAGCTGCTCACAAGCCATTCCTACACTGGAAACAACATTTAGAGCTCACTGTGAGCTCGAAAAATCAGCACTAGAGAAACAGAGGGGAAGGAGCTGACAGGAATTGTCTGGCATTGCCTGTGGTACCCCTTCTTGGGGGATTTTTGCACTCACATCTGCTGAGAAGAAGAGCCCTTCATCTAGCACTCAGCACCATCACCACACCCAGCCACGTTCACTTTTTCTGGTTTTTTTTTCAACTCTCCCGTGTTTCCTGTGCTCAGAAAGGACAGGAGAGAGGAGACCCCTCCTGGGTCTGCAGCCAAGAGCTCAACCCAGGAGATGAGGTTTGGAACAAGGCTGAGTACAAATTCCAGACTCCTCACTAGACAAATGCCACACAGTAATGGGCAATTTTGCCCATTTTGCACTCAGTAACTCAGCTTTGCTCCTCCAGGAGGGCTACTAAAACAATTTGTGTTTCACTACTCAAACATTGCAATGCACATTAAACCCACTGTGAACCCACACAGTGCAATGAGCCATAGAAGGGCACCAGGTGTGTTCCTACACGAAGTGAGCTCTTGCTTTGCCTGTTTGTGAGTCACTGAGAGACTCTGTGCTTACAGCTGGGCAACTCTGTCACATGAGCAGCACTGCCCCTGTGGCCTGGGGCTGATTTGTATTAAAAAAGGAAAATACCAAAGGCCAAATTCAGCTTGGTGTTCTCAATCATTTGAATGTATTGAGCTACTAAATTCTCTTCATACATCAAAATCTACAGTTCACATAGTCTGGAGATAATGTCCATACACTGTAGAGGTCCTATAACAGAAAACAAACTGATATTCTTCTGAGTTTCTCATCCATAGCCTTTTCCTTGCAAGCTGTCTTTGTTATGGAGATAGGCAAAGCTGCTGTCTATGAAGGACTCTGGGACTCTGCAGAAACACTAAAGCCAAGGGGAAAAAAAAAAAAAAAACCAAGAATGTACAAAATGTACAATTCTGCAACAATAAGAGAAAAAGAACTACTCTGAATTAGATTTCCCCACACAACACTGGCTGCATAAATGTCTATAGATGCTGCTGCTCTCCTAGTGACAGACCTGCTGTCATCTTCCCTCTGGAAATGAAAAAGTGTTTGGTCTACAGGGGAGTTAGCTAGAAATGCTTAGAGAAATATCATAGACATCTGACACAACTTTGTTTGAAATGCAGCAATCAAGGGACTCTCAAATAAACCTGACTGAACTATCTTAAAAATATGTTCAAAGGACAGATTCAGCCCTGTATAACCCATTTGACTGCGGTTACTTTTTTTTTAAACAAACACAGAGTCTAATAACCTTTACCTCTTCTGGAGATTCTTTGAAAAGATGTTTAGCCTGTATTATCAAAACTGAATTCCTGTTACCTAGCTGGAGGCAGAGATCTCTTCACTGGCTTATGCAAAATTTCAATAGATTTAGTTGCAAAAGTGTCCCCTATGTTTTTTCTGCTTCCAGGAGCAGAGATATAATCCCATAAAAGTAGAGTTTCTGGGATCTAGCCTAAAGCTAGATATAACTTTTTTTTTTTCACCCAGTCTTTCTGGAAGACTATTTCGATACTTCAATGCTCAAGATCTTAAAAATCTTGTTATTTCCAGCCTAAAACAATTTATGACCGGATCAGAGCCATCAGTTCTTATTCCAGCAATATCCTTCATTTAAAAAAATTGTACTGTCTCCAGAGAAGGGCCCATTGACCTGAATAAATGAGAATCTGTGATTATTGAAGCTGACCAAGAAAAATGTTGGAATTGCCTCAGTCTGACAATGAAACTTTCTCCTAGATAGATATCCTGAGGATGGACAGGTTCTCCATTTCAGCTGTTACCAGCAAAAGAGAGAGACCAAGTCATGGAAAATTCTGATCTCCTGCTTTGATAAGAGATAAGACCTATTAAGCACAAAAACCTCTTCACCTTTTAGTAAGCACATAAATTTACATTTGGGAACTCTGAAGATTAGGTCACTGTGATGTACAGAACACATTTTGGTGCTGTACCTTGCTGGACTGCTCTGAGCTCCAGAGAAAGAAAAGAGAAGTAAGCATTAACTATGAGATATATTCTAAGTTTTCATCAGAAAGTGTCAGCAGTAGAAAAACTCTCAAATAAACCATTTGATTAAAAGCAGCCACAAGATTTCTTCATCCAATCCTAGAAATCTGGGGTATCAAAACTGATGTTAAGAGGCTCAGTTTCCAAATACCTGGTTGTCCATTCACCCCTTAACTAGCCTCTGCTTCCCATTTATGAAAACAAATGGAATAGAAAAATAAAACAGTCCCATTTTCTTGCTTGTTTGGAAAGTCACAGCCAGCCCATATGAAAGGAGGGAGAGGAAGAGAAGAAAGGCAGTCCCTAATGCCCAACATGTATTTTACAACCAGTCCATAAATCATCCTCCTTCTGTTTGAAGAAATGCCTTGAGCAGAACAGAGCGGTCTCGAAATGGTTCATTACTTACAAACATTTGATGAAAGTGGATTCAGCTTTTGGTTTATGATCCAACATGCTGGAGGAAGATGAGTTTTCTAGATGAGATACAGCCTGTACACACACACAACCAAACTGCTTCTTTCTGCTTTTCAGTGCTGTCTAAGGCACTGGGCTAAAGAAAAACCCAGGAGGGGGCTGCTGCCAAAATGAGCCCCACAGTTTTCACTTATCCCTGCTAGAGACATTGATCCTTGTACAATTCATCTTCACAGCATTGTGGCAAACAGGAAAAACCTCTGTTACACATCTCCTTTATCATTTTTTCTTTCAGTCCTGCAGTTTATTAGTGCTTCCCTCAATGATGACCTATCTCAGCAATCTCAAGCAATGCTCACCAAACCTATCAAAGGGCCCTGAAGGCTGCTGATTGAGTTGTCTCACAGAAGCCTTGCTAATAGTGTACGTTTGGAGTGCTTTTAATCATTTTATGAAGTTAGGAAACTCTCATCTATTAAACTGCAGCGGACCACAGAGAAATTTTATGGCTTGTCACCAATCGAGATCAGCTGAAAGGAATGCAGAACAGTGCTTTTAAATTAAATTACAGTTTTTCAGGTTGGACTGGCACAATCTGTCTTCAGCAAAAGAGGAGCCTTGTGTGGAACTTTCAGAGCAAATTCAATCTTCCAATTCACACTGCTGCTCCCTACATTTTACACTGAGGTGCAAAGTTAAAAAGCTGACTGAGGCATTCCCAGGCATCCTTCCAGGCCAATGGCCATGTGCTACCTGCCAAAGCCATTTCCAGAAGAGCTCCAGCTTAGCACACACAGGGAGAGACACTGAATGAACACTGTTATCATTTCAGGGATTTCACATGCAGATTTACTCAGTGTGATTAAACTGGCTTTGATCTTGCTCTTCACCTTCTCTGCCCAGTGCCATGAGGGCACTTCTCTGCAGCTCATCCAAAAAGGAGAGAGCCACCACAGAGCTGTGCAGCTGTTATGAGCACCCCTGTGCCTGTGGGAGGAGGGATGTGTTCCCTCATGACCCAACATGAGACAAGACAGAGGATTTCCTCTCTTTTCCCTCTCCTCTGAGATCAAGTTTGCCCATTGCCTGGAGAAGAACGACTTACTGACGAACATCTAACTTGCTATTGATTGAATTGTAAAAATAAAACAGAACAAAACAACAGCAAAAGTAACAAGTAACCATTTTGGCCATATTTATATGCACTCTGAATTTACATCTGTGAATGTGCTGTTGCCTTCTCTGAACGCTCATGGGAAGAGAATTTCAACCCACCTGAGTTTAAATGGTTGCAGACAGTGAAGGTGCTCCTGCCCATGGGAAAGATGATTTTAAAGATCCATTCCAACCCAAACAATTCTGTGATTCCTATGATTCTCCTAGAGATGTCTCCAAACATCAAACACACCCTTCTATACAACCCTGTAAGACAAACACAGGTAATCAAGGCTGAAGGAACACCAAAAAAGAGAAAATATTCCGGTGTAAACTGCAGCTTAAAGTGACAATGTTTCCTTAAGAAGTGCACCTTGAATTTTCTATTCAAAATTCAAAAATTTCATAACAATATTTTTTTCCTAAGACTGCATGTGTAACACTCCATATCTAATCACAAATTAAGTATTTCTAGAATACCTTCTTAAAGACGTTATAGAAGAGGAGAGGATAAGAACTATACTGACATGCATTTTATAACTATATTAAATATTTGGTAAAGTCTAAAGAGAAAAAAATGGTAAAAGTTATTATAGAACTGAAATACAGGAGAAATGGCTTCTAATCTCTTCCCTCTGGAGGCATCAGAATGCTTCAGGACAGGTGAAGTAAGAGTAGAAGAGACATTTCAGGAAAAAAAATCAGACAAAAATGCCAGATTTTCCATATTACAAAGAACCTGTCCTCCTGTCAAGAATGCACTGCTAGATTAGGCTAAGTAGGAGGAAAGGGAAAATATGAAATATTCTGTCTCAGCCACAAGAAATATTTTGTCTTACAGCAAAAAAAATTTAGAAGCAAAATTTCTTCTTTTCTATTATCAGAGTTGGCTTCCAGTTCTGTGCCTCATGGCTTTCCTCTTTCTTCTTTCCCTTCTTTCCATTCTTTGTCCCTTGTCTGTTTTTCATCCTCTTGTTTTACATCTTGCTCCCGGAGTCTGCCTCATTCTTTCTCCCAGAGGCAAATTAAACTGAGGACGCTGATTGAAAATTCACACACAGCCTCTTAATGAGTGTCTCATGGCTGTGTCTCCTTTTGGGCAGAGAAAACCTCTGAAAGTTTTCAGCACACTAAAGCTGCCAGAACAGCCCAGACAGCACACACACAGAAGGCAGAGAGTCTTTGAAAAAAGGAGAAAAGAAACCTTAGAGACAGCTACCACAAATTACACCATCCTGCCTGTCTTCCTTTCCATATTTGCTTCCATTTTTTTCCTCAGTGGCCTTTCCCACCTCCCAAGTACACGACTTTTAACCCAGACAACCCCTCCATCTATCAAAAGCCTGACATCCATGTTTATGCTTCCCCAGGACCAACCTTGTCACTTTACCACATTTCCATTTGTGACAACTCTTGGCATGTTTCCCCTCGACCAGCCACTGCTTCCTTTTACACGACACGAAGCCCTTTAGCAGCCAAAGCACAGCAGTCTGATAACTGCTCACCAGTATCATGTATCTTCTTATTATCTGCTACATTATCCTTATCTAATTGCATGCACTCTGGCTCAATCTGACATTTTCAAAACTACAGATGCTTATTAGCTTTTCTTAGCTAAAAGAAAAAAAATGTGCATTATAGTGATTATCAGTTCCTGGCACTGCCTGTGAAACATTGTAATGAGAGAGACCTTTAGCCTCCCATAAACAAGCACAATCAGGGCCTGTTTTGGTTATTAGCAATGCTCCTACAAATGTTGCCACTGTCAGAATTAATGACGGCACTACTAATTATTAATAATCTCATGTTTCTGTCCATGGATTCTTTTTAGCCCAAAGCTTTAGGCCATAAGCAAAAATTATTTAATTCTGCACCACCACAAGGAAGCCACAAATGAAGTCATGGCCTTGATTCCTTTTTGGTAGCCAACAGATGCAGGTCCTGCCTCACAGGTGTAAATAACTGGCTGAAGGTCATGCAGCAGGTCAGTGGCAGACCCAGGAACTGCAAGACTTCTCTAACAGGTATTCCAGTGCTCCAGCACTGATCCATGCCCCCTCAAACAGAAGGTATCTAAATGTGCCCAGAAATCAGGGAGAATTACCCACTCCTTGAAGAAGCCTGTTTCAATCTCACCATCCTCAAACACAGGGAGTATAAACAAAGCAAGTACAATAGATGGGGTTTCTGTGATCCTAAACCCTGGCTATGTCAGTTTTAATTAATTACTCTTGTTTGCAATGACTCACTGTATGTTCTCTGACAAGTGTTTGTGCTGCAGTTCATAACAGAACAAAGAAGCTGCTTCAACAGTACCCACTTTATCAGAGACACCATTGTGAAGCACTATAATACTTTTAATGTTTTCTCCATGTGTCTCTTCTTGTATCTGGGATTACACCAAAAATATTAAAAAAAGAAAAAGAAAAGGGAAAAAAATGAAAAAGAAGAAGTTAATATAGAACAGGCATAGAAACTGTATCAATAAAGTGCTTAGATTCAATATTCCTAGCATTAAGAGTAGTAGAAGTGGAAATCTTTGGTTCACTATAAAGCATTTATGTGTCTATGGCAACATGGTTGTTGATTTCTATTGCTTCCCTGAGAACAAAGTAATAGAAGTTCAGTCTTTTAAATATTGCTTTTCTTTTCTAGCACCTAGATGAAATAGAAAAACAAAATCAAAACCAAATCATATTTAATACAGGTTATACAGAAACATGAGGAAAGATTTAGCAACAAATTACAAACAAATAAAGATAGGATTCTACAGTCAGATCAAACATAATCCCACAAACAATCTGTGCAAATCTCAGAGCTGTGTATGCAATAAACTTATCCTGGGACAATCAGTCTCTTATGCAAGAGGTCAAACACTATTTAAAGCAGATCCCAACATCCCCTTTGCTCTTTGTTCAAGTCTGCTTGTGCTTTCCCCTGAAACACAGGATAACCCAGCCTGCTTATCCTGAGAGGAGGGCAGGGACGCAGGCAGGAGCTGAACTTTGCAATGCCAGAGGGAATATCACAGGGAAGTGGCTGGAGTGGAGCTGTCTGGGTTTTGCTGGGATGGCCATCCTTAGGCGCCAGGGCACGGAGAGATAAGGCTGCCAGCAGCCACCTGGTAGATAGAGAGGAAGAACTGACTCATGGCTTCCCAGCAGTGCAAAAAACCACAGAATTCTTCTCCCATGAGGTAGGGCTGAGGGATGGGAGAGGGGAAGACATGAGCTGTGCTTGCTGCCTCTATGGTTTATAAGGGATTCAGAAGTCTTGGAAGCAAATGGGAAGAGCCCTCCACCCCAGAGCCATCTCCAACACTACCCTACCAGCCAGCAGCAGCTGCCACAGATTCCTTTTCTGTGACCCTGGTACAAGCATCAGTGTCTGTTTTGCTGCTGTTAGCAGGTCATACTTTTTCTCTTGCCAAAGGCTGGCCTTATAAATAAAAGTCTTTTTTAGTCCCCCTTAGCCAGAGGCACTGCAGGACACTTGAATTCATCTTCACAGACACAAACTGTACAGACTGGGCTCTGCAAACCACTGCTCATACCCTTGAGGAGGGACAACAGGCAGTAACAAGCCTCCTGCTGCTGCTGGACTTCTCCCTGTGCCCCTGCCAGAACAGCAGGAAAGCAGCAGGAACAGGGATCCTGTGTAACCCTCCTGTGGGTTCTGCTCACCAGGGGTCTTCAGATCTAGGGCTTGGAGACTGCAGTAACATCTGCAATTGTTCAGTCTGCATGGGTTTCATTTCTCCTCTGACCAAAATACCACAGCTACATTCTTTTATAGAGACTTGAACTTATTTTAATGGAAAATAAGGAACATGAACATATTTTGTCATAAACACTTTAAAATTAATGACTGTGGCATAACTGGAGCTGAGGTTACCAGGCATTTCCCACTGCTGCATTTCCATTTCATGTAGCTTTGTACATCCAAAAGAGAAAGCCTGGGGAGAAATTTGCATTTGCTTTTGAGGTCTGCCTAGACTGAAATCTGCTTGAAATACTGGAGAAGATGCTATTGACAAATACAGAAAAGAAACATAAAAAGCCCCAAACCACCTCCTCCCTGAAATATTATAATGAAAGCATTAAGACACTCCTGTCCTTCCTTTTGGATGCTTTAAATCTCCTTCTGCTCAAAGCAAACTCCAAAGCCTTGAAGAGCTAGAGGGAAACATCAGACATTTGAAATGTCACAGGAAAACTGTCAGAAATGAGTGCTAGATACAGCAAAGACTTAAATGTGCCAGACTTCACAATTAGTTTTACACCTGTAAGAATATCCATGGTGATAAGTGAAACAATTTTTAGTTTAAAAGCCCCTGGGGCCCAGAACCAGAAATTGCAATAGCTCACAAGGCTGAGCCACAGCAGACTATCCCTGCCACAGAGCTAAGATGAACTGTCCATGTACCACCTCAGCCTCCAATTTTCCATCTGCAAAGTGAACATAATAATAAGTGCAATTTCAAAAGGCACAGAGAATGCAACTCCTGGAAGAAACCATGTAACAGCTGAGCTCTACTAGTGAGCACCTTGTTTAAAGTAAAATTATTAAAAAAAAAATAAATAAATAATTTACACTTCGTAAGTGATAAACAATTAAAAACCATATTCAGGTTTCCTCAGCAGACTCACAAAATTGGCCTTTTTCAAATTACCTCACACACTTCAGTACTTAAATGTTTGCAGAGTGAATGAGGACCAGGCCCCTCTCTACCTCTCCCCCACCTCCAAATTGCAAGTTCCCTGAGGCTTAAAAACTGCATTAATCTTTGCTGTAATCTTTGGGAAGATTTTCAAGTGCTATTTCAACAAAATAAACTATGAAAGATCTCTAACTTAAAGTGCTAAAAAAAAAACAAGACGTAATTAAAGCTCTGGTTGCATGCAGAAAATGTAGGTTCCCAAACACTCTACAGGTGGAAATGTTGTGAAGGACTTCTCTTTCCACTACAGACAAATCACTGCATATTTCCCCCCCAGAAAATTTTCCTGGATTGCACCACCACTCTCCCTCTGCTCCCTTCTGCACTGCTCTGTGCTGCAAAACATCCATGAGCCCAATGCTCATTCCAACTCTCTTTTACAGTTTTCTACTGGCAGTAAAGATTATGGCACAGTGATCTATTCCTATAGATGAATTCATACACTCAAAATATGCTTGAACTCAGTCAACTCACCCACACTGAATCTTACCAGTACCAAACACCCACAATTTATTGAATACACATAATATTTTCAAAGGTGGATATATCAGTAAAAAAAAGGGATCCAAAATAAGTATTTGTGCTTCTAACTGGGAAATATATTCTAGTATGTACTTTTGTGTTTGATCACAAATCTTGTGAGACACCTTGCAACTACAAACCTAAATTATCTGTGTGTACTTCTGAAGACACACTGCATCACAACCCACTATAAGTGAAAAAGGCTTTTGGGAAAACACTTGCTTTTCTATTGCTGAACCATTCCTTATGAGCTTTGAAAGCCAATATTTCTCCCTGAAGGTGAAAAAGAGAGTTACAAAACTGCCACCAGTTCCATCAGTTCATCAGATCTAGAGAAAAGCAGCAAGGAACTGAAGACCCCCCACGTGTAGGCGTGAGTGTGTAAACAAGTGGGTGTTTGATTTCCTGTGAAAGCAAGGAAAAGCCAAGCTCCATAGGAGCAGTGTGATCACGACACGCTGCCACCCCTTGGTCACGGGATGGAAATGCTCGCACCTCACGGCTGGGAATCATCCCGCACATCGGGCAAAAAGCCCCGGAAAAATCAGATAATAAACTATAACGTGAGATTCTGCTGCACCAGCACAAGCATAAATATATTAGTCCAAAGTAATGTAAAGCATTTTATTTCAAGGGATAAAATCGGGCTCCCAAAGAGCATCTTCCAAGCTCTAATATGCACCCTCAGGGCTGCCTTCAGTCTGGCCTTTCCTGAAGCAAAATATACAAATGGTTGGAGAACAGCACATACTCACAGATTTTATTTTTTTCCCCCCACCTCCTATGTCTTTAAAAGCCTCTTGGAAACCAACTTGTGCTGCTCCAACCCTGGGCTCATTCTCTGCTTTCTGCACTCAAGCTCCCAGCTCAGAAAGAGAAATAACATGAGCCGAGTACTCTACGTGAGACATCCCAACCTATGGCACAGTTCACTACTATTAGAGAGATGATTCAGCCTCTTCACACAGCTATTCTTGAATACTTAAAAATACATTTTCCCTGGCAGATTTTTTAGTGTGTGCATCATCACTACAGCTAGTGAAGACTGCAGAAACAGAGGCGGATTTTAAACTGGCAGCATAAGTTTGTTTAATTACAGATATTGCCATAAAGCAAAATATAAAAAGTGTATCACCTGTAGACCAGTGTCCAGCATTCAGTAACCACAAAATATATGATGAGCTTCTGTGCAAATATAAACCAGGATTTTAAAAAGGTTTATAACTATTCCTTTTGAAGGAAGTAAGCTGCAAATTTTATTCGTTTCAAAAGGTGAACTTATAGAATGTCAGCAGTGCCTAACTATTTCCATGGAAATTACCATTCCTGCTCTCTGCATCCTAATGGGAGGATAACTGAGTTCAGCATCCAAGAATTCACCAAGAGGCAGAACAGGAGATTCTAAGAGACTTAAGCAGTTGGTTTTGCCCATACACACAGGAGTACAGATCTATAGATAGACTTCTGGTTACAATTCAACTTATTGTAGCTTACAACAAAGTTAGGGTTTCTGCAGTCCCACAAATCCCTCTATATTATCAATTCATCCATCTCTTTAGGAGAAAAACATCCCACTTTTGAAATGCTTGTCGCCTACAGCTCAGGCCTCAACATTTCTGAGTTCTGCCCTTGACACACATTTCTAGGAGGCATTATCTCTTCCCATTAGACAAATAATGAACTGAAAATCAACACTTTCAATTACATGCAACAGCAAGTCTGATTTTTTTTTTTTTTACACTGATGGCTTTGATTCTCACTTTCTCAGACTCACTCTGTTAACAAAAGATATTTGATTTACTAAATCCTTAATTTATCCAAGCACAAAACACAGTTTCACTGAGGCACCTCAAAATTATCTCTATTTATATCTGAATGAAAAACTTCTCAAAAGGTAAATAAGTCTCAATAATCAATTGCAGAATGAATAAAGTATAATATATAGCCAAATATAGTTTTAAGAAAATGCAGAAAAGAAATAAATATTCAGAATTCAGTTATTGAAAGAATATTCAGAGGAAATAAAGCTTTTGTACTTTGGGACTAGCTTTTTTATATGCTTAAGTCTCATATTAAAGCCAGTAAGAGTTTTGGCCAAGTGATGAACCTGTAATAATGCAGCATGTGGCTTTTCACATAAAAAAATGTTACGAAGTTTCACTGGAGGATTCAATAGTCTTAACAGATAACTTCTCATACAAAAATTACTTTAAAAAGTACTTCTGTGATCATTGTTTCACAGTCAGTGCCTTATAAAATGGATCAATATTCCGCATTACAGGAAAGTGTTGAATTTTTTATGCACCTGATTAATGCATTGTTATCATCCCAGTAATTAAAAGGAGCGGCATTACACACAATCAGCATGATACATCTTACTCAGCACCTCCTGGCAGTTGCCTGCAAAAAATTAAACTCATTAATCACTGTGATGCCATGAAAGAATCCTGGAAAGGATGAAGAAGCTCTATTTTATGGGAAAAAAGTTCTCAAGTCAACGTGTAGGAGAAAATCCCTTCCACCGTACAATATGTAAAGCGTTTATCTCATCAGTGTAAAAGGTAAGCCAATCAAAATTACCATTTAAAAAGCAACTTCATCAATCTAAAAACGAGAATTTTGCTAACAAAATTGTTCAAATGCTGCTATACCACCACACCAAACTGCACAAAGAGTTCTCACAGAAGTTTCCTCATCTAAATAAATATAGCGAAAAGCTAATCATATAACAAGGTAAATATGTCATCTGAATTTTGTTTAGAGCTGTTGCAATAGCTTTAATATCAATAATGCCATAGAGCCAAGTAGGAAGTATCTTTCAGGGGTCATTTATACAGAACCTAGTTTGCTTATTAGTCTTCCCATAAATAACAAGATTGTCTCATCAGATGAATAATTAACATGACAAATTTGCAAGACTATCTAGGTTTTGTTCAGTAGCTAGGTCTAGTATATATATATTTTACTCACATACTTGCCATGAGTTGAATCACAGCAAAAAACTATTTAAGATTCTAAAGAATGCCATGACCTCTACTTTGCTATACTTCTATGTTACTAAAACAATATTCTCAAGTGTGTCTCAATGGTGTTTGTAAGTCAGCAGTTGTCATATAAAATCCTTATTGGTTTTGATTTTAATTTTATTAGGGAGTTACTACCTCCTCTTTAACTCTGTATAGGTTTCAAGTAGTATTTTTCCATCAGTAGTACTTCCAGTGGACAGAATGCTTACTTACAATACTGTGACCTTCAAAGGCAAGATCCTGCCTGTCCCTCTGTTTTGTTCTGCATTGAGGTCTGTGCTGGTGCTTAAAAATACAGTGCTGAATGCAGCACACATATTTCAATGGGAAAAGTCATCATCAGTAACCCATAAAATAACCTCCATTCTCTCCCTGTTATTAATCACACAGCAAAGCTAGGAATAGAACAGTCTCACTCTCAGGTTTGTTTTGATATTTCCAAGTATGGGAAGGGAGAAAAGCCTTCTGTTTCTATATGTTTAAGTTCTGGGTTTTCCTACCACATTAAGTCAGAAGATCAAAGACAACATGAATGTCCCACTTGTGCAAAACAGAAAACAGAAGTCCAATATTAGGAAAGAGTTTCCGGTGCTGTCTCCTTAAGCCCTTTCCCATGATGAGCACAGCACTCCTGGCACCTTGCACAAACAGACCACTCTCCTTATTCTTCCCTCATGGTCTTTGCCAGCTCTCTGCCTCATTTTCCCCCTTTTCTCCAGGGTCTTATGCCCAGGGCTGCATTTGTTCATCCTGAGTGAGCCTGACTCCTGACACTCTGTCTCTGCTGTTCTTGCCACAGACAAGGGCAAGAGGTCACTGTCAGCCCGCCTTGGCACGGGTCCTGGGCATGTTTGGGAGAGAAAACAGCTCCTCCTCCCTGGGTCAGGAGGGGCTGGCAACCCGGACAGCTCCCCCTACCCCGGGACAGAGGGGTTCGGCACCTCGGACAGCGCTCCTGACCGGGACAGGAGGGGGTTCGGTGCCTCGGACAGTGCTCCTGACCGGGACAGAGGGGTTCGGCACCTCGGACAGCTCCTTCTGACCCAGGACAGGAGGGGTTCGGCACCTCGGACAGCTCCTTCTGACCCGGGACAGAGAGGTTCGGCACCTCGGACAGCTCCTTCTGACCCGGGACAGAGGGGTTCGGCACCTCGGACAGCTCCTTCTGACCCGGGACAGAGGGGTTCGGCACCTCGGACAGCTCCTCCTGGCCCGGGACAGAGGGGTTCGGCACCTCGGATAGCTCCTTCTGACACGGGACAGAGGGGTTCGGCACCTCGGATAGCTCCTTCTGACTCGGGACAGGAGGGGTTCGGCACCTCGGACAGCTCCCCCGTCCCGCTCCGCCCCGGTTCAGCACCGCGGACACCTCCGGCCGTCCCGCCCCCTCCTGCCGGGCCTGGCCCCGCGGGCCGGACCCCGCTCCCTGAAATTCACCATTTATGGCACGACCCTTTCCACTGCTTTGCCATGACTTCATCCTCCCGACCTGAACCCTCTGCCGAGACCACAGCTCAGGCTGCCCAGTCTCTGCTGGAAGGGAGCAGCTGTGAGCTGCCGACCCGGCCCAGGGGACTTTCTCAGACAGGCTGCCCCCTTTAGAAACAATTCACACTAAGTGTCCACGTGCATTTGTTTAGAAGTCACCCCAAATCCCTGCTTCTGGCCGCACTTTTTTGCACTTCGTTGCAGAAGATACAGACAGCAGTGTCCCTCACTACTGTGTCCCTCTGTCCCCCAACAAACAGCAGTGCCCAGCACACTCTTCACCCACACAACTCTGAGGGGATGGGGGGAGAAGAAAAAAAAAAAAAATAAAAAAGAAAGCAAGATGGAAAAACTTTCCTCTTAGAAGTTAAAGGATATTCGTATTAACATTGTTTTCTGTCAGCAGAAACCACTCGCACAGGCTTTCCTCTGCTTCTGGCCTCAGCGCTTCTGGTGACCAGAGAAGCGGCTCCAGACATCTGCTGTCTCCAAATCCAGGAAAGCGAAATTAAAACAATGAGGAAAATGTGCCTGAGCCCAGCCCTGGAGGTGGCACTGCGCTGGCTCGCAGCGACATCTAGAGCCCAGCACACGGCCGGGAAGGGCCCCGTGTCCCCAGCCCCACGGGGAGAGAGTCACGAGCGGGCGCGGGCGACCGGGAAAGGGGCCCGGTGCCATCCTGCAGCTGGCCAGGGCCAAGGAGCAGAGTGCCAAGATCGTTGGCAGTCAGCGGGTCACAGAGAAGAGTCAATTCGGGTCCCTGTCACTGCTGTCCCCCGGGGCTGTCAGCATTCTGTCACCTCGGGGAGAGGTTTAGGTCGATTGGCCCCATCTCTGACAGAAGTGCACTTGCTCTATGGACCACAAAAGCCTTTACGAAGGGACGGGAGAATGGATAGGGATTTAAAAGATAATCCGAGGACATTTCCTTGCATACACAACTCTCTCCTCTGAGTGAAGCAGCCCTGCTGTTGTGGCTTGAAGCTGTGCCTTGCTTGGGAAGGCTCCCAAAGCCAAAGCTAAACCCTGCTACAAAGCTAACGCGTCCCACTCGGGCAAGAAGTATTTTTAACAGACACAAACATTATTCCCAACTGCAGCCATTTGCTTCCCCTTGTGTGTGCTTCCACAGAGGCAAAACACACTCAAATCCCTCTGCAAACCTAACACCAGCCAGCCATGCGGATCCACATGTTTTGATCTATCACTGGCTCTTGTTCTCTCAGTCTTCCTGCTCTCCAAATCCCCTGCCCCCCTCCTCACCACCCCGAAAGAAACAGAGCAATCGACCCAGACTAGTTTAACTCCATCGGACACAGCAGGCAGCCAGCGGCCTGGATTAGTCACTCGTTACTAAGGCGATATGCAGATGCACCCTTTGAAGTCTCTGCTCTCGGAAGCGGAGAGCGGAAGGTGCGCGGCCGAAGTTTGCGGCTCCCTGCGGGGGCTCGCCCTGGGGCAGCGGGGAGCGGGGACAGAGAGACCCAGAAACGGCTGCTCAGGGGTTAAAAAGTTTTCCTGCTGCCAGGTTAGGGAAAGGCTGACAGAAAAGCGAGGAGGGTAAGACAAGGTGAAGACTTCTGCCCCGGGAGTGTTAAAGGGTAAAACACGGAATAAAAACAAAACAAGAATAAAAATATTAAAAGAAAAAAAATTAAAAGGAGGGGTGGGGAGCCTTGTCGCGTAGCTTGGGGGCAGCCGGACGGAGCTGGCACTTGGTGTTTCCGAAGGTGCTGACCCCGCTCCCCCCAGCCCCGCTCCACGGGAGCGGAGAGCCGCGCAAGGAGCTCGGTAAGGGGAGAGCTGCGGGGGCAGCGCGGGGGCGGGCGAGTCCCGGCTCCGCTCGACTCCCAGCGGGCTCCGTCCCGTACTATTCCCGGCACTTCAGAGCAAGAACAGGAGCGCAAAGACCCGCCTGGAAGAGCGGACAAACCGCAAGAAATCGCTGCCAGCTTAGAGGGGCACCCAGCCATCCCGCAGGACAGGGGGCGGGGAGGGGGGGGTACCCAAAACCCAACCCAGCCCCACGCGAACGACACCGGCGCTTACATCCTCCTCCTCGCAGTCACTTCGCGACTGGTACTGGAAGCGGGGCCGGCTGCCTTCCTGTTGCAATGGACGCGGGGTCTTGCCGGCAGCGCCGTCCTCCTCGCTGCTCTGGGCGCCCAGGAGGTGACTCGCTTCGGGGGGAACGGGGAACGAGCGGGAGGTGTTGATCTTCCCGCTGAACCGCTGGTACAGTGAAGCCATGAAGTCAATCCGCGGGAAACGAGGGAGAGGGAGGGAAAGAGAACCGCTTCTTTTTTTTCTTCCCCTCCTCTCTTCTTTTTTGGCTACAGCATGCTACACGCGGGTGAGGATCAGTCCCACATCGGTGGGAGGGAGAGAGAGGGATCCTGCTCCCCGGTGCTCTGCACCGGCAACCGGAGAGAAGCCCGGGGGTTCAAGAGAGCAGAGACGGGGGAGTGATGAGAGGAAGAAGAGAGAAGATAGATAAATAAATAATAAAACGCAATCGAGCCGTAACACCACAGGCCCCGGGAATGCTGCACCATCCAGTGTTGGGAAGGAAAAAAATATAGAAGAGAAAAAAAAAAAAAAAACAAAACCCAAAACACTCCACGAAGACGTACCCCCGATAATGGCGACTGAGTGGATCAGCATTAAATGTGCTTTGGGGGTGTGCGTGTGTGTTTGCAAAAGCAGGGAAAAAAAAAAAAAAAAGGAAGGGGGGCTGGCTCAATCGCTGGCTGTCAGCGGCTCCCCAGGCAGAGGTGGCGGAGCAGTCGCCTCCGAGGTCGCATACCAACAGTGTGCACAAGCGAGAGGCAGAGTGACAGAGTGTGTGAGACGGAGTGGAAGAGGCTGGGAAGCCTCATTCAAAGCACGTTGCCCTTCTTGGGAAGGAGGGCTCTTCTACGATCATCTCCTTTTCGGTACCTTCTGGGGTTTTTTCCTGCCTATTTTTTTTTCCCGGGGAAACAACTAAAAAAAAATTTAAAAAAAAAAAAAAAAAAAAAAAGGCAACAGACACCTGATCGCCAGCCGAGAGAGAAAAAAGAGGTGGGGAGGGGGAAGGCGAGGCTGGAAGGCGGGACCGGCAGCTGGAGGGGCTCTGAGAGGCCGCTGTGCGCGGAGTGGCTCGGCCCCAAGGAAGGGGCGAGGGAGGGAGGGCGAAGCCTCCCCACTGCCCTGCCCTGCCCTGCCCTGCCCCAGCGGGCACGGCTCAGCCCGGCGAGCAGGCACAGCCCGCTCCCCGTGCCCTCCGCCCGTCTCCTTCCTCCCACGGCCGGGGGCAGGAGGGACAAGAGGCGGCTTGCGGGTTTTTGGGAGGTGGTCGTTGTCGTCGCTTTTCAAAATAATTCGGTAAATCGCGTCTCTTGCTATTTTTGTATTAATTCATTTTTGCTGCATTAAAACGTGCTTCAGCGCCCCTCAGTGGAAATCCGCCCAAAGCTGCTCGCGGCAGCTCCGGCCGGGGATAAACAACCGCGATCCCGGCGCCGGGGAGGGAGCCGGGGATGGGCTGGAGCTGGGCTGGGGTCTGGGGCAGGGTCGGGGGCAGGATCGGGCACGGAACCAGGGCCGGGACACAGCGAGAACCCCCTCCACGGCCTCTGCTCGGGGCCGCCGGGCCCCGCTCACACAGCCCGGGCACCGCGGCCACCGCTCCGCGCTCCGGGCGGGGACAGGGGACACTGCTGGGGCTGGGACAGGGGGCACGGCTGGGGCTGGGACAGGGGGCACTGCTGGGGATGGACAGCGGGCACTGCTGGGGATGGGACAGGGGGCACGGCTGGGGCCGGGACAGCGGACACTGCTGGGGCTGGGACAGGGGGCACGGCTGGGGCTGGGACAGGGGGCACGGCTGGGGCTGGGACAGGGGGCACGGCTGGGGCTGGGACAGCGGGCACTGCTGGCACCGGGACAGGGGACACTGCTGGAACTGGACAGCGGGCACTGCTGGGGCTGGGACAGGGGACACTGCTAGGGCTGGGACAGGGGACACTGCTGGGGCTGGGACAGCGGGCACTGCTGGGGCTGGGACAGGGGGCACTGCTGGGGCTGGGACAGGGGGCACGGCTGGGTCCGGGACAGGGGACACTGCTGGGGCTGGGACAGGGGACACTGCTGGGGCTGGGACAGGGGACACTGCTAGGGCTGGGACAGCGAGCACTGCTGGGTCCAGGAGAGCGGGCACTGCTGGGGCTGGGACAGGGGGCACTGCTGGGGCCGGGAGAGCGGGCACTGCTGGGGCCGGGAGAGCGGGCACTGCTGGGGCTGGGACAGGGGGCACTGCTGGGGCTGGGACAGGGGACACTGCTGGGGATGGGACAGGGGGCACTGCTGGGTCCGGGACAGGGGACACTGCTGGAGCTGGGACAGGGGACACTGCTGGGGGTGGGACAGGGGACACTGCTGGGGCTGGGACAGGGGACACTGCTGGAGTTGGGACAGGGGACACTGCTGGGGCTGGGACAGGGGACACTGCTGGGGCTGGGGACAGCGGGCACTGCTGGGGCTGGGACAGGGGGGACTGCTGGGACAGGGACAAGCGGGCACTGCTGGGGCCGGGACAGCGGGCACTGCTGGGGCTGGGGACAGCGGGCACTGCTGGGGCTGGGACAGGGGGGACTGCTGGGACAGGGACAAGCGGGCACTGCTGGGGCTAGGAGAGCACTGCACTGGGCACTGTTGGGGATGGACAGGGGGCACCACTCGGGCCGGCACCGCCGAGATGCCAGCGGGATCCTGCCCTGCCAGCCCAGCACGGCTGCTCGGGACAGAGGGTGACAATTCCCGTTGCTCCAGCACCGGGCATCGGGGTTTCCATAGCAACAGATGCTTAGGTTTAAAGGAAAGTGGCAGAGTTGCTGTCCCCTCTTCTGCTCTCCAAAATCCTCCCCTTTGACCTCTGATTTTACCAGAGATATTGGGATCACAACACACAAAGCATAAATCAGTGTTTGCCCATTGCTATTGAGAGACTTGCTGAAGAGCTCACAAACTTCGTTATCATGTAACTAGTGGATTTTATGGGCTAAAATTCTGTTTCTAAACACTGTTCTTACTTAAAGTTTTAGCAGTTAAGATAATATCATCTTGCCCATAATACCACCTCTGATAATACCATTAGTCTTAGAAAAAAACCACTTCAGTAGATCACATATACAATACTCTAAAGTGCAACGATTCCCCCCCTCCATGATTTCAATAACTGCCTGATCAAAAATCTCTTTCCGTCTGAATAGTTTAATCCACTCCTTTTTATTTGTGTCTTCAAAGCCAGGCATGAAAAGTCTTAACATTTAGATGAAAAGGGAACCTTATCTTATCAAGAGAGAAAACAAAAACAAACGCTCTATCTCCTTCCTGATGGAACTTAAAAGAAGGAATCATTTTGATCTTCACGACTGAGATCCTGACATTTAATTAGAAAACAAGTTGAGCACACTATGCTCTGAAGCAAAGGTCTGGATTCTAAGTCATAGTGACATCGATCATAACTTTCCAGGTAACTTTCCAGAAGCCACTTGGACCCCTTGTAACTTCTGTTTCAGACACAAACTGACTATCAAAAATCTGGACACATAGCTCAGCTAAATTCCACCTTGAACTGTATTAATGATATTTGGAATAATCACAGCTTTATGATATTTGGAATTGGTGACAACTAGCACTAAATAAAAGGAACAAGAGAATAAAATTAAAAGAAACAATACATTTTTAACTTCTAAGGAAAAAGTAGGACACAAAGGAATAATCAAAGAAAGCCACAAAAAGGCAAGACAAAACCACTAGGCAGGAAAAAACACCAAAGATTAAATGTCTGAATTAAAAAGTTTCAAAGAAAGTACAAAAAAAAGAAAACATTCAGAATCACAGCCTAATTCAAAACCAAAAGAGCCTCTAAGGACCAATTCAGATCCAAACACATTTTTTGTGGTTCTAATTCTTAAGAACGAAGATTTCACATAATTGAGTTTGCTTAGTCATGCATGCATGTATTGGGCATGTATATGTGTACACAATTCATGGAAAAATTATATTAAGGGAACACAGAATTGCAATTTCAAATACTTGAAAAGCTCAGAAAAAACCAAACAGCCAAATGGTCCTCATCCACCAAAAGATCCTGATCATGTAGCTTTGGGCTGTGATTCATTCACCCAAAAATAAATAATTACAGCTATTTAAGGCATTTCTGATTCCTGTTCTCCCCTCCACGACAGACCAGGGACAGCAGAAACAATTTAATGTCATGTTCTGGATATCATAGTGGGTGAAGGAAGATGGTTTGCACCAGTTGGGAGCTGCAAGACATTTCTGTCACCCTGCTACAGCCAGAGTGACCTTGTGTGGAAGGGCTGAGCAGGCAGCTGGAGGCAGAAATATCTGGAATAACCCCAGCAACAAGATGCACCAGGACCAGTCTATGAGTGCCATTGCTAAAAGCAGGAGGATTTTTCTGAGTCACAGGAGACCCAGATGATTGCATCAGGGACTCTGGAGAGCACTCCAGCCTGCCTGTGCACAAGTTATCTCAGGATGTGGCTTGTCCCTGCAAATGTGCTGTGGTGGGGAGGGACACAGCCCAGGGCTCCTGAGGCACTGCTCAGTGCTGGAAGCACCTCTGCCCTCCACCTGCAAGTCCGTGGCTGATTTGCTGCTCCTCTGTGCATGAGCCCAGAGCCCTCCACAACGTCCTGGTGATGTGAGTAGATACAATGTGCACACCAACAGGGCATGGAAAGCACGGAGCCAAAACAAAGAAACACAACAAACATCGGGACATGGCAGCAAAATGGCACTAAACAAACACCACATCAGAACTGGGCTTGCATTGCAGCAAAAGACCTTGCCAGCCCATGGCAAGAGTTGAGAGAAGTGAGCAATTCGCATTATGGAACATGTGTAAAGATGCAAAATATTTCAAAAGTACAAGCGTAAGGTTCTTGTCTTTAAATACACATCCTACATGTAAGAAAAATCATTTCCCTAAACCCTGCAATGAGATCCCAAGATAAAAATCAAAGCACTTCAAAACAGTGTCCTCAAGCATCTTTTAGTTGTATATTTAATTCAGTATCCAAAGTTTTGAAGGGAGGTTTGATTCCTAACTAGTGACATTTCCATCAAAACAAAGTGTGTTAGTTAAGACATTTTCCCTGCAGCACCAAAGTATTTTACTGGCATTTTTAAAGCATTCAGATAAAAATGACATTTTTTTCTCCCCATGTTGTATAAATAAACAGTGTCCCCGTATTTCAGCACTATTAATGTAACACAATCAAAAGCAGGTCAAACCCAAGCCCTACTGCCTTCAAAACTTTACATTAAATATTTGTTTTCAGACAAATCAGCTCAGAATAACACTGGTGAAGAAACAATCCAGCAATATTACTCCTGGATATTTTTCATTTAGATATAACTTCTACCTGTCATGGAATTCATGCATTGTTATTCACATTCCATTCTTCTGTTCTGACAAAGCAATTTATGAGCCTGCCAGCTAAATAATATAGAGTTTGTTGCAGACAGAGCTAAACATGTTTCTGGTTTTCAAGTGGTGATAGTTATTAAGTAGCTGATTAGTGGGATTTTTTAACAAAAGATAATTTTTCAATAGTTCAACTGCACTTTTTATTATTTGAACTATTATACTTTCATTTTCTAATGAACTTGTAAAGGAACTTTAGAATTTCCTGATTTTTTTTTTAATATCACTCCCAAAAAAGCCAAGTTTGTATTTTCTCTTAAAGTGACTGCATTTATTAATATAAAACATCTGGGGTTTTTACAATAGCAATCGCCTAGTCACTAAAGAGACAAAGATACAATATTTTAATGCCTATCACCGTGATCAGCCAAGATAAAATCATCCAGCTCATGAATCTCGAATGCCCCCAGGCTTATCCCTTCTATACATCTGTTCCTGGAGTCAAAAACCCAACCACACCAGAACAGGAAATCCCTTTCCTGTGTCAAATGCACCAACTCAGCAGTCCCTGAGGATACACCTGATTATTCATTTGGATCTAATGGGTGTGCTGGGGGCAGCATTGCCCTGTGTCAAGAGAAGTGACAGTAGGGTGTGGAGGGGCAGTATGTATTGGGGAATTAGTATGCTGAGCTGTTCACTTTCTCAGCTCATTATTTGTGCTAACAGCATCTCAGAGCAAGTGATGTAGCAATGCAGCACTGGACAGTGAGTGAGGACATAGAGAAGTATATTTTTCTCTGGAATCACACACTATTCAGAAAAATAATCTTATAATGAGTAAAAAAAAATAAAACAAACCAAAGTCTCCCTAAGTAAACAAGGAAGCTCTCCAAGCTGGACTAAGAGAAATATTGGTAAAATTAGTTTTCTGAGCACCACAAAAATAATTTAGTCTTCCACAAGTGGTGGAATGAAGGCTTTTGTGGGGAATAAAAAATACTGATACTCAAGTACTGGCAATAATAGACAATGGTGGCTTCACAGGATACAAAATTTTGGGGAAAAAAGAAAGCAGGCTGGAAGAAAAGGCTCTTCAGGAGAAGAGATGGGCCCAGAGGGAGCCAAGAAGAAAAAAATCAAAAGCATACAGAAGAGGCAGGGACACAGTGAAATACCAGGAGGGTTGAGAGAAAAAGGAGATGAAGACAAGTGAGGTCAAAGAGGCAGAAAAGAAATGGACCAAAACTGTCAGAGATGGAAAGCACCAGCGTGCCTGGGGAGCAGGGAGCCAGGCTGGGGTGGCACAAGGTTAATTGGAGCCACACAATGGGAGCATTTTCAAAACCAGGGAGATCAGCTGCTGCAGAGGGCAATTCCAACACCTGGTGGATAAATGTTCTCTCAGTGGTCAGTAATTCAGGTGATTGTAACCACCAGAAGTCTTGGTACCCACCAAGCCCTAATTAAATGAACTCAAGAGCACGTAGGTGAATATCAGCAGCTTCTTCCCGGTAGTGTGAGCAGGACTGAGTCCAAAGGAAATGGGTGAAAGTCCTAATGCTGAGGGCACTTATAAATAGCCTGTATGAGGCTTTAGAAAGTGTGCTGTAAGGCATAATCCTGCCAACTGGCAAAACTATAGATCACATGACCAAGAAGGTCTTTCCCATATGGTTTTTATGATTTTGCAGTTGGTGCAGAGGTGATGAAAGGCAGGACAAAAAAGAAACCAATGCAGAAGAGAGGAATCAGGAACAATGGCTGTGCAAGTCTGGTTCTAAAAAAGGTTATGCAAAGCCTAAGTAAAAGAAAACACTAAGGTACATGTGTTTGTACAGCTTCACACCACATCAGGGTCCTGGCTTAGCCCTGTAGCTGGTACTGACAATCATACCAATAAAAATTTGTACTGCAGACTGTCTTTCTTGTCTTAATTAACATTCTGTCTTTGGGAGCTTTATCTGAGAGACATTAGGATGAGATCCCAATTCTGTGTCTTCAAGAGAAGCCAGGAAGCCGAGCATTACAGACAAATACATTTTTCTTTGGATGCCACGAGCTGTTGGCACCCATGTGAGACTTGGCTAACATCACTGAGTCGGTCTCCACTCTGCACATTCTGCTTTGTAACCTGCCAGGGTTTGGTACTCAAGTCAGATAAGTCATGACAGCAACCAGGTTGCCTGATTAATCTGATCTCTCAAGGGGGTTTTCAGTAAGAAAAGGGAATATATTTGTCTTCAGACAGGCAAAGTAGGTTGTTGCAGGTCTATCAGAAAAGCAACCATCTTGCAAAAGCATCCCTCTGTCACCTCAGACAGAATGACTCAAGGCAAGAGATCCACTCAGCTCTACATGTGAAAGGGATGCACAAGGTTCCTGCTCCATTTGTGTGCGTAAGCCACATCTGCACATCCTTAATTGCCCAAGTTGGGAGAAGCTGATGCAATTCCTCCCTAATTCACCGCTGTAAAACTGGCAGCACGCAGAAACAAAATACCTTGGAGAAATTCTGAATTTCCACTTGCCAAAAAGAACTTGTGCATGAAGAATCTTGGAGAAGCAGAAGGGATTTAATGAGTTAGCATTTCAAATGCATGCCACAGGATTCAAAGGGAGCAGACAAGACAAAATAATTTAATTTAAAGACTTTTTTTTATAATACAAAGATTTTCTTTGAACAGATCTGACTCCTCAGACTAGCTGTCACTAAATTCACAGGCTTTTTTTATTGCTTGGAAAAGAACTAAAACCTAGATTTACTAAAAGACTCAGGGGATGTAATGACACAATTTTAGGTTTTGGAACCCCCCAGCTGAAAGGAAAGCCTAGAGAGAAACATGAATATGCAGAGAAAAAGGTACATTTAGAAAAGTGGACATCTCAAGCTACCTTAGGCTAACCAAATATCCTCCCACTCCTTTGTTCCCCTTCTGGCCCTGCCAGACATATGTTTCTTCCTCCAGTTTGGCACAGATTCAGCATATTCAAATATTTTTTTCTTGCAGCATTTCCAGAGAAAGGAGCAACGGTGGAGGTTTGTAAAACCCCTCCCTTGAGGGGGCATGTAGGATATTCTCTAGGAATAAATACCAGATCAGCCAAACAATCTGGAAGGCTGTAGGTACCATTCATCCCAGTTTGTGCCTCCCATCAGGATAACAGACAGGTGAGGAGCTGTTGTGGGCTGTCTCCATGGGCAGTTTTGAATGTACAGAACTGGACTGGGGTATTTCAGGCAGTTTTCAGGCTGTACACGAAAGCATCTGAAGAGTTCCAGTCATCTGGAGCTAAGTGGGCTGTGAGCAGGGATTTTATAGAGCACAGCTTGAGATTGCCTGTCTGAAGTTCCCTGAAATCACCTAAAAGTAAATAAACCCATTTTGGATTTGGGACTAATTTAAATTGGTAGATATTTGTGCTTCTTCACTCTCAGTGCTGGTGCATGTTCTTTCCTGCCTATTTGCCATCATAAACTGATTAAGGGAAAAAAGCCTACAGGTTTTCTCATAGTTTTCTAAGTACAACTTACACTGTTTGTTCAATTCACCTGTCTCAGTAACATAAAGTAAAAAATGGCTGAGGCTCATGGAAGTTACTAAAAAGTTCGTAAATGTTTCTTTTTATACATACAGGATTATAAACGGTTGTCAAACCGTGTATTCACTTTTTTGAAGGTGGGAGACACAAAGAAAATAATTGAATACTGATAGGAGATTAATAAATTACATCTTCACCAGTTTAAAAAAAAAGTTTATGACCAAAGATGTTTAGGGTCAATAAACAAGCCAACCAATGAGAGGTTTTTATTTTAAAAACCTGGATTAAACTCACCAACATATGTGCTTCTTTTTATTTTACTGAACTCTTTCAACATATGCCAGAGGCGCTAATCTTTGCAAGGGTATTCAGCAAGGTGAGGTGCTGGAATTATCAAAATCAGATCAGTGATGGTATAATCAATATGAGCTGCTGCCTTGGAAAATTCCAGGGGATATTCATGTGAATCTTGATGTATTCACTGCATGTACTTAAATTTAGGGGCATTTTATTTCCAGTGCTAGTTAAACTGACAGAGATCTTATTGGCTTGTTAAATAATATCTTTAAAAAACAAATAAACCCAATGCTTTGTGAAACAAGCCAGGCACAGATCTAGTCACTCCTGACTTAAAGATAGATCTATAGGTTTATTTATTTGCATATGCCAAGGAATCATAAAAGTATGTCAAGTGAACTGAAGAAAGTATGAAAACTAATTTTAGAGATGTTCAATAATTTCACCACACAGATAAAAGCAATTCAGGACTCCACTAATAGAAAAAATACAAGCTGCTTCATCATGATCTGAATAAGAGCGTGACAAAGGCAATGCTGGGAAATTCTGACTGCAACTGATAATTTCAAACCTCTGAAAAAGGTTTGTTCTTCCAGACAAAAATAATCTAATTCTCTCCAAGTATACAGGAACACAGCAGCATGCAGATCCTCCTGTTCCTCTCCACAAAAGCAGGTAAACAGCAACTAGGCAGCTAAAAATGTCACACCAGGGTCTAAACTCAGCTGTTGAGTTCATCGCAGTTCCTGCAACACAACTTCAGCAGCACAACCAGAGCTGCATTGTGCAAAAACACCAACACTGAATGCAATTGTTGAAAAAATTGAGGCCACCATGACTTAGAGAAGTAACTTGTGATGAAACATCACTTGCTACACTGGCTGATGCCAGCCCTCCAGGAACCTTATCAGCAATGGGCAGATGGAACCAGCATCACCATTTATCTGGAATTTACAGTTCTTATATCACTAAATTGTTTCTCAACGCAATATCTGCTATGATTTCATATAAACAACCACACTGTAACCTTCTTCAGCTTCACGAGGCTGAGTGAATGTTACCATTTTTCTGTGGGAATTGTTTATTCTAGCTATTATCCACCCATTTAAATATGTCCTTGTCTATCCAGCAACTTGGCAAAACAGAATGCGCTACTGAGTCTGGGGAAGATCATTCTTGTGAAAATTTCCTTTACTGAGAAAAGAATACCCCCCATTCAAAGGTGTCTATCCTTCTATTGCTTGGTATTTTTGGAAGTGGGTGATGCTTCAAAACCAGTGAGCATGGCCCAGTTGTGTCACTCAGAACCATCCGGGTCCTTGAAGAGGAAGCACACGCGGCACCGACGTTTGTGGCACATGATGACAAAAGCAGGCAACAACTTGTCAGAGGTGGAAACATTTGCTGGATAATAGAGATGACATAACCAGAAAGTAGGACAGTCACCCCAAAATGGGGCAAAACTGTGTTTTGCTAGAATAGGACAGGCAGGAATTTAAACGACCTGGGATTTTCCTACAAAAAACATCTGCCTTATCTTGAAACGCACACACTTTCTTTGTATTAAAGAATTTGCAAAAAAGTGTTGGAAATCTTGTGTGTATCAGGGCTCAGGTCTCATAAGGAGTATTTGAGGGAGCTTTCCTGGAGGAAAGGAGGCTCAGGGGAGACCTTATTGCTTTCTACAGCTCCCTTGGATCAGGCTGTAGCCCAGTTGAGATTAGTCTCTTTTCCAAGAAACAGGATGACAGGAAACAGTCTCAAGTTGATCAGGGGAGATTTAGACTGGATATTACAAAAAATTTCCTCCTGGGAAGGAATGTCTAGCACTGATCCAGGCTGTCCAGAGCAGAGGTGGAGTCACTGCCTGAAGGTATTTAATAGATGTGTAGATGTGGCACTTGGGACATGGTTTATCAGTCTGTATCAATGATCTTTCCCAAACTAAACAATACTATGATTACATTATCCTATGGAAAAAGAGAGAAAACACCTGAAGGGGGCACAAATATTTGGAATTTCCCAATCTCCTAAGCCTGAAATAGCGTTGCTCTCAGAACACTCAGTCATTTCTAAATAAGTACCCTGGCCATCATGCCATCTTTGGCCTGTTTTAGCCAGGGAGCTGTGGAGGAGCACTGCTGCATCTGTGATGTTCCTGTGCACTGAGCTCCTGACCCAAGGCTGAGGGGCTCCCTGTTATCATGACTCAACCTTGACTGGGATCCTCTTGCTGAGCTTGGCTCCCCTCTCCATCACAGACAATTCTCTAGCCAGGCCACCTAGTTTGAGAGGCAGCAGAAGCTGCCTGCCCTGTCACCTTGCAAGCCCCACACGTGCCCCAAAATGTCATAAAATAGGTTTGTGGGTCAGCTGCAGTGTGGGCTGCCTGAATATCCCAGCTTAGTACTGCAGCCATGGTGGGAGAGTCCTGGCTGAACCTTTCTGCTTATTTTAAGAGCAGCCTAAGGCAAGTTTACAAAGTAATCTCTCTCTCTTTTTTGCTACCAGTAGTGCTTTTCTATAGAAAAAAAATACAATAAAAAAGATCACACTCTGATTTCTAAGGTGACAGCAGGCCTTTAAGATCAGAGAACTGACTTTCAATTAAATATGCTCCATCACACAAAGTTTTTGCCTATTATATAGTTCATATTAGAAAATAGTTGTCATTTCTTTATCAGATCCCTTTGGAAACTCACTGCTGTTGGACCCTGCCCTCTACTGACATGCTTCTCTTCTGAACACAATGCAGTCTCTTATATGGATGGCAACCTAGATGGCACATTTAAAATGATTCTTTTTTTCAAAAGAGAGGTTAAAAAAAAGACAGGAGGACAAAGCTTATAATTGTAGTGATTTCTATTTTCTATGTCAAATAGCTGAGAGATGGCAAAAAGAAAAAAAATTGAAATTAAATATTAATAATAATTTGAAGAAAATTCATTTGGATCAATACAATTTTATAAATTAGAATCTGGGCTGCCTCCTATAAAATTGGGGTTTTTACAGTGTTTTTCAAGTCTGTTCTCTGAGTTTAATGCAGAAAAGATGCCAGACATGGTAGAAGTTGTGGTGGTAAACCAGCAGCTGTGCCATTCTGCTAACCCACAGCATTATCACCCAGGGCACAGAGCAGCTCTGGAGGTGAGGGAGCTCTTCCACTCCCCCCACTCTGTGCACTGTGTCCAGTACACATTGTTTTAAGTGACAAGAGAGTAAGCACTTTGATATCTGTTTCCACTTAAGGCCCTTAAAGTAGAGGCAGCACCCATTAAGGCTTACAGTAAATTTCTGAGATGAAACTTCTCGTCAGTGTTTTAGGGATGAGAGCAGTGGAGCTGAGGGATTTGCTGTAGGTCTGTCCTGGGCAGGAGGGTGCACATGCTTTATCCTGTGGCCTTTTGTTCTACAGGGTAATGACTCCTGTTACTGGGAAGGCTCAGCAGAATTAGGAGATGAAACATCAGGAGAGGTGCCACTTGCTAATTTTGGAAGCAGCAAGGCCTCAAACCAGGGCTGTTCATCTGATCTGGTGCCCAGCTGCTTGTTTAAAATAGGTAGCTAATGGAAAAAGAACTAAACCATAAGGATAGTAAAAATTCCTTAAGAAATAACACTCATTCTTCCCAAGTCATTGTTATAGATGTCACTGTGTGCTCAAGATATTGTGTTTCTCATGCCACAGTTGTTCCATGGTTGCACCACAGTCTGGAGGAAAACCCCAACGTGCTGGTTTCTCTTTCTATAGGTTCTCAGGTTATTTATTCTAGCCAAAACCCGGAGTTACAGGCTCTGCAGGCACAGAAAATGCTTTATGGTCTCCATAAAATGATTTGACAATCCAAGGAAAACTTCCCTGAGATTGCTGTTCAGATTCCAGTGTGATAAATTGTATTTAGTGAGCACTTTACCTGAGTAAGGACTGACAATACCTGAGCAGGCCAGCCCAAAACTGAAATTATCCACAAGCCTAGAAATAAATACTTGGGGAAAAACCAACTGTAAATACAGATCAGCATCACCACTTGAGGGTGCTGCAGTAGTTCTTAAATATTAACTCAGAGCTGTGCTGCCAGGCAGGTGCTGTACACAGAGCTGCACCACAATAATTCACCCAATTACTTCCATGGAGGCACCCAGAACATTTGGAGCTAAATTAGCACAAAATACTGCTGAACAGGAGAGCTTCTTTTGAAATAGAGGTTTCAAATCCTAAAAACCTTCCTAACTAACTAAAGTGATAAAACAGGATTCTCCTTAAAAAGAGCAGGGAAAAAGAAAAATTCAGTCAAACATAAGAAGGCCCTCAATTACACAAGCACATGAATTTCCAGCTTCAAGAAATTCATTATAAGTATAAATTCTCAGCTCTGCACTCACATTTCCTTTGACTGTAATACAAGCAAGTATTTTTCAAGGCATATCAAATTGATTTTGCTATAAACTATTACAGGATTATAGCCTCTTTGAATAGTCTTCACTACAGAAACACACAGAACTGTTCTCTGTGGGAAATATATTGAATAGTCAGTAAAACACAAAGCACTACCAAAATACAATAGAAGATATTTCAAAAAAGCCACAGTAACCTAAATGAAGAGCCTGTGTCAAATATAATCTAGGATACTCCTATTATGCAGAAAATTCTTTTTATAATTTAAAAAAATGTTATTTTCTTGTGAGGATATAAAAATGTGGGAAAAAATGATGATAAGGATGTTTCTTTTGAAATGTATGAAATTATTTTATATGTGAAAGCACAGTGACTGAAATGAGCTCTCATTTGTAAAGTTTGTCCAATTCCACTCTTATCAGGTACTCAAGAGAGCTGGTCAGGAACTGTTTCATGATACTCTTGGAAAATGCTGACCCATCCAAGCTAAAACTGCTGCTGGTAAAACAGCTAGTCTAAAAGAAAGTTCCCTGTTCAAAGACATTGATGGAGGAGGATTTATTGCTTAAGGTTAGAAGGTATAAATCAGCCACTTTCAGCCTGAATATGACACCAATTTATATCCCAAAATAAAGTGATTTTGAAATTTGGATGAAGAATGGGGAAAAGAAATTATAATATATAATTTAGGTTGAACCAAACTAATTTTACTCCTTGGCTTGGCACAGAGCAGACTTATTATCCATCCCAGTTCAGAGCAGAAACCTTGAAGCCTTAGTTTCTTAGTTCTGACCTCCCTGCTAGGTGCCCACTACAACATGGTATGTCCTAAGGTTTTCTGAAACTATTGGAAAAAATTAAGATTACCTGGACCTTGATCTTGAAATCAGAGTACTGCAATCAGCTAGAAGAGTAAGAGCACCCTGGTGCAGGGCTGAATAAAATCTGCAAACAGGTAAGTACTGGGAATAGTTCTTTGTGAGAGTGTCCCCCTCTTTCCACGTGCTCTCCCTCAGGGCACTGATCAACAGCTGCTGCTGCTGATGTGGAGGCCACCCATGGTCCACAGCATGCACTGCCCAGGGCTGTGCTCTCAGAAATGAGGAACTGGTCCAATTTTTGAAGAAGATTGATTTCAACCCGCTGAACATCCTTCTGCAGTGTGTATGCACTGCCCAATAAATGCTTGAGCCTCTCCTTCCCAGCTACAGATGACAGAGGGAAAGCAGTGAGATGAAGGTGACTGTACATGAAAATGTGAGGAGCCAGAAATTCATTCTGCAAACTGTGCTTCTTCTCTGGCCTTAGCACTCTAATAGCCTAGAGCCATTTGGCCCCTAGATTGCAATCTCAGCAACAGAGAAAGAGAGCAAAATCTGCTATAAGCACTTCACAGAGGCAGGAGTAATCTTTGAGGCTATGTAGCAAGACATTGTTTTATTAAAGCATCTGAAGTTTGAGCCAATATGTCAATATTCGCTCTCTTTATAAAAAGTGTGTCAGAAATAAGCAGACAGTCTTGACACTATGTGGGTTTTTCTACAGCCTATTCATTTCTACACTGCATTGTTCAACCAGTTATTTTTAAATTTTCATTATTTTGCAGACAGTGCCCTGCTTATTCCTCTGAGAATGGTATCCTTTTAAATACCTTTACAAATGCCTTTACACATGATTCACATTAGCCCAAGACCTATCTGCTTCCCTATGCCAAGGTCACAAATACCAGATAAATATTTCCAATGAGGAAAATAAAAAAAAAATGCATAATTTTTACAAGTTAAAGGACGGTTGTGAGGACTTTTTTGAAAGACAAAAATAGGAAAGGAAGGTAGAAAACCATCTTGGCTTCATTTGAAATATAATTCCATCTCACACAGGTGAAAGCTCCAGCTTGGCCTGCTCTTACAAGAAGTGGCAGCAAACAGGCCAGAGTGATTTGGCTGTTGGATGCACAGACATGAAATGCATTTTACATGGGAAATTGTTCCTCCAACAAATTTTACCAATGAATTTATCTTCTATTAACTTCAGTCAGGCCAGGATTAAATTTTGGGCAAGCCTCTCTGATTGTTTCACTTCCCCAGGAATAAACTGTGTTCATAACAACCTCCACCTACCCCAGAGGGGGCTGTGAAGATTAATGGTAGGGAAGCACCTGGATCCCAAGGACAGGATGTCCTAGTTATGTCTAGGTATGAAAAATGATCAGAACTCCCTTGTCTCTCAGAAAATGGTCATGGTTACTTTAAAAGACATATTCAAGCTAAGAGTTATGAGACCAAACACCAGAATAGTTGAAACTATTAACAAGTAACATGTAACACTGTAAATGTATTTCACTGGGAAAAGGTCAGCATTAGAGACAGGAGACAGCCTGTCACATTAGAATAACTCATATCACCTGCTCTTCATCAGTCATGTATTTCCATAACTGCCTTTTTTCACTCATCTTATTTAACAAAAAGGATTTATGTTTTGTGGCAAACAGCACTGTGGAAAAGCCTATTTATTAAGTCTGCCATTGCAAAATCTTTTCTAGTAGTTGTGTTAGGAGCCCTCAGCTTTTTCAATAAATAATTTTACTATTTATTGCCCAATAAATACTCCTACTTTATATTTTGTTCAGTTTAATTACACCAGGAACGTGCTGGGTAACATTTCTAATTTTCCTTCTGTAAATAACTGGTGTCAGAGCAGACTCCTGTAAGTGCTCATTACAGATGAGGACCACTGTCACTCACATTAAACCACTTTGGTTTCCTACCCACAAGTATTTTTAAAATGTTGGAACCTTTGGGCTGAAACATTTCATTCAAAGGAGCATGTGGCTGTTTTATGTCAATAAACACAGGTGAGACAGACAGCTGTGCAAAAACTGAATGATGGCATAGTGCAAAACTCCCCAAACTTCTCCATAGAACCATTTCAAAACTTCTGTCCTCCTACAGGAATATCTTGAGCACTGCATTTTGTGCTTAGCAGGGTTAAGATCTACCATCCTTTTACTCTATTTGTGTGCAGCATGCAGAGAAAGGGGACAACAAAGTGATTTCATTATTCCTGCTCCACATTCTTCCTTCATGGCTTCACTGATGAGCAGCAATACTGCTACTGTTGAGATAATTAGCACAGGCAGTTAATAAGAGATGGTTAATGTTTCACTGAAACACAAATAGCAAAAGATAAATAATTCCTCCCTTAAGATCTAAACCAGAAAGAATAATTAACAGCTGGAGGGGAGGGAAAGCAAGAAGCTAGAACACACTCCAGAATTCCAATCTGCTACTCAGTTTTTGCAGGAAAACATGAGTGTTTGTGCATTATATCATTTATTCTAACATCTATCCCACATCAGCAAATCACCTGCACAACTCCCCACTGAGTTCAGTGACAGCAGAATTGCACCTGAAGTTGAAAATATTTATCCTTGGAAGTGGGAGATCCTAATAATGTGACCATATGGTCAACTTCTGTAAGAAATGTTGTTCAGTCTGCATGAAAATCTTTGCAAGATCAGGGCTACAGCTTTACAGCATGGTCATCTCATAACCCAGCATCCTCACCTTTAGCTTATGAAGAGTTATAATCCTTCTTTCACTCCTTGCTTTCTCCAGCTCTATCATTCTCTTTCCTGTTAAGAAATACTTCTCAATACTTCATAACTTCTTTTGCTCCTCAGGGAAAGTGAGAAACATACAAAGCAGAATTAAGAATTAACAACCTTGTGTTTTAATTCAGGACTCCAAGGAAAAACAGCTGCAACTAACTCATCCTGCATTTCATGCTCCCATAATCCTCTTCCTAGGCCACAGGCAGTTCTCCCCAAACTTATCACCACACCACTTTTTTTGCTTCCTAAGCCTCATTACCACTTGTACTCCTTTATGGCACAAACATATCCTTCTCCTCAACACAGCCCTGGCCAGACACTCTGCCAGTGTCAGCTCCCAAGTCTGAGCCACTCTTGCTCCCTCTGAGCTGAAATACTGAGAGGGAAAGACACCCACTGGACTGGGACAAGCCACCACTTAGCCTTTTTGCTCTTGAAAGGAGGTGGTCTAAACTGGATTATCCATTTCAAAACAACTGCATTTCAAAGTTAAGCTTTTTAGGTGTTTTGATGATGTGGTTGCCTGATTCCCATTACGCACTGATGGTGCTGTATGTAAAAATTTTTCGTAAAAAAAAATCAGAGTCTGCCATTTCTGTACTCCTTCCAGAGCTCTGCCAAGCTGCAGGGCATAGCAGAGGAAGACATTTGTACTTGCTCCTCACACACAGCAATTCTCACTTACTGTGTGTCGGTAAAAGTCTCCTTCTCTCTCTTGGGGACTCTGTTTCTTTAGGCAGCAGATGAGCAGGTTTTGTAGCTGGCAGCAGGCACCACCCCTCTATCACTTCCCTTGTACAAGAACAACCATAAGTTCTGCTTCCAGGCTGTCTGCACACAGGATGGCCAGAGGGCTCTGCAGGGCAGCACACCGTGGAAAGGCAGGAGTTTCTATGTGTTTCTATGCCCAGACACTTTCCTGTTTGTGGGATTATTGGTGTGCTGAGGAAGTGTCTAAAGAATCACATTCATTTCTTATAATCATCAAACTAAATCACTGAGTTGTTTTCTGTCTGCAGCACTGAGGAAAGGCAGTTCTGGAGGAAAAGAAAGTTTAATAAAAACAGAATGGAAATACTTCATGTGCTATGACAACACTTGTTTATTTAGATTTAAAAGAATTCACAAATCTGCCTCTCCATGGGTCTCAGTGCCCTTACATCATTAACTACTCAACAGAATTTCAGCAGTTTTGAAGCCATCAGTTTCACAGAAAGCCAGGCAGCAAACCACTTTTGAGCTATCACTTGCATCACTGCAGGTGGAAGTCCACTCTGCCTTTTGCAGTATACTCTAATTCTTTAAATATGGGTTATTTCAGTTCTTTGAACAGAAACTCATTCCAGATTCCTGGAGAATATTCTTCTAATTGCCTTAGCTCTTAATGGGGCACACAGGTCAGGCACCCTTCTGATCTCAGCTTGATGATGCAAGTTTGATCCTGAGGCTGGACAAGCTCCCAACATAATAGATCATAGCTAGCATCTTGTACACCATCCATGACCTCAGAATGACCAGTGGAGATCCTGGGCTGGCCATGCCAAGCAAAATGTTTTCCTTAGAAGGAAGAATCTTACATCTGCAAATATCATGGAAATGTGCATCTCCAGCTGGCCTGTGACAGCATGACTGTGACCTGTTCATAGATGAGCAGACAGCTGTAAAGGAAGGTCACAGGCATTGTCCAAAGGAGATGAGATGCAATTCTTTCTTTCTAAGGCACAGAAAATACCTTCTCATCCTACTCTCAAGACCTACATATTGCTGTAGATGAAGTTTGGGCAGCTCACTTTAATCCACACTGAGACATGACTGGAGAGAGAAGCACTTCCAGCACTCCAGATTCACTCAGAAAATATTCCCAAACACCTCAGTGCTTGTACAGACATATGGCGGGGCACACAAACACACACACACAAAGCACTGGCAAATTTTGGAGCATTAGTCCAGACTGAGGACATGCAGGACTTCCAAACTCTCAGCAGTCTAAAGCTGGAACTCAGGTCCCATACAAAGTCCACTAAGAGGCTTTTTACAGGCTCCAGATGTTAGAACTCTATCTACTGAAATTCTCCCAAGAGCATCAAATTAAACCCAGAGAGGGACTGGCTAGGGGAGTAGAACATTGGTGAGATACTATGTTCCTCCCTGGGATTATTTATACCTACAGAGCCAGGCTTCTTGTTTATTTGTAAAGAAAGTACAGCCACAGCACACTGTCTAAATGAGCAGTATTCTGGTCTTTTAGCAAGCTTTTCTATTTATACAAATGGGCAATATTTCACTCTTCTCCTGCACTCTGAATTTTACCTGTGATGCCCTTGTCTATACACATCTTTCATCAGTCTGGCAGAAATGAGCACCACAGACATTTCAAAGCACCACCAGCCATTTCACAAGTGTACCACAATGAGGTAAAATATACAGCATATTGCAACTACAAAATACATTTTAATCTTTCCAAAACCTGCTTCTGTTGATGGCCCATAAAAGGGAGAAGTTCAAAACACTATTTCATTGCTTATCTTCCCAGCCTAGGCTCTGACATTACAAGCTGAGAATTGTTATGAGTCTGAATGAACTGACCACCTGCAATGACCAAATTTCTTTCTACTATTTGAACAGCAAATATGCACAGGAAATGCAACAACCTTCTATATATGTCAAAAGGGCAGAAGAATCCTTAAATTCAGTGGTCTATTCATATAATTGCCAGAAGGCTCCACAATGCAGACCAGAAACTTAATACAAGTGGGCACTGTTCTTTTCAAGCCAGATAACACTGGTTTCCATTTAGAAAAGCAATGCAAAAATCTAATGCAGCACAAAAAGTGTTGCATGAAAGCAATTTTTGATACTACTCACTTTTGCAATTTCCCTGCTGCAGATTTCCTTCCCATTTCTTACCATCTCCAATGAGAGCAGCAATCTTTACTTTCTTCAATCATCACAATGACTTAATGCAGGCATTTTACAACCACCATGGCCGTGATTAATGGAAATAGATTTGTCCACACTGCTTAATGTTAAACAGCTGAGGTCAGGTTATATGCTAATTTAAACTTCAGCTAATCCTCCTGGCCTCAGTGGGATCACGTATGGCACAAACCATTGCTCCAGTTGCATTTCTGTCCCCTGAAACCTTCCACTGCATCTTAAAACACATCTTTGGTGGGTTTCTAATGGGTACAGAGCAATGAGAGTCATCCACAGCAGATGGTATTTTGTGTTGCTGTTTGCAGATAGCACTACTGGGATTTGCCAGTCACAAAAAAACCCCACAAACAAACCCCAAAAAAACCAAACAACACATATTTCTGTGGAGAAGAACTAGTGAAGCAAACTTTTCCAGCTAGGCAAAAGTAATGGTTAAATCATCTAATGTCTAATGAGGTGTCAGCTCCAGCTGGAATTTGTCCTGCAGGTGTGCATTTTATAACAGCTCTTCTTTAAAAAAACCTCAAGTGCTGGATAAGACAAAAAAATTGCACAGCATTCTCCCTTTAAAGGCCCATGAATTGTGTTTTTTCTTACCAAACCACCTATTTTTAAAGAAAATAGTAGCATTTTTCCAGTACTGGTTATAAAAGTACTGAAATTGTCAAAATCAGATGGAAACACACCAAACATGACTCTGGGTACCTCAACTTTTTTGGAAGCTTCTTTGGCAAAGAAGCAAACACAAGGGAGCATAAGAAAAGTATGAACATCTGCAGTTGGGGTATTCAGACAATGAAATTAAGCATCTTTAAAACTTAGAAGCTCTGAAATCCCTCTCTGGGAGGATATTCTCCTCTGGCTGTAGAGACCCAACTTCCTTCCTAAGACCCCTGACCTGAATGCTGAGAAGGAATCTCTCAGACTGTCAGTTTTGAAGAGCAGACTCTGTGGATCCAATGGATCCCCCAAAACATTCCCTCAGTGAAGCCAGGGAGTTTCCTCTGCCAAGTTTGAGTAGCCCCTGGATGTGAGACAGCCTCTGAGCAGCCCCTCCACGAGCTGAAGCTCATTTTTAAGGACTCTAGGAAGAAGCAGCAGCATTGCTTATACAGAAACACAGCTGGCACAAAAGCAAGGAGTGGCAAAATTGCAGAGATTCAGAGCTTCTGTGAGACAGTTCTCATACAGCTATGGGATATTTGTGAATATTGAGATGTGTTGTGAGGTCAGTACTGTTCCAGCTAGAGAAAGATGCTGCATTTGGATAAAAAGCCTGCTTCACCTATCAGTCCAGTGTTGCAAAACTGCAATATATTTACAGAAAAACCATCAGCAATCATAAAAAATAACTGAGCACAACTAAAAAAGTATCAAAAGATCCAGACTTAGAATTAGTCTTAGAATTAGAAGGAAAACAGAATTAGTGAAAGAAAATAGAGTTTTATTATTTATATTCCATCAGCATACAGGAACCACAAGTGGGATCTGAGTCTCAGTGTGCCAGGCAACATATAAATACACAGTGGAAGCCAATTCCAGCTCTGAAGAGATTACAGTCTTCAGAATCAGGAGAGGTGGGAGGTGAGAAAAGAAACAGAGAGAATTAATATAAGCACATCAAAACCAGACACAGAGCTAGGAGTAAAACTGTCTCTTTCCAAGCTCTGAAGCCTCTCTGTCCAGTCTGTCATGCTGCCTGCTAATCATAAGTTTGACATCTTTAATACATTCACTTTCCACAAGATCTCTGTCAGCCAAGCCATGGGGAGCTCCAAGCAGAAAGCAGGTTGAAACACATCCCCAGAAACAAAAATGATCAGTTTATTCTGCTATAACTCTTCATGAATCTACACCAAGTTATTGCTCCTTTGTCCTTTACTTCTCTTTTACTGTCTTTTTTTTTTTTTCTAAGTAGGTCATCCTAAAGTATGAAGCCATAAGACTATGAAAACATAAAGGAGATTTATTTCTCTTTGTGTGCAAGATCTTCTCAACTGAAAGAAGTATGAGAATGACTACAAGGTTCATCATTGACTTCCAAGAATAGACAAATGCCTTTGTTAGGCTTCTGTGGCATGTCTCAAACACAGGCAGGATGAAACCCTCAGTGAAGGCAAAAGAACTCTTGCCATTAAGTTGTTCACTAAAACACTTGAGTATGGTCCAGGGGTGATAAAAGGTCAGAGAATAATTTCATCTGAGAATTTTAATTTGTTAGACTTAACGTAAGGACATTAGTGTGGGGGTTTTTTTTTTACCTCCCTGTCTCAGACCTCTCTGCTCCTAGAAACACATTTATATTAAATTTATGATTTACAGGCATCATGATAGACTGCCCTTTGCTAGCTTCTTATAGGGCTCTCAGTCACAATGATCCTTCACATATGATGCTTAAATACATTTTAATAAGTTGATCTTGAGAAAATAAAATCCTCAACAACTTAACCCTGGACATGTCCAATATGTGAGGTTTTCATAGAATAAACCCAAGCCCTTCTTTTTTCCCCTCAGTATTCTTATTTTTTTGCATCTTTTTAAACTGATTTCTGTTTGTACTGATTCTAGAGGTCTCAGTTCACACCACCAAAAAATGATGTTATTAAGAACAGATGCTTACTCTTGGGAAACACCTCCACATGAAACAAGGCAAGACTGAAGAAACCCACAATGTAGAGCAGAGCCTGCATTCAGGTTGTCTGCAGTGAAGGAAAAGCTTGTGGCTATTTTATTCAGAGGTGGATGCCAATGCTATAATTCCAGAGCTATTTATGAATGTACCAGACAGCACACACAAGCTCCCACGTGCACATAAACACAGAGTGTTCACCAGTCATGAAGGACCTTGATTCACCAGTGGCCATTGAGACAAACACCCTGAAATGCCGACATTCCAATTTTATGTAAATGCTGACATTCCAATCTTATGGAAATGCTGACATTCCAATCTTATGGAAGACGCTTCTGACAATACATTAATATGTCCTTAAAAACTTAATGGTGTAACCCCACATTCCAAGCTTCTCTGCAACAGGCAGACTGTTTCTGTAATATAAGCAATAAAATTATGTGGAATAGGAAAGTCTCTTTAGAAGATTAACACAGAAAAGAGTGCACTAAGAATCTCTAATTTTTAAGCTGTTCCTATCTCAAATTTTCATTTACATTTGAAGCCTACTAGCTTCCCTCAGGAACCAACAACCGTTAAGATCTTTTCTTGGGAATTAACCACAAGTCCATGGACCCTGCCATCACCAGAAATACCCTCTACATTCCTCTGCATCTATCCACTCCCTCTGTGTGCATACATTTTTCAACTAAAAACAGCCCTTCTTTCTGGGCATCCTTTGTCAATGGTTCTTCCTTACTTTTGACAAAGTAGAGAACACAACACTCAAAACAAGAAAGCTGCTGTGTGCAAATAAATCAATGAAGTTCACAAGAGGAATTAGGTATCTAGCTATGCTGGTATCTGATTCCAATGGAATCAAAGGCAACTATACTAATGTGGCGTCTGCTGACCTGGAGCTTTCATTAGATTCACAGGAAAATTTAAGCTCTTAAAAAAACTTGTTAATAATGCCAGATGACACAGTTGTGCAATTATCTGGTCCATTAGTTTTGCACTTTACAGCCACTCACAAGTAGCTTTCCCACACACTGAAAACTTTGATGAAAAACACTATTTTCTATAAAATAGCTGATAACACAGTGCTGATACCAGAAACTCTTCAGCTGTATCCAGGGCTGGAATAGAGATATCTCCTGAGGATTAGGAGAAAAGTGCATGTGAGAGCTCCTAATGCCTCAGGTGACTGCCAGCCCAGGTTCCTCCCATGTGCAGAGTCCTTGAAGCCACAATGTTTGAAAAAACAGAGTTTTCACACAACTTACAAGTTTTTACAACTTGCTCCAGGAAAACTGTGAGCAGAATCACTAAGGAAAGAAACACCAAGCAACTACTAAATTCTGGGACTTCATTTGACCTGCAAGAGCAGTGAGCTTGATAGTGCTCCATCCATTAGTATTACTGGCCAAGGCTGCTCAATAAAGGCTTTACGATGAAAGCATAACAACCACAGCAGGCATAATTCTTACTGTTCCTGTGGACAATGGCTAAATCAATACTGAGCACCGGCCTCAGAGTTTCCAGATAGCAACACGGTAAGTCTTCCTTCTTCATATAACTTCACTAACAGCACGCAGTAAACTATTCAGCAGGCAAGAAAAAATCCTGCATTTCAACACAACAGAATAAATTTTCCCCTTCTAGATTGTCCTCTGCTGTGGCAACAGGACAGATAGGCCAGTGTGAAGTGTTCTACCTGGACATGCATTCACTTCTGTGGATTTGCTGCTGCATGGTGAAACTTCTCCTTGTGATATTTAGATGAACACAGCCATTATCTCTGATGCATTGCTTGTTTCCAACCTGCATCCTCAATTGTGCCTGCAAGATCACACAACTAAAACCCAGCAGTGACAGAAAAGGATCTCAAGCCAACAGTGTCTGACTTTCCTTAGAAAAAAGCATGGAGTACACAGTTAACTCATCATTTCCTAATCACCAGAGCTCTTGGCCATGTTGTACTCTCACTGTACCAGCTGAGTTTTATTTCACACCTTTAACCTCCAACAATTTAAATATTTATAGCTAAGCTCATTACATAAGCTTCCTTTATAAGTAATAACCACTGTAGGTCAGGAGTCATTTGATCTATTTCAGCACCTATTTCACAGCAATGAGTTCTGTGCAAGCCTTGCTAAGAGCACCCGCTGGATCTCCACAGATTTCAGTAGAAACTGGAATGACCAGTTAAGATGCAATATTCCCACCCCTCCTATGTCTCCATTCCATCAGGAATCCTGAATCAGCCCTGCCCTGTGTCTGTCAGTCTCCTAAACGGGCTGTAACACTGATCTCACATAAAAGCACTGTAAAGAAAAAGCCCTTCAAGGCTGTTCCATGTGGCTACTGAGGCAGCATGGCCAGAGAAGGACAAGGCAGAGCTGAGACTGAGTGGCCCTTAATAACCACATGTCTAATAACCACATGTTCTGACACCTTCTTGGGAAGAATTTACCTAAGTGAGGGGAGATTTCCAGCCTTAAAGAAAACACCAGCAAAATAAACATCAGAGCTGCTAATCAAGGGATATGCTTGGGATCTAATCCAAATTGAATTTCTCCAGTACTCTCTGTGAAACATTTCCATGTGTATTAAATAACTTTCAAGTATGCCAAAATCAAAATAAACCAAGTATGGTTTCTTAATTGCATGTATAATCACTTCTGTAGTATATATGTAAATGCCATAAATAAAGGCAGTGTGAAAACATGTAAGAATACGAACAAATATACATTTCAAAGTCTGCAAAACCTTAAGCTACCTAGGATACCTGGCCTCAACTCCTTATCTGACTTGAGAGCACAAATGCCTTTGATTTTTAACCATTAACTCTTTTGTGGCACTGGGATCTGCAGGCCAATTAACTTGAGGGCTGTGAAAACTGCAAAGATCCCTAAAGAATAGTCTGACTTTACTTGTGTGTGAAGTCAGTCATCAGTGAATGCAAAAGGAAAACCAAACAGAGCCAGCCCCAGTCACAAAGGTGATGGAGAGGACAGGGTAATACCACAATCAGCTTCTTTCACAGGAAGAGAACTGTTTTCTAGTTAAATCCTCTTTCACAGAGGATTAAGCTGCTATGAAAAAAAAAAATAGAAAAGAAGAACAGTGTCTGCATAACAATCCCAAAACTGCACCATCTGTAGACAAGCATCAGAGTACTTACAATCCCACTGGCAGACCACTGAAAAACCAGTTTGGCAGTGTCTGCTATACTCAGAATCAAGTGTAAGGAGAAGCCAAGATTAAATCTATAGAGATACTCAGATGTGCAGTCTCTCTTCTGTCAGATGTGGATATACCCCCATGCATCACAGGCAGGGAGAGAGAAGAAGCGTGCAGACAGGCTGGAGAGCACACATCCTGTGGGGTCACAGCACAGGGGAGAAGCCACGTGTGTTTCAAATGCAAGATGCACAAGCCAAGGGACTTGAGAGTGTGAGGTGGAAGCCAAATGTGTGATCTTATACTTCATGCATGAGACTCGTCAGGCCTGCCTACAGCCTTACAAAAACACTCACAAACCAATTTCAGCCAGCTGGTTTGTATTTTCATTATATTTCCTAGGGGCAGAAAACAGTCTGCTCACAAACTGCATTCGTATTCTCCTCATGTAAATTTTACTTTTCAGTACAGCTATGATGGGTTTAATTTCACCTTGATTTCTTTGGAGGGTAAAAGCATTACAGAAAAAATAAATTTCTTTTGCTTTGCCTTCAGCCAGAGAATGACAGCAGCATTCTCCCTGTGAAGAAACTGGTAATGCTGCAGTGATTTTTATCACTAGCACTTGTATCTCCTGGATATTCATAGATGTTTGGAAAATGCTGTAGTATCTCTTTATTTATAAAATATAACTTGGTATAATTCTGCAAAGTGATGAATTCCTCTGCATCAGGAGCTGGGCAGATTGCTTGCCTTAACTCTGCAGTTTACATTAATGGGCCACTAAGGTTTGGTTTGGAAAGGGGATCATAATACCCTAGACAGACTTATTATGCAATCACCATCTACTCTTGTCATGTCAAGGACACAACTGCACTCCCCCTGTGTGCTACCAAGTCAGCAAATGTGGGTGCACCACCTGTAAATGCTCCCAGATCATTACAGTGGGCAGGTGTCTGATTTTGGAAAAAGCCAACCAACACATTGTAATATCAGTCAACATCAGGGTATCAAAATTCAGACTCATTTTAAGCTGGAGAAAGAAAAAAAAATAATACAATGAGGACAAGAAACCTGATTTCAACCAGAATAATGAGGTATAAAAATAAGGATTGGGGAGTTTACAGATAGATGGAAGTCCTGAGGAAAAGAACTTTCTACTAAAACAGTTCTTAAACTTGATATGAGACAATAACACAACACTTTTGGGAAGTGCAAATACTATGATGGAGTCAGTGAAAGACAATAGACCTTTAAGTACACTTCCAGTGAGATCTTTACTAAATTTAGCATTTAGGGTTCTGTGCCCATTTTGAAACACAAAATGTTGATCAGTTTGGAGGGAGTATGGAGAAAACCAAGGAGGAACATGCAGAAGGAAAAGTAACTGAGAGGGTAAGGTAAGACCCCCAACAGCTTTGTAAGAGCTGGTTATAAAGGAAGAGGCAAAATTGCTGTGTCTGTGGTGGACAGAACATACAGTTCAAGAAGGAAAGAGAGGGAAAAGATTTCTAAAGATGCTGTAGCGTCACCCAGGAAGAGTGTGAAACCTACCCCATGAGAATTTTTGAAACATTAAACAGGCACATTCCAAGAGTGACTAAGGCAGCATGATCCTGAATGCAGCTGAGCAATAAAGTAAAACCTTATATTCCACTTCAGCTCCATATTTCCTTCTTTCTTATTGGTGAGCTTTGTTTCTTTCTTGTTTTGTTTATCCTGTGGATAAGCAAGGCAGAATGCCCACAGTCTGGCTTTTAGATCCTGACAGGAGATTGCAGAGTGTAAGCATACAGAAAAAAATATTTCTATTTGGTGGAAACTATCCACACTCAAAATTATAAAATTCCACAAAAAAGTTTCAGAGCCTTGAAACCACCATGTGTCAGAGTAGGTATTTTAAAGATGATTTTCATTATACTCCATATTTCTCACTTGATTATAATCTGATTCTATTCTCACTTTAAAATAGCAGCACTTTTACTGACTTCAACAGCATAATTCCTCCTGGTTTCACACTCACTACACTAAATGAGGATAGACCCAGCCCTAAATGAGTAAAATGGGTTTAGCATTATGCAATTTCAAAGTTCTGCCATTTACAGGTATTTTCTGCCATTTACTACTGTCCTCCAGGTTCCTTTATATCTATAAATTTCCCCTTTGATGGCAGTGGCAGGGATGTATTTGTGTAAGACAGTGTTTGCTTCCGTAAGCACAGGGAGACAGATGAACCCCTGCAGAACCCTGCAGCTGAGGTGAGATTGATCTGTAACTCAATCCAGCAGTTTTTAAATACAGGTAACATGAAAAGCTCTCCAGCAAGCTGCTGAATGGAGCAGTCTGTTTAAAAACAATGCAAGAAGTGACTGGGCAGATTCATTTTATTGTAACAAAATTCTCACTGAATAAGACAAGCTTCCTCAAAAGGCTGGGTTTCCCACTCACTGTCTGGGAATTCAGCCCCTGGTAAGCTGCACCTCTGAGTTCATGAATGCAGCAGCATGAAGTAAGGAATACTGAGAATCTGGTGCTCCTTTTAGATCTCAGTCCACCTGTAGACAAAAGCCCTTCCAACATTTTACACACTGGCTGGAGTTGAGGAAACACATTATTACCACAACAATAAGTAAAATGACCTGCAAGTTAAACTAAACTGGAAATACTCTGAAACTCCATTTTAGTAAGTGTTCTAAAATGATATTCAATATCAAAGCTCTGGTGATCTCCAGCAGTGCCACATCATTGCTCCTGGTGCATCTTCAAAAAAACAAATTTCATTTTTTCAGACATAAAGTTTCTCCAGCTTCACAATGTTAAACTGGAACTTGAAAGATCTGAACAACAAGTTAATGAAGGAGAACTTGCCTCTTTTTATCTTGGACTACTCCCTGAAGGGGTTTACCCATTCAATATCAAGAACACTGGACTGGCAAAGGTAGTTTGAGAGACTATCCTTAATGGATAAAGGATATCCAAGAATACTCCTCCAAGAGTAAATAGTCCTTACATCCAAGAAGATACTTAACCTCTAAAGGCTCTAGGAAAGTCACAGTAGGTAACTTCTAGTTTGTTATTCTCAAAACACAGCTGTCTTTTAAAGAACCAAAAGGCTGAAGTGTCCAATCCTCATTTGAGTAAAATCTAGTTTAAATCCCCTCCCAAACTCTGTTTTACTCAGGAAGATAATTGGCAAACTGGAGGTTTTTAGGGAGCCAGGAGACATAAAGTTATGTCATGACCCTTTTTTTGTTTGCTAAATTCTTCCATGAAAGTTGAACCTGAAGAAATCCACAGAGTTGATAATCATCAAAATTATCTTCCCCTGCAAGTAAAAATGGTAAGTCAGAAAAGTTTTTCAGGTGGAAAAGATTTTCATTACTTTCACAGCAAAGAAATTCTGCCTACCTAACCACACTACTAACACTTTTCTCATAAGAGAAGCCATTATGGTGACTTTTGCAAAGGGTAATTTCTGATTTCTGCATATAATATAAGCAGAAGGTCCTAGAATCCTGGATATGACATAAAAAGAAAGTGCCTAAGATGGAGGTAAGCCCATAAAACGCAGCACTTGGAAAGTATTGTTGAATCCAGAGCTGGGGTTAACCGAGGATGCCTTGAACATTGTGTGGATCATCAATCAAGACAAGCACTCCAAAGGAAACGCTCCGCCTCTGCTCCCTGAGAAAGAGCTCCTGCTGCTCCTCACACACAGCTCCAGTGCTGGGAAGACATTTCAGGAGAGAACTGCTCCCCTGATTGTGCAGGCTGCCAACAGCTCAGAGGATTTCCAACAAGCCACTCACAGAAGAAATCCTGAGCATTGTCCTGTCTCAGAACTATGGTAATTCTCCAGGTCAAGGGTCAAGTCCCCTGGCAATTAGCAGAATCCATTGTTAATCACCTTGGAGGAACCAGGACCTAACCAAGAGGGAGGTGCTGTGATATGTGACTAAAGATATTCACATAGTCACATAGCTAGGATGTCCTGGTTTTGAATGACATTTCCTACCCAAAATAGCCTGGAGGAAGAGAAGTGCTGTTGACAAATGGGAGCTGAGTGAAGCTGTTTGGGAATGCAGGAACGGTGTGTTGCCTTAAGCAGTTTAAGTGAATCTGTGTGTATTGCAAAACTACATCTCTGAAACTATTTCAAAGTTAAGAGTTGCAAGAAGCTATTCAGGAAATAATGTGAAAAACAGGTCTGGTGGTATCAATCAGAAATTCATAACGTTTGCACTGCATAGGAAATCGGGAAAAACTGCACAGAACTGAAACTATGAGAGCAAAACCATGGAGAAATCAACTGACAAAATCAAACTTCCCCCGGTTACATCTGGGAACTCGAGTTCCCCTTAGTGTCACTGCATGCTTTGCTTTGGTAGGCATTCACCATTTATTAGCACTAATGAAATTGTGTCCTGAGTGCAACAATCAGGGTATTACAAAATTTTCTAAACAACAGACCTGGAGTTTGCTTCTATTTTAGGATGAAAGGTCACAATTCATATAGCTTCTTGTCTGGATCTTGTTCTGACTTAACCTTTAGTAACTCTGATGCCATCCAGAAGGACCTTGACAGGATTGAGGAGTGGGCTTGTGCAGAATCATGAGGTTTGACAAGGGCAAGTGCAAGGTCCTGCACATAGATTGTGATTGGATTGGGAGTGACACGGAAAGTTGGACATGACCCATAATGTGTGCTCACAGCCCAGAACTGTATCCTGGGCTGCATGAAAAGAAACAGAGTCAGGAGGTTGAGGGAGGGGATTCTCCCCTCTATTCTGACCCCATCAGGAGCACTCTGGAGTCAGAGCTGTTAAAGTCTGGGGTCAGACCTGTTAAAGCAGGTCCAGAGGAGAGGTCAGAGGGCTGAAACACCTCTTCCATAAAGAAAGGCTGAAAGAGCTGTTCAGCCTGGAGAAGAAGGAGCTGCAGGGAGACTTTCCTGGAGTCTTTCAACACTTAAAGAGAGGGGGCTTATGAGAAAGGGAGACCTTGCACCAAAGTCTGTAGTGACAAAACAAGGGGCAATGGTTTCAAACTGAGGGAGGGTAGGTTTAGATTGGACATTGGGAAGAAATTTTTTACAATGAGAGTGTTGAGACATTGAAACAGATTGCTCAGAGGAGCTGGGGATGTCCCACACCTAGAAGTGTTCGAGGTCAGGTCAGATGGGTCTTTGAGCAACCTGACCCTGTGAAAGATGGCCCTGCCCATGGAATGGGGTTTGGGCTACATGATCTTCATGGGTTCCTGTCAACCCAAACCATGCCATGAGTCTATGAACTTTCTGTGCTTCCCAAGCAGGCCTAATTGCATTCAGTTCTGGGTAATTTTCCTTTGAGAGCCACAAAAACGACACAATGACTCAAGAAAGCTTCTCTGAAGCAAAAGCAAACTGCTTCTGCAGGAGAACTAAGGACTATCACACAAGATGGATTACATATACTCTCTGTTACCAAGAGTTTTTAAGAGAGTCCAATGTCTTCTTCTGAAGTGCCCCAACTACAAAACCTAAGGTTTCCCATTTGGTTTTCGTTTGCCCTCTCTATCAAGACTGTTCTTTCTACCATTTCCAAATTACATATCAAAGTTTCTTAAACAAGGAACCTCAGCCCAAACCTCAAGCCCTTGTTTTACCCAATCAGCACTTTGATAAGGTTTTAAGATCTTTATCTGTATTGTTTATCTGTCCTAGGCTTCTCTAGGATTATTGACTTGACTTCCTGTAGGAGGTCAAAATAACTCTCTGGCATAATGAACAAGCAGGAGCAGGCTTTTGCAAAAATAAAAGAAAAAAAACCTTCCAGATTTTTCCTTCCTCACCAGATTATTTGAGCTATTGTCATATGCTGGGGCCCAGTACAATCACAGAGCAGAAAAATGTCCAGGAAACATTCCAGTCTTATGTAAGGTAAGAGGCAATACACTGCAAGTAAAATTTGCCAGCCAAACTAGCACAGAAGCTCTACCAGGTCCCCTGTGGAGTTGTGTTGCATAGAAGCTCTGATTAGATTATCGTAATGATCCGATTTAGGCCACGAAATCTATTTTTCTGAACCAGCACATTATCAGAGATAATTTTGTAAACTGATGTCAACATTAGAGAAACTCAGATTACTACTCGATCAATACTTGGAACATTAAAATAAATTCCTCAGAGTCCTTATGTGTATCTAGTGCATCAGTAACAGACTGTAGTATTTGCAGAACTCAGGGCAAGTATCAAGTCTGTTTGCTCAGTCAAACAAGAGTCCTCTGGATTTCTGTTAAATTTCTCTGGCCTAGCTGACATTAGCTAACAGTTGCTCTTAAAAATCTTACTGCTTTTAGTAATGAATCCAAGAAAAAACTCTAGGATGTATTGACAGCACCAACCTTCCCTAACCACCTCCTGTGCAGGAGTAGATTTTTCAACAGCTTTTCAAAGAACTAGAAATCTGCTTTGGAAACAAATCAGTAAACTTCCCAGCTGGCAAGACACCAGCTTTCCCTGACGCATTCCTGTTATCAGCTAATTTAATGTAATTCAATCTTCCCTGGGTTTTATTCTTAGAGGTCCTAAATGTACACATTCATCTATAAGGACCCTTATCAAGGATAAAAAGTTTAGATAATCTCTTTTGACTCACTCCATCACATCAGGCTTGGAAGTGAAGTGAGGGTGAGGCAACATCCTGCACAGCTCTGGCTTTTTGGCCACAGCATCCATCATTTAAAGAGTCAGGGAAGAAGAGCCACCTACTGAAAAACAAGCATGTACAGTAATTTCACGATTATAAACCACACTGGATTATAAGCCGCACTTTTGTTCGCAGCGAGGATCCGCGTGCACCTTTCACAAAGTTGCCAATTAGTAACAGAATCACGGGATTTACTGGCTCGGCTTGGGGCTGCTGTGGGCTCTCACTTCCAGGTTGGCAAATTTCTGAACTTCATCCATATATTGACTGCACCTGATTATAAGCCGCGCTTCTGGGTTCGGACCAAAATTTTAGTCAAAATGGTGCGGTTTATAATCGTAAAATTACTGTACTAGCAAAAAAGGATAAGCTAAAGCTCCTTGCACCTTCTCATCAGTACACAGGAGCAGTAAAAATTAGGCAATCAGTCCCAGTCCAACAGCCTGCTCTCAGCACACTCACTGGCACAGCATCTGGACCCCCCCTCCCAGCCAGCCCCAGCTGCAGAACCCAGCCCCAGCTGCAGAACCCAGCCTCAGCAGCTCCCCGCTGCAAAAGGACCATGGCCAACAGGCACAGGGCAACAAGAATTGCTTTAAAAAAAGCCATTAAACCAGCCTCACTTTCCCAAATTCCCCATAGTGCTCTGGATACTTCTGGCTAATTGAATTAATTGGGAAGAAAAAAAAAAAATCCAGAAATTCTCCTGATTGTCTTGCCCATAATTATATAGACTGAAACAAGTAAGATTAGTGCAAAATGTGTTCCTATTCTGAACTGGTATCTTCAGCTCCTCAACCACAGTAAACACCTCACAGTTAGCCTGAGTCTTGCCAGGAGACATGGTCAACTCTCTCATTGATGTGTATTTGTATAAATAACACCTGTTAAGGATGGTCCTGATGCACAAGAAGATCCCTCAGTATTTTCAGCAGCTCCATCAAGCTCATTCCTGGACAAAAGAACCAGAGGAAAATACTCTGCAAAAAACAATTACAGCATTTAAAATGTTTTAATACACATCAATTTTCCAACCCAAAACATCAAAGATGTGGGATTTTTTTTTTAGATTTTACCATACAAAAGAACAAGACCATAAAATGGGGGCTGTTCAGCCTGGAGAAGGGAGAAAGTTGAACTGAGATCTCACAACCTTTCAGCGTTTAAAATTTTGCAATTGTATCCAAAGAGAAAAAACTTCTTTTGTCCCTAAGTAAAGTGATCAAAATTCACAGAGGTGTTCTTTAAGGAAGTATATATTTCAGTTTCCTTTCTTTTCTCATTGATTGGCTACAGAACACAGGTTTATGAAGCAATCTGATGCAGGCATCAGTTTTAATATGACTTGGGAGCCAAACCAGGAATATCTGCTTAGAATTGTATCTTTGCTGAGCAATAGCAATTGGTATGACAGATACAGCTAACAGAAGGCAGCAGACACACAGCTGCTGCATTTAAAGTCAGGTATTGTGTCAGAAAATTGCCCAGTAGATTCTAAAATAAGCCTAGGAACACATAGCATAGTCTAGACTCCTGCAATGGAAATTCTGGAAATTCAAACCCCTTCAAACCTAACAAAATATAAGTGAAAGGAAGTGAAGCATTACTCAGTTTTGGTTTTTAGCCTCATATACTCACTAAAAATCTAATTTTTACCGGTGCATATATACAGATACACATATATTCCTGAGAAAAGCCAGTATTACAAATTTGAGATTACTGCACACTGCAAATATATCCCATAATGTACTTTCCAAAATCATATCAGCATCTTTTAAAAAGGCTGTAGTATGGGGTAGGCTGCTCAAAGCCTAAAGCCAGGAATATCATCCAACCCAGATATTCCATAAAGGTGTTAATTCATCAGCCATAGGAAGGACAGAGGAAAATGTATAATTTAACATTGTCATAGGATCTGTGAGTCCCAGTGTCAAATCACAAGTAGCAAAGAAATTTGGTCTTTGAAAAGATCTGACTGGTCAAGGCCAGACCATTCTATTTTCTGACATAAGAAAGCAGGTTCATTTTTAAACCAAAAGGAAAGGAGGAGAGGTAGCTACTGAGAAGTCTCCAAAGCAAGTCAGGTAAAAGTTATTTAACTGACTTGGAACAGATAAAGAAAATCCCTATGGGTAAGCATAGTGTTAGGGACATGTATTGAATCTCTTGCTTCTTTATTTCTAGGAAACACATTTATTTTATTTTTAAATAATATTTTACCTTCTATATAGCTTATTTTATGAAAATTGTAAGACAGATCTATCAACATAAATCTGAAATTTTTCCAGACCGTTTTTAGTAGAACCTGTTTTATTAAAATTCCTGTTGCAACAAAAGCTGTACAAGTGTGTCCTTGCCCTGTGTTTACAAGCAGAGCTAAGTAGCCAAAAAATTCTAAATCTCACATTTCTATACTCAGACCACAGCTCAGTAATACAGAAAACCTGTCTGTAAGGTTCACAGCACCAGATCAAAAATTTTCTAGCTACATGGCACACAAGATTGTCCAACAGGAGGTTGTTCTGCTGGTCTAAATCCATCACAGAAGTACGGACAAGTTGGAGCTTGTACTGGCAGGCTTTTGGTGAAATCAGGTATAGTTTTGCCTTCCACAGCAGCCTTGGAAGCCAAGGGAGCTGACAGAAATGTGGGCATGTGCCAAACCCCAAATTAGATCCAGCATCATCTTGCTGCTTGGTCCAGTAGTGCACAGATGAGTACAGATGGTTTTGAAGTGAGAGTTTCTGTCTTCTCCAGAGAACACAGACAGGCCTGTCTATTCCCACAGACCTCTACTGGCCTCAAACTTTAATTGAGTTTGAAAAGCTCAAACAGAGCACAGGGCAAGAGGGAGTCTGGACCACAGCACAGCACAGAACAGCAAAAATGGCTTTGTTTACAGTGTTTTCAGCAATTCTGGGCAGCTCAATTCTAACAGAAACTCAGAAATAAAAATCAAAAGAGGAGACTTAGAAATAGTACCCACCTTGCTGTTTCAGAGGCTTTTGAGTGACTGAGTTATTGGTTAGCTTTCAGAGTTCCTGGTGTCTAAATGTGTTAAGAGTTTCAGGCAGAAAACAACTGTTTCTGGTGAGGGTAGTACCTGTGAAAAAGTCGCATTTTCCAATGAAGCAAAAAAATTGTTCTTTCTCTGCACATGCAAACTTTTGAGAATGATGAGTTTTGCAATTGAAAAATCATACTGTTTCTACTGGGCATACAAAAAAACACTGGTGCAAGATAGGTATGGCTGTGTGCAGTCTGAATTCAGGTCTCTCCTGGAGAGAATTTCTCCATTAGCAGGACAGCAATGACACTCAGCTACACCACTTCTGTTCACACCTACAAGATGCTCTGAGAGTGCATGAAATACAGAGAGTTTAAAAAAAACTACAGGGGTTCAATACAGACTGAACTGAGCTCTTCCATAGTCTGGAACAAATCAGAATGTTCAAATATTTCTACCTCGTCAATGATGCATAGCATTAAATGTTGGTTGGCTGCACTCATTTTTTGAGGAGAAATAAAATATTTAAAACAAAAGCATAATAAACTATTTAATAACTCAGTCATCAGCAGAAGTCACATAGACAGACCCTATAAAACAGTCACATTTACATCACTGTGTGGTAATAAAAATGTCCTTAACCTGACATGATTTGTTACCAGGATGGTGGTTATTCCTACAGTATTTTCACAAGCAGGAGACTGAGGAGCATTTGCAGCTTTTTACTCTGTTTTAAGGGGTTTAGATATCTGAAATGATAGTCTGCACTATCACAACTTTGGCAGTTTAACTAAAACTAATTGATCCTCAGCCCTATATAAAAAAACACATCACACTAACACAAGCAGACAGCCAGGCACTCCATCCATTATGAAGCACTTTGAAATACTATTCCTTATGACAGTGGCAGCTTTTAAAATGAATTGCAACTGAGAGTGTATTTTAAGAGGCTAAAATAAAACATCAATTGGCATCTGACAACCAGGGAGATTGTGGGAGAAAATGGCACCTGTTAAAGATGGTCCTGATGTACAAGAAGATCCCTCAGTATTTTCAGCAACTCCATCATTCCTGGACAAAAGAACTTATTTCAGGCATGGATTTCCCATACATGTGGTTATCCAAGCAGAGAAGGACAAACACTGTGTGTGCTTCTACTCTAGAGCATCCTGGATTAGAACTTTGTGCAGGTTTTGCACAGCACCAGACAAAGTCACAGCTCTGGTTTATGGATTGGGCTCATAGATACTACTCAACCTGAATTAGTATCTTTTTATGCTAGATGAACATTTCCTTGTAAATTTGGGAAAATGTAGATAAAACTACCACTTCTCTGCCTAAATGCACTTTTAAAATTCTACTAATGCTGTGCCATATGTCTAGTGCATATGGCAATATGTAATAACCTGGAATTAATGAGAAGATATTTGAGGATCTATTATCTTTTTGGTAGCACCTGCTGCAGTCAAGTCCTCTGAACTCCACTGAAGATGTATTATGTTATCACAAAACATGTTTTCATATAGGGGATTTTGAGACTGGAGAAAAACCTAAAAATTATATACCAGTGTTTTTCTCCCATCTGTGTATGCATAGAATCATAGAACCATAAGATGTTAAGGAGTTGGAATGGACCCTAAAGTTTCTCTAGTCCTAGGTCCCCCTGCCAAGGGAAGGAACAACTCTCACTTGTCTAGGTTGTTCAAGGCCTTATCCAACCTGACCTTGAACACTGACAAGGATGGGAGCATCCAAACCTCCCAGGATAACCAGTTCCACTGTCTCACCACCCTCATGGTAAAGAACTCCTTCCTAGAATCTCACCTGAATTCCCCTCTTCAATTTGTACTCCTTACTCCTTGTCCTATCATTTGTATAGGACATGCTCGTATATTTTTATAGTTTGCCCAATTTATCAAACTATTATTGTTCATTAAATCAAACAAAATAAATATTTAAATAATTATCTCTAAATACAAGATAATATTTTAAGATCTGATGTTTACAAACAGAGAGACGGGCTCCTGGGAGAGCAGCTGGTCACTAATGGTGTCAGTGGTGTCCACCAGGGCTCAGGATTTGGGCCAGCTCTGTTTAATGTCATTATCAATGATCTGGATGAGGGGATCAAGTGAACCAACCTTCAGTTTACAGATGACACTAATTTGTGTGGGAGTGTTTATCTGCTGGAAGGCAGGAAGCTCTGGACAGGGGATCTGCCAAGTGCCATTCTGGCTTACACCAAAAATAGCATAACCAGGGAAAGGGCTGTCCCTGCGTACTCAGCACTGGTCAGGTCATACCTGGAGTGTTGTGTCCAGCTCTGGGCCACTCACCACAAAAAAGACATTGAGGTGCTGGAGCAAGTCCAGAGATGGGCAAAGAAGCTGGTGAAGGGTCTAGAGAGTGAGTCCTGTGAGGAGCTGGGGTGGTTTAGCCTGGAGAAGAGGATGTAGCAAGGAGAGTGTTGGTCTCTTCTCACCAGTAACAAGCAGCAGGAAAAGAAGAAACGGCCTCTCAGGTTGCACCAGAGAAGATTCACATTGGGCATCAGGAAGAACTTCTTCACTGAAAGGGTTTCAAGCTTTGGAATAGACTGTCCAGGGACGTGGTGGAATCATCATCCCTGGAAATATCCAAGAAATGACTGGATGTGGCACTTGGTGTTTGGGTTTAGTTGATGTGGTGGTGCTCAGTCCAAGGTTTAGACTTGATCTTGGAGGTCTTTTCCAACCTTAATGATTCTATGATTATATTTCCAAGGAGTACTCAGAGGTGTCACAGAATACATGATAAAACCATAGATCAGAAAGTCAGGACTGCAGGTTTTTAAGCAGTTATGAATTAATTACAGTGCTTAACTTCCTTAAATAATGCAAGAAGTCTAAAAAGAATGAAATCCAATAATTATTTACTCCTAGTGCTTTTATTTGCCATTTGCTTTTCAAATGACTGAGATTTCCATTTGCAAGTTCCTTCATAAGCATCATGGACAACAACTGCCTTTATAAATGCTGTAATTGAATATTAGATTTTCCATTAAACACTCGACTGCAAGGCCTGTAAGATGGGAGACAGTACACTATATTCTGACATACTCTCAAAGACATAAAAACCGATAATACAAAGGCTATTATTGCCTTGATGTGCATGAGATTATGATAGCCAAACATAAAAAAGATAGGAGAGGAACATAATAACAGGTAATAACAAGACCATGGCATAAACAGAAAATGCATTTTCATTGAAATAAATGTTAATTACTTCTTAATCCAGAACGTGCACATCTATGCATGAACCCCACCCCAGCATTAGTAAGACAGCAAGTAATAGCAGAAGAGCAAAGAATTTCATTATGCTACTCCACACCTCTCAACGTGTATTACAAAAATATTCTTTCTATTTTGCAGGTAGCAAGAGACACACAAAGTCTCCAGGAGTAGCCCAAGGTCACTGAGGTCAGGCCAGCATGGCAAATCAAAGCACCTCACTGGAGGTCATTTGCTCTGTTCGTGCATTTGTGATTTCTCTCCAATTTCTATTTGCTAGACACTCAAGTGACAAAGACCTGTTAAGGGTTCTTAAATCAGGTTTGAAGAGAATACTTTTTAAAGATATATTGTGGATAAAGGTTAAACACAGGGGAATTTTAGAGAGCCACTGACAAGACAATGTCTTTTCCACACATTTTCCTGTGCTCATTTTCCTCCTGGATAAAACTCCTCTTGAAACAGAGGTGCTGCGATTTTTCTAAGTGCTTTTATTACTGCAAAAAATAACAAGGTAAACTGTGAATTTCTCTGGCCTGAGGGATATTTACATTTATTTAGTTTTGATCTGACAGATACGGATAACCTGTCTTTTTAGGACAGGTATGCTACTTAAAAACACAATGAAACAAGCAGTGTCAGTCTGAATTACAACACTTGATTAATTCAAAATGCATAAACAGCCTAGGATCAAGAATGAGAACCCAAGGCTCCCCAGTCAAAGATAAGTAGTTTAATCTGCTGCCCAGTGGGTCTTATGGTATCCCCTAAATTGCATTCAAGCTAAAATTTCAACAGCTAAAGGGAAAAGTTCTTTTACATCCAGGAAGGGACTTAGGGCTTGAGCCACTCAAGCAGAGGAAGGATCTCATGCTTTATACAGGTGCAAACTCTAAACACGAGATTTTACAGAAAAAAAATGTAAACTATCCCTGCTCTATACTCCTCCACCATTCTTTCTGAAGCAGCAGCTGTGTGGTTTTTTCAGTCAGAGTTGATGAATGCCTGTTAAGGGTAGCAGCACCTACTGGAACAGTCTTGCAGGGATCTGGACAATTTCTCCTGACCTGGCACAGGCAGAAGGCTGTTCCATTGTGAAAAAGAGACAAACCTCAGCATGCAAAAGCAGGCTGTGCAGGCACTTGGCAGCTAAGATTAAAAAGCAAGATATTAAACCCAAGTAGATATTCTGAGTTTTAGGCTGTAGCTGATCCAAGTTCCAGGACTATAATTCTTAATTTACATGACTAAATTCTTGACAGCTTCAGCTTTAATCAGCTGAATCCTGGTTTTTGATTAAGTTCTCATTCCCTACAATAAACCTGTCTGTACCATCACTTTACTTCTAGTCTGTGTAAAAATTAAGACTGGGGTGGACTGAAGAGAACCAGAGTTGCAGACTACAAAATTATTATTCAGGTCATGAAAAAAAAAAAAATTAAAAAAACATTAAAGGAGTGAAAAATTGTGAGATGATCAATTTCAAAAGACCAGAAAGATGAGTACCCAGAAAACACAGATATTTAATGGTGGATGACAATCTTAATGAATTAATTTTCACTCCAGAAATTGAATAAAGCTTTCCATCACCTCATATATCACTGAATCATTTGTTTACCACATTAGCCAAACACCATGAAAGCAGAAGAGAATACAGCAGATCTTGCAAAGAATTTGGTGAAGATGTAAGACAATCAATACCTTTTCACATGGCTTTCATATACCACATTATATTTTTGTGAGCATTTCCCTGGGGAAAAAGGCAAGTACAGTTTTAAAAATGGGAATTCTTATGATCTAAAAATTGATAAAAATAACACAGAAATGTAGCCAAGAACAGTGAGAGCAACAGGATAGAACACCATCTACTAAAGCAGCCAGATGGAGATTCTGGCTGGCAACTGGAAGAAAGTGTTTTCTACACAAAAACTTTGCGCAAACTTGGAGACAATGAAAGGAAGAACAATTTGTATTAACAGCCCTCATGAATAATGATGAGAACTTTTACAATTCATTTGTGGGAAAAAATGAAAGACCTATGAGACAGACTTGCCAGGAATAATGCCTCAAATCCAATAACAGCTAATGAGAGTGTTTAGCAAGTACCAACATTAAAAAGGAAAAGGAAAAAGGGAAGGAAAAATAAACCAGAGAGAAATACCTTTCTTCTCATAGCAAGAACCAAGAAATGGAACAGAGTGGTTGGTTATTGCTGAGCAGTGAGGGGTGACAGGTCATGTCTTTTATTAAGTGGCCTTTCTGCAGCTAGCATGCTGCCATCAGAGATTCCTAGTCAGAGAAATGTTTGGGACATTTGATTTTATCATATAGGAACAAGGCTTGAATTGCACTTGATCTTAGAGAAGTGGTGCAAACAGCAAAGGTAAGTGATCTGACAGGAAAAAATCTGAAACAGAGTCAGAACAAATACTGAAACTGAAGGTTAAAGGAAAACAAGAAACAGAACCAATACAGAGGCATTTGGGTCCAGGATACACAGAGGGAGTGAGGGTGCAGGAGGCCAAAGAAAGACAGGCAGGTCACGTGCTGAAAATCACTGTCTCCTAATTTTGAAAAGCACAGCCAAAGACGGCAATGTATGCAGTTATTGAAGACATGGGGCTTTCCAATTAAACAGAGCTACACAAAGTGGCTTTAGCAAATCCAAGAGCCATCAGTGTGGAGGCACTATACGGAAAGAACAGCCAACAATTCAATCACCACGCTGGCAGTGATGCTGTTAGGTCAATGACCAACTGTGTTCCAGCAGGACTGAATAGCCAGCTGCAATGTTATCCCTACAGCTCTGACAAGGCACTAACAGCAGACCATAATACTTGTGAGCAAGAGCTGCCCAGAGACAATAAAGCCATGTTGAGGCCAATGGCCAAATGCAAGGTGTCAATAGGAGACTCACAAAAAATGTACTGCACAAAGTTCACATCAGCTGACATGCTGAACTGAACAGGTCTGGGAAGCACAGGCTATGGATTTAACCACAGTAAAACATTAGGAAAACTTAAAGTGATGCAGGCATAAGAAGTGTCACAACAGGGTTTATGCTTCATCGCATCAAATTTTTTTTAAAAATGTTTTTTCAGGCAATGAACTAGAAATAACACATCATATATCCCAAGAAGAGAGCGAAATACAGAATTCCTGGGAATCATTTAAAACTATTATGGAATTAAGATTGTCACTGGGAAACAAGAAGCTTATAAAAATTGAGGACTTTGACTTAAATCCACTTTCTACAGCACTGCACGAGGAAGTGTCTGCTCACAGGTTATTGCTCCAGTTTCTCTAAGCTGAGAGGCCTGGAGATGTTCAAGCATGGACTGTTGACACAAGAGAAAAGTTTCTCATGAGTAGCACATCTTTGTGCTGAGTTCAGATACATAAAAAAGTAGACACAATCAGAATGTGGTGAAACATAGAAGTGTTGTGGTGCCAGTTCTTCCAATTTATTCATGGAGGAAGACAGAAGTGCTAAGTGACAAGAGACTAAACAGCAAAGGCAAGAGAGGAAAATATGGCTCCAAAAACATTGAAACACTCCAGTTATCTCCTTCCAGCAGACATAAAGTCAGGATTCTGCTTGGTCTCTTCAGAACAGGCAATTACAAGAAGGAGAAAAATGACCATCAAGCCAAGAAAACAGCTGAAAGAAGCTTAGACCAGGGAGGCATCCTACTGAAGCAAAAAAGCCAAGAGCACAAAGCCATTGAAAACAAAAAATCTGGTCTGCTTCAATCTCTGAAACAGCCACACAAAGGAAATGGGCTAAACTGTAGTAGGGCACAGTATCCTCCACAGCTGGGGTTGGAGAAGTGGGGTGGGGACAGAACAGTGAAAAAAGTGGAGTAAAACTGTGGAGTAAATACAAAAAATTGATCAAAAGGGATGATCAGAGCAAGCAAAGAGACTTCTGCTTGTGTTATGCTGAAAGGGCAGAACTTAAGGATCACTAGAGTGTCAGTCAGCAGCAAAGTCCTCTGCAACACCAGTAATAACAGGAGATGATTGATCAGTGTTCACCAAAGGTAAATTTGCTATTAATAGGCAAATCCAAAAATGTGCTGCAGATTGGCAACCACAAGAACTACACAGGACACTGCATAGGATTTGCACAGTGCTGCACAGGTTGCAGGAGGAAAGCATTAGCAGCAGCAGAAATTCTGTCCATTCCTGGACTACATGGAGTGAATATGAGCCCAAATTATCACTTCAGGTAAAAAAGGTCCCTTAACCTATGGCCATTTTACTGTCAGGACTCCCAAATCCTCTCAGGCTATTTCCCAGCAAGTGAAATTATTTCCACTCATGCAAAGGGAGAGTAAATCATGACAATTCTTATGTGGCAGAGGGCTATTCCTCCTTGCCCAGGCTGTTAATGACTGCCTCAAGCACAAGGCGTTAGAGAGGCAGGCTGGAAATGATAACAAGTCAAGAAATCAGCCAAACATGAACCAATTGCACTGAAATAGCATATTTTGATAGAGGTGTACATTAATAAATATTAATATAAATTCTTACTATTTGAAATTCTATCAATCTGTTTTGCGTGCATTGATTTTTTCATAAATCTGCAAATATCAGCAAGGTTCAGCTGGCAAGTCCCTCCTTGGGGCTTTGTCTGTCTGCTCACCTCATGGGTAAGAGCTGGCACCTTCAGCAATATTGCCAGAAATATTATTTCTTTATTTCCTTATTATTTATTTATTATTTTAAAATTCAAGTATGATGTCACATTTAAAATGAGTTTTTCTTGCCTAGAATGAAATTACTCCCTCTTAGATCACCTGGACACTGTGAGTTTAAACACCTTTTCCTCTGCAGATCTTGCACTCTGGAGCTGCTTTTTACACAGTGCTATATCCTTGTGTTTCCACACACCATCCAAACTCCCTCAGGAGCCACTAGAGCTCTTGCACTCCTGACTGCTGCCAAATGCCCGTAACCTCCATAAAGCCACATTATTCTCACACCTATTCTCCTAAAAAACATAACTGGGCGTATTTCTGTCACATCACCCCCTTCTCCATCTCTATATTTCACCCACTTTTTTTGCCTCTTGTGTCCATGAGGAACATCCTGCAGATCCTGTTCCTACCACACCTGGCCCTTCTTCCACGAGCAAAGACCACAGGTGCTCCTGGAGTATAAATAAGCATACAATCCATCAATTCTCAAAACTCCCCAGAACACATTATTCTGCGCTTGCCTGCAGCTCCTAATTTGCTTCTGTCTTTGCTGTTACTTATGATTAAAAGCCTTGACTCTGTTATTTAACTCCGTGAAGCATGCAGCTTATACGAGATGGTGCAAAATGCAGGCTGGATCTTACAGCTTGAAACACTTCATTATATTAAGAAGAAAAAAGGGGCTTATGATTAACTTTGATTTCAAGCCACAAAACGAAACAGTTCAAAGCCATTTTAAATGTGCTTCTCACAGTAGGAAACAGAATAAACCAACAAAATAAAATAAACATTATAATCAACCCAATTATTACCTTCTATTAGCCAAGTGCTTAAGGGATGAAAAACATCAGCATTTTAACCCGAGCAAAGCACTATGGAGACATTATCCTGGGGAATGGTTTCCAGGCTACTTTTAGGCTAATCCTCAAAAAAGATTTGCCTTTCCTTTAAAGACATTCAGGTGATGGGTCTTATAGGTGTGCAGGTGAGAAATTAAATTTCAGGACTGACTTTAGGTTCCACTGTCTTCACATGTCTCATGGACAAGCATCAGCAAGAAATATGGGGGATGGAGTATAATAGTTTAATAATAAAAAGCCATTCACATGCAGTAATTACAAAAATTACCAAGTCTGGCAGCAGCATCAGAAAGATGAAGGGGAGTGGTATCCACAAGAAGAATCCATAAAGCAAATAAATAACCAGCCAACCTCACATCATCGCTGAGTGTTTGGCATTGTGCACAGCTCCAGATCACTCTCTGGAAATAAAACTGACTCCCCCTCCCCCCAGGGATTTAGAGGAGCATGCTGGATGAGATTTAAGCATTTTTTGTCTCAGTGAAAGGCACAGAAGGTGCCCTTCTGGGCAAGATGAGGGGTGAACCTCTGCTGGGTGCCCATGAGAGGCACTGGCTCCTCTCCCTCTGCATGGGAAACACAGGGAGAATCTGGTAACACCAAAAGGGATTTTCCCTCATCAGTGGGGTTTTCCCTCCCTCTTTCCACTCCCTTCTCCTCTCCCCACACTTTTCTCACTGTTTTCTCAGCTCTGCTTTCCTGCCCGAGGGGAACTGGGAGCTGGGGGATGGGACACTACAGAGAAATACAATTTCCATAGTAATTGGCAGGCTGCTGAAACACTGAAAATGCATGGTGGAGATGAATTTACCTTCTGTTTTACAACACACGCTGTCACTGCTGTATTTAAAAGGTCAACATAACTCACCCCCCCCCCAGCTCCCTGCAGAGCTCCTCACAGCAAGTGGCCTCAGCTGCCCTGGCACTGAGATGGAAAGCTGGGCAAAGATCTGGGAGGTTTTGCTCATGAGAGGGAAAACCAGTGGGAGGTTGGGCATGCCCAGCCCCAGGAGAGCTGCAGAGAGCTGGGGTGAGCAGCCAGGGAGGTTCATGGCTGGGGTGTGAGGGCAGGGCGCCTGCCAGCTCGCTGGGAGGTGTGGAGGCATGGAGGAGGAGGAGGAGGAGGAGGAGGAGGAGGAGCAGGATGTGGTGGTCACTCGCTCAGCTGAAATCATCACTGACGTTGTGGCAAGTGAGAAAGGGAAGTAAATTCCCCCTCCTCAGACAGGTCAAGTCTCACCCTGCTCCAGCCCCTTCTACAGCTGAAGGTGCTGATGGCTCTTGTCCCTGCATCCTGGTGTCTCCTCATCAGTTTTCTCATCAGCCTCCCATCGCCTTCCTCAGGGCTCAAATCAATCATCAGAATGAAAACCACCATTATTCTTGGGGCTGTTCTGTGCAGGGCCAGGAGCTGGACTTTGATGATCTTTGTGGGTCCCTTTCAACTCAGAACATCCTGTGATTATCCCCATTCTAGGAACCCATCCTCCTTTCTCCAGTGATGTGTGCAGTGAGCAGGGCTGATCCATCACAGCCACTTTAAGGCATGGCTGCCTCAAACCCTCATCCCAACCAGTGCAGCACTCATCTCCTATTTCTCCTCTCCATTCTTTGGTACAATCCTTCTTCCATGAGTCCAAAATGGTTCACCATTTGGTTATGATAATGAATTTATGGTATTTATGCTGGTGCCAAGCCTACCGTAAACTACAGCAGCTCCCTGGAAAATAGTTCCTCTGGCAGAGCCAAGTAAGCACTTTATTTATGCCCACTTAAACACCTGAATGTTGAATGCTGTATTTAAATGGGACAACAAATCAATACTCAATAGAGGATGTGTGTGAGAAGGGGAAAACCAAAATCTCTCTAGATTTGCTCCCAAAACATAAATTTGGAGGAGCAGGAAGAAAATATGCCCATGAGACTGACTAAAACTCATCTGAACACATTTACCACAATCCTTATCTCTGGGAAACAATTACTATTACAGATTCAATTAATTCTTTCTGTGTGCTAAAATTAATGAAGTAGAAGGAGAGAATGATGTCAGAGATGATTTTTGATCAAATTTGAATTTACTCATTTGATTTGGGAATAAAAGCTTGATTTAAGTTGCTCCATTTTCAAAATTCAACATTATCTAGTGGAATTTGCAATAAATTGATAGTTATTTCTTGTCAAAGGTTTGGATAATGGGACTTGTTTCTCCATACCCAAGAGATATAGAAGGGTTTAAAAGAGATCTTTGATGTATCAAATCAAATTGCACTCTTTCTTTGGAGTAATGAACGAGTTTTTCCAGTTTTCAAAGAATCACCACAGAATGGTTTGGGTTGGAAGTGACACTAAAGACAATCCAGCTCCAAACCCCTGCCATGGTCAGGGACATCCTTCCACTAAACCAGGTCACTCAAAACCCCATCCAACCTGGCCTTGAACACTTCCAGGGGTGGGACATCCACAGCTCCTTTGGTAAATCTA